>NC_137936.1:37466353-38066353 GCF_963969265.1 Rhamphochromis sp. 'chilingali'
CTTCTTCCTGATATTGCTGTCATTCGGAACCGCTACATCGATCACTACGGCCGCCTTCTTCTGTTTGTCTACCACCACTATGTCCGGTTGGTTAGCCACCACCATTTTGTCCGTCTGTATCTGGAAGTCCCACAGGATCTTAGCTCGGTCATTCTCCACCACCCTTGGGGGCATCTCCCATTTTGACCTCGGGACTTCCAGGTTATACTCGGCACAGATGTTCCTGTACACTATGCCGGCCACTTGGTTATGGCGTTCCATGTATGCCTTGCCTGCTAGCATCTTGCACCCTGCTGTTATGTGCTGGATTGTCTCTGGGGCATCTTTACACAGCCTGCACCTGGGGTCTTGCCTGGTGTGATAGACCCCAGCCTCTATGGATCTTGTGCTCAGAGCTTGTTCTTGTGCTGCCATGATTAGTGCTTCTGTGCTGTCTTTCAGTCCAGCTTTGTCCAGCCACTGGTAGGATTTCTGGATATCAGCCACCTCCTCTATCTGCCGGTGGTACATACCGTGCAGGGGCCTGTCCTTCCATGATGGTTCCTCGTCTCCCTCCTCTTTCTTGGGTTTCTGCTGCCTGAGGTATTCACTGAGCACTCGGTCAGTTGGGGCCATCTTCCTAATGTATTCTTGGATGTTCGTTGTCTCATCCTGGACTGTGGTGCTGACACTCACCAGTCCCCGGCCCCCTTCCTTCCGCTTAGCGTACAGCCTCAGGGTGCTGGATTTGGGGTGAAACCCTCCATGCATGGTAAGGAGCTTTCTTGTCTTTATGTCAGTGGCTTCTATCTCCTCCTTTGGCCAGCCTATTACCCCAGCAGGGTACCTGATCACGGGCAGGGCGTACGTGTTGATGGCCCGGATCTTGTTCTTACCATTCAGCTGACTCCTCAGGACTTGCCTGACCCTCTGCAGGTACTTGGTGGTTGCAGCTTTTCTAGCGGCCTCTTCATGGTTCCCATTCGCCTGTGGGATCCCCAAGTACTTGTAACTGTCCTCTATGTCTGCAATGTTGCCTTCTGGTAGTTCAATCCCCTCAGTTCTGACTACCTTCCCTCTCTTTGTTACCATCCGACTACACTTCTCCAGTCCGAACGACATTCCAATGTCATTGCTGTATAGCCTGGTAGTGTGGATCAGTGAATCGATGTCTCGTTCACTCTTGGCATACAGCTTGATGTCATCCATGTACAGGAGGTGGCTGACAACTGCTCCGTTCTGTAGTCGGTATCCGTAGCCAGTCTTGTTAATGATCTCACTGAGGGGGTTCAGGCCTATGCAGAACAGCAGTGGGGACAGAGCATCTCCTTGGTAGATCCCGCACTTGATGGTGACTTGTGCTATGGGCTTGGAGTTGGCCTCTAGTGTTGTACGCCACATCCCCATTGAGTTCCTGATGAAGGCTCTTAGGGTCCCATTGATCTTGTACAATTCTAGGCATTCCAGTATCCAGCTGTGGGGCATTGAGTCATAGGCCTTCTTGTAATCAATCCAGGCAGTGCACAGGTTGGTCAGTCTGGTCTTGCAGTCTCGGCTGATTGTTCTGTCTACCAGTAGCTGGTGTTTTGCGCCTCTGGTATTCTTGCCAATTCCTTTCTGTGTCCCGCTCATGTATTGACCCATGTGCCTGTTCATCTTAGCCGATATGATGCCTGACAGGAGCTTCCATGTAGTACTGAGGCAGGTTATTGGTCGGTAGTTGGAGGGGACCGGTCCCTTCTTGGGGTCCTTGGGGATCAGGACCGTCCGGCCTTCAGTTAGCCATTCCGGGTGTCTCTCATTAACTAGCAGCTGGTTCATTTGTGCTGCCAGACGCTCGTGGAGTGCAGTCAGCTTCTTCAGCCAGTAGGCGTGAACCATGTCGGGCCCTGGTGCTGTCCAACTCTTCATACTGGAGACCCTTTCTTGGATATCTGCCACTGTGATGGTTACTGGACCCTGTTCAGGGAGGTCGCTGTGGTCAGCCCTCAGATCCTCTAGCCACTGAGCATTGCCGTTATGGGTTGCATCCTTCTCCCATATGCTCTTCCAGTATTGCTCCGTCTCCAGCCTTGGTGGTGCTGTTCTCTTATTGTTCCCTTGCCACTGAGAGTACACCTTTGCTGGTTCTGTGGAGAACAGCTGGTTTATTCTCCTGCCTTCTATCTCTCTGGTGTACCTCCTCAAGCGGCTGGCCAAGGCTGTGAGTCTTTGCTTGGCAGTTTCCAAGGCCTCAGGTATGGACAGCTTGCTGTATTTCTTAGGCACCTTATTTGTCGCACCTTTCTGCAACTCCGTTAGTTGGCTAACCTCCCTCCGTGCTACTTTGATCTTGCCCTCTAGCCTCCTTCTCCATGGAGGGTACTGCCCCTTGTCGCTGTTCAACTTGTAGCCACGCATCTCACTGATCACTGTTGCCGTATTGTAGATCAGCTTGTTAGTGTCGGTAATCGTGGTTGTAGGTATTGCCCGTAGTGCTGCATTAACATCATCTAGCAGACCTTCTGAGGGAACTTCACGTAATCTTGGTAACCGGCTACGCGGGATCCAGGTTTCAAGCTTGGCCATGATCCTATTTTTCAGGTCAGTTCCTCTCGCACTCAACGATCCTTCTCCTATCGCACTTGGGGCTATGTACCCAATCTCGGGTGGGGGTGATGATATCTCCCCCCTGACCTGGCGTCCTGACTCCTCCTTGCCGTAGCATTTGTGTTGTACCTCGTCAATCTCTAGCTGTGAGAGCAGTCCCTTCTTTCGAATGTTGGAACACTGAGCTACTAGTTGTTTCGCCGTCATTGTGGATGTTGGGTATCGAAGAATCCATAGGTCCCTCATCCTATTCATGTAGCCCCTTCCGCCGGGGTTACTTGCATAGTAGCATTCCAACAACGCCCTGTTTTCGTCTCTTGCCCACCGATGCCTTCTTGTTCCAGTAGCCCACTTTTCGTCAGGGTGCCCTGGTTCCTCAACACCTGACGCGGACCTTGTTGATCCGGGCGACGTCCGAGCCGGCATGCCTTCATATTTATCTGTCTCGCTCATGTCTGCGGTAGGCTTGCTTAGCATAGGGGGTCTAGCCTTAGGACCCTTACTGGATACAGACGCCCCAGGCAGGAATCGAACTTCTACCAGAACTTCTACCAGATTGCAGAAGTTGGAACAGTTTGTTGCCAGGATGGGACGGGTCCTTCAGTATCTGCGCTGCTCTAGTCCGGCATCTCCTGGTGTAGGTGTCCTGAAGCGGGGGGAGAGCAATCCTGCAGCAGCGTTCTGCTGTACGGATCACTCTCTGGAGAGCTTTTTGGTCCTTCACACAGCTGTTCCCGAACCACGATGTCATGTTCTGTGTGAGGATGCTCTCCACAGCGCCTGTATAGAAAATCCTGAGGATCTTTGGAGAGACCCTGAACTTCCTCAGTTGTCGTAGGTGATACAGGCGCTGCCTAGCCTTTTTGGTCTGGACCTGAATGTGGGCAGCCCATGTCAGGTCTGAGGAGATGTGGACACCAAGATACTTGAAGGACTGCACCCTCTCCACTGGAGCTCCATTGATGATAATGGACTTGTAGTCTCTGTGCTGACTCCTTCTGAAGTCCACCACCAGCTCCTTGGTCTTGCTGACGTTCAGCTGGAGGTGGTTGTCCTGGCACCACGATGCCAGATTCTTCACGTCATCCATGTAGGCCGCCTCATCGTTGTTGGAGATGGCACCCAACACCACTGTGTCGTCAGCAAACTTCACAATGGTGTTGGAGCCATGGGTGGCCACACAGTCTGAAGTGTAAGTGACTGTAACACCCAGCATCATGTTTACTTATTGAAGTATTGCATTTGCTTGAGTAAACTTTTTGTATGTTTGACTTGGTTTAACTTTGTACAGCAATGACTGTTGGGACATACTGACATTTTCAGCAGTCCTTGGTGCATTGATAGCAAGTCACACGATGAGAAACAATCTCATTGGCCTTCATTAGGCACTGATGGTAAAGGTCACACTGGGTTTAGTTTGTATGTGTGACCTTTACCATGACTCCAACAGTGAAAGAGCCTAATAGCTAGATCTTTGGTGCAACAACCTTTCTAGTTTACATTTAACTGCTCTATCCGGTCGTTAAGTGATGACATGACGAATCCTACTTCCGGGCCTAAAGTAGTCTGCGTTTAATATGGCTTTTGTGTTGTTAACATGTTTTGTATTTTCTTCTATTTAATCTCAAAAAGCTCCTAAAACAGTCAGTGATCCCTGTTGACCTCCCTCGGCTTTTATTACCGCTAATCATTTATTTAAGCTCAGTTTTTAAAACCTTAGGATGTAACTACAGCCCAGCCCATGCAGCAGTATATGAATGACTAACCTCGTATTGTGGAAGGATTATCTCAGTTGTTCTCCTGGCTGAAGTTTGGTCCTTTTACAGCATCCTGCCATGCGATTACATTTGTTTCTGACCACCGAGAACACTCACGTTAACTTTTATCGAGTGGAAAAAAAGTTAGCTTGTTTATATTATGCTAACATAGCTGTGTCGCTAGCGGTCACGTAGCACATCATTATATACCAGTTAGCCAAACTTCAGTAACCCTACAAATGTCACTGCTGTTTAGTTTTCTGTCTTCATTTATGTTGGAAGTGATAACAGAGCTGTACGTTTTAATTTGTTTCCAAAACCCTGCAGTCAGGACATGCTATTGTTATGGCCCTGTCCATAATCTGTTTTGGTGGCTGTTGTTGTCTGTGCCTTTAAGTCTTTGCAGGTCCCGGAGTGGACTAGCTGACGGCTGCTGATTGGTCCCCTGGCCATGTGATCTTCTTCAAATCCCTCACCAGCAGTTGTCCCGGGGCAGCCACTGACAGCAGCAGCAGACCTGACCCTGGCCTCCAAAACCTGAGACTTTTGTGCCTGTGATTTTTGCGGCCTTTCTGAGTTTTGTAGTGTGTATATTAGCTTTCATTGTAAATAGCACATTGTAAATAGCACTGCAACAGAAGGGGTGAGCTGCCGTATTGTTTTTTCTTGCACTGTTTTCTCCTGTTTATTTCAGTTAGGGAGTTAGGTGTAGCGCTTGTCTTTTGATTGATGTTTGATTTCACATAGGGTTTTAGATAGCACCTCCTCCTGACTTAGCTTGTTTTGTTTGTTATTTTGGCCTTTGTTCACCCTGGAGCTTCATTTTTGCAGTGTAGATAATAAAACACGATTCACTAAGGAATTGGTTTCCCTCTGTGTATGGTTTTGGGGAGCAAGGCGGGGCAGTCTTTTCAAACTTATGTTGCGTTCCTGTACCCCTAGACTGCGGCGTAACACTATATTGTATTTAGATAGAAGCTAGCGAGCTAACTTCCTGCTAACTTCTAACTCTGTTGGATGCCTGGATGTTAAACTCAATTGTTACACTTGGTAGAGCAGAACGCTGATCATTCTATTAGAGATGAAAGACTTTATACAACTCTCAGTAATGCCATAGTGATCGTTTGATATATGGACCTGCAGCGGAGTTTAGGCCCAGACACGGCTAGTGACGTCAGACTTACCGACCGGATTGGACAACCATTTGTGTAGGATTTAGCTGCATGGAGATAAACAGGAATTAAAAATCAGTCTAAAACATCTGATATCAAGTGGTCTGATAGAACTTTTTTTTTTTTTTTTAATTTCATCTACATTTTTAAACAATAGCTTGTGGACAGAAATGTAAGTCCTTACCAAAAAAAGAAAATAGAAATACAAAATGCAAATTGCAAATGGTGGGCTTACTATGTAACACACAATATGTTGAAAAATCTAATAGGCTAATGCTGAGACTTCAAAATATGAACTTCAGATTACAGATCTAATAAGGATTAATGTATCATTATTAGATCTGTAATCTGAAGTTCCAAAATAGTATTGATCTTGATCTTCAACACTACATATCATTAGTGAAATAAACTGTGTGTAATAATTTTAAAGTTAAAAAAAACCCCAAATCTGCCTCCATCAGTCTGCATTTCCTAGGGGCCCATTTTACACAACAAATACCTTTTCAGATACTTCCTGTAAGTTTTGTCTCTTACTCCATAGACTATTGGACTAATTGCTCGTGGCAGGATCTGGAAGAGAATATAACAAGCAAAAAGGGAATCTGAATAATTTTGAGGAAACCACTGCTGCAGGACTTGCCTCAGCAAAGGTTCAGCATATATTGACATACACAACAACACCTGAAAACCATGGAGAATAATTGTATTTCTGGCCTTTGTAGCATCTTGACTTGCTGCTTTTGCAGTGAACAGGATTTTGAAGTAAGTAAAAAAGATAATAAACCAGACAATAACCAGATAGACTATATAGGTGATATCTCTTTTCTTGATGATGTGGGGATTTCGAAAGACTGTTTCTCTGAGGCAAAACACACGAGAATTATAGAAATCCAGTGGTTCTATGGCCAAGGTGATGAAGAGATCAGGAAGAACAGACAGCATGCTGGTCATCCAAATTAAACCAATCAACATTAACGTCCTTTTGACCGTGCAGATTTGGACGTGACGAAGAGGGATGCAGATGGCAATGTAGCACTCCACTGCCATGCAAGCCAGATTCAGAGGGGTGTTTTCAGTGGCAAAAAGAGCAAGCAGGATGAGCACACAACAGACAGAGACATTTATCTGGAAGAAGATGTAGCTGCTGATAAACAGTATGACGGTCAGTGTTACTTGGATCATATCGTTAAGTACCAGGTGGAAAAACAGGATGTAGCGTGGATTCATGTAAAAGATCTAAAGAATGGGAAGAAAATCACACAAAAGTAAAGAAAAGTAAAAGCAATTAGTACTTACATTAGAAAAATGAGTGAATAATGGAACTAAGACCTGCTGTATAATACATCAGCCATATTGTTTGGAATAACACTGATAAAAAAAAATAGGTAAACAAACACACAAAACAATCCAACAACTTCCTCAAAAACAAAAAAAATGTAATTGTTGCACACATTTTTTTTTTATTCCATGTGATTAATGAAATGTCATACCTGTTGTTTGCAGAAAGTTTGAAGAAGTGCTACATTGATGTAGTTAATGGAGATGCAGAGAACCACAACAATCACATTCTTGACCATAGCTTTGGGGAAAGCATCTCGATAGTTTACAACCACAGTCTCATTGGTATACGAAGCGCTCATCTCTTAGAAGCTGAAAAACATGTTTTTAAATATATCATGTTAATGACCCAAAATAAATCCTTTACCTGAGATTTAATGAATCTTTTAAGATTGATTATTTTATCATTTTTAAATCAGTAATTGTTAGATCCTGTTAAAGCTTTGCACTTATTTGGTGTGGCAAAACAACCCAGCAGTGACAGAAACACTTTAGAAGCGATTGACAATTGTCTCTACTATTTATTTTATATAATTTTGTAATAAACTACAGGTCAAGATGTTTACTACTGTTACTGTTGGGATTAAAGGTATTTTAGTTTTCATTATTATTTTTTTACGGAAGATTATTTTTGTTTTGTCTTTCTATGTTGAAAAAAATTAAGGTGCAAAGTATCATTCAAGAGTTTTCAAGTTCAAATGATGTCTTGCTATGTTATATTTTGACTTTTTAAACTTAGCTTTAGTTACCTATAATAACCTTTGTTAGGAGAAGAAACTGTGAACTTTTTCCTTTTCAAAATGAAACAGAAAAAAGTACTCACCCAAGTTTGAGGATCGAATAGAAAGATAAAAATCAGTGCACAGCCATCTAGAATTAAAAACAAATACAACATAATCGCGCAGCTAACCTGCACGGCAAAAAGGATGATCCGTCTGTCTGTTAGAAAAAGCATGATTCATGAATAACATCGTGCAATATTAAACTTACCTTTGCAAAACTAAGACAATTAGATTTTCATACTTTTAAACTTTACATATGTTATTCAAATTATTTAAACAAAAAAGCTATTTGATTATTAACCATTTTTAATGAATGAATGGAACAAACTCAGACGCGTTTCCCTGGACTTGAATACGTGCATGTCCTGCAACAGAAAACAACAATCACATTAGACATTTATTTAGAAAATACCAACAATGAGAGTTTGGCAGCAGATCTCACATCTGTTACTATTTCACCCTAATATGTTTTTTTTGTATAATGTAAATATCAGCTATGTCTAAAACAGTCAAAGTCACAGTACAGCTAAAAGATTTTAAAGTATCTTGAATGCATTAAAGTATTTTAGTAATTCATTTATACATTAACAAATTGCAAGTGATGCAGTGCCTACCTGAGTTTATTATGCATTTAGATCCCTACTGTAACACGACATCAGACTTTATATATTGGTTGGTTGGAGGTCCTTTAAGGATTGAAGGTTGTGTGTACAGGTGCAATGTACTGCAGGTTCGCACATGCATGCATGCAGTGTTTTTTCTTTTTTCCTTTTTGTGACAGGCACAGTGTTGGGGAGTAACGGAATACATGTACCGCCGTTACGTATTTAAAATACAAAATATGAGTAACTGTATTCCGTTACAGTTACCGTTTAAAAGGGTGGTATTCAGAATACAGTTACTTTGTTGAAATAAATGGATACTTTCTTGTTTCATTTTGTCGCGGGTCAGGACTGTTTGGGTTTTGTTTGACAGCTACGTTCTGTTGTTCCAGGCGGCAGCGTTACGGTTGCCATGGTTACAGGGCGACGCTCTCTCTCTCTCTCTGCGACTGTGTGTTTCCTGGGTGAGAGAGCGCCTTTTCGTTGTTGTTGTTGTTGCTAAGCTAACAGGCAGAATGCTACAAGCATAGCTCTAAAGAATGTAGCATCATGGGCAGTATAGTCCGTGTTGCAGGGAGAATGGACTGCCATACACGTTATGTGTCTGTGAGCGCGAGGAGGGAGAAAAAGGGGAGTGGAAAGGTACGAGTTTTTAAACGGGAGCTGGAAGCATGTAAATATAATAATAACCACTTCAGCCAAGAAGAGAGCCTGACGAGCCCAGTTGTAAGTAAGCTATTAAGACTCGACTGTACACCGTGTTCGTGTTTTCCTCCGAAAACAATAAGTTCCGTTGGAGCAGCCTTTCAACGCCTCTCTCTGTCTCTCGCAAGAAAAGTTGACCCACACAACAAAGTAAAGCTATTTTTCGACTACGAGCCGACAGGGACCCCGCCGTATTAGTCAGAGGTCCCTTTACTACAGTTCGGAGTCGCGGACCTTCAGTAACAGTAATAAATCACACAGCAATAGTACATTCACGTTGTTGTAAAAAGCATGATAATATATTAAGTAATCCAAAGTATTCAGAATACGTTACTGTCATTGAGTAACGTAACGGAATACGTTACAGAATACATTTTGGGGCATGTATTCTGTATTCTGTAATGGAATACATTTTAAAAGTAACCTTCCCAACACTGGACAGGCATGCCTGGAGTAGCTTCGCATAGATGTCCAGTCTTTTACTATCTAACCAAAAGCCTATTTTGACAGCCAAAAATTCTTCTGCTCAGGAAAAAACAAAGTGGCTGTAAAAAATTGTTTATTATGTTCATTATAAGTAATAAATCCAGTGAGCAGTATGCTAATTGTTCTACAGAATTCTTTACAACAGAGGTTTCTCCACATGCGCCCTGCTAACTGTTAAAAGAGAAACCATAAGAACACACTGAGTTTAAACTCTATAAAATGCACTTTATTGTTACACCAATGAAATAATATTAGCCAGTAAATCTTATCTCACTGTTAATTAATCAGCGTAATTCTGTTTTTTATTCTAAGTACTTCATAAATGATTCAATCCAACACATACAGATAAGAAACAATTTCTTTTTACAACGACAAGCAATTTGAGACTTTCTTCCAGTTTCTAATATTAGAGAAAATATCTTAGCCAGCACCTCCTCACATTCTTATCAAACTAGCAAAAACTGAAACTGAGTTTCAGTCCTTTTTTAGTCTTTTCTGATTTCATTGCTGCTATTGATCTTGACATTTTCATCTAAAGGCTTCAAGCTTTAGTTGGTGTAACAGTTTAGTTTCTTTTTCTTGCCACCAACACCGAACAAAAACAAGCTCCAGCGAACCAAGTGAATTGTCCAAAACAAACACACATGCTGGAGTTCAAGAACAAAAACACAGTTCAGGAGGCCAGCCCGGAGGCTGACAACTAAGAAGTCCAGGACAATTCATCTTCTGAGAACGGCCACGTTGGCGACACAGATCCAAAAGCCGACCGCGCGGAAGGCAGCGGTGGCGAAGGGGAAACAGTTCAGGGGGCCGACCGTGCGGACAGCAGCGGCGGCGACGGGGAAACAGTTCAGGCGGCCGACCGTGCGGACAGCAACGGCGGTGGCGACACAAGTCCGGAGGCCGGCCGCGCGGAAGGTAGCGGCGGCGCTTGGGAGGTCATCCATATCGACGATGACGCACAACAAGCGGCCTGGCAGATGACCGCCGATGTCGAGGCGGCAGTTCGGGACCTGAAGGTGGCATGGCCTTCGCAGCACCAGACGAGACGGAAGCAGAGGCTGGACCAGGCGCGGCTGAAGCGGAGGCTGATGGTGATGGAACCGGGCCAGGCGAGGCTGAAGGTGATGGAGCCGGGCCAGGCGAAGATGTTGGAGCTGCAGCAGGCGGCTGGACGGGCTCCTCGGGCCCTCCAGCTGACGAGGCAGGAAGCTGGACGGGCTCCTCGGGCCCTCCAGCTGACGAGGCAGGAAGCTGGCTAGGTTCCCCTGAACCTCCAACTGACGAGGCAGGAAGCTGGACGGGCTCCTCGGGCCCTCCAGCTAACGAGGCAGGAAGCTGTCTAGGTTCCCCTGAACCTCCAGCTGACGAGTCTTGGGGCTGGACGGGCTCCTCGGGCCCTCCAGCTGACGAGGCAGGAAGCTGGCCAGGTTCCCCTGAACCTCCAGCTGACGAGTTTTGGGGCTGGACGGGCTCCTCGGGCCCTCCAGCTGACGAGGCAGGAGGCCTGACGGGCTCCTCGGGCCCTCCAGCGAAAACAGTCTCTGGACCAGTGGGCACCGGGGCCCCTGGAACACACAGGTCGGAACCAGCAGGCGCACAGGCCTCTGGCAGGAACAAAGCAGACTGCAGCTGCACAGAGCATTGACTCAGCTCAGGCAGCGACAGCCGGGTGCAGTCCTCAGCCGGCTTCTTAATCTCCAGGGGTCCAGAGTCGGCTGGGGGCTGAAACCCAGCCTCTGGGGAGGCCCTGGAGTGCGTCACAGTCTCTGAACTGGCCAGCTGTTGAGGACTGATTACAATATTGGGTGGTTTGTCTCTCTGCTTGGAATGAACAGATGAAAAATAGTTCTTTTCGGGTTGGATTGACTCAACTTGTTGTACAGGAGGAGTTGGTGAAGACGATGGCTGAGCTGATAATAAGGCTGATGAGTCTCCTACCAACTGAGCTATTGACTGGGCTATGGACTGTAACATGGTGTCTAATAAGTCTGGCTGTGACTGTAACTGGGCTATGGGTAGTGAGGCTGAATGAGATGGAGGTGACGGCTGGGCAGCTAACTGAGCTTCTGGCTGGGAAGCTAACTGAGGTAAAGACAGCTGAGCAGGAGAATGAACAGGCAACAAACAGGTCTCCTTGTCATCTGTTGCACAAAACAAGGCCCCTGAATAAACTGTCCCACAGTCCAAAACAGAAAAAGGGTCCTTCTCACTCACCAAAGCCGGCAGTTCTGAAGTCCTAATATCCGGCTGTGGGGTGACGCGCTGACGGCGCGATCGTCGCTTCCTCCCTGCCGACTGCTCTGGCGGGCCGGGCAAAACCTCCGGCGGGCCGGGCAAAACATTCACCGCCGGGCTGGGTTGGGAAGCGGTAGCGGCTGGAGGGTGGAGGTGAAGTTCGTTAAGAATGAAGTCTTGTGCGAGCGGGTGAAGAGAGTCTAGTAGCCAGGAGTGAGCAGAAATTAGCTGCTGTAGCCTGGCTTCTACAGCGCGGTGAAACTCCTCTCCCTCACGTTCGAGCCACAGGTTGACCAACCTTGAAATGGAGTCGATTACTTCCTCCCGAAACTCCTGGGAAGGTGCGGATGCTGCTGGGTCCATGTTTGGTCGGCTCGTACTGTCACGGCTGGCGGGTTGAGCCGTGTGGTGTGGAGGAAAAGGAGGACCCAAAATGCAGACAGCCGACTGATGATATGAGTGAGAGTTTATTTACAGGTGACAGTGGCAGGAACAGACAACGAATCATGAGACATACTAACGGAAACCTAAACTGGGAAAACTAAAGAACAACTAGAAATCCTCAGGACACGGGGTGAAAGCCAGAGAGACGCAGACTGACGGAGGATACCAAAAACGCAGAGATACACGGATGAACGCAGACAAGCCGACAACGAACACAGACCGACACCCACTATATATACACACACACGCACACAGGGTAATCGGGTAATCGCACACAGGAGGGAAGAACAGCTGATCTGAATACACATGATGACTGGAGGACACAAGCTGAACACAATGACAACAGACACAGACCGTCAGAATAGAACAGGAAATCCAGAACACGAGCCTTCAAAGTAAAGCAGGAAACACACAGACTGATTTACAACACAACACGGGGACATGACCAGAGCACCAAGGACAGACACCGGTAGGGCTGAATATACACCAAACTTCAGGTTCAACCCTAAACTAGTACAAAATCAGAATAAACACAAGGCACAAAAATGAACTTCAAGGAAACACAAAACGCTGGGTCAAAATGACCCAGGACCATGACATTTACCTCATAATAAATGAAATACGTTGAGGCAACTCTTTCTGTTATTCAGCTGTAATTTGACACTTAAAAAAACATCAAAAGTTAGAAAGTTCTTATCTCAAGACGACTCTAACATCGCGTTGTTACAGTTACCAATTACCACATCCAGAAGTTGTAGTACCAGCATACGTTCAGCATCAGCAGGGAGAGATAACGTATTTTAAGCCAAGAAGATGCTAGTGAACAAGGAAGGTTCCATCTATCTGGACCATGTGCAAACTGATAATATTCTTTTTTAGGGCTGTCAAAATTGAGAACAATCAAAACAACTGCTGTATAATGCCCTGCGCTATTTTTGGTTAATTGGTCACATGACTCCATCACATGACTTAAATGCGTCATTGTTTTAGAAAGTCTGTGTTCTCGAGTGTCCACGCTGCGCCGCTGCTCAGTTTTGAAATGTATGCGTTTTCGAGAGCGTTTTCAAAACGCTGCGTTTTTCCTTGAGGAAAAAGGTCTGGACGGGAGAAAACGCATTAGTGTGGTTGTAGCCTAAGGCAAACAGGTCCACCAAGGATGCAATTTCCCCTGCCCATCTCTCTGTTCTGCATCACCTGGAGAATCTTGGGAATTCAGTAAGGATGTTCTTCACTGATTTCAGATTGGCTTTTAATACCATTATTCCAGAAATCCTTAAATATCAAATCAAATGAAAATGTATTTCTATAGCACATTATAATACAACAAAGTTGACCAAAGTGCTTCACAGTCGGTCAGAGCAATAGCATAAGACAACAATATGGGTAAACGGCATAACTAGCCACGAAATAACCAACTAGTTTGAATCCTAAGCTCAGAAGAAGGTCAATAAAAACTCTTAAGTGTGCTGTCTTAGTGCTATGGTGAGGTCTAAATTTAGACTGAAATTTTTCATTGATACCATTAGTGTCAGGAAAGGTCTGAAGTTGTTTTATTGACGCCTTTTCAAGAATTTTGGATATAGGAGGGAGTTTGGAGATCAGTCTGTAATTAGTTAGAGAACTAGGGTCAAGATTGTTTTTCTTTATAATGGGGTGAAAGACAGAATGCTTAAATACTGACGGTGCACAACCTAATGACAGTGATAGTTTCAATAAAAGTTGGATACAGGGACCAATAGTGGTCAAAGCTTCCATAAGAAAATGAGAGGGAAGGATATCATGGGAGAGATTAGAGATTTTGAGATGATCAGTTATAGCTATTAAATCAGAATCAGTGGCTCAAACTGTTGAAAGCCAGTCAAGCATTCAGGGACTGGGTCAGAAACTAACAATGACTGAGATGAGAGAGATGCTCTCAGAACTGAAATTTTGTCATTTAAAAAGCTTGAAAAATGTTCAAAAAGTACAGGGGACTATCGCAGTGAGATAGCTTATATAATCCAGTGGGACAGCCTCTGTTTAGACAGCTCTACTTCTAGTTGGATAAGCAAAGCAGACAAACAGCTGGTCGCATAAACATACATTCTATCCTTCCGGCGCCCCCCGTGTGCGGCAGCCTGTTACAGCAGCTCTGCTCATTCTGAGTTTCTTTCTTTCTTATCTTTTTTCTCGTAATTTTTTTATAACTAACGTATTAGTAATTAGACTCTGCAACCATGTTCTACCGTTTTGTGCTAGTCCTGGTCGTTTTTCTCAGTTTATTTCTACTTTTTTCACCCGTGTCTGGGGACCCAGAGCAGAGATCCTTTGTTTACAGTAAGGATCAGCTGTTAGCGCTGAGTCCTGCAGCGGTACTGCCGGCGGACAGACCCGATATTCCCAGCGAGCTGAGGAGGAAAAGACGGGGGTGTCGTGCTGGGAAGGAGCGCCGTCGCCCGAGAAGGAGACGTTATCGACCATCTCTTCCTTCTGTAATTATTGGAAACGTAAGATCTTTGCCCAATAAGATGGATGAGCTCATGTCGCTAACCTGGTCACAGAGGGAGTACCGGCAATGTAGCATCATGATGCTAACGGAGTCGTGGCTAACATCGCTAACTCCGGACACAAGCGTGACACTACCGGGATTCCAGCTGCTGCGAGCGGACAGGACCAGAGACAGCGGTAAGAGGAAAGGAGGGGGACTGGCAGTTTTTGTGAACGACAGATGGTGTAACCCTGGGCACATCACTGTAAAAGAGCAACTCTGCAGCAGAGACATTGAGCTGTTAGCCGTTAGCATGCGTCCGTACTACCTGCCCCGGGAGTTCCCTGCTCCCCCCCACCCCCAACAACAGCATCCAATACACACTCAACACAAGGCTCCAGCCTGTCTCTCTCAACCACCCAGGTTAGGAGGGAACTGAGGAGGATTAATGGCAAGAAGGCAGCGGGTCCAGATGGCATCAGCTCGAGGGTCGTCAGGTCCTGCGCGGACCAACTGTGTGGGGTGATGGAGCACCTCTTCAACCTGAGCCTGAGGTTGGGAAGAGTTCCACAGCTCTGGAAAACCTCCTGTGTTGTACCAGTGCCAAAGACTTCACGCCCTAACACTAGGAAGGCCCAGAGCCCAGCCATTTGGCTTTTCTACCTTTAAAACCCGGAGAGCAGCCAAATGGCTGGTAGGCTTTTAGCTAAGCTTTAGCTTCAGGCAAGTGGAAGCTAAATTGGCTAGTCATTCATATGTAAATTGGGTTGTTACCTGGGAATTCTGGAGGGAGGGGAGTGGGGGTGTGTGGATGAGGGGGTGGGGGAGCTGCTAAAAGCGGTGAGCTTCCTTTTGTTTCATCTTGATGCATTCTCAATCATCCAGGGAAACAAATCTCCAAAAGTCACCAACTTGGAGTGTTTCAGTTTGCCATCTTAGGGAGAAATCAACACACATGGGTGTATGTCCTTTGTTGCTGAGATTTATTGATAAAAACAGTACAAAAAATCAACCATTTGTACACATTTTTACAAATAATTATAAAAAGTGAGTGAGTACATTTCAACATTTTCAGCAATCACTCACAATCCTGGCACTGCCATGGTATCTGTAGTCTGCATTTACCTTGGCTTGGCTTCCTGATCAATTGTCCACTACCAAAAGGAAGCCAAGCCCTGCCACCCTTTACAACAAAACAAGGTGTGATCACATTGATGCCACAATGGACGACTGATCAATGCTCCACTACCAAAAGGAAGCCAAGCCCTGCCACCCTTTACAACAAAACAAGGTGTGATCACATTGATGCCACAATGGACGACTGATCAATGCTCCACTACCAAAAGGAAGCCAAGCCCTGCCACCCTTTACAACAAAACAAGGTGTGATCACATTGATGCCACAATGGACGACTGATCAATGCTCCACTACCAAAAGGAAGCCAAGCCCTGCCACCCTTTACAACAAAACAAGGTGTGATCACATTGATGCCACAATGGACGACTGATCAATGCTCCACTACCAAAAGGAAGCCAAGCCCTGCCACCCTTTACAACAAAAATAGGTGTGATCACATTGATGCCACAATGGACGACTGATCAATGCTCCACTACCAAAAGGAAGCCAAGCCCTGCCACCCTTTACAACAAAACAAGGTGTGATCACATTGATGCCACAATGGACGACTGATCAATGCTCCACTACCAAAAGGAAGCCAAGCCCTGCCACCCTTTACAACAAAACAAGGTGTGATCACATTGATGCCACAATGGACGACTGATCAATGCTCCACTACCAAAAGGAAGCCAAGCCCTGCCACCCTTTACAACAAAACAAGGTGTGATCACATTGATGCCACAATGGACGACTGATCAATGCTCCACTACCAAAAGGAAGCCAAGCCCTGCCACCCTTTACAACAAAACAAGGTGTGATCACAGGGCTTGGCTTCCTTTTGGTAGTGGACAATTGATCAGGAAGCCAAGCCAAGGTAAATGCAGACTACAGATACCATGGCAGTGCCAGGATTGTGAGTGATTGCTGAAAATGTTGAAATGTACTCACTCACTTTTTATAATTATTTGTAAAAATGTGTACAAATGGTTGATTTTTTGTACTGTTTTTATCAATAAATCTCAGCAACAAAGGACATACACCCATGTGTGTTGATTTCTCCCTAAGATGGCAAACTGAAACACTCCAAGTTGGTGACTTTTGGAGATTTGTTTCCCTGGATGATTGAGAATGCATCAAGATGAAACAAAAGGAAGCTCACCGCTTTTAGCAGCTCCCCCACCCCCTCATCCACACACCCCCACTCCCCTCCCTCCAGAATTCCCAGGTAACAACCCAATTTACATATGAATGACTAGCCAATTTAGCTTCCACTTGCCTGAAGCTAAAGCTTAGCTAAAAGCCTACCAGCCATTTGGCTGGTGGCGGGTTTTAAAGGTAGAAAGGTAGAAGCCTGGGCCTTCCTAGTGCTAAGGACCTCAACAGCTACAGGCCGGTGGCTCTGACATCCCACCTGATGAAGACCCTGGAGCGGTTGGTCCTGGCTCAGCTTCGGCGCCTAATAAGCTCATCACTGGACCCACTTCAGTTTGCCTACCAGCCTGGCATTGGAGCGGATGATGCCGTCATTCACCTCCTACATCGTTCCCTCGCTCACCTGGAGACCGCTGGAAGCACTGTGAGAATCATGTTCTTTGATTTCTCCAGTGCCTTCAACACCATTCTTCCCTCGGTTCTAAAGGACAAGCTGGTGAACTCTGGAGTGGACCATCACCTCACTACCTGGATCCTGGACTACCTCACCGACCGACCACAGTATGTGAGGACTCAGGGCTGTGTGTCGGACAGGGTCGTCTGCAGTACGGGGGCCCCACAGGGAACGGTTCTGGCTCCGTTCCTCTTCACCATCTACACTGCAGACTTCTCCCACAATTCCACCCAGTGCTTCCTGCAGAAGTTCTCTGATGACTCTGCAATAGTCGGCCTCATCACTGATGGGGACGACAAGGAGTACAGAGGTCTGACCCAAGACTTTGTGGACTGGTGCCAGCTGAACTACCTCCAGATCAACGCCAGTAAAACCAAGGAACTGGTGGTAGACTTCCGCAGGCACAAGCATTCTCCACTGCAACCACTGAACATCCAAGGTATGGACATTGAGGCTGTGGACAGCTACAGGTACCTTGGTGTTCATCTGAACAATAGACTGGACTGGACTCATAACTCAGATGCCCTCTACAGGAAAGGGCAGAGCAGGCTGTACCTGCTGCGGAGACTCAGGTCGTTTGGGGTGGAGGGCCCACTCCTGAAGAAATTCTATGACTCTGTTGTGGCTTCTGCTATCTTTTATGGTGTGGTCTGCTGGGGCGGCAGCATCTCTGCTGGGGACAGGAAGAGACTGAACAGGGTGATCCGAAGGGCCAGCTCTGTTCTAGGATGCCCTCTGGACCCAGTGGAGGTGGTGAGTGACAGGAGAACGGCGGCTAAGCTGTCATCCCTGATGGACAACATCTCCCACCCCATGCAGCAGACTGTGACAGCACTGAGCAGCTCCTTCAGTGGGAGACTGCGGCACCCACGGTGTGGGACGGAGAGATTTCGCAGGTCTTTCCTCCCCACTGCTGTCAGACTCCATAATAAAGACTTTAACTGATCAAGCACACACATCCATACATATGCAATAATACTAAGTGCAATAATCCTTTCTGTCATCGTTGTATTTTTACTCAGTTGTATATAGTATTTGTATTTGTATTCTATTTTTATCTTATTGTATATTTATTTTATTTTATTCTACTGTATATAGTATTTTATTTTATTCTATTCTGTACAGTTGTGTACTGTATTTATTCTTATTGTATTCTAATTTTTGCCTCATAACTTTTGCACTGTCCACTTCCTGCTGTGACAAAACAAATTTCCCACGTGTGGGACTAATAAAGGTTATCTTATCTTATCTTATCTTATTCTGAGTGCGCTCAATGTAGGTGCGTAGCACAAGCACTGGACAAAGAATGCATCCTTCTTTACTCCTCAGATGTAAAAGGAGGGGAGCAAAAGCTCAGCATCTCAAACTCCATTGAGCTATAAGATGCAGGCATGATCTTGGGAAAATAGGCAGCATTTGGACACAATACGACCTTCTGGCCATCAGGAGAGAACTGTGTGCAGGAGGGATGCACAGACAGCACATGAAGGTCACCCACTCACTTTGCTGAAGCCAAAGCGAGAAGTAATGCAGTAATATGAGAGAAATTTCATATCCACAAACTCAATAGGTTCAAATGGGGTCTAGAAAGGGCCTCCAGCACCAAAGACAAGTCCAGTGCTTGGGACACTGGACTTAAGCGCGGGTCTAGTAGATGCGGGCCCAGCACTATGAATTGTCGCTATCACACTAGGTGGCAGACCCTTAGCAGTCACCTGTTGAGATTAAATAATTTGCAGCGCCTCAATAATGCTATGCTTTTTATTAATGATAAGTGTTATAAAGTTATATAATGTAGTAAGCGGAACCTCTTTGGAGGCAACAGAGGGGTAAAAGCAGCATCTCCTTGCCGTTGGACCCCTTCTCCACTTGGAACCAGCTAGGAGGGCTGAGGCTTCTTCCTCGTGGGCGTCGGGTCCCGCCAGAGGCCCGATGGTGGGCCTTTGCTCCAGGCCAACTGACGTGGAGCTCGGACCGAAGGTTGTGCTTGCGCTGGCGGCACACCCACTGCAGCAGTGGGTGCCGGTCTCTTGCCAGTCGACAGAGGAGTGGCAGGCCTGTGAGAGCTAGCTGCAGGCTTGGTCTTCGTCTGATGTCTGGGGATGAAATCGCGCAGAGCTTCTGTCTGCTTCTTCCTCAGATGAAATCTAGTCTGAATGGCTTCAAGTGAATGTCGGAATAACCCAGCCACAGACACTGGTTTGTCCAGATTTACAGTCATGTCCCTATCTGGGACGTCAGAGAGGGTCAGCCGCAGGTGCCTCTGGACGACAACTGTTGAAGCCAGTGTGTTTGCAGGGGAATGCATCACCTGCCTGACCCAGCTCATTCTGCCTGAGCATTTGTGACGCACAGAGGATGTAATTCATGGCGACTCTGACCTCGTTAAGAAGAGGTGCCAGCGGACTGTCAACACGAACCAGAGATCCAAGCTCCACCAGGCACATTGGCTGGTACATCTGGAGTGTGGTGACGGAGGTCATGGCAGAGCTGTGCTGGCCTGAGCCCGACAAATCTTCTCCAGGTGCGAAGCAGAGAATCTGCAGTGATTGGACGGCAGAGTTGCACGGCCGCAGACACCATGGTCATGGGACGGGGCCAGATAAGCAGCCAGAGACGGCTCCATAGGGGGTCGGTTAGCTAAGCTAGCCTTGTCTGCGCCGTCCAACTCCATGTGCTGTACATAGCTGGGCACAGTGACGGGGGTTGACAGAGGTTTGTCCCATGATGCTGTTAGCTCGCACACAAAGTCTGGAAACATGTGAAGGTGGTTTTTGGCTGTTGCGGGCTCCTGTGGGAAGAAAAAAAACAGCTTCTGAGCTGGTGGAGAAGAGGACCAGTCCACCTGCAGTTTTTAAGCAGCATGGCGAAACAAAAAAGGGGAAAAAGAGAGGGTGTCAGTGTGGCAGACCGGCGCAGCATTGGCGGCCCATTGGGTCGACAATGAGCTCTCCTGCTCATGGAGCAACCATGGATGTCCAGGCCGATGTCCAGCATGTCGGGCTTCAACCCAGCCTGAACTCCGCCAGCGCTCCTGCATGGTTCCAGCCGGTCATTGGCTAACCCATCAACATATTCCATGTGGTCAGCCCAGCTAATTGCGGGGACAGCGACAGGATAATCCTCGGTCCTGGAAAGGAGAGGGTCATGCCGTGTGACAGCCGAGCGTCCCAGCACTTTTTCCACCCGTCTTTTCAGGGCCTGCTGGCAACAAAACGCACAGGCTTCAGGCTCCGTCAACGCTCACCTAGCGTGGACAATAACCAGGCAGACAAGGCAGGCATCGGGCTGGTCGCTGTCGTGCAAAGAGAAACCGCATCCCTGAGGACAGGGGCGAACAGAAGATTTCTGCTTTGCTCGCTTTGGTTTGGAGTCCATTCCAAAACGCAAAGCAAAAAGCTGCACAGGAAAACTCGAAATTTGCGCTCCGCGGGCAACCTACACACCAACTGCGTGGTGGAGGCTAACACCAACAGGGGCAGTTAAGCTAAATTCAAGTCGGCAGACCCCGGAGCTAACTAGCAGCAGACGGCTAGCCCAACACAGCAGAGGTGTTCTCAGCAAGGTGAAGAGCGTAAGAACTGAGCGATGACTGCGATGACAGCGGTTATATGTGCAGACGGAGCCGTGTGTCATCTGTCTTAAAGCCGTGAATAAAGATTTCTTCAGCCAGGACATGCAAGGGTGTGATATCCCATACCACTGAGTTGTACCGAGTGAATCAACTGAAAGGGAACTTTCTTGCACCTTTGTGCTGTGAAGGCAACTGTACAATGACAATAAATAAATTTCTAAGTTCTCAAAGGCCTGTTACAAAAAACAACAAAAACAGTAAGCTACGTTCAAGCCACCATCTTCTACTTTTTGCATTTCCAGTTTATCTGTCAAATCAATTCTTACAAAATATTCATTTTCGCGAATTTTTGACTTTAATCTTCAAAATTCTGCGTTTTCTTGTTTGTCTTCAGGCTCCGGCGGCATTTCTTTAACCTTGAATGGCACATTTCATTCAGCGACATCTTTTCTTTTTCCTCAGTTTTCCAGTTCAGAAACAGCCATTCTGACTTCTCTGAAACACCCAACCCTACTTCTTACAATATTGCTTGAGTAAACTTCCTGTAAGTATGACTTTGTTCTGCGCTCCACAGCGATGACTTTTGGGACATCTTGACATTTTCAGTGATCCTCTGTGTATTCAGGAAGCAAGTCACACTGCAAGCTCCAGAATGAGCAACAGTCTCATCAGCCCTCATTAGGCCGTGACGTTAAAGGTCACACACACACTGGGAAAGCTTGTTATGCGGCACCCAGCATGCAGTTCACATACACAGCATCAAAGGGATTTATTAGGTATGTCTTATGAGGGAGTTTTTCATCATTGCCATTAAACAACTCTGCAATTACTTTGGAACTAGAGTACGCTGTACCATTGTGATATTTGAGACAATGATATGATTTACTTTAAATGGCTGTCCTGGTTAATTATAAACAAGTAGAGCATACCCAATGGAAAACATGAGATTGTTTGAAAGCAAAAAGATAAATAAATAAATCTCTGCAGACGGGCTCTGTGGACAACTCACAACCCACTGAGGGAAAAGCTTCATTGCTCATATGTTTAATGAGCTTTTATTGTGAAATCAGCTGCTACAAAGTTTAGAGGACTTTGAAACTTTTTTTTAACTTCAGGCATCATCATCATCATCATCATCACATTCAAGGACAAATGTCTAACCCTAACATTAAGAGCATTTTCATTTCTCTGCTTTCCTCCAAAAAATCCACATTTCCATATTCTGTAACTCAGCTGAACAAATTAGAAACGATCACTGATACTTATTAATAGAATTATTGTTAGAAACACTTTATATATCTCCAGGTTTTAGACTAGTGTCCAAATAAAAGAAAAAGAAGAAGTTGCAGCAGTAACTGTTACTGTTATTTTCCAAGTTTTATCATTTCACAACTTTACTTGTTGATAGTTGGGACAGATTTTGTTTAAAACAAACATGTTTTTCATGCCAGTCTATAGAGATAATGTGCTGAAGGTCACTGTCAATAATGATGCTCTGTGACTGAAAGCAATTACTGATCCCTGTGGAGCTGCTCTTTAAACAGCTGATGGACGCCCATGAGGACTTGGCTTTGTTCCTCTGTGTCTCACTCCCTTTGTGCAACTTAAAAAAAAAAACAAAAACAACTTTTGCCAGAGTTTCCATGAGGCTACCACAAACATGAAAACTTTATTCTTGGAGACAGGAGGGCATAAGGATGACATTTTCACTCTCAGAAAGTATCAAATTTTCTGTATATGATTTGCTTTTCAAGAAAAGCCCAGTTATCCTAACAGCTCCTTAACCCTCCGGTTGTGTTCACCCCCCGCCCCCCTTACTTTAGTGTTCCCGGTCAGTTTTAACAACTCTTAAATTAACATAAGAAACATTTTTTCATCACCAAATTCAGTTTCCCATTCCCATTCATTTTCTATGGTGGTCACTTTCGACCAGCACAGATGTAACAAAGTTTATTAAAACACTCAAAATTCAACGAAGGAGGTGCTCATCACTTTCATATGTTCAAGTGCACAGTGTGGAGGATGACCTCAGGCCTCGAGGCAGTCAGATGTAAAACACAATATTTATGACTTTTTTAATTTTGACCCAAACACGACAGGAAGGTTAATGGAAGTTACTGGGTAGATGATTGCTGAGCTTGCTGGAGGTGCAGGTGACCGGGACCTGCGGTGGAAGTGCCTGATGATGGAGGTTGAGCAGGTCTTCTGACTGTTTCTTCAGTAGGGTCAGGGTCAGTGCTGATGGCATGAGGCGATGCCTGGACCCCGCAGAGGTTGCTTAGTTAGTCCACCTCCTTCAGGATGACACATCAGTGTACCATCACCAGAGGTTTGTGTGCTTCTCATTCAGTGCATGCTCTGGTCTACAAACACGTGGGGCTCCGTACAAACTACTGAGTCCCATTTTAACTTGTTGCAATGAAATTTAGGTAAACTTGTTTAGTCCATATCAGTGTGGATATCCAGTATGATCGTTTTTCCCACCTGATGTGTTTTCAAAGGCTTCCTGTAACTCTTTTGAACAGTGTATTAAAGGCTTAGGCCTAAAGATCCGTCAATGTTGTTTCCAGTTTGCTGCTTCAGTGTACACAAGCTTTATTATTTGTCACATACAACATCATACAATACAGTACAATGTGTAGTGAAATGATCCGTGTCTGTGCTGAGGACAGGCTGCAGACAAAGCCACGCCATTCCAGGGCTTTTTGGTTAGCATGAGGGGTCTAGCCAGGACCCCTACTGGATACTGGGTGGGAATCAAACTTGCAACTCCAGCTCCAAAGCCGTGCAGTCTCACCACTACCCTATCCAGCTGCAAGGGGTAAAAGATAGATGCCTGGGCCATCCCAATCTGTATCATCCCAGATTTGCTTTGCTCACTGCACATGCCTGGGGCATTTATCTTTTACTCACTTACATAAACCTTAGAGAGGAACAAGTGGTGGGAAATTTAACAAAATAAAAACCATCTGTGGGGATGACTGCAATCCAAATGAACAGCTGCTCCTCACATATTTAGACGTCTTTTCAGTCACTTAAACTGCAGCACAGATTTCTTCCCTTCTTGTTTTCTGGTAAAGAACCAACAACACAGTAAAGCATACTATTTGTCTGATAACTGCCTCGGAAATGCTCCAGTAAGCACCAACACCTCAAACACACTTTAGAGGTGTAGTTTAATTGCAGTGGTTAGATCCACCAGCTGGGCTTTGCAACATGAGAGTATCTAGAGAGCACAGATGTACATAAGAAATGAGAGCATAAAAACTTTTGCAGGAGTTCACTGACACCATCAAATAAATGAAAGTTCACTCCTTTATTGTCGTCTGTGCTGTAATACAGAGACTCCTTAGAAAAATACAAAAAATGTAAACCTGTTATAAAATATACAAAAAATACAGGGATTCAAATACAAAGGGGTATAAATTTGTGGCAGTCGTTTATATATTATAAGACACAGACATTCAACACAATCTTCAGGTGGTTCATTTACAGAGTGACTTTATGACTGTAATTCAGTTTTTTTAATATTCCTTTAGGGTGACCTTTCTTCATTCATAGTACATTTCTGTGCACTGATTCCTGCACTGCGCTCACATTTACTTTACTCGACCACAGCCTCGGTGAATAGTGATATTTAAACATCTAAAATTCCCTTTTTTAAAAACTACACCTCAGTTTTCTCTTCACCACTTTTAACCATTTAGGCCTAAGATAAAAATCTACCGTCTACATGCAAGCACGTAATGACTTTACTGAAAATGACCCAAAGGACTTTAATATTCAGAGTGGTAATAGCACTTCATTACTTTTTGTCATTCTGCTGCTGATTAAAATAAAACAAACTGTAATAAACACGTCATATTTAACAAACCATACAAAAGAGATCAAATTATAAATAAAGAACAGGCGAATGATGGGTGGCGACGAATGAACACTGTGTGTGAGAAAATTCAGATTTTTACTGAATCATGTTCGTGCTGATATTTACTACATACAGTAAACTCGTTTTTTTGACCATGAACTCATCATGTGAGGGTTAACTGAGGTCATAGATCAAGTGAGGCGTAGATTTAAGGCAATTCTCTATTAGCTTCACTTTTCAGATGTTCATTTTTTATGCAAACTGTGTTAAACACAAATATCCCCAAAAAGAAAATGGCAGAGGTAACAGATGTCATGGGGAACCTGAAATATCAAATCCATGTGTTTTATGACCGTTTGTTGTATAAGAGCACCTTTACTTGGAAAAATGTCGTAGAGTGGAGACACTTTTGCCAGGAAGGCTGATTTGGAGGATTTGGTTTGTCGGAATGTGCCGAACTCTTCTCAAAGCTTGATTTATCGTCCTGTGTTCAATCTCCCCAGAGATCTTTCGTTGGTCTTGAAGCTAATAAATGTTGAACAACAGCTCTTTCCACAGAAACGCAGGACAGGAGATTTCAGAACTGATTAGAGTCTGAACCTGAATTTGTCACAGCAAATCTAAAAACCAGCGTGCTTACTTTGGCTGAATATAGCTACTGCATTTTAAGCAAGTTCAATATTATTACAACCTATTCAATTTAGTTCCAGGGATACTTTATTCTTCTGAATCAAAATACTGCCATTACACAGCAGTTTACTACCAAGCAGACCAAACACGTTAGCCTGTTCTCAGGCTTTGTGCTAGGACGCGAGGCTACGCTGTAGCTATGGGGTAAATTTACCGCAGTGCTATAAATCAAGCTTTAGTTTGTTCTTCTTCCTCTTCGTCCCATTGTGCTCGCTCAGAAGTCAACAGATCACTTCCTGGAGAAAAGCTGGTTCTCCAGCTGTTCCAGGCGCGCGGTCATCCCAGCCAGTGGACACGTCATTAAGGAATCATAAGTACTTAACATGCACACATACACACTCACTGTATTCTGTATGTAGCAGAAGAAGAAAAATCTGGTACAGAGAGCGCAGAGGGGGGTGGGGTCACCTGCATGCTGAGCACCCCAAAAACTTTCAGCTTCTAAGCCGAAGTCACAGGGAAACAAACAACAGCTATCATGTTAATAAAAAAACACCCAGAGCAATAACAAGAGATTTAATATGCAAAGACACTGGAGTCTTTACCTGAAGGTACAGAATTACCTAATATTATGTGTTTTTGTTTTAAAGGATATGTTTCTGTGTGACCTGCTCCAGGCTGTTCATAGTGGCCTGCTGGAACTCCACCAGACTTTCACATGCACAGGGGTCCTTCACCTCAATCTCGCCCTGACTCTCCTCTGCAGAAGGAAAAATATATGAATACATATAATATTCTTTATCTGTATATACATTGTGTTAATTTCAGTTATCTTGAAGGTGCAGACATTGCTCATAAGATGCGATGAAGTGCTGTAGTTTAATTTTTTACCTGTTTAGCTTTAATGTCTACTTAGAGCTCCAAACAGGCTAAACCAATAAAGTACTATTATTAATTTTTTAACCTGAGGATTTATTGTTCGGTACAGTATTATTACACTCAGGAAAAATGTTTTGTAACTGCTTTGTTTTTAGTGCTCTTTTTCTGCAATTGTCATGTTGTAATTCTGTCAGTAGAGGGCGACAAAGAAAAGACATTGTTACAATGAATTACCAGTAAAAACCACACAAACCATCACATGAAAGTTCTGCTGAAGCTTTGACCAAAATCTTTTGTTATTAAAATGATGAATGTTATCAATTTCAGCTGTTTATGGTACAAAACTCTTCTCTAAGTGTATAAAAGGTTGTAATGTGCTTTATTTGTGCAATCAACCAATGACCTTCACCATTATATAAGCTGCATGAACCGAAGGATTCAGTAGAGAAGATTTTTAAACCATAGTAGTAAAAAAATAGAGCACCGATTTTTATATAATTATCCTCTTGGGGAGGATCCTCTCTTACTTTCAGGATGTTTTTCCTGTTTAAAACCAATTTAAGTATTAAAAAAATATTAAAAACTTAAAGAGGATTAAAAACACAGCACTCTCCCAAGGCCAGGATTTAATGCATTGTTTGCACATTCTTCATCTCTTTAATAAGTCTCATGAGGTTCACATTGGTAGTTTTTTAGGTGATAGAGCTTTTTCACTTCCTGCGGCAGAAAGCAAGCCTCAGAATATGAACCAATAATATGCTGTCAGATTAACTTGTCTGTTTACTTGCTGTTTTACACGCTGCGGTCAGGTCTAGCAGAGCATGTTACCTGGGCAGACATTGAGTTTGAGGTTTTCAGCAATGGTGCTGATGGCGGTGAAGTCAGTGGTGTAATAGAAATGCTTCTCCACAGGCTCAGACGCGATCTCACGGAGCTCATCTTCCACCGCTTTTCCAACACCCACCGCGTACATGGTGATGCCTGCGTACATGCACAGGTGTAGGGTCACATGATAACTGCTGCACTGCTTGATTCAGACACTGAGCTACAGATGCTGTTATTATCATCCTGGGTCTTACCGGCTTCTTTGGCCTTCTTGGCGTACTCGGTGATGTCATCCTGGGAGCGTCCGTCTGTGAAAACCAGCCCGATTCGTGGAATGCTGCGGCTCAGAGGACGAGCGCCTTCTGCCTCAGAGAAGCTGTTTTCCAGCATGTGCTTCAGGGCCAGGCCGGTCATCGTACCTTTCTCCATGTATTCAACCTGAACATGGACAGTAACAACATTTCGAGTCGTGTAGCTGAGCAGGGCCCAAACATGGTGCAGGTTTCATCTTTTATTCAGGATTTCATTAACTGCAGTTCACTGCTGAGGGTCTGTATGTATATGTAAAATACATGAATCTTTATGTTGACTTTAAGCGTCACACAAGTATTACAATCTCACAATACTGGCGCCACCTGTGTGTCACAGATCAGCGGGATAACTTCTCTCGTTCACTTTACAGCTGGACTTCTTTAGGAAGAAGCAAGAACTGCCCCCTGCTGGCCATTAGCAAGAATGCAGGTTTAAGTTACTTCCACTGCTTGATGTTTCAAACTGTCTGTCACGGCTACAACAAACAAACAAACAGAAGCACTACCTTCATGACTGCAGCTTTGATCTCATCAGCTGTGTGGTACATGTTGAGGGGAAACTCGGTCCTGACCCGGCTCGAGTACTGAACCAGACCGACTCTGGTACCGTGAGGAGACACGTCCAGAGAGTCGACGACCTGCAGGGACCCAGGTGAGGTGATGAATATTCAGCATTTTATTATTTTAACATTATTTGATAGTTTTTAAGATATCAGACAAAGATGTCAAGAAGTATCACTAGCTAAGATTTAATATGTAAAATATCTTTTTGCTGAATGTCCAGGACATGTTGTTTTAGTTGTTTATTATTTCTGGAGCCAAAACAAGATTTCTTCCTCCTGCAGTAATTCATATTTGATGGCATTGTTTTATTCTGTGACCGTCCTGCATGTGCAGGTATGGACATATGAAATAATACTGCAATTTGGCAGTAAAATACTCAGTGTGTTAGAAAATACTTCCAACCTGGTTAACAAACTTTTTGACAAGCTCAAAGTTTTGAGGGCGGACACTCTTTGAGCCGTCGATCAGAAGCACCAGGTCGATGTTTGCAGACTTGCAGGCTGAAGAAGAACGAGACAAACGAAGGACGGGAGGTTTAATTATTTAATTTATTTCACTGTGAAAAATATGATTAAAGAAATCAAGACATGAAATACTAAACAAACACTGCAACACAAATACCACAGTAAAAACATGTGACATGAGTCAGTGCAGTGGGCAGAGCTGCAGAGTTTACTAGTAACTTTCCAAAAGTGGAGTTACTCAGTTTGTGTGGAGGTAAAGTTATGGAGCTGAATGTATAATCATTGGATTTTACATCGTGTATATATTCTGCTATTAGGGAGACGTATGTTGTTGTCATCACAGTTTATGTCAGTAAGGAAGTTGGATAAATACAAACTGATTAAATAAGAGTGAGCTTCTTCCAGAAAAGCTCAGAAAAGCTGGAGCGATGCTGAAGAGCATTTTTGCTTTATTTTGGGTATTATTTTATTTTTTCTTTTCTTTTTCCAAGGTGAACTTTTGTACTGTTTACGTCATTGAAATAAAATGAACAAAACAAAACAGGGTAAGGAAGCTCAGTTTTACTGAGTTATTATTAATATTAATATAATATTATTGTTGTTGTCGTCATAGTGACTAAGGATTGCTCTCAGATGTCTGCAGCAGTTGGAAAGCAGGTTTGGAGCGTAGCTCTTGAAGCGATGATACAGTGGCTTGAACATGAGAGTATCTAGAGCCCCCTTGAACTTTTCCACATTTTGTCACATTACAGCCACAAACATGAATCAATGTTATTGGAATTCCAGGTGAAAGACCAACACAAAGTGGTGCACACGTGAGAAGTGGAACCAAAATCAGACATGATTCCAAACATTTTTTACAAATAAATAACTGCAAAGTGGGGTGTACGCAATTATTCAGCCCCCTGAGTCAATACTTTGTAGAACCAGCTTTTGCTGCAGTTACAGCTGCTGTCTCTCTGCCTCAGAATGTGATGTGAAGCTTACTGGCAGGTACGCTGGTATTCGCTCGCCCTCCCAGGAGGAATAAAACAATCCCAACATCTTTGTCCAGCTCGTTTCATCCAGACATAACTGAGCTGTTTTTAACATCAGTTTGAGATCATTGTACATCTTTATTTCCTTTCCTGAGACGTAACCTCTGCTCGGGGCCTGAATGTTTTTTCCTTTCACTGAGAGTCACCTGATCAACGTCCAGCTGCCACTGAAATGCCCTGAATCTTTATCCTCCTCTTTAATACATTTCTTATGCTTTGGCTTAAAATATAGTGAAGCTCAGCAGTGCAGGTTAATAATTTATCTTTGAGCTTTGTTGTCGTAGACTGATTTAATAAAAAGACAGCATTTTTTCTGAAGTTTTTTGAGTCTTTTTCCCCACACCTGCAGCATTTCTGCTGGTTCACACAGGAGCTAGCATCTTAATCCTGAAGCAGCTCTCTCTGCACAGAGTGCTGAGTTTCTTAAACTAACTCAGGGCTGCTGAAACAGGTCAGAGGATTTTACATTTGCACAGATGATGACTTACTGCCGCAGCTCTTGCCGTCGTCCTGTAGCAGCTGTCCCTCGGGGCAGATGCAGTGATAAGAGCCTGGAGTGCTCACACACTGGTACTCACAGCCGTGCTCCACTGTGTTACACATGTTCATGTCTGACAACAAACAGACAGAAAGCACATATTACACCATAGCAGAGAGAGACACATGCAAAAAACTGTTCACCCGCAAGTAATGCACAACAACTAAAGGCTTAGTGAACAGGTGTGGAAGACTTGACCTCGGGGAGGTCAACACTTATCTTTGCTGCTAGATTATGGTGAAAACCACCTCCTCATTAATCCTTCCATATGTTCACCTACACAAACCTTTTGAAGAATTGATGCTGTTCATCGAAAGGCTCGAGTAAGTAAACAGTATGTACTCGAGTATGTAAAAGGAACAAATGCACAAGATTTATAAAACAAACTAAAGCTGACCTATAAGAAACTGTTTTGTTTTCATAATCACTGAAAACTGAATTAAAATGTGATTAATCGAGCAGCCTTCACACATGGTGTCAACCTGGGAATCGACACCACGGCCATTAAGCAGCAGAGCTCCATCAGCCCGTTCCTGCCTGTTTGTTTAATGTAGAGGATGATATTACAAACTAAATGAACATGCCAGTCCTCATTAAAGTGTGCGAAATAACTTTTCTTGGATAATAAGTAGTTCCATAAGAAATGTATCTAGAATTTATATCCATCCATCAATGGAGAGCTGAACTCAGCACCTTTGGTTGGCCCAGCAGAGCGAATCAGCAGCTCAGTGACATCTTTTAGTGCCCCCCCCCCCCCCCCCCCTTTTTTTTTTTTACTGTTTGGAAGCAAACAGTAAAACAAACATTTTTATTGGGTGCACTATGTAATAAACACAAGCAGGGTTTTCATGTGAGATTCACTGACTTGTGCAGGTCTTCTTGTCCTTGTTGAGTTTGAATCCTTTGTTACAGTCACAGGTGAAAATGCCCGGAGCGCTGACACAGATCTGCTCACAGTCGTGCTTTCCCTCAGCACACAGGTCAATGGCTGAGTAACACACACACACACACACACACACACACACACACACACACACACACACACACACACACACACACACACACACACACACACACACACACACACACGTTATTCCCAATTTATAACGTTATAGTGAGTGAATGTGACTCTAAGTGTCTAGTTTTACTCTGCATGTGTTAAATAAAAGTGATGTTTCCAAACAGAGACCCAGATGGACTCAGTTTTCAGTCCTTACTTTAAAGGAGCTGGAAACAACAAGCATTTCATATTAACTCATAGAACGAACAGGAGAAAGAGCAGCCTTTTCTCTGACTGTAGGTGTGTTTCTGCAGGTGCGTGTACACCTGTGTGTATTTGCACGAGGGCTTGACTAACGTGTGCAGGTCTTCTCGTCCTCATTGAGCGTGTATCCTTTGTTGCAGTCGCAGGTGTAGACGCCCGGCGCGCTGATGCAGACTTGTTCACAGTCGTGCTTCCCCTCAGCGCACAGGTCAATGGCTGAACAACACATTGAGTGAAAGTGTGTAATTGTGATTAAGATTTTTTCTTAACATTTATCAGCGTCTGAGCCAAACAAATATACTTCTGACATCTGCTTTGGATTTTGTTCTCAGAGGTTTCCAGTAAGGGCTCAGATCGATGGACTAAATGCCAGATATTAATTTCTGGAAACGGTAGACGTCATGCAATAACCCCAAACTCGGAGATTACAGGATTTATTCAAATATAAGCACGCAATCCCCTTTTATTCATCTGGACTCCTTTAAATGACGTTTGAATCTTTGAATCTAATTTTTAATTGACTGTGAGTCACACTTATCTTATAAACTGTGTATTCAAAGCCGACTGAGAATTACTTAAAAATGTCTCCTTTCTGCTGTGAACTACAGTCACATTGTGTCTTATTCATGCTGTGGAGATGTGTACGGCTTCAGGAGAACAGGAAGTCTTTGCACCCACAAATGGTCTTAATTTTAAAGGTTCCTGATGAAGAGGTGCTCTGCTGCAGCTGTTGATGTTATTGTCTCTGCATCAGTCTGACACCTTACGCGAGGTCCTCAGTAAACGCTTCCTGCCTTCTTTTTTTTTTTTTTTTTTTACCAAAGAACTGGTCCCAAAGCCAAAAGGCTGACACCAGCACTCAACACTTTGGGGCTGAAAGTCAGAACGACTAATGTCAGGAAATTCAAAGAAGCAGGCCACAGATGTAGAAGTTGGCGTTATTTAAATGGGAAGAAAATGAGGACTCCATCAGCCAGTCATTGGTAATTTTCTTGTTGTAGCTCCTTTCATAACCTCTGATGTCAGTCCTTCCAAAGTTGGGCCCAAGGTCCACCAGATTTATTTTTATGTTAAAGAGCATGGAAATGCATCAAAAGCAGGAGCTGACAGCACCTCAACGATGGATTCATTCTGCAGGACGATCGGGACTTTGTCAGTGTTTTGTAACAACTTCCTGAGGAGATCCTTCAAGCTCTATTTCTTCTTTAAAACTTTAAATGGCATTTTCTCTTTGCCGTTTCATCCTTTAAGTCAGAATAACTTCAAAGCAGTTTATTAATTTTTATGTTGTTTGTAACTTTGTTCACAAAGGTGACGCATCAGTAACCTTAAAGACACACAACATGCTTCCTGACGAACATGTCGCTGTGAAGCAAGCACTCGTTTCAGGCGTCAGACAGCTCTGAACACGTCACACTTCAGACAGCTTTTTTTCTACTTTTGGATCTATGATGTCACAGAGGGGATATACCTAACACAAAGCTCTGGAGCGAACGCAGCTTGTTTCAGACAGAATATGAAGACCTGCACGGAGGTTCAGTATAAGAAGAGTTATTTTGAACCATGCAAAGCCTCAAAGATAAAGTTATGGAGGTGGAAATAAGCAGAAGAGGGTTTCTTTAACAATCACATGCTACCCCGCTGTTCATGCTAGGAATCGAATGTTTCTGCTTTCTGCCACATTGCTGCTGTAGCAGAAGTGTCCAAAAATTGGCATTCTTGGCCTTTGCATGCTCTCTGCTGTACCTGTGCTTATTTTTCCACACTGAAACACTCCTTGAATTATTCCCATATCTTGAGTAATTCTATAAAGTTTGAGTGGGGACTGAAAAAAAGCTACTGCATATTAGTCATGCTGCTTTATTCTTGCACCATCTCTCAGGTCTCGACTCGATTTTTTTTAAGGGATCATTAAAGTGTTTTTCATCATCTTGTGGTGACCTCAAAAATGATAATTTAGTATTGTGGATTTCTTCCAGCGCTCTACATAATGTCATGATTATCTAGTAACCAAATCCAGAGATACATTCGGGAAACGTTAATGTTCTGAATCATGCATTAGCGGTTGGGTCAGGCTGGTTTCAGTGTAAAGAAATCAGAGCCTCACCTCCGTCATAACAGCAGTGGACATCGTGGCTGTGTTATTAACCGGTTATGATTTTTCTTCCATGTTCGCTCTGCTTACCCTGGCAGGTCTTGCTGTCCTCCAGCAGCCTGTATCCCTCGTTACAGCGACAGCGATAGCCATTGAGCACGCTCACACACTCATGATCGCAACTGTGGTTCCCAAACGAACAGTAGTCGATCACTGAGGGGAGGAAAGCAGCGAGGCCATGAGCAGCAGAGAGGACAGCAGCCAAATGTGTGGGTTGCATTTATGTTCCCCTTGTCTCTCAGTAAGTCTCGGCTTTTACCTGCTTTGCTCTGTCCCAAATATGAACCTCATTTGTGAATGACTCTTACTGCAATAAGCTGATATACAAATACAATGAAATGATCATTTCTAACTGTATATCTCCACATGGGTTTGGTACTGCAAGGATTCATACTGTTGACAGGTGAGCCGTGAGGCAGTGATGCTATCGGTGACTGACAGGTGCTCTCCATCTCTTAGTGCATGCCACAAGCATGCAAACACTGAGCTGTAAGTGATTAGCTGAAAAGCTCGTGCTCGCTTTCTGTCCCAGAATTTCAAACCACAACTGACGTGCTGGCTCACTCGCAAAGTTTCTCATACTTAGATGAACAGTCCAGTGAAATGTCTTCTGAAACATTTGAGGCGAGAAAATCAGCAGATTGAGTCTGTGTATGTTAGATAAACAACGACGACTGTCAAAGGTTTTCAGAAGAAACACATCGTACCAGATGTTCCAATTTCCATAAACTAGCTTAAACATCAGCCTCATGCTAACTAGGAGTGTGGGACTCGATGTGCTGGCTTATGAAACACAGCATGACTAGAATGCATTGAAATTAAGGATCTAGTGTAAACATACTGTACTGTTTCAGAATTTATGCTTTCTAACTTGTGCTTTAGAGATTTTCATTTAAATGCTTCTCATAAATCAGCCTCGTGTGTGCTGACTGTGTGCAGTTAAGGTGTGTGTACATGTGCGTATGTTACTTCCTGCAGTGTGAGGAAAGTTTCAAAGCAGATCTACAAAAAGATTTAATTGTACAAACTGGAGACGGAGGAACAAAATGCAAACCCTCACTCACCAAGCAGCAGAATCAATGGCAGCAGAACACATTTAAAAGCAAAGCATAAAGGTGAACGATATGAGATGTGTGAATCTGCATGTACATTGTGTGTGTGAGACTAACTTGAGCAGGTCCTCTTGTCATTGTTCAGTTTGTATCCTTTGTTGCAGTCACAGGTGAAGGAGCCCGGCGAGCTGACGCAGAGTTGTTCACAGTTATGTTTTCTCTCAGCGCACAGATCTATGGCTAAACACACACACACGCACACGCACACGCACGCACGCACGCACGCACGCACGCACGCACGCACGCACGCACACACACACACACACACACACACACACACACACACGAATGATATTACTTATTATAAGCACTCTCCAGTGTTTGTTTGATTTTCTGGTTCTAAAACTGACTTTTTCTTTTCTTTTATTCTGTTTTCTTGTCACACATGTGCTAAAGGACAAAGCTTCATATTTTCAAGTTTCCCCTGTAAGTCAAAAAAACTTCCTGAAAATTCTCTGTTTCAGGCAGTTTTTTTTCTACTTTTTAAGATAAGCGAAAATAATTTAAGAAGAACTTTGTTTATCCTGAGGGAAATTCTTTTGTCATACACATGCTCAGTGCTGCAAGAGAGGAACAGAGGAATAAGATATACAATAAGAATACTAGTACATAGTAATATACAGTAGGGTAGTGCAAAATATAATATCAAATAACTCTAACGAAGTAACAATATAACGTCTGGGTGCTGAGAGGACAGCATTGTTGCGAGCACAGAGGACCCGCCTTCTGCTGCTTAACCAATCAGAAAAAAGCTGACATGGTCCCAGATCTGGTGCTGCGTTTTTGTTTCTTGCTATTTTTCTTGTGAGTGTGTTTCATTGTTTTGGTGTTATTCTGTTGATTTATTCTGTTGATTAGTTTTTGATTATTAACCTGTGTTCCTCTCCCTCCTGTTTCCCATCATTACTCACTCTGTGGGGCCTGAATGTCTCTTTGTGTTTCCCTGAAACTTTTGTGAACTTTGTTCTCAGATTTTGACATTCACCCAATAAAAGAGTTATTTTTTATTGTATTGTCGGCTTATATTAGCCTTTAAGAATAAAGAGCTAAAACAGATAGTTTCAGACAGCTGTAGATCATGCTAATCTCCTCCACTAGAAGACAAAAATAAAAATACAGAGTTCAAAAGGGAAAGACAGTTGTCCTTTTGATTTTGCTGGTAGCTGTTTAGTATAGTGGGAGCAAACTGCAAATTACCTGCGCATGTCTTCCCGTCATCGTTCACAGTGTATCCGGGCAGACAGAGGCAGTGGTAGGATCCAGGAGTGCTCTCACAGATGTGCTCACAGCCGTGGTCTGACTCCAGACACAGATCCACGCCTGTGTCAGATCAGCATTCAGAAAACCAGCTTCAATATATTTAACTTACAGCTTATTATCACAAAATCAAAATCATATTCCCAACGACTTTGTGTTTTTTCTGTAGAAAGGAATTATCGGTGCCCCTGAAGGAAAACTGTGAAATGAAAAGCACTGAGAACCAACACTAATCAAAGAAAAACACTTCATGAGAAAACATCTTCACCAGGACTCGTCTGCAGTCACGACACAATCTCTACAGCTTCATCTGCAAAGCATGATGGGATTAGTGGTTTTAGCCCTGCTGTCACCTCTTAGCTACAGGACTCTTCATTTTCACTGAGAGCTTATTTTATTTCACTGATTTACTTTTTGTATTTATTTTATCCGTCTGCATTTTGCATCTCCCACTGCAGGAGACCAGACTGTTTTTTTTAGCTGTAGTCCAGTGTTGAATAATAGCAGCATGAGGAAATATCGAGCACTTAAGGGATTTGCAGAGGTTGTTATGAAAAAGTATTAGGTTATGTGCGGTCAGAAGGATTTTGTAATTTTTTTTAACTCGAGCTAGACGTTGTGTTTTTAATTACATAAAAAATCTATGTTGGCCCAGATGAAGCCAATGTCATGAAATTTTAATTGCACAGTTTTATCTGAAGATTTTTGCTGCTCTTACATTAAGATGACTTTAAATAAAAGTGATCCAGTAATACAAAATCTTTTAGATGGAGATTTTAGAGAAACACAACTTCCAAATCCTTAAAGAGTGGAAAGTTTTTACATTCCAGTAAGATTTTGCACTCACACGAATCTTAAAACTTACTAGTTACACAACTCATCTTGACTGACTCCAGCTCAGGGTAAATGTTTTTTTTTGCTGATTAAAAGCTGAATTTGTTTTTAAAATGAACTCATAGTTGTCATTCTTCTCAGGTACAATAACATTTTGTTTGGAAATAAAAACATAGTATGCTACATAAGTGGTAACATCTAAATATACTACAGAATATAACACAAGTATTAGAAATAATAAGACAAATAAAAAGCACCACATATAGTAATAGCAGTTACTTGTATACTTTGTATTTCCTGTCCTGCAGTCTTACCGCAGAGCTTATCCTGGAACTGGATGCCAAACTGGTGAATGAGATCAAAGGACTCAACCAGGAAGACGTGGTCCTCAAAGGGCGGTGACGCCATGGCCCTCAGTGATGTCATATCTGCCCTGGCCACGCCCACAGCATAGATCTCAATGCCTTTTTCTCTCGCCTCAGCGGCCACCTCAGCCACGCGGTCCTGAGGACGTCCGTCTGTCACGATCACGGCCACGTTTGGAACCTGAAGCCATCGGCAGAACCAACCAGAGACAGCTGTTATTGACGTCCCCTCCATCTTTGTTTTCTTAGCCCATAAATTCAGAAACATTTTATTGTTTTAATTTTTTTATTAGATCGACAGACGGATTGGGGCTGCAGCTGCAGTAATGCGGACGCTGCACCGGTCCGTCGTGGTGAAGAGGGAGCTGAGTGTAAAAGCGAAGCTCTCAATTTACCGGTCGATCTACGTCCCTACCCTCACCTATGGCCACGAGCTGTGGGTAGTGACCGAAAGAACGAGATCGCGGATACAAGCGGCAGAAATGAGCTTCCTCCGAAGGGTGGCTGGCCTCTCCCTTAGAGATAGGGTGAGAAGTTCGGCCATCTGGGAGGGGCTCAGAGTAGAGCCGCTGCTGCTCCACATCGAAAGGAGCCAGCTGAGGTGGTTCGGGCATCTGACAAGGATGCCCCCTGGGCGCCTCCTGGGTGAGGTGTTCCGGGCATGTCCCACCGGGAGGAGGCCCCGGGGCAGACCCAGGACACGCTGGAGAGATTATATCTCTCGGCTGGCCTGGGAACGCCTTGGTATTCCCCCGGATAAGCTGGAGGAGGTGGCTGGGGAGAGGGAGGTCTGGGCCTCTTTGCTTAGGCTGCTGCCCCCCCGACCCGGCCTCGGATAAAGCGGATGAAGATGGATGGATGGATGGAATTTTTTTTATTATCCCAGCTTCATCAGGTAGAGTTTGGCCAGCCAGGGCCTCAGCTCTTGACTGCTGTCCAATCCACACTGCACTAGACCCTCACAAAGCCTCCAGCATTTCATCTACACTTTTTTTAAATTCCTTTATGCCTTTTGTGTCCTTGGCATGTCCTCCTAGGAGGCCTAGGACACAATGGAGAGATTATATCTCTTGGCTGACTTGGGAATGCTTTGGTGTCCCCCCCAGAGGACCTGGATGAGGTTTAGACTTAGACTGCTGCCCCCATGACCCTGACAGGAATGTCTGTATGTATGCATAGTTCCACTCAAAGTTCTGCTATAATAAGCTTCTACAAAATAGGTGATGATATTTATTTCTGTGATGATTTAAATACAGATAATTAAAAAAGAAAAGTAAAGATTTAAAATGAAAATGCCTGAAACCACCAGCACAACTAAAGGAAACGGTTACAAAATGGTTCATTGTGTATAAGACATCCAATAAGTACCTTTGGCCTGTCTCCAGCCTCTGGAGTAAAAGCTTCATTCATCATGTATCTGATGGCGAGTCCGGTCATGGTACCCTGAGCGAGGGGGATGATCTGATTGATGGCTTTCACTATGTTGCTCAGCCTGGCGTGAGTCTTCAGAGTGAACTCAGTGCGGACCTGAAAGCAGTGAAGAATTCAAAGATTAAAACATCATCTTAAGACCAGTTAGTGATGAGAAGGGTTAGCTGTCAAGATGGTAAATGGCCTGTATTTGTATAGCACTTTATTTAGTCCCTAAGGACCCCAAAGCGCTTTACACGTTCAGCCATGCACCCATTCACACACACATTCACACACTGGGGATGGCAGCTACATTGTAGCCACCCTGGGGCGCACTGACAGAGATGAAGGACTACAACATGAAAGGAGGTCTGGGTCCTGTCTGGTTACTCTACCTGACTGGAATACTGAACAACTCCCACTCTGGTGGCATTTAGTCCAATATCCAGGGTGTTAATGATGTCAATCATAAACTTCCTCATGGTCTCAAACTCATGTGGCCTAACGCTGCGGGAGCTGTCGATGAGGAAGACTAGATCCACCGGACCAGTCTTACATTTCTGCGCAGGTTCTGGAAGAAAGAAGAAAAGCAGAATCTGTTCAAACTAGATGTTTCAACAATGGTGAAAAAAATTCAAGAAGAAGTCAGCAATCCTCCGACCTCAAAAGCTCCAAATTTAAATTTGGTGAGATCCCATAAAACATGAAACATGGGGATTTTTATTGTGTCGTTACACAAATTATTCCCCAACAAATGCTTCGTTCCTGTTTGAGTGATGTTCACCGCAGTGTCCAGCTCAGGAAGCTGCTGAGCCTTTTTTAAAATATTTTTGTAATCTGTGTTTAATGAATTTCAGTGGGACGCAGTGGACTGTTTCACTTTCAGGAGCCGGAGAAGCAAAGTGTGATTTCAACACATGAAACACAGACGTGGCCTCTGAATGATGGAGGAGACTCACAGGCCCCGAGATGGTGTCGTGTGTCGTGTGAAAGGATCAGAGCTGTTTTGGTGCTCTGAGGAAAACCTAAACAATTTTACTGTTGTGACTGATCAGTAGGATAAAAGGCTGCTTCTCTCTTACTCGACTTTCTTTTTAAATTGTGTGGATTTTACTCTCTCTCTGAAGCACGACAGCAGCAGCCTTCCTCAAACATCGGTACAGCGTTCACATTATTTACCACCTGAGCGCTGCTTCTCAGTGGCGTCAGCCGCCACAGGACACCTGTTTTTGTCTTTATATTTTTCGGACGCGCTCCCATGTTGTAACATCATCTAGGTTCAAAAACGCTGCCGTCATGAATGAAGTATGAGGTTGGCTTGTGTTTGTGGTGTGGCTTTACGAGTTGGAAAGAAACTGTTTGATTAATGTCCATCCAGAATTTCTTCAGACAAAGTGAAAGTCACAACAGACGAGACTCAGTGTCAGAATAAGCAGACGTGTGGGACCGATGGAATCCATCTTTAGGTTCAAATAGACGTCAACAGTAGCCAATTTTTAACGCCTTATAAACACGTCCACTGCATTGTCTGGTCACATAAATCAAGTCAGCCGCAGATGTAATGTATATGTGTCAGGGATATGTCCTGAAACATTCGTGCCTTTCACAGAAGTCATAATTCACACGCTTGTATAAAGAGTCCTATTCAGTGACCTGCGGTGGCAACATTTACAGGTTATAACTTTTCTAAAAAAGTCCTCAACCCTTCTTTTTACATTTTCTATCTAAATTTGGGTCTTTGCCATTTCTTAGTCCTAATTTGGTCAATTAAATTAAACCGTGACTCCAAAAGTTAAAGATAAAAACAGTTTTGAACTCAATAGAGCCACACGCATGTCACTGTGTGTTCATAGTTAGCTAACATGATCTCAGTCATCACAAACACTTTATATTAGACATTTTAAATTTAAATTATAATGTTTTCCTCCTTTTAGAGTACACATTTACATTTAATATCAAACATGTTGAAAGCTTAAACAACAAAGACTTTAAATGGGTACGTCCCTGTGAGCCAAAAGTTCAACAAGGACACCACCAAGGATTATTTTGAACTGCAAAGCTACCCTTAAAGTGAAAAACATCTGGCTCTGGTAAAGGTGTAATTGTTCTGTCAAATGGTTGTTTAAACCATTGTTTACAGTTATAGACTCTCTGCAATCCACTGAAAGCATCTGATTTAAAATCATAGCTTTCTTATTTAGGCTTTGGTTTGTCTTTGTGCCGTGACTCTGTGTTTCTATTGTGATCCAAACCCACTTTAGCTCCCTGTTCTTTTGATCATCTAAATGCCCATCATTAAACATTTATCTCTCATTTTTCCCGACTTCCTTTTCTTTCATTTGTTTTCTTAAAATTAAATTATGCCCTCATTTATATAACCTGTTTAGGAAGAGAAAAATCTTTATTTATTTTTTAAAAGAATTTTTCAGTAATTCTCACAGTATCTGCACACTGACCTGTTTTTGGTCTGGCTGTTGCGAGGACAGCCAGGGTCAACAGGATGAATGCGCTCAGTTGTCTCATCTTCATCCAAATGATATCGATCTAGCAGACGGGTCACTCGCAGCTGGGCTCAGATAAATTGGAACAGGATCAAACTGTGAAGAAAAGACGAGCAAGATAGTGCCCGCTTTGAGACTCGGTCACATACTGCAATGCTGTCATAAAGCTTTAATGTCTGCAGATGGAAGAGGTTAGGATGGACAGATTAGTCTGCAAGACATCAAACTTGGACACAGGAGATCCCTCTTTCCTTCTTTCCCATGCTGATGATCCTCGAACAGGCACAAGCCTCATCAACCAGCACCGAGCACACAGACCACAGCACATACCTCGATTCTTATCTAATCCTTCAAAGTTATTTGTGTCTAATATGTGTGCCTAAACACACACAAATTAGAAATTACCTCTGGAAGACATTCCTAGATCACATCAGACACACTTAATCATTCTTGAGAGCAACTGAGGTGCTTTGTCCTTTGAGCTTTGTCCTCATTAATACCAAACCTACGATTCAGGCCTGACACATCTGTATGACGACGACTGTGACAGATTTTTGAATGATGTGAATTTAATTGTGAATGGATGTCTAAATTAAAAACCACCTCCAGCTGTGTGGCTCACCATGTTACTTGTATTAGCAGCTGTTGGTCATGTAGATACGTTCTGGATTTTATTACACTATTACTGAATACATACACAACAGGAATGTGCTTTCAGGGGTTCTAATGATGAGAGAGATTATTTCTGAACCACTGCCATGATGCGTACTTGGATGGAGCTTTAAATGGAAGCAGAAGCAACAAAAAAAATCATTGGCATCTTCAGTGTTTTCATTAAGAATACAGTAACTGTCTTATACCTTATATTTTGGAACATATTCTCCACTCACACAACTGAAAAATGTTTAATCTCTTGAAGCTCATCAGAGTGATCTGTAAAGTGTTAATGATGACAATGGCAGTGAAACATTCCAGTCCTGCCCCTTCATAAAGCACTCAGCGTAACACACCTGGATGAGGTGCACAGCAGTACCTGCTAATACAAGGCTGCAGGCAGACACAGAGACCCTAATGTGTCTGCAGGCGAGCAGCAGCAGCAGCAGCAGGGGGATAATGATAAAGTCTGGGACGTGTTTATGTTTGAGGCACTGGGTCAATTCAAACAGGCAGCATGAAAGCCACCTCTCTTTCATTTAGGCCCACAGAGAGGGGTCCTTCGGGGGTTTATCGCTGTCTGACTGGCTGCCAGAGACTGCGGTCATCACTGGCTCAGATCAGAGTAATGAGTCAACAGACGTAGCCGAGCACAAAGGCTCTTTTTTCAGTTTGTGTCTCTGTTTGTCTCGTTGCCTTTCCCTCCGTCTCCTCGCCCACTTTCTCTCGTCTCTTTCACTCTCGTCCACATATTTTCACGAGCGTCTCTTCCGCGAAAGTTCAGCCAAACACTTGGAGCACATTTTTCTTGCTTTTATGTTTTCAAGGTTAGCTGGTGGTTATGTCTTTATCATTTTGTCACTGACCTGTGCAGAGCGCATCAATCATCATAGCTTCGGCCCCTCGTATTACACAGATCTCGATTCCTTCTACCTTCAAACAAAGATTATCAAAAGCAATGTTATTTTTCTAATTACTGAAAAATATTCAGTCCATTGTTACAAGTGTGTGAATAAAATGAAGGTGGTTGTTATTGAAGTTCAGGGTGTATCAGACTACAGTCAGATTGTTCCCACTTACACAATATTAGATCCAGATCCTGACACGGTGAAATCCTAATCAGGGCCCTGGTAGTAATTTTAGTGAGCGTGACAAATGTGCACTACTCATGTCACATAGTGCAGCCTCTGCTGTGACGTGACTGAGTTCATGTAGGAAAATGTTTCAAGAAAATGTGTTTTTTATGGTTTTTATGTAAGGGGACCTATCATGATATTTTCCACCTCCACATTTCATACTTTATTAGCTTATACTAGGCCTGGGTGGCCCCAGTTTCTCTCCCTTTAAAGGCCCCAGTGCACCCGCTGCACTGGTCGCTTCACCTCCCACCAGTAATGTCACCGCACAGCCGCTTGTTTTTGTGCTCACCCCGACCTCACAGGTCACCGCTGCAGTTTTCTCCTGAACAAGAAGTAACGCCACGTCATGTGACTATATTAGAGATAACTGCTTCGTGTGACATCATACAGATCCAAGAGTAGAACAAACTGTCAGAAACTTTGTGTTTCCAGGAGTCTGAAGCCTGAACTTTGGCTCATGTGTGATTGAAGCATGTAACACTGTAACAGTGCACACCTGCCCACTTTAGGTTCCACTGAAACACCAGAGTTTAAAGATTTTTTAAGATATGAACTGATTTCAGGGTCTGTAAGTGTGTTCAGTTTAGTTTTGATTAGTTTCAGTTATAGTTTTAGTCATATTTGCAATAATTAAGTGTAACAAAATCCCAGTTTCATCATATCAGTCATTCTCTTCTGCTCATCCTTGGGTATGTTGCTATTCCAGCGACCATACCCTGCACCCTGGACAGGTTGCCAGTCTGTCGCAGGGCTAACACGCAGAGACAGACAACTCACATTCCCACCTATGGGGAACCAATGGGTTCTTTAAAAAGAAAAGGAAAAAGGAAATGAGGGCAGATGAACAACCTTTGGTACCAGGTACCTATAAAAAGATATATCTTGGCCCCAATGAGGCTATGAACTCTTGCAGAACCAGGTGTTCCTAATTTTGGTTCAAGTGAATTACTAAACTTTTTGAAGACAATTGACTCACACAGTTGTGTAGATATCCCGGTCTCCATCCATCCATTATCCTTTTCAGGGTCGCGGGGGGCGCTGGAGCCTATCCCAGCTGTCATAGGGCGAGAGGCGGGGTACACCCTGGACAGGTCGCCAGTCTGTCGCAGGGCCAACACACAGGGACAGACAACCATTCGCACTCACATTCATTCACACATTCACACCTAGTGGCAATTTGGATTATCCAATTAACCTATCCCCACACGCTGCATGTATATCCCAGTCTCAATAAACATATTCGCCAACGCTTCGTCTCGCTTGTGATGTTCCTGCGAACTGACCAACCAGTAGCCATCAGGTCGCCGATTGAAGCACTGCATTAATGTTTTTTGTGGAGTTGTCTCGGGATGCATCACGCTGCCTTGCCTGGAGTTAGCTTCTGTTTCTGGGGATGAGGGTTGGGCGTGCTCCCTGACCTTCAAGGTAAACTAGATTACCAATCAAAGCAATCCCAAATTAGACTCTGGCACTTTCTCCCGACTTTTGCTGACACGATTTTGCGCGTGGACGAAGCAGCAACACAGACGATTCGACTAACATACTGCCACCTGCTGGCATAGTGAGACACAGCAAGAAAAAAACCTGGAAACCACCTCATTTTCACGCTAGACTATTGTATGACACGCACACATCAGTGAAAACTAAACACATTTTTGCTATAAATTCAGTTAATTTTAGTTTTGTGAGCACTCATTACAGTTTTAGTTAGTTTTCCTTTTTTGGCAAAGTCTCGTTTTTATTTTTATTTCCATTAACGAAAATGTTTTTTCACTTCAAGTTTTCATTATTTCGTTAGTTTTCGTTACCAATAATAACCTTGCTAGGGAAGGCGTGTGTGTGTGTGTGTGTGTGCGTGTGTGTGTGTGTGTGTGTGTGTGTGTGTGTGTCTGTGGTACAGCTTTCTGTACCCACAGGGCAGCAACCAGCCCCCCACCTCCCCTTTTCCTGTCTCCCCCACTAAACAACAATCCACTGGATCCTGCCGCCGCTCAGCGTGTGCGCTGCAGACACACACGTATCACAGCTCTGCCTCAGCCCGGGTCACAGAGCAGCATATGTTCTATAATTATCCACAAAGAGAATCTTTCAGCTCAGAGCCAATATTTTCTCGTTAAACATTTCATTGACGAGTTGGTGGTGACGGCTGCCGCTCGATGTGGCTGCGAGGCTGCTAACAGTGTGAGTCTTACTTCGAGCTCCTGTTTCCTTCCATTAGCACAGTAAACAAACTTAGATGGTCTGCTCGCCAACCACTCTTGGAAATATATTCACTACAGTATCTTAACTGTCCACTGTGATATCAGTTTTATGAACAGCACATTATATTGTGCAACTGCAGCATGACAGTATAATGTATTTGAATGGGCTTCCTAATTTTAAAGAAAATGTGCTTTAAATACAAAATCACATTTAGAAAGGCAGCTAGATGCTTGTGAGGAGCAGTTTGATGCCACATACTGGAGAGTAAATCAACCGTGCAGTTTACTCAGCTACTTGTAACAAGGCAGTCAGAGAGCAGAGATATTGTTGATGTTGGCGTGAAGGTGACTTTACCACGAGAGATGAAACACAAACTGTTTCTTTAAAGTTCTTTTCGAGCTCAGGCAGCAAAAATGAACCTCTGGATTTATCCACGTGTCATTTTTAAAGCTGATATTTAAGAGGGTAAAAGGTCAAACTCATAAATGTCATAATACGACCGTCAGCTGTGTTTAAGGACAGTCCATCTCCAAATCATCTGCACTATTTAAGTTTGGGTTTCTCTGGTTTGGAGATTTCAGCGGAGAGGATGTTTGCGTTGTCTTGAATCTGATGGAACCAAATGGCATTCATGGTTAAGACTCCATCAACACATTTAAAAAACACTTTCAAAAAAGCAGGATCCCATTACAACCCTTGTTACATGTTTTTCATGTAACTATTTTCTTTCTGCGGTCTACATCCATCAGTGAAAAGACTCAAACAGCTAAAATTAAAGCTCAGCTGCATCGATCCTGTTACATACAAACACATTCAATTTCATACTTCCTGTTTAGTTTATGAAAAAGTAACATTATTGTTGCTTTCAGTGAGTTTTGTAAATTGATCAGTAAATCCATAATGAGTCATATCATCATCAGATGAAAGCTGTGGAATATAATTTCTAATTGTCTGTGATTGTAGTGATGTAACCTCCACTACACCAGTAAACACTAAAGTAAAAGTACTTACATAATTTTTACTATTACTGTCTAAAGAATCAGTTTTATGTCAGAGGCTCCATTTCCACATTTTTGCAGATTTCTTAGCTTCCCATCAGCTCGTCTGAATGGACACGTTTGCGCTGTTACTGAACAAAGTCAGAGCACAGACGATCACAGACACACTTAGACAACAGCACATTATCAGGCCTGGGTTTCCTGTTAGTGCTGCTCCCTCTGGGAGAAGAACATGTTGATGCATTTTCCTGCTTTCCCTGCACTCTTCCCTGATGTCAACTCACACTGAAGGCAGTGGACAGAAGGAACTCTCACCGGGCATGGGCATTGCTTCAGCACCTGCAGAGCACATTTACAGGACGTTTAAGCTGCATTAGGCCTGATGGTGATCAGAATTATCACGTTACTGAAGGAAAGATTTGTAACAAATTGATTATTGGCTAAACTGATTATTTTCTGAATTAATCCATTTTTTGATTATATGACTAATCTTTTAACTGAGAAGCAGTTTCTTTTTGGCTGTTGTTTATCTGCCTTAATTAAAACTCATCTCCAGTTTTTTTAACCCAAATAAAGTGACTTGTGGCCATGTCCGTGCGCACACAGAGCCAAGAAAGAATGAGCAGGATCCCAGCACATTTCAGTCAAAACACTGAATATGTTTCAGCTTGTTTTGGATCCATTCTTCTCCATCTGTCCCTCGCTGCTCAACAGAGGCTGACAAATGTGACTCCAAACTGTTCATCTGGCATCTCACATCACCAACCAACACAAAGCCCTTTCACAGGATTTTTACAAAGCTGGCAGTTTCAGCATTGGTCAGAGCTGGCAGTAAATCACAGGAGCTGTAGCATGTGTTTTTGGTCCGGTGACTGCTGACAGATGGAAAGCACAGGCATCTTGTTGACTCCTGTTGTTTGTTTTTGTCGGGCTTTAATGTTCTTTGCAGATGTTATTGCTGATTGTGAAACACAGAGACACTGCACGAAACGTCAGGCTCACACATGAAGGTATTTACATGTAAACATGAATTTCTACAACTCTGAGGGTACAAACCCAAAACACAGATTTGCTTGTTCATCCTGTTATAATCAAGGTAGGTCAACAAATTGGAAATGAGTTGGAATTTTTATTTAAAGATCAATAGCACTAAAATCTGTGTGAGAATATGAAGTCAGTACATGGTAAGCTTTGCATGAAAGACTTGCTCTCTAAAGGCTGACGTTTCACGGTGGGGGTAGGATTATGTCAGGGAGCTGCTCTGAGCTCCTTTTTATTTGCAGTGGTGATGGACGGCCTGACAGATGAGGTCAGGCAGGATGCTCTGTGGATGATGATGTTTGCAGATGACACGGTGATTTGTAGTGAGAGTAGGGAGCAGGTGGAGGAGAGCCTGGAGAGGTGGAGGTATGTGCTGGAGAGAGGAGAATCATAAAGCTAAAGGCTTGAAAAATGAAAAGTTTTCTGGATTTCTTCTGTTCTCAGTTTCCTTAGAAATCTGCTGCTAAATGCTCACTCATTAGCAGAGGGTGTTTTCCTCGTGTTATGAAGGTAACACAGTATCTTGTACTGCCAGCAGGACTGATTTACAGATTGTAAATAACAGCCCTTCTCAATGACTAACTTGCATGTTCCTCAAATAAACTGAAGCAATGTTACCTTGAAAATTGCTCATTATTGTGCCTTTGTTTCTAAAAAGAGCTTCTGAGGGGGTTTACCTTTTTTATGGGACTGTTTTTAATGTTTGGTGTTTTTTTATGACTAAAAACCTTCTTCCCCACATGTTAAAGTATAAAAAAAGAGCGAAGAATGAAGCTATTTGCATTTTTGGCTAACTGAATGAATTAATGAAAACCTGATGTTAGATAAATGTAGAAAAAAAATCAGCCTGCAAGTACCTGCAGTGTTTGCTGAAGAGGAAGGTGTGTATGAGAAATCTGCAGTTTGGTAACAGGTGATTATCTCCTTATCCACACACACACACACACACACACACACACACACACACACACACACACACCATAGCCTGATAACAGGTCCGGGATGAAGTGCAAACATGAACACGCGCAGATACACCAGAGCCCCTCTTACTGTAGCGTGACTGTAAGGTGTAGTGGAAGCTCTGCTCTGGTCTGACTGATCATTGGACTGATTGCTGGACATTTTAACTACGCTGCAGTCGTGATGGGCAGAAACTGATGTATAGAACAGATTTTTTTCTAACTTTAGGCCAGAATACAAACAACAACAGGAGCATCTAAACCAGAAAGCTGCAGGACAACAGTTTGACTTCAGGTCAGCTAACAGTAAGACCATAACGTGATGTTATTACGTGCTGTTTTTTAGCCGATGCTGAAGTTCTCATGGTTTGTTTTTCACCCTGTAAGTTCTTCAAAGCCACGTATGTTGTCGCCCGTCAGCATTTCTGAAGCTTTTACACAGATAGTGAACCCAGCAGCAGAAAAACATCTGATTTCAGTGGACCATCACACTGCAACACAAAGCCAACCTAATGTTTAGTCGACAGCTGCCTGAAAAGAATTACACAGCTCTTGGACTCAGTACTGGACAGTGAAGTCATTGTTCTATTCCCCCTTAAGACTATCTGCTAGGTGTGCATTTGTTGGTCTATGTCACTTACATTTCTCTGTTAAACCTGAACTTTTTCTAAAAAAGCAGAGTGACCATGGACCCGAGGAACACCCCATCCTAAATTCAGCAGAGGCCACGCCCATCATGGATGAACTGGATGTCGGGGAAGATGGCAGGAAAGGTTAGTAGTATTATTTTGTAATCCTATAAATAAATAAAACTAACTTATTGGAAAGCACTTTTGCGGTGGTGCTATGGTGGCTGCAGCTCCCTCTGCTGGCCAAACCTGAATACAGCGTGAATACTTCTGTAGTTCTGTTGAGTGTGAAATATTAGGAATATGTAACAAACAAAATGCAGTTGTGTTCTATGTATCGTGACATTGGCTACTGTAACTGAACAGTGATAGAATAAAGAGGGTACGTACCTCGACCTGAGCTGAACATGTCCTCCACACCGAGTGTGACTCGAGCATAGACTGTATATGAAAGATGAAGCCACCGTCACTTCACCCATTGTTTTTTGAGTTCCACTTTGAAGCCTTAATGTTTGCATGTTGGTTGTAGTCCTGTTTAATGTTGGGAGCCCGACATTCTCACTGTTATTTAAACAAGAAGGTCAAGTACTAACCTACTAGGTAAAGCCAGCAAGGCTAGTTAGCAAGCTGCATGAATAAAATGCACAACAATCAGAATAACAACTCTTAATTTGTGCTCAGCAGCATTCTAGACTAGGTTAGGATTTTACTCACCCAAACTAAAGCACAGACTTCTTGGATATTTCCAGTTACACGAGATAAATCATTTTTAGCCTCAGAGGCTGTGACTCAGAGTTATTTCCCTGGATATAGAAATGATCCAGACTAGTTAGCTGAAATTATTTCTTGAGGACATCAAGATGATGTCTCCCAATTTTACTTATTTGATTATGATAGGTATTTGGACAGAATAACTCTTTTTATACTATCTTTATGGTAAAGAATCCTTACAGAGAATCGTGGTTCCTGATCTGAATGTCTACACTGGGCCAAACCTCTGAAGATTTTTATGTCAATTCATCTGTAAATTGGATGTGGTCCTGAAACCAAGACCGAACTGAACTAATCACATTACCTTTTAACATCCATTTCCACTAAAATTAGTAAAGAAACCAAAAAAATCAATTGGCCAAATTATGATTTCTATGCTCAGCAGTGCCTGTGACGAACAGTACACGGCCTTTTGTCAGTTCTGTGACATAAAGCATCTCATGACAGAAACCTGAATTCTCACATAAAACTGTTCTGACATTATTATGGTCATCAGACCGCAATTTGAATTTTTTAAGTGCGAAAAAAAAGAAAGTAAAAAAATATCATTATATGTTGTGAAAAGAGAAAAAAAACATCTGGAAACTAGGGTTCAATTTGATAAGTGAAGTTTCGAAAGACCAGTCAATGGTGACATGAACTGAGTGGAGCTGTCATAAACGAATGCCTGACATGTGAAAACATCTTATTTACCATCGTCCACGTCAGCCTCTGATAATGATGCCGCACCGCCCCCCTGGGGTCATGACCCTGAGGTTAAAATGGTGACAGATAATCTTACCTTTCAGACATCCGTTTAGAAAGTTTCTGAGTCTCAGTTTATCAAAAGTCAAATGAAACAAGCAAAGAAAGACTTAATTTACAGGTTTGAAGTGTTAGCGCTCACAGTGAAAGTGAATCGGTTCTTGTTAATGTGACTATTAAGGGAAGCTGTGTGTCTCCTTTCATTCTCTGTTTCTTTTTGCTTGTTACTAAACTGTACTAACTCTAAAACTCAAGCTCCATCAAACCTCTATGAACGAGTAGCAGTTCAACAGTAACCCTGCTTGTTGAAAAATGCCACAAGTACCTGACACGTCAAGCTCAACTGCCAGAAAACACTTTCAAAGAAAGAAAATTGAGCTGCCCTGATAGATCCCTGTATCTGATAGTTATTCCTCTGAAGAATAATTTGCACTGATTTGAATTTTACTTTCAGTTTATGAGCAGACATTATTAAAATGTCATTTTTACCTTATCTGTCAATTGAGAACAATGAATCTTCTGGAGGCACAAATATTTCTTATTTAAACAGCTGGATTTGGGGTCAAACATCATGATGGTGAAATACTGGCTCCACATCTGATTGGGTCACTTGTAAGATTGTTTCCCGACTTGTCACAAATACACACCTCAGATTATAAAGCACTGTGCAACAATCTCGAGTCACCTCGATTTCATTAACGTTGGAAGTAGGTGCAGCGATTTATGAAGAGATGTTCTGATATAATCTGGCACACTTCCTTCAGATTGGCTTCAGCAGTCTTTCCACTGATAACATTTCTGCTGAAGCTTGAATAGCAGATGGATCAAATAAAGATCCAGATGCTTTTCTCAGGTTCTCTGTTGGGTCTTTGCTGGATTCTCTTCCTGTTTCTTAAGGACATGACTTCAGACACTGTTCATCTGAAGCAGACAGGTTTTTGTTTTAGGCATACACTGCACACTATGATGAGATATATCAAGTTGCTGGCTAATATTTCTTTGGTAATCACCTTGTTAATACAAAAACACATTTTTATGTTTTCTTTTATAAATAAAAAATAGATAAAAACATTTAGAGATAAGTGGCTTAACAAACAAAAACATTGTTTTGCTGCAGATAACTTGAAAAAAACAAGATAATCTCCTTTGGAAACAAAAAATAAAGAAATGAGGGAAGCCTCAAGGCTGTGGCCTGTGCACAGATATGGAATTAGGCATGCATCATTCAGTACGATAAAACTTAAATGTCCACAGTTGTGTTAATAAACTGTGGTTATCATTGTTCTGTGGGCTAAACTGCTTCCTTTCACAACAGTAATGCTACACATCAAAAAACAGCCTCGTCTCTCTATCGGCGTTGTGTAAAGCTGCCAAAGACATCTGGTATATAACACACACCAGCAGCTTGGAAAAAACTGCAATATTTTATAGAACGGGAACAAAAACAAACTTGATAAATCTGAGGAGGCGAATCAGTAAACAAATAAAGGGTGTAAAAAACATTCCTGCTACACAGACTTTCATTAAAGGTCTGCTTTTTAGACAGATCAATGGATGGCAGTGTTTTCTACTGACTTTATGTTCTGTCAGTGTGAATATGACTGAACATATGCAATGTTAAGAGGAAGCACTGAGATTAAAACAGCAGGTGAAAGAGCAAGATGTGGAAAAACAGAAAGGACAGAAGTTGTGACGCACAGTTTGACTGACAGGCTGGACTCACACTGAGAGGAAAACACATCAGCTCTGAGCTTCAGAGATTAGAAAGCCGGACAGAGACGGAGGTCATATGTTTGTGTAACATAAAGAGAGCCAGAGTGAGCGTGAGGGGAAAGAAAGGATGTAGAAAAGCTGGAGATCAGAGAGAGCAGTTTGGATGTATACAGTGAGACGGGCGGAGAGGCTGCGGTTGTTCTGTAGGCGGTTTGGGGTTTGAGTGGCAGCTGGAGACCATATTGAGATGAACACAGCACTTCTTGTTGTTAGATTTAGATTAGAACCAGATGTAAGTCTGCTACTGCGAGCAGTTTCACTACCTGCCTGTCTTTGAATTACACCCCGACTTCCTCCACCGCCTTTTATTATCATCTGCCCGCGAACATAAACGGACCTGAGCCCGGTTATATAAAGACCTGACTGCGGCTCAGGTGGGTAGATTATCATCAGCAGGATTATTAGGAGTACAGAGCCTGTCAGGGTATGTGTCCTCTAAATGCATCGCATGCAGGGAATAATACCGTTATACAAAAGGACTGAAAGTCTGAATGTGGCTGTGCAGAACAGCTTCTCAGTCCCAGCTCTCCTTTTATTTAAAACACAAACAAACTTAGGTCTAGGTTGAGTCTGTGTCGTAAACCTTTGGACAAACAAAAACTCACCAATGTTTGGTTTTATGCATTTAGTGCAAAAGAGAAATTCATTTTTTCATCTCGTCAGCATGTGAGACAACAAATAAAGTCATCGACAGCTGTTTAACTAACAACGTTTTACCACTCTTTCACAAACATATCTGGATATATTTGTAGTTCATTGCATTTCTGTTTTGATTCACTTGAGTAGTTCTCAAAAATGCAAAAGGAAAAATAAAAAATAAAGAAAAACTGCAGCTATTCATGCAATTATTGGCTGAATGAGTTCCAGACTGAGCACTGCATTATTATTCATAATGACACACACTTTTTTTTCCCTAGAAAAAGGAGGTGTGGACCCCTTGTACCCAGTAATTTGTACCCATGGCTGCATTGATAGCCCAGGAGCCCCTCTTTAGTCACACCTGCACTGCTGACCCGTGTAAAGTTTCCCAGAGACAGGGCATCGCTGATCATGCGCCTGTATCATGACTCTGTCAACTCCAGTCTGTCCACCTGCCTGTATGGCTGTATGATTAAGCTTCTCTCTGACTGACTGTGTTGACTTAACCACGTGAGCCCTGACCCGTCTCTGTGCTCGAGCAGACTCTCCCTGAATGGTGGCTTTGACTGCCTGAAGCATCACCTCCAGGCAACCAGTGTGAACCCAAAGCCTCTTTCCCTCTGTCTTACACTATTTTCAAATGTGATGCTTTTTAAAAATCAAAACATGAACATCTGTCAGCACATTTTAGTGACCTTTAATTATCTTTCCACTTCATTTCACTGACTCATCATTTGTTTCACTTCAATGTAAATACTTACTGCAGCTAAAACCGTACAAAAATCATAATAACATCAGTGAGAACTTGTCTTATTAGTGCATTATTATCATGATCAATACTTTTTCCAAAGATCAATGGTGTCTTTGAGTTCATCTGAGCCAAACTGGACCTTATCCAACATCCAACTTTCAGAGGCTTTTCCAAGCTCCTTAAATTTTGAAAGCCTCCTTGGAAACTCTCAGTCACAAACTGCTTGTGTTGGCATTTGACTAACAATTATTTTCATTAACAATTTATCCACAGATCATTTCAGTGAATAATAACTTAACTGTTTTCTCTGAATGCCACAGAATAACTCAGTTTTGAGTTTTATTTTCCTCCCAGAAGCTGAGCCCATTTTTTTAGTTTAAAATTTAAAGATTTTTACTTTAATCAAGAAAAACAGCGAATTGTTGCATTTTAAAGTCCAGTCTGTTTGACTGGATTACTTGAAAACTGGTTAAAATTATTAATCAGATATTAAATTAAGACAATTCAGTTAAAACTTTCATGCACACATATCACATGTGACCATATTACACGATGAACTCGATGATTTCTGCTTTGGGATACCTTTGCTCCTGAAGCAGGCTGCAAAGCACCGCATTGTCCTGCACACATCTCCTATTTCACTCGGTTAAATGAAGTTTACATGATGCGACACTGTGATCTGACTCATCGTGTTAATCTCTGCTTTAAACAGTTTCACCGTGTAATCAATCTTACACTTCGTTTCCTCTCAGAAACACTGCTGCACCGACCTGGCTTCCCCGAGGCAGACACCGCTCTGTTATACCCCCCTCCCCTGTCCCCGGACCCAATCAGCCCGCTGACTCACCTGGGGACGCTGCCGTCCGGACACGATGCAGCACGGACGGGTGGATGGGACAGGTAAGACGGAGAACCAGCCGGGTGCTCAGACCTCCGCGACAAAAGTCCCGAAACACACGCACGCAGGGCGTCCCGGGTCGGGAAAGGTGAGGTCACGGTTTGCTGGAGTTTATCCCAAAGTCTCGGAGAGGAGGTGAGGAATGAGCGCGTGGACGTGAAAAAGTTTCAGGTCAGCTTCGTGTTTCTGCCGCGCTGACCTTCCCTCGGTTTTACTCACTGTTGGAATGAAGTGGTGCAGTGATGGTGAGGAGGTATAAAAGTGCCAAGAAGTATTTGGGGAGGTAGAGACCCCGCCCCCCGGCCTTTGAAATCCGAACAATGTTGAGCGCGCGGAGAAGTTTGGAGAGGTGAGACCTGCTACGGCGCACGAGCGCACAAATGTTTCTGCTTCCTAAAGTTCATCAAGTGTTTTACAGATAATTTGTGACTGATCAGTGACTCTCTAATGTTCAGCTTTCTCACTCTAATGTCATTACTAAAGTAATGTGATTACATTAACAGTTTTGAGGCCAAAGAAAACGAGTCCCATGTGGCAGGAACTGTTCATGTCAGACGAACCAAAACAGTTTGAATTATGATATTTATGTTAAAATCCTGCACATGATAGGATATTTGTTTTTATGAATAAGTCATGTGACCTGAACATATAATCTGATTGGGTGTTACTGTCTTTCTGGCATTTAGCTCTGAAAACTTAAATGTATTTTGAAAAAGACTGGAGCATAGACTGTATATAAAAGATGGATGTATCCAACTTGGCATGGCAGCTTAGTTACTGAGGTCCAGTTTTAAAGCTGTGCATTTAAGCTGTTGCTTTCTTGGTTTTGTGAACCCAGATGTGCTGAGGTCTTTCCTGAAGCATGCTTCATTCTCATTTTTTATTTGGGAGTTGCAGGAAGCATTTCTACATAAACCCTTATACAGCTGGACTTTATTTTGCAAACAGAATGGTCGCCCCCTGCTGGTCATCAGAAAGAAAGCTGCTTTATAGGGTATTTCCACGTCACTGTCACGCTTCAGACTTAAAAGCTACAGCCATCTTTTATATACTGTCTATGGCTTGGAGCTCCACTTCTGTTTTGGTTGAAGCAACATCTTATCCCATAATCGTATCCTGGACCAGTCAGCCCACAAATCACACACTGGTGTCCAAACTACAGCAACCAACAATTCCCAGTAGTTCAGAAAGGCCCCAGTCACACAGGCGACCATCTGGCAGCCACTGGTCATAAGGGGAAAATGAGTATTATCCCAAACAGTTGCAGGTGGTTACTGAAGGTTTCTGGCAAGCCCCATGCAGACCTAGAGATCGATCAGAGACCAACCTGGTAATCACCAGTTGCTAGGAAACCATGCATTCTGCAACCAGTTGGTATGCGGTTGTAGGAGGTTGCTGGCAGTTTCTAGAATAAAACTGGTCACAAAGAGGTTTCACATGATGTACCAAAAACCTCCCGGTGGTTTGCATGGAAGACCCCAACTTGTCTGCAAACACTGTTTGCCTTCAAAGTAAACATGTCAGTAAGGTTCAGCTTGTATTTTAAAGGTAAATGTTTTCTATTTTCAGTTTGCGTCCCACTTTTTTAGGTTTTACTGCAGCCCACAGTGTAAATATTGAGTTTTTGCAGACAAGTCGACACTTCCATGCAAACTACAACTGACCTGGGCAATCTGCTCGAACCCAGCAATCACATAGAGGGTTTAGGTGCAGTCCTTTCTATGTGACCAGTTTCACCAAACAATAGCTGCAAGCTCGAAACTCCAGCAGCCACTCACAACCAGTCGAGAAATACACTTTATTCTTCATCAACCTCCTGCTCCTCACCAGCTTGGATCTAAATTCTCTGAAGGTTGTAAAACTTCTAATTTAAAAAACTTTTCTTCCACTTGTGGATTTTAGGGCCCAGACACCTGTTGAGTTCATCATACTAACAAACCCAGTAATTGTAGTGATTTTAAACTTTCAAATACTTGTGTGCTAGAACAACATCTGGAGCAGAAGATGTAGATGCAAGTGTATTTCTGTCCACCCCTCCCCCCGTCCTTCTTCAGTTCATTCTGTGTTCCTGGTGTGAAATACCAGGAGCCCTGCGCTCCTGACGCCTGCCCTTTGACCTGTGAAAATGTGAAGGTCTAATTTAAACTACATACTGGTGAAGACACACACAGCCATTCAAGTCTGAACCCTGACCCGTGGAGAGAGGCGTTAGTAGGATCTGATGTTCAGTACAGCTGGCCAAGCAGGCGCTCGCCCTTATGGAGACCAGCTGGTCTGAATACATGTGTCATCATCAGGGTCGAGATTATAGAAGGACTTGTATCCTTGGTGACTTTTCTAAGTGCACAAATAATATATTTGCTAAATGCTTTCTGTGCTCAGTAACAGTTTAAGGGCTTCAAAAATAATATAAACCATAAGAAAGAGAAGTGATACTTTTTTTTTTCCATTTTTTGTGATTTTAGAGTTATTGTAATAGAACTGAGTTAAAGTTTGTTGTTTGCCATAATAGGATTGGAAATATTTCTTAAGAGTTGTTAAAACATGAATTTCTTTCTACTTAAAGCTTGAAGTCATGTTTCTGTACTGAAGAGTCCAAAGTCTGCATGTGAAGCTCAAACATCCACTGTGCCATCTCTGTTTGGGACTTTAGTCACTCTCAGTTTCTCTACTTTTTTAATATCTTAATATCCAGATAATAGTTGTGAATGGAAAGTATTTGCTCTTACCTTAAATTTGTGTGAGAACTTGGTGGCTGCCACAGGAAACCACAGCAGGTTGATTTTTAACCACTTACATAATTCAGCTGTCTTTTGAGTCCTTCCTTATTCCCTTGCCTTCCTCCTCTCCTCTCCTCCTCTCCTCCTCTCGTGTCGATAGTCTTCATTAGGAGTAGCATTCCAGACTCCAGGCCCCGGGGTCGTAACTCTGTGTCTGGCTCCTCATTACATCGCTACAGCGGGGAGAAAACACAGCTAATGTGACAGGCGCTATTGTTAGCAGAGCAACACGGGGTCAGTCAGCTTGTTCTTTCAGCCTTTTGCCTGCTGTTCAGCTCAGCATTTAAAATCTAATCACACAGAAGGAGGCCGCGTTAACAGAAGTAATGAACACTTTACAAAGTAAAAAGGTTGTAAATAACCTGCTCAAACTCAGGATTAAATGAATAGAAAAAGATAAGATAAGATACCTTTATTAGTCCCACAAGGGGAAATTGTGGGACTAATAAAAGCATTAAAATCTAAGTGTAAAGCCTTTATTTGATTAAAGCACTGCTTTGTTGTCTTGTAATTACAAAAGACCCAGCAAGTGGAAACATAATATCAAATACTAAATGTCCATTCAGAAAACCCAAGTCTGTATTTGTGCTTCAGGAATCTTTTGTCCACTTAGTCTAGTTTTGTTCTGGCAGTGGCTCACCTGCTGTTCACTTACCTGCTGTCAAAACATGAAATATCTAAAATTTAATGACCGGAAATAAGACTTTGAGGGTTTTTTCTTTAAATTAAATGTCAATCAGAGGAGAAAATGAACAATACATGAAACAAATAATGTGATTAAACAATAGCTTTTAAGTTCTGCCTATATTTGAATAATGTTTCTCTTTATTTGCAAGAAAAACCAAACATGCATACACATCCATATATCTCCGTTGGCGTATGTTCATATTAAACATGGCCCAAGTTTTGAATAGTGAGGTCAGGGTATGTACAAGGAGTCCACCCTGTTCTAAAAGTTTTATCCTTTTGACTGTTTTAACTGTGAACATGTAAATCTACTAAAAAATGAAAAATATGGATCCAGACATGAGCAAAGATGCTCTGTGGAACAAAATGAAACAAGAAAAAACCAGAGGCCAGAAGAAGAAATGAAATAAGCATGAATGCAGAAGTCAAGTGATCAACAAAGAAAAGCAACCATAGATCTAAACTGTAAATCTAAACTGCATATAAAGTAGCATGAATTGAATAATAAACTGCATGTATATGCATCAGCATATGTGTATTAACATGTTATTTTTGTACAAGTAACCTGTAAGTTAACTAGTTCTGATCAGACAGGATTATTTTGCTTTCATTTGGTCCCGAGTCTGTATCTGAAACTTAAATTTGTGAAAATGTGACATTACTGCGTCTCCTGTCTTTTCTCTCTGTGCTGGTAGAAACAGGCGAATGTTTTCCAGCTATAAAAAGAACTGTTCCATGTTTTAATGAGTCTCTAACAACACTGTTATCCCATCTTTGGCTTGCCTGTATTTATATCTGCTGCTGTTGAGTCTCTTCTAAAGATGGATGGAGTGTCTGCTGATGATAATTGTGTGCTTAGTCTGAGCTACTTTGTGGGAACATGAAAAAAAGTGTAATTCAAACTACAGTGGGATTCGTTTCTTGATAACATGGTGGTAAAACTCTAGTCTGCTTCATTCATGTGTCACTCAGCTTTGTTTTTTTAAGGGAACGAGCAGGTTTTCACCACTTTAACCACGTCCATGTGTTCGTTTATGATGGCAGTGAGCTGTCTGCCTGAAACGGAGTCTCGTTGCACACATTTAGTTTCTGTGAAAAACACCAAACTGGGCTGAGATGCTGCAGACATCACACAGAGTTTAGAAACGGGCCTGATTTAAAGTCAGACGATGATGGTGATGGAAGATGTTTTGGAGCACTGGTCATTCCTGTATTATGAATATTTGTGACCCCTGATTTTTCCTGAAGTGCTACAGTGATGTTCACACTTGTAGATAAACTAACAACTGCTGAGTTATTTTATGTCATAAAATTTGCACAAACATTTGCACCTCCATCAACACTTTTATGCATAGTTTTTCTGTTGAGCACCATCAGAATCTTGGCTTTTCCTCACAAACACACTATGTGTTGTTTTTTGCGTTTCTTTGTGACAAACATCCTTGTCGTCCAATCAGGAGACTGAACTCAGGGTTTCAAGGCTGTCAGTTACTGGGAACATCAGCAGATCTAGGACGAGAAGCCCACGCAGACCAGAGTGTCACCATCCTGCACGCCAAGGTCGCTCAGAAGTCCTACGGCAATGAGAAAAGGTGTGGTGATGATTTTATAGAAATAAAATAGATTACACAAATAATCCAAAAACAGTTGATTCTGTTCATCTGGATGTAACGTTTTCAGTGGGAGAAACATTTTGTCACTCATCCAGGTGACTTCTTCAGTCTCAGCTGACTGCAGGTTTCCCCAACTTTATAAACAGTTTATTTGCACAATGACTGAAACCAGGCGCATGAATAAACAATGGGCTGTGAGGTCAGTTTATGATCATTAATCTGCGTGCATTAATCTCATTGATCAATGATGATGATGATTGAGCATGCATCAAGACATTACACAAATAAACTTGCAGCATTAACACATTTTATTAAACCCAACACAGAAATCTTTTTCTAACAAACAGATTAATCTGACTGATCTGAGGGACAGGCTCAGATTTCCAAGTTTATTTGGCAGTTACTTTAATATCTACACAGATCCACAAAGTGTCATAAAACAGTGATAAAATGATTTCCTCGAGAACAACAGATGATTTCTTTTGGACCCAAACCCCAAAGAAATCCTGTTTGCTTACACATGAAGTCACAGAAATGAATAAGAAATCTGCAACATATTTGACATTTGGTGGAAACTTAATAACAAACCAGTCATTTCACCTCTAGCTACAGCTAGCAACTGGCACACAAAACTAAAATTAAAGATGAGATTAAAGACTTGAAGTAGAGGAAGGTGAATATACTTTTGAGTTTTTGAGAAACTGCAAAGTTTATTTGCAGTTTTTTATGTGCAGCCAGTTTCATGAGAGCCAGGCTGTGTGTTAAGGATAATTTGCATGATCAAAACTCCTTTGTTATTTGATTTTCTAATGTCATATTCTGTCCTGCAATATTCTTTTGAAGATTATTATTCATGATGTAATTTGTTCTTCTGTGTGTCCTGTAACTGCCCTGAGCTGTCATATTCATGCAGCTGAATAAGGCTGATGTGAACTGGCTGCACGTTCACCTTCTTTAACCATTATTATGCACGACAGTTAGAGTTGTGAACAAACAAGTTTCTTATAATTAAACTTGCTTTATGTTGAGCAGGACATGCATTTGAATAAATCAAAGAAAGCTTTATTTGTCTGACCAGTCATGTGATTTACATTTCACAGTATTTCCCATTAGTGAGACTGAGTTTGTTGCCCGTGATGTTTAAGGCAGAGAAACGTTTTGTAATACCTGTAATACACACGAGACTCACCTGATTTTAACAGATGAATGAACAGAAGAAGAAAATCTTAATGTAGAGATTAGTGAAATCATGAGCACGTGAACTGGTTTAGTGGGATAAAATCTGCTGTTTCATTGACTGTTTCTGCATCACCTCCAGGTTCTTCTGCCCTCCTCCTTGTGTTTACATCACTGGCCATGGATGGAAAGTCATGCAGGACCATTTAAAAGGTACATAAAGATGATTATAGTCAGCTTTACATTAAAATTTGAGTGAATTTTATGTCTTACATTCTTCCACTCACTGCTGTTTTTCCTTCTCATTGTCTTTTCCATCCAGCGGCCGGTTATGGCGACTCTGTGTATCGAGTGTGTGGTTACATGTGCCTGGACAGCTCCAGCCAGTCACAGGCAGACGCATTCAAACTGGTGTTCGATGAACAGCCAAACTCCAGGGTGAGAGCTCTCTGGTGGCCGTGAGCAAACCTCTGTTTATGTCGACAGTCGTTCCCGGTCAGAAAATTCCTTTTGTGACACAGACACTAATTTTCTGGGATTTACGCTCCCCCTTTGTCAGAATCAGAATCAGAATCAGAAAGGGTTTTATTGCCAAATGTTGAGCAGGTTTACAACATTAGGAAATTGCTGCGGTGCTTCAGTGCAAACATACTGTCATAAATAGCACTTAAATAGACATGAAAAAAATAAAAGTAAGAATAAGAATTAAAAGTGCTACGTAGAAAGATATATACATGAGTGCAGGTGGTGATCAGTGCCAAACATGGAATGATGCAGTGAACACAGCGTAGGGTCATGTGTTAGTGGTGGGAACAGTCATATGGTTATTGTTCATGTGTCCAACAGCAGAGGGGAAGAAACTGTTCTTATGGCGAGAGGTTCTGGTGCGAATGGACCGGAGCCTCCTACCTGAGGGGAGCAGGTCAAATAGACTGTGTCCAGGGTGAGAAGGGTCAGCTGAGATCCGAGCTGCACGCCGCAATGTCCTGGAGGTGTACAGGTCCTGCAGAGATGGGAGTCTGCAGCCAATCACCTTCTCAGCAGAGCGCACAACACGCTGCAGTCTCTGTTTGTCCCTGATAGTGGCTCCAGCGTACCACACGGTGATGGAGGAGGTGAGGATGGACTCGATGATTGCAGTGTAGAACTGCATCATCGTCCGTGTTGGCAGGTTGAATTTCTTCAGCTGCCTCAGGAAGTACATCCTCTGCTGGGCTTTCTTGATGACGGAGGTGATGGTGGGCTCCCACTTCAGGTCCTGGGTGATGGTGGTACCCAGGAAGCGGAATGAGTCCACAGAGGTGATGGGGGTGTCAGTCAGGATGATGGGGGGAGTGGAGCTGTGTGCTTCCTGAAGTCCACAATAATCTCCACTGTCTTCTGGGCATTCAGCACCAGGTTGTTGTGGCTGCACCAGGACACCAGACGTTCAACCTCCCTCCTGTAGGCAGACTCATCCCCGTCCGAGATGAGCCCAATAACGGTGGTGTCATCTGCGAACTTGATTAGCTTGACAGACTGGTGGGTGGAGGTGCAGCAGTTGGTGTACAGGGAGAAGAGCAGAGGAGAAAGAACACAACCCTGAGGGGAGCCGGTGCTGTTGGTCCGGGAGTCCGAGACATTCTTTCCCAGCCTCACATGCTGCTTCCTGTCCGTCAGGAAGTCAGTGATCCACCGGCAGATGGGATCAGGCACATTCATCTGGGAAAGCTTGCCTCGGAGATGGTCTGGAAGGATGGTGTTGAAGGCAGAGCTGAAGTCCACAAACAGGATCCTGGCGTAGGTTCCTGGGGAGTCCAGATGCTGCAGGATGAAGTGTAGGGCCATGTTGATGGCGTCATCTACAGACCTGTTGGCTCTGTATGCAAACTGCAGGGGGTCCAGGAGGGGGGCTGTGAGGGTCTTGAGATGGGAGAGAACCAGGCGCTCAAATGACTTCATGACCACAGATGTCAGAGCCACGGGTCTGTAGTCATTTAGTCCAGTGATCCTTGGTTTCTTGGGGACAGGGATTATGGTAGAGGACTTGAAGCAGGCAGGCACATGACATGCCTGCAGTGAGGAGTTGAAAATGCCAGAAAACACTGGGGCCAGCTCGTTTGCACAGTGTCTGAGGGTGGCAGGAGACACACCGTCTGGGCCGGGAGCTTAGTTATCCTCCGTTATCCGTTAGTTATCCTCTCAATTCATCTCCAGGTGTTCACTGATGGGGGCTGAGGTGGCACCAGCGAGCCATCTGCATCCATCCATCCACGTCTTTGTCCTGAACAGTTTTCTGAAGATTTGCAGAATTTATTAATTTATTATTTTCAGACATAACTGATCAGAGATGCTATAATGATGCTGATGATTAAACTGAAATATTAATACAAAGTCAGTAATACCCATACGCAAAAGTTTAATTAATTATGCAAAGTTACACAGTAATTAGACCAAAATTGTTGCCGTTACCATTCCAGTCTTACATGTCTCAAATGATCATCACTGTGAAATCTAACTAAAATTTAGATTTTGGGAAGTGAATTTTGGTAACATGACGGCTCTAAAACGTGATAATAGAGTGTAAAAAAATCAGAATATACCTGACAGCTCCACACATCAAGTTAATGTAAAATCCTTTTTTAATAGAAGTACACTGAGTGTCTTTGGTTGCCCCTCAGTGGAATAAGAGTGTTGGAGTGAAAGCATCACAGAGCAACACTGTGATCATCTGTAACGCTCAGAAAGCCAAACGACATTCTGAGTTTCTTTAAGTTTGGATCGAGCTGAATATCAGCACTAAAACTGCGACTCAAGAGTTGTCAGTTCATCTTGTAATCGGAAGGTTGCCGGTTCGAGCCCCGGCTCCGACAGTCTCGGTCGTTGTGTCCTTGGGCAAGACACTTCACCCGTTGCCTACTGGTGGTGGTCAGAGGGCCCGGTGGCGCCAGTGTCCGGCAGCCTCGCCTCTGTCAGTGCGCCCCAGGGTGGCTGTGGCTACAATGTAGCTGCCATCACCAGTGTGTGAATGGGTGGATGACTGGATATGTAAAGCGCTTTGGGGTCCTTAGGGACGAGTAAAGCGCTATACAAATACAGGCCATTTACTTTTTAAATGAAATCTGCTTCCTGCATTCTGCACTTCTAGTTCTCATTTCTATAATTCACACACAGGAATATGTGACGTTTAGCCCCAAATATCCAGAGTGCCTCACCAAACAGGTGAAGTGCACAAAAAACTGCCAGACATGATTAGTGACCAGCACAAGCAGAAATCAGAAACACAACACTTTAAGTTTTCATCTGCCACAAGATACAGAGTGGAGGTCAGGGTCAAACACATAACACAGGGAACTGTTGTTGTTGTCTGATGTGTTTCAGAAATTCTTTCTTTTTATTTCATCTTTTTCGTGTTTTCAGCGGCTGTTTGGTTCGTTTTAGGCACCAAAACGACTCTGTACAGTTTTAGGAAGGAAAATAGTCACGAACTGATTTAAGATGGGTCCTTTCACAACCATAAGCACACATCTGAACTTTCTTTGTCACCACGTTGGTTTGGCTGAAAAGAAGCAGCAGTGATGAAACCTCGGCTTTGTTGAGAGTTCTGCGGTTTTACACACAGTTATTAACGTCGCTGTCATAAACATCGTTTGTTACACTCGTTAAACAACCGACCAGTGTTTTCACAGCGAGCTGTACACGTCGTATACTTTTGTTTTGATTTGTGGGGTTTTTTGTAACTACCTCATATTAAAGGCAAAGTCTACAATTTTTTTTACGACATATGATACATGACATGTATATTACACTGTGACAAGAGTAAAAAGAGTCCTTAGAATAAGTTTCATTCAGGCGGTTGTCTGAAAGTGAGCAGATAAGTGAATGATGATGTATGAACTGTTGTGTTTGAGCTCTGCGTGTGTTTACTCGGCCACGAGCATTAAACCTTTTATTTCAGGCCATTGTTGACTCAACAAACAGTCGCGTCTGACAGAAAAACTGCACGGCTGCAAACACGCTGCCCGTGTGCCGGCCTTTCGCTTATTTACCGACTGATGGAGAAACAGACGTGCTTTGTCTTTATTACTGTACGACCTATCAGCCGAGCTTCAAATGCTGAGAAAAGCAGAAAAAAAATAACCAGAAAAAGTTTATTTCAATTAAAGTTATTTATGAAAAACAACATTCCTGAAGAGTTTCCTCCTCTGCGTCTGATTATGTGAAGTGTAATAAGTCTCACACTCATGCTGTCTGTGTGTCTCGTCAGCAGATGTTCGCTTGCGCCAAGTCGCTGTTCATCTCTGATCAGGACAAGAGGAAGCATTTCTGCTTGCTGCTGCGCCTCTTCTTGAACAACAGACAGGAAGTGGGTTCTTTCCAGAGCCGGATGATCAAAGTCATCTCCAAACCCTCCCAGAAGAGACAGTCCATGAAGAACGCTGATCGTGGGTTTATTCCACTTTTAATCCAACAAATCAGGGATTTCCATTTATTTTTAAACTGAGGATAAGTGGCAGAAATGAACATTTGAAAAGGTCTCACATCACCTGAGATGGATATTTGTGTTTGTTTTGCTTTGGAGGTCTGTTGTCATTTCTTTAGCAATTAGACATTAGTATGATTTTTACTATTTTGGTCTCCTTGGTGACAAATACAGTAAAAAAAGAAAAAAAAATGAGCAAAAACAACAAAAAGCAAAGAGCCTAAATAAACTGAAAATGAATCAAAGGAAACCGAAATTGAGTAAAATTATGGAAAAGGATTTCATTCAGAAACAAAAGGGGGGAAATGTGTTGATTTAACTGTCTCTGTGTTTTGGCCTGTTTGATGACGTTTGCATCATGTGAATCGTTGCAGACATTAAGATGGAAACTATGAAGAAGCCTTTAAGTTTGATGGTTAATGTTAGGGTGGGAGTCATGGTCCTCACATAGATTCAGGATTCCCTGCATTCATCCTGGGATGACACTCTGTGGTGCGCACAGATTGACTTGAGTTGAGTTTAAACACAGATCCTCAGTAAATTATTATTGCTGTTGTTTTATTATCCTGAGATGAGATCAGGGAAGGACAAACAGAATGACTACGTTTAACACAGATGGTCTCAGTGGTCTCTGGTTTCGTGTGACTTAGTTCAGCCTGTGCTGATACACTGGAGTTAACCTGAAAACCAGAACATGCAGAGACGCAGGGAGAACATGCAACCTCCTCACTGAAGGACCAAATCAGGAATCCTCTTGCTGTGATGCCACAGTGCTGAGCTGCTGTGAAGCCTGAGCACACGTGTGATGGAAACACACATGTGTGCATGTTTGTGCCTCACAGGTTCCCAGTGGGCTCACTTTATGTGGACCTGCACTAAATGCTCATCACTTGTCCTTCATCCCACACACTGAGACAATTGTCTATCATTTTACCAGCTGTCATTTGATAAAAGGCTCACAGGAAACACGATGCTCAGAGATTTATTTATGCTAAATATATTTACGCACCAGGATATTTAAAAAAAATAAAATAAAATGTTTGATTAAAATCAGTTTCCATCACATGACTGTCACCAAGCCACCAGAGCTTGTTTGTGTTTATTTCTTATTTTCAAAATGGTTAAATTTCAGACTGTCCCACACAAACATCCTTTAAATCCCACTAACTGTGTGTGTGTGTGTGTGTGTGTGTGTGTGTGTGTGTGTGTGTGTGTGTGTGTGTGTGTGTGTGTGTGTGTGTGTGTGTGTGTGTGTGTGTGTGTCTGCAGTGTGTATCTCATCCTGCTCCAGGGTGGCTTTGTTTAACCGTTTACGCTCTCAGACCGTCAGCACTCGTTACCTCTCGGTGGACAGAGGAGCTTTCATAGCGAGCGCCAGACACTGGACGGCCTTCACCATCACCATGGGTAAGTGTGTGTGTGTGTCCGTGTCAGCATGTGTCACCGCTTGTGTGCAAACAGTACAGTAGATTCAAAGCTTTGTATTCACACACAAACACATGCTTTGGATACAGGGAAGGTCATAATGTTTTCAGTTTATGATTTAACAGTTTGACTTTAACTGAAAAACATAGATGTAGAACACAGACATCCCATAAAACTGCCGTTTACCCTCAAACTGTAATATGAAGGATGTTAGCACAGTTATACTGCCTGAGCTTCTTGTTTGTAGTCACACTCAGTAAAATGAGTGCATTGAATGAACAATGTGGAGAATAATTATGTTGAGCAACACAGAATAGCTTAGAGCTCTTACTGGGTTATGTTGCCCATTTCTCTTCTATAAATTGATGCATGTAAGGTAGAAATTGTTGTATACAAATTCAATAGGCAGGAAGTGTGTCTGCTGGTGTCCCCAAACAGAACCTACACCCGTGGTCCTCATGGTGTCTTTTGGATGCTTTATTCTTCCAGCATCCTCACCTAAACCAAACAGAGAAGTAGGAACACAGCATGTGGAAGGATTCGTGCGGTGTCCTGTGTGTGAGAAATCAAATGGCACCTATGAAAACAGGCTCTGATTTGTCTGTGATGGTGTCAAACGTGTATCCTCCAGTCAGCAGACGTGTCTTCTCGCCCTGCAGCCATCCTGCATAAATACAGTCACTGTGTGAGCGGTTTTCCTCAGTAAAGTCTAGAAGAGTCCATTTAAAGATCTGTGAGGTTATTTATTTAACACAGTGCCCTGTGTGCACGGACCTCCCACCACCAAAACCCAAACCTCAGTCATTCATCCATCAGCACTTGGTCCTCTCTTCGATCACGCACACCGACGGTCTGTTTGTCCTCTGTTAGCAGAAAAGTCATGTAAGGAAAAAATGTACTAAAGCTGAAAATGTGCAGAAATTAACCGTCAGTGTGTGTGTGTGCTGCAGTGGAAGGAATATGAATATTCATGCATAGTTGTGTGTGTGTGTGTGTGTGTGTGTGTGTGTGTGTGTGTGTGTGTGTGCGCGCGTGCATGTAGTAGATGACCAGTGTGCTGAGCAAGGAGGCTTTGTGCTGAGCGAAGGCTTCATCTGTTACGGCTGTGTGGTCCAGCTAGTGTGCACCGAGTCTGGAGCAGCTCTGCCACCCATGGTAACACACACACACACACACACACACACACACACACACACACACACACACACACACACACACACACACACACACACACACACACACACACAGAGCGTATGTGAATAGTGCATACCTTGTATTGTCCACCATATGTGCCCTCACTGGTATTCCAGTGAATTTTATCTGCACTCAGCCAAAGCTTTGAAAACCTCTGCTGTAGTCAGTGTCATTAAACAGCTGCAGAGGACGACACAGTGAGATGATGGAAGCAAACCTCATAATAATAAATAACAAAGCTCGAAAAGATTACAAATCTTGTAATAAACATGATAGAAATACCAGATACCCTTTAATGCCTTTTTTCTAACCATGCCACATTTCTACAAAATGGAGAATCAAATGATTTTTATTTATTTTTTTCTGTGAAAAGAAAATTGTGTCAGACTGGATCTCAGGTGTGCGTCTGTAAAACATTAGGAAATTTCTAGGAATAGCCCCTCCCACAGCCACAGGTGTCATTAGTTCCAAATTTGGGGCAGTAAATAGTTTTTTCTGGTGGAAACATGGAGTGTTTTCCAGATTAGCCACAGTTTATGTTCCTAAATCTAGTTTCTAGTTTGGCTGATATACATGAAACAATCGACCACTGAGATTAAACAACCCTGTAAATTCAGAAGTCTCGGATGAAATTCTCTGAGCTCATCTCAGGATATTAAAACAATAACCACGAGATTTGGGAAAATCCTGCTAGTTTACTAAGAATCTTTAAATCCCAAAGCAGACACACTGCTGAAGTGTTTGTTAGCGAGACACCAGATTCCTGGAAGTAAGTTGGATTAATCAATGTTGACGTTTCAATATCTTATCAACAAAAGAAGCTCTTTATAACCATCTATAGCTGGAAATTAGTGGGGAAATGGGTGCGCTCTGCACTAATTATTTGACCATAAAATCAGTTAAGGTATAATCGCTGCTCAATACTGAATGACTTCCAGATGTGTGTCTGTGCAGGTGTTACATAAGCTGCTAATCCCACAGATATCCTTACAGTTTGAGCTGTTCTTAGACAAACGTCTGCACTGCAGTCCGTCACATTTCACTGAGCACACCCTTTCTCTGTACTTCCTAAACTGCTGTCATAACACCCTGAGCTGCTGGCCTGCTGGTAATTGGTGAGGGTATACCCGCACACTACACCTCTATATGTTTTTGTAGTTGAGGCCTATTGCAGCCGGTTTGTTTAAAGACAGAGAAAGCTGGCGTTGGACTGTGGCGGTCGTGGTCGGCGTTCAGCGACCGGAGAGGTGAAGACAAAACGCTCAGCAGCACGAGAACAAAGTGTTTCAGATTGTGTGTGTGGTGCAGTTTAGGGTACATTTAAGTGTCTTAATACTGAGGTTTGGACTCGGCGCCAGAAAACACCACAGTTAATTCAGTGTCCAACCTCCACAGATACACCTGGATGACGTTTGTACATCTTTTAAAACCCGAATCGCTCAGTTTCTGCTGGTTGTGTTATCTCAGACAGCTGCTCACTGTTTATTTTTACTCTCCTGATCTCTGACTACATCTGTGAGATGATATATTTGGATGGTTTTTAGAAGCCCGTGGTATTTCTTCTTCAACAGATCTAAAAAAAAAAAAACTGTTATTGTAGATGTATTAGACAGATTTATGTTTTTATTACCCTCAGCAATAATACCTGGGAATAATATACAGTTATATAAGACCACAGTAGGATGTGTGAATATGTTAAAATCTTTGTAAAGTGATGATTAAGCCCTTTTATATCTAGAAACTGTCCATAAGCACAATCAGACGCACCGCCTCGAGCTGTGATCCTCCCACAGCTGCAGTGTCCTGACAGCAAATTCAAATTCTCCACCTGCAAAATCCAAACAAAAGCATCATTTAAACTTTTTTTTAAAATTTTTCTATATTTAAAAACTCTCATTTCCTTTGTTTTTTCTTCTATCAGCACACTGAGTTTCAGTGTATTTAGCATTTGTAATAAACCAAAGTTTTTAACCTATTTGTAAATTCAGTGACTTATAATTAAATTATTGCAATGCATTTTTATTTACACACATAAACAGGCGAACTGGCTCCAACTAAAACAAATGTGAACTGCATTTCACATTAGCCTCAAAGAGCTGCTAGAACAGATAAACAGTGACCCTCCAAATCATGCCTGATAGCACCTTTTTTTTTTTCTAACAGTTAAGTTGTTATTATTGGGGAAATATTTTAATTATTCATAAATCGATTCTAAGCTAAAGTTCTTCATCTTCAGGTGATCCGAAAGGTCAACAAGCAGCACGCCATCTTAGACGTGGACGAGCCCGTTTCTCAGCTCCACAAGTGCGCCTTTCAGTTCCGAGACAACCCTCACGCCTATCTGTGTCTAACCAACGACGCCATCATAGAGTACCAGGTTCTCTTCTCTTTCCCAGCCTTTGTTTTCGATTCGTCCTCCACCTGCCTGTGTTTATTTCTTCCAGTTGACACCTTCACGTTTGTCCTGTTGACATGTTTCTTCCTTTTAACCATCTCCTCCATCTTTTTCTTCCCTTCAGGCCCCGTTCAGCGTCAGAGATCCCAGCAAAGTGGTGCTGAATGACGGGTCCTGCTGGACCATCATCGGGGTGGAAGTCGTAGAGTTCACCTTCAATCAGGGTCTAGCTTGTATCACGACACCAGTTAGCCCATTTCCTGTTGTCACTGGGTTAGAGGTGAAGTGCCAAGACAAACCATCACATTGTGTGGTTCTCATGTGTTTTATAATATTTTTATAAAATCCTAAATGTGCTGTTAGCTAGAAATGGAGCAAACCACTCAGTCAAAACAAGGAGATCCAGAGTTCCTTTTTTCTTCCTGCAGGTGAACGGTGGAGGGCACGTCGCCATGCTGGAAATTCACGGAGAAAACTTCACTCCTCATCTCAAAGTCTGGTTCGGCAACGGCGAAGCAGAGACCATGTACAAGTGAGCGAGCAATCACGAGTCGTTTTCAGCTTTGAATCATGGAAAGCTGCTTCAGCAGGATCGAAATATAAAGCTGGAAAATAGTGTCACATGGTGCCTTTTACCTAAAAACTTAACCTGTTAAATTTACATGGCCCCTGCAGGGGGCGGAGCTTCTCACAGCTAGAGGGACTTTTCGCAGTTTGTTGAGGATTTTCTAAAACATTTGTTTTTGTTGAAAATAGAAAAATGCACCATATTTTTTTCAAGGATAAAATTCAGGACTCTGGGAAAATATGATGGGCATTTTTTTTCAGCAACTTTAACTGGAAGCATTTTTGAAAGTTATGACATCAATGTAAAAAAGTCTCCTCTTTACCCGTATTCATCCGCCCTGATAGTCCGAGCCAAGCCTGGACCAGAGCGATGTATAAAGAGGTTTATGTTATAACCAAACATCAGTAGGAGGAACTCAGCTTGGCTCACAGGGAACAATCCTCCCTCTAACTCTTATGTGGGCGTCTGTAATTTACAGACGGGCATCACAGAAACTTGACATCCAGCCGTGCTCTCAGAGAATCTCATGTGACCAAACCGAAGTAAAACAGGCCTCTGAAGTCAGGATCCACCTCAGATCCCACACCTGAAGTGCTGAGGCATCGTAAGTCAGGGTCACAGTGAGAGCGGCTCACCGCGAGGCTCTGCAGCAGCGTGTGTGAAGAACAGCCGTCCACAATGTGCTGTTTGTGCAAGAAGCTGCAGCCAATTAGGAACATGATCCCTCCCTGCCAGGCCAACCAGAGGCGCAATATAGGTTCAAATAAAATATTTTATAAAAGGGCATTCACAGTGTCTGCTGTCTGCTCAGACCTCGTACCAGCCACACGTTTATGTTTAGTTTATACTCATTAACTTAAACAGCTTCATTCAAATTCTCAGAAAGGAGAAACTGAAGAAGTATTAGGTATAGAAAAATGTCACATTTGCATTTTTTCTTTCTTTTCTTTTTCTGTCACATTTTTATACCTTTTACTGTATTTACTTTTCTTTTTGCATCTTTCTACAACACAGTTCATACAGATGAGTTACATTTTAAGTTTAATGTCTTTAAAAACTCTTTAAAGGTCTTCACTTTATCTGTTTTATATTTGATCAGATCATTTGGTGCTTCCAGTGACGTCCTGCTCCTTACATCTTTACAGCAGTCAGCAACTTTCGAAGTTTGTCTTCTCATTTATTTTCCAGACCACAGCTCTGACTTTCATGTCCTTGTTTTTCCTCACAGGTCTCCCAAATCTCTGCTCTGCGTCGTTCCCGATGTTTCGGTTTTCAGCGACGGCTGGCGCTGTCTGCGGCGCGTCATCACCGTCCCTCTGTCTCTCGTCCGACTGGATGGACTGATTTACCGCACCTCCTACAGTTTCACCTACACGCCTGAGCTCCAGCCGCCCCCGTCGGCCCGAATGACAGCCGGAGGAGGGAAGAGAGAAGGAGGGATGGGTGGAGGACAAGACGATGACATCCTGTTGGAGACCATCCATCAGGAGTTCACCAGAGCCAATTTTCACCTCTTCATGCAGAGTTAGTTCGTTTGTTCACAGGAATCACAGAAATCAAATTGTACAAATAGCTGAACTGGAGACAGGTGTGACATCATAATTACCTTCCTTCCATCTGCTCTGCACATTAAAATTAAAGCGTTTTCTTCAAGCTCAGTAAGAAAGCAAAATCATATGTTTACACGAGTACGAGTGCACACGAATGAAAACAGGTTCCTCGGTCACGTGACTGAAACTAACGCGACACTTTTCATATCGGTGATTTCTAATCGAGGCTTCAGCACAAAGTTCTTTGACAGAAATTGTATATTTTAAAAGCCTTTAATAGCTTTAGACAAGTGTTAACGGGAAACAGGAGATGAAATGGAAAAAAAAGAACGGCTGACGCCCCCTGATGTCACTGATGTCTCTCTGTTGAAGCTTCCACGTAAGCAGTTCGACCTCAGCCTCATTTTGGAGCCAGATGTGATCACATCTGTTAATCTGCTTACCTGCTAATTAGTGACAGACTAATAAAAAAAGAGACGTTTCAACACCAAAACCGAAGCACAGACTTGGATGTACAGCTGTGTTGATCTCAGTGGATCAGCAGTATGATGAAAACACGCTGGCAGGAAGAAGTCTTGACATTAATAAAAATAAATCACTAGATCCTTGCATATGTGAGTTTAAGGAAAATTTGTTTTTTTATACATTTCTTAGGTAATAAAGGCAACCATCCGAAATAAGAACAGATAAAACCTGAGCTTTCATCACATCTGAATATTTTCATGTGATCGTTTAAAGAAGATCAGCTGCAGCTGCCCACACATCTGAGACTGAGACTGTAGGATGACTTTGTGGTTTGTTGGATTAAAGCTCCTGTGGAACAAAACACCTGCGTTCTAAAATCAGGTGCTAGTGAAGCTTGACTAACCTTTGACCTCACTGACGGCAGGCCGATAAAGAGACTTTCACCACAGAGTCTACGAAGGACACTGAACATTAAACATCACTTTATCAGTGTTCCTGGTTTTGAAGTGCAAATGAGTGCTCAGTGTGAGCAAACACACTGTGAGTTATCACTGAGTTTTGCAGCCACCAGAGAAACACTGTTTGTCCTGTATGATGTGTTCAGGGTCTCTGTGGCAGTAAAACCTTCAATATGATTCAAAAATGAAAAGGATCACAGTGAAGGGGAGGATGTGTTTATGTCATGGATGGATGTGAGTTGAGAGCAAAGTAAAACGATGTGCTTCCCAAAGTTTTTGAACCCAATATTCTGTGACAAACAGTCTGGGTGTCAGTCTCTCACTGGATGTGCGTGAATGTTAATGTTAATATATTAAACCCACGGGAAGAATTACAGTTCAAGTTATCAAAGTGTCAGCAGAGGCGCTGCTCCGGTGAGTGATGGACAAAAGAAATATCTGAGTGTAGAAAAGACAAAACAATAAAACCTGTTGTCAAACTATCAAATAGAACAAGGCCCGTTTGTTCTATAAATCTAAAATCTTGTGAAATATTATTCTGTGTTACATGTCACACACCAGTGATATTTCCAGCATTTTATTCCCAATAGAGCAGCACAAACGGGACTAAGACCAAGGTGGAGGAGAGTGGAGACCCACAGGAAATCAGAATATTAGACAAGAAATCATTTGGTACATTTTTTTACTTCAGTATTATTTCAAGTTGTTTAGCATTAAAATGTATTATTTTAAATAACTCAAGGAAAGAGTTATACAGAATAATATGCATTTCAATAATGAATTGTATCTTAATGCATAGGTGCAAAATCATTGAGAAATCAAACATGTGGATTATTAAAAATGACATTTCCATATTGGATCAGAAACGTCCAGAGTTAACGGTGATGTGAAACAGCTGGAGATGTTCAGATGTTCACTGGGAGCGAGCAGGATTAGAAATAAGTCCGCCACCTCAGGTCGAGCAAAGTTAGAGGCTGAGATGATTTGGACATGTGCAGAGGAGGGAGGGTGGATACACTGGACTAAACACGCTGGAGATGGAGCTGCCTGCAGGAGGAAAAGACGAAGAACAGAGAGAAGATTCATGAAGGTAGAAAAGGAGGAGCATGCTAAGGGTCGGGTCAGATGGAGGCAGATGATCTGCTGTGGTGATTCCCACAGCAAAAGATGATGATGAGAGAGATGGCCTTTATTTGTCAGTTGCAGGTCTTTTGCCCACAACCGAGATGACAGACCTTGCCGACCGTACATACAATACACAAACATCACATTGGGCAGACAGGTCAGGCTAGGTAGCAAGGAAAAAAACATAGAAATGTGTAACACAAAAGGATAATACAGGAATGCACAGATATCAACACACCATAGCCTACCAAAAGAAGAAGAAAGTTAATAATAGACTCTAAGTGGACATTCATCACACATTCATCATTTAGTTTTACTGATTCTGATCCAGTCTGGGGATTTTCTCTGTAAACTCTCCAGCTACTCCACCTCCAATCACACAGATGGGGTAAGGTTCACCGGTGACTCCAAGCTGACCGTAAGTGTGAATGGTTGTCTGGCCCAGCGACAGCCTGTCTGCAGTGTCTCAGCCGGGTATAGGTTCCAGCCCCCCCACGACCCTGACGTGGATAAGCAGACTGGAATTTGACTGTTTTTCAGGGGTAAATGGGTTTATGTGTTCCCTTTTGTAGTTTGAACTGTGTGTGATCTTCTGTTGCACCACACATTAGAGAAGATGTAAGCAGCACGGTGATGACAGCCTCCCTCACACTTTAATCTTCATTCTTATTTTGTTAATCGAGTTAATCAAAGTGTCAGGTTACGACTGAAGTCACCAAACCAGCAAATCTGATTTCACTTGACTTGTTTCTACACTTTGTTCCTGCTGCATGTTTGATTCTTGGAAGTAAAATTACAAGTAATTAAATTTGGGCTGAAAAGAACAACCAAAAGCTCTTTTGTTCCCACCAAATGAAGCAGGTGATCATGACAGAGGCATGGCAGGACCTCCCGCATCGCCGTATGGCTCTGTTGAAAACCCTCAGTTCATTCTTTTCAGCCGTCGCATACTTCTCATTCTTAACACGGCGACTTCTCCTCAGTTCGGGCGTTATCTGTGGAAGCTCATTCTTCACTGAGATTAAGCAACAATCCAAAAAACACAAGTCACCTGATTTAATATGCGTGGAAGGGAGATAAGCTGGAGCTTATTCATATTTGTTAAAGCTGCATCGCTGCAGTGATTTCTCCCCGCCTGCAGTTTCTTTTTATCTGAGTGGAAATGTGACTTCACTGCACCTGTTCTGAAGAACAGCAGGCAGATATTAATCTGATGACCTGAGAGGAACTCAGCAACAATGTGTGTGAGAGAGAGAGAGAGCTCCACAAAAACAAGATGTGAAGAGAGGGAGGGTCTGATCGAGAAACTCAGAGACCACCAGACCTTCGTACACGACCAACCGGCCAGTCACAGCGCAGACTGCTCCTACATCATATTCCACTTAAAAATCTGTTTTTATACTAATAATCACCTCATATGTTCCCCTTATAGTTCAGTGTAAATGTCTCCCTGCACTACAGGCAGGAATTAAAAACAAATAAACAAATAAATTTACTGTTTTTGAATGATTTTCATGCCAAACCTCACAAAACTTAAAAAATTCATCACATAATATTCTCATTTATTTCAATTGGAATTGGAATCAAAGACGTCACATAGGAAAAAATCGTAGTTACACTTTTACTAATCATAAAAACGTATTGCAGGGATGTTAAAGTCATTAACATGGTGGGACACACACAGCCCACTTTGATGTGCAGTGGGCTGGACCAGTGAAAATCATGATAAATGTGTAGAGTTACACAAAAGATTCTGGTAGTCCATTGCTCAGACTATAAATAAATATATTTATAATAAAATATAATTTAAAATATACAATTTATCGTAAAATATTAAAATTTTTAATTAATTCACAGAGAATTTGGTGTAGTATGGATGGCAGTGGGTCTTTATCTGTGGGGAAAACTGTAAAACTTGTGAAAATTTAGTTAAAAGACCAAAATCTGTGCACTCCTTCACATTAAAGCTGTCCAGTGAGATCACAGTGTTTTCGAGGCTGATTCTGGTCCCCGGGCCTTATGTTTGACACTAGTGTATAAAATGCTGGGACTCACTTTAAGGTAACACCATTGTTTGAAGCTTTTCACAGCTAATGTTATCTAATAACTGGATATTTTTGCGTTAAAATCATTTTTATGTTCAGTAATACCTCAGAATCCAAGCTCGAGACATATTCATTTGTCATGTGAACCTGTTTTATTCAAACTACTTTTTTCATTGTTCAGTCATTGTTGATCTGGCTGTAGTTGTAGTTCTGCTGCTAGTCACACCAACAGGCTGTGTTGTCTTCACAGGGCATCATGTGCAGTGCACACTTTGAGTCTCCCTTCAAAGAGCATTCACGTGCATCATTGTACAGAAACCATTTTTTAATTCAATCAGCCAGGCGAGCGCCAGGCAGCCGAGGGAAGCCTTCACCTTCACGCCTCACGTGTCTGATGTTCTGCAGGGAACAGAACGAGTCTTTCATCCTGCACTCTTTTCCCCTTCCTCTCCTCCTCTTCCTCACCATTAACAACACAAATATGTGTGAGAGAACGAAGGAAGGAGACGGGCAGGAACACAAGACCATACGGTCACTGGCTCCTAATCTCAGTCATGTGGGAGAAACTTCAAACTGAGAGATTCTCGTGCCCAAAACAGTGACGCCCACCACGCTTTCCCTCCATCCTGATGAACTGGAGACTATATGAAAGAGCCCATTTTATGAGTTCCCATCTATAAGAACACCTTTATTCTTCATTCAATGCTCTGTTATATAAAGTTCAGTGACCTTAAACTTTAACACTGAATGAAGCAAAAAGACATCCTGTCATAATATAAAATAAAATTGTAATTAACTATAATTAAGCAGTAGGACAAAAGAAAAGAAAGCCTTTGTTTTTGTGTCAAACTCCTTCAATTAGTGATCAGCCTGTCGGTCACTTTAGCAGCTGGACTTGAGTTATGCTGTTTGCACACGTGCAGAATGCACTGCTGAAATAAGACACAGAAGTCATCTGGATGGTGTGCATGTTGCTCCCTGTTGGCTGATTCACTATCAGAGGCACATAATGCACACAACGTCATTTCTTCCTCAGCTCATTCTGTGATTTCACAGAAACACATCTGTTTGTAATGCAGTGGCCACAGATCGCAGCCACGCAGGGCTGGGCTTCAGCTTTCTTACAGGGACTGACTTCTAATGACCTCTAATGATATACAGTATTACACTTTCTATTGGTTCAATATTTGACAGTTTGCCAATTTTTTAAAATATATAAAGTTTAGCATGCTAACGTGCTGGTATGTGTACATAATAACATTTTTACATAAAAGCTAAAAATAATGTGAATTTCTTTTGTTACTTTCTTTCTATTATTACTAACAGCCCACAAACAGCTCAGGTAACAACAACATCTGTGACCCCAGCAAATAAGATCAGGAGCTCAATTACTAGTTGCTGAATTCACCATGTAATGTAATTTATTCTGCTTATTTAATTCAGGTTCAAGGGTGGCTGGAGACCATCCCTGCCATAGGCTACGCTTTAAATATGCCAACCAATCACAGGGCTCACACACGCAGTTTGTTTTGTAAATCATTGCAGTCATAGAGGACAAACAGCGTTTGATTGACAGCCTATGAGCATGAAGTAGAATCAAAACACCAAGATGAAAACACTCAGCTTGACGCTTCACAGCAGCATATGTGACGAATCTCCCAGCTCAGCTGTTTCGGTCTGGACCAACGTGCTGGGCGAGAACGACCAGGAGGAACAAGTGGAGAGAACTTAAACTTATTTTCATCAGTGCATTTCCAGACTGATTTCCTTATGTTTGAGAAATGTTTGAGAACTGAGGTTCAACATTCACATTTATCAACGTATACCTTCACATCAGAAACCTCAAAAAGAAATGATTCAAAGTGGCTTTAAGATATTATCTCAGTAAGTAAAGGGGTTAGGATTAGATTAAGTGTCCTGGCTGAGTGTTTAATGTACACATTCATTTCAAGGTGAAAGGTCAGAGAAACAGGATTAGTGGAAAGGTTTGAATCCCCAACAGTAAAACACGTGGCTACAGGAGCAGCATTATAGAGGCTCCTGGACCTTCTCCCAGTTTCAGCATTCATATCCTTCATGCTGTAGCCAAGAGACCCGTATCCCCCTGTTTGTGTATCACAGTGGGATAAAGGAGCCACTGTCTACTTTTACTCTGCTTTAGCACACTCCTCTTCCTGTATGTCATCACCTCCACATCCCTGTGATTGACAGGCAGCACAGTGAAAACACAGAGAGAAGATATGGAGAAGAAAAGACAAGCTCATATCAAAATACAAGAGCACATAAAAGACAAGCAAAGATACCAGATGATGCTCATTGTCCAGCCAATAAGAGAGACCCTATCAGCGTGTCCTCACAGAAGAAAGAGCTCATCAGTGGACGTCTCCTGCTGCTCACATTTGTTGAGCTGCCCGTGGTGAAAGCAGCTGTCAGGGAGAAATCCTCCTGGAACAGCAACTGGAGAAGTATGAGCAGAATGCTAATTGCTTGAAACTAACAGAGCATGGGAAATATTGGAGGAATGCTAATGATGGTTAATAGAGATTATACCCGCAGGGGGCGTGTCCATCGTTTGCTGGATTTAGCACAGATGATAGGATAGCTGTGTGTTTTCAGAGCACCTGTTTTCTCTGTGATTGACTGGAGAGTAAAGACCTGATGTTTGGTATTTAATAATGTTTCAGTTTGTCACAATCTCACACTAAACAATCTTTTAATGCACTTCACCTCTGCTTCAGTTCATATCTGACTGTAGTGTAGTTTACAGTAAAGTGTGGGTAACGCTCACGTGCACAAAACACTTACATTTTTTTATTATTTAATGTAATTTATTTATATGTAATTCCTTCAGTGTTTGAGGACTAATTATTATATATAGTGTATATCAGCCCTCGGTACTTCTTGGCTTCTTGTGTTTCTTCGTCCTAATTGTGCTCTGACTCAGTGTCGTCTTCAAACTTCAGGAGATTGACAGACTGAGGTGCAGCTTTTGGTATAGAGAAAGAAAAGCAGCCTCGAGGAGAACAAGTGTTGATGGAGAGTCTGAGATATGCCTGCCCAGACTTGCACGTTGCTTCCTGTCAGACAGAAAGTCACTCATCCTGCTGCAGAGCTGAGCTTGTTCTGCAGCAGAGCCAGGATGAAGATGTTCAAAGAACAACTAAAATCCACAACAAGTAACCTGGCATAAGTTCCTGCAGAGTCATGATATTGAAGTGCAATGCAATATTAACACAACATCTACAGACATGTTTGCACTTTGTAGGCAAACTGCAGAGTCCAGGAGGGCTCAGTGACAGACCTGAGATGGGACAGTAGGGTGTTTGTTTTGCAGCCACTGCATTTACTCCTCTGTATACCAAAATATTCGACAGGAGGATGAGCCCAAAGGTCAGCTCTTCAGAGGAGCTGTGCATAAACAAATGTTCACAGAAGTCAATAAACTGAAGCAACATTTCCTCTACAACAATGTGAGAAACTGATAAAGTCAGAAAACAGTTACTGGAGCTGATTCTGTGAACTGTGGTGTGTGTTTGGTTTTTCACTGACTACTTCTGCATTTTGGCTTTATGCTAAATAAATGACAACATGTCCACATATGTAAAACCTTAGTATCAATAGAGCAAGTTATGTCTTTTTAACGTGACTGTAAATTATAGAAAGTTACAGGAAAGCTCAGAAATATATCAGATTTCAGATAAATTAGGAAAAAAGTTCTTTTAGTAACTATGTTTTCTCTGAGGATGCTTTCAAATGATTTTCAAAAGGAAAACTTTCTGTTTAGAATTTTGAACCTTTTTGCTTTTTTCCTTCTATCAGCTGATGCAACTGCTCACTTGTACAAACCCGAGTCAGCCATCAACCTTCAGCCTTCATTGGCCTGTCTATTTAGGTATAACCTTTTATCAGCAAGTAACAGAGAAACTCCAGGAACATCAACAAGTAAGAGAACGACATTCAGCTGTAATAAACTTCCTTTTGGGACAAACCAGAGGTGACCGGGGACCATTTGTCTTGTCTTTTTCTTTCCATGTGGGTCAGCCTGAACATCCGACATACAAACAAGCTTCAGTGCAGATGTGACAAGAACAAATACAGATGTGCATTCCTCCTGTTCACTGCCACGAGGGGAAATGTCTCTGTGTCGTCTCAGTTATATAATGAAAAGCTTTATTTGGTGTTTCAGAGACAGTCGAACCATTTAGCTGTGTGTGTTTGTCTAACAGCATCAGAGGGTGATGTCGCTCCCGTGTGTCTACATGTACAGCTGATGTTGTCGGAACATTAATCTGTCATTCTGTGGAGATTCAACATCTTTTTGAGGACAAACACGTCCATCATTTGGAGGATGAGGTTAGGTTTAACAGTTCAGTTTGGGATGTAGTTTAATATCCTTGGAAAAGGTGAACAGATGTGTGTCGGTTTGTGTCAGAGAAGAAAGGTCCTTCCAAAAACACGTCTCTGCACTTTGCAGCCATATTGGTAATGCCTCCAGTCACTTATTTCAACACCTTATAAAAGCATCCTATGATTTAAATTTCATCACAATAATATTTTTTTTATATTTTAGCAAATAAACAACCTCTACCACCCTGATTTTTCAGCAGATCAGTTTCCCAACAGCATGAACAGGTGAAACAATAGTGCAGTCTGTACATGTACAAGTAAGGTTTCACTCACTAAAACTGGGGGACAAACTTTATTGGATGGCCTACATCTCATAGAAAGCCATATTATTAAAATGCTCCCAAAGGTTACAGATACAGCAGTCACCTCCTAACTTTAACTTTTAAAATGGGAGTCTGGGGACTGACCTGCTTTTGAAGCCATCCCATGAGGCGCCTGTCATTTTGTGCACTTCCGGTTTGGCTTAATCTTCCAGCTCTGGAAGTTGCTCCTTGTCATGTGTACATAGACTATAACTGCATGTGTTTATGTGTTTGAGTAACTGTGTGCATATCAGAGGAAGTTACCTCAGGTACCCAGACTGTCTGGGGTCGTGTGCAGAGCGAGACTCTGAGCTGACAGTATTTACGAGCCTCTGGAGACATTAAACGCCTCGTACGGTGTTGTGAAAAATGCTTTATGAGCTCACGGCGAATATAATCCATCATCATCATCAAACAGTCAAGTCTCAAACTGCTGCGATTCTGAAAATCCCCAGGATGTGGAAATACCCACTGAGAGTGTTATCCAAGCCTACAACAGCTCGCTGATGGTGAGAGTGGCTTCTGCCATTGTTACATAACAGCTGGTTTTGGGGGAGGGTCCGATGTAAAGTTTTGGATGAACAGTTACTGTTGATCACTCAGATCATGTGCATCTTTTTTATTGATACCTTTAACTCTCAGAGTTGCTCTTTTACAAACAGCCAACAGGACTGAAAGATTTAAACATTAACATCTATCAAGAGGAGACTCCTGTCGGTGCCAGGTCAGTTTGCCTCTCGGGTGCAGAAGGTGCAAACTGTCATGTGGCAAACAGATGTCACGGGAACATTTATATCTAAGTTGGCAAACTGAGAAGTTTGGATGAATAAACAGAACGATCAAGACAAAGCTCAGTCGTACTGTGTAAGGAAGAACATTTTCATCATATTTTGTTTGTCTTGTTTTGTATTAATGACCCCAAATTTTACTGAGGTCAGCCAAAATCAAAACAGACAAAATCTAAACTAATACTGGAAAAAATACTTTAAAAGAAGCAAAAACACAAACAAACAAAAAGCTGAAAGAATAAAAACATAACTGGGGGAAAAACTCAAAGTGAAATGAAGTCAGTCTTTCCACTCAGCCATCTCCACCTATATGTGGAGTTATTTTGTAGCCTGGTTAAAACTGCATGAAGACGTCATCAGTCAAATCTGAAAACAACAACAGGATGCAAAAACAAAACAAAACAACAAAACTAACAACTAACATAGAAAAGACTCACTGAAGGACGGAGCTGGACACGTTCAGCAGGTTCTGATGTTACAGCGAGTTTTTAGAAACTCTGGCCTGAACTGTTCGACTGCACAGCAGAGCCGGGGACACAAAGTGCAGGTAACGAGGAACAGGTGGGCACGCCCCGTCATAGGTACAGGTACTGTAGAGCAGAGTAAATCCTACACACACACACACACACACACACACACACACACACACACACTAGGACAAAAGCTCTGCTCCTGGGGGAAGAGGTATCACGACATTTCTCTCTTTTTTCATTTTCTCCTCTGTGTAACCAGAAAAACCTTCAATTTAAACTCAGGAAGCACAAAACTCAACATCAGCCCTTCTGTGAAATACTAACTACTGCCAGACAATATGTGTGTGTGTGCTTTGATGACCTTTGACCTCATGTGAAACCTCCTGACCTTCACATCCTCCCGCAGACTCCTGAAACGAATGGCACAGAAACCCCTCAGAGAACACACACACACACACACACACACACACACACACACACACACACACACACACACACACACACACACACGGTTTACTATCCTTGTGGGTACATCCTATTGACATACCGGTAATCCTTACCCTAAATGAGGGCTGTTGGTCCCCACCAGTATATTAAGAACCCGTACACACACACACACACACACACACACACACACACACACACACACACACACACACACACAAACGGGCTCCTGATGCTCTGAATCCGTTTAATTTCATTTTTATTTAGTTATTTTTTACAGCAGTGTTTAGGTCTGCTTTTATAATGAAGGTGCGGTCGACACTGGGATGTGTGTCAGGGCTTCAGGTCAGCAGTGTGGAGGTATAGATGTGTTCAAGCAGGACTGTTGATCCTGAAAGTGAAGCCGTTTCCTGTCAGGAAGCATCGACCCACAGGGATACTGCCCAGGAAGGTTACACACACACACACACACACACACACACACACACACACACACACACACACACACACACACACACACACACACAGGGCCAAAGTCATTTCACACACATGCTTCTGCTGTTCGTGTGTCTTAAGCTCTTTTGTTCAGACTGTGTTAACTTTATGTGGTTGAGACAAAAAGCACATCAGCTCACACGAGCACACAGCCAACAGTGTCTCACACTAACAGAGCATTTTTTGATTTTAGCTGAAAAACACGTCGCTGCTGTGATCTGCAGCCTGAGAAAGGCTAAAAGAAACTGACGCCTCATTAAACTAAACGTTTAGCAGCTTGTTACAGCACGTTCATACCGTCAGGTGACCTCTGGTGGTCACAGGAAACTGAACCTGTCATTTAAAGATATATTTGAGTCTTAGTGATGGCGCCTTAGTTAGCTACAAAAAATCAGAGATTAGAGAAGAAGAAACTCTTTGTTTCCTTTTTTAAATCAGTGTCAAAGTCATTTCTTTAAAGTATTACCATATTTTCATATTCACTATTTGCTTTTTATTGTAATTCTAATGACTAAGGTCCTTTAACCTTATTAAATAATCTGTTTTAACACAAACTGTGGTCTCAGCCTAAACAAACTAACAGTTTGTTTCTTTCCATTCAATGTGCGGGAGCACAGAGGCCAGCAGAGGGCTTGGACTGAGAAAGGGCTGCCAGGAGGCGCCTGTGTGGAGGGTACGAGCTCATACCAGGCTGTAACTGCAGAGCCAGCTGACCTGAGACTGTTGATTCTCTCACTGGGTTTAAATTCAAAACTGCTGCTGTTTTTATTGTGTTGTGTGGTGTTGCTGTATTTTGTGAATGAAATTACAGTGAACTTGTCTGGCCCCACGTCAGGCTGATGCTGCTGCAGCTTTGTGAACAGTTTTTAACCTGCAGTGTCTGATTTTGTCCAATTATTTTCAGCAGGGAGAAACGTGCTCAACATAACAAATAATAATATACTGTAAGAAATCAGCTGCTTATTTAATTCAGTTCAATTTTATTTTATTTATATAGTGCCAAATCACAACAACAGTCGCCTCAAGGTGCTTCATATTGTAAGGTCGACCCTACAATAATATATACAGAGAAAAACCCAACAATCATATGACTCCCTATGAGCAAGCACTTTGGCGACAGTGGGAAGGAAAAACTCCCTTTGAACAGGAAGAAACCTCCAGCAGAACCAGGCTCAGGGAGGGGCGGGGCCATCGGTTAGGGTGAGAGAAGGAATCTACACACCATCATTTATGGATCAACATTAGCATTCGTTGGTTTCAAGTTGTGGTGTCAAACATAATTTCCTCAGGAATTAATAAAGTATTTTGATTCTCATTCTTTTCTGCTGTGCTCATATTTGTCTGTCAGACAGAAAGAGAATTTCCATACAGATAATGAACAAAGCTAACTGCATTATTAGTTAGCGACCGTGGCTCAGGGGGGTTGGGAAACGTATCTGTAACCAGAAGGTTGCCGGTTTGATCCCCGGGCTCTCTGTCCTGGTCGTTGTGTCCTTGGGCAAGACACTTTACCCTACCGCCTACTGGTGTTGGCCAGAGGGGCCGATGGCGCGATATGGCAGCCTTGCTTCTGTCAGTCTGCCCCAGGGCAGCTGTAGCTACAACCGTAGCTGCCTCCACCAGTGTGTGAATGTGAGAGTGAATGAATAGTGGCGTTGTAAAGCGCTATATAAATCCAATCCATTATTAATTTTTTGTTTATGTCTAGACACTTCCAAAGGGTTGTGATTTTGTGGTTTTTTTGGACACTGCAGCCAGATGTAACGAGCACAGGGTGGAGCTGAAGGAGAAACCGAGGCTCATATGGCCAATTAGTTAAGCCACAGTGAAGCATGTCCTGTATTTCACTCTGATGGGGCCATAATTTACAAAATGAACAACATGTTGTTTTTAATAAGAACTCAAACTTGAGAATGAGACCGTAAACATCAGGAAACTGTTTAATAAGGTCACAGTCCAAGTAGGGTCATTTTCTCAACTTCTATACAGTCAGACTTCTAGAGGAGTCGCCCCCTGCTGGTCTGATAGAGAATTCATGTTTACGGCGCTTCTGCATTGGCATCACTTTTCAGAAGTCTATATCCACCTTTTATACGTTGCCTTTGGCTGACATGAAAAAACAACCTGTTTACAAACAATCACAAAGGTTTAAATAATTCACATCTAATAAAATAAATGCAGACAGATGCCAACACGATGCAATCAGTCTGAGTGAGTCTGTGTCGATAAGTGCAGCTCGTCTGCGCTGCCTCTCTTTGCAACAGGGACTCGACTCCACTGGTTGTTATACAGAAATAGATCTGATGGTTTTATTTTTTATAAGAATAAAGTTGCCGAGCAACTTTGTCCTGCAAAAACGAGATCTCAAATGTGGAGGAATTTCTGATTTCCTGTTTCAGATCTGTGAGGTTCTGACTCGACGAGTGTAAGTAGTTTATGTGTGAATGTGTATTTAATGTTAAATTCATGTCTATGTAGATTTATGATTTCTGCAAAGCAGTGCAAACATGTAACTGTCATCTTGACCCATTCAGCTACAAATTGGAATAGAATAGAATAGAATAGAATTCAACTTTATTGTCATTGCACATGCACAGGTACAGGGCAACGAAATGCAGTTTGCATCCATCCAGAAGTGCTTTAGTGATATAGATATATTACAATATATATTAGCAATAATATAGATATGTGAGTATATTACAGAAATGGGTCTATTATGGTATGTTATAATGTACACGGTATGAAGTATGTTGTGAATATTCTATAACTATAAGTATGTACAGGCTGTAGTGAGTACAAGCTATGTACAGGATATGAATATAAATATGAAAAACTATACAGAATATGAAATAAATAACTTCACAGGAATCTGAGATATACAGCTATACAGAAATGGGAACTATGCAAGTTGTAAACAGTTGTAGGATTAAAAATTATCGAATGTACAGAATGATTATTTACACAGAGCTATACAGTAGTGCAGTTAAGATAAGTGAGGGTGTAGATAGTTTCTACAGAGGCTATATAAAGTGCTAGTGGTTGTGAGTGGTGGTTCAGTCCATGTTATTATTGTGTTTGAGGGTACAGTTGTCCATTGTGGGTGTGTGTATGTTCAGTCCATGTGTTAACGTGGGTCAGATGTCAGGAGGCAGAGTTCAGGAGTCTGACAGCTGTGGGGAAGAAGCTGTTCCGGTACCTGGTGGTCTTAGTCCGGAGGCTCCTGTGGCGCCTCCCAGAGGGCAGGAGGGTGAAGAGTCCATGTGATGGGTGACTGGGGTCTTTGATGATTTTCCCAGCCCTTTTCAGACACCGCTTCCTGTAGATGTCTTTTATGGCAGGAAGTGGTGCTCCAGCGATGCGCTGGGCAGTTTTCACGACCCTCTGCAACGCCTTCCGGTCCGAGGCAGAGCAGTTCCCGTACCAGACTGTTATACAGTTGGTCAGGATGCTCTCGATGGTGCAGCGATAGAAGTTCACCAGGATGTCTGAGGACAGGTGGTTCTTCCTCAGAGTCCTCAAGAAGAAGAGGCGCTGGTGAGCCTTCTTGACCAGCTTGGAGCAGTTGGTCGTCCAGGTGAGATCCTCGGAGATGTGGACTCCCAGGAACTTGAAGCTGCTCACACGCTCCACAGCCGTCCCCTTAATGTGGATGGGTGGATGTGGGTCAGCATTCCTCCTGTAGTCCACGATGAGCTCCTTGGTCTTCTCGGTGTTAAGCAGCAGGTTGTTTCTGTCGCACCACTCAGCCAGACGATCCACCTCCTCCCTGTAGGCAGCCTCATCGTTGTCACTGATGAGGCCAATCACCGTGGTGTCATCTGCAAACTTAATGATGGTGTTGGAACCATCAGCAGGTCTGCAGTCGTGGGTGAAGAGGGAGTAGAGGAAAGGGCTCATCACACAGCCTTGTGGTACACCGGTGTTCATTGTGATGGTAGATGAGCAGCGGTTATCCAGCCGGACATGTTGGGGGCGGTTGGTCAGGAAGTCTAGTAACCATTTGCAGATGAGGGAACTGATACCCAGGTCTGTCAGTTTCCTGATGAGTTGTGAGGGGTGGATTGTATTGAATGCTGAACTGAAGTCTATAAACAGCATTCTGGCGTAGGTGTTGTTGTTGTCCAGGTGTGAGAGGACAGAGTGCAGTGCGATGGAGACTGCATCCTCTGTGCTCCTGTTCCGGCGGTATGCGAAATTGGTAGCAGATTCATAGCTGATGCACTTATTTCTATTGTTATTATTATTATTATTTGTACTAGTTGCAGTAGTAATATTATTAGTATTAGTATTATTGCTCTGTTGCCGACCAAAGTCACACCTGCTCCTGTGTTTGAAGCAAACATGTCAAAGGCAACAAAACTGCAAGTTTACTGCACAATAATTCTGGTTGTGCTTTCATCTCCAACCACTGTTCTTCCTTTAGCATGAGCAGTTTTGATGTTCCTTTCTTTTATTCATTACTGGTGGATGTTTAATATTTATAAGAGCTCTTTTAAAATAAAGCATCTACAGTAAATCTGTTCATATACACTTTAGATTTTCACCTTAAACCTCTTGTAACATGTTCAGTCTCCGTATCTGTTCGCTGTGTGTTACTATAAAGACAAAGCTGCTTTTCAGTGATTCAGAAATGAAAAATGTTTGATTTTACTTTTCAGAAATGTCCAAGAAATCAGACCTCATCTAGTTTAAATATTTGAATCCATGTACAAATATAGCCTGGCATCTAGCACCGCACAGACCACCTCAGACTCTGTCAGCACCAGGACTAAATGTAAAAAACTCCTCATATATTTGAACTTACTGACTTCACTCAGCTTTAAATCAAATCGAATCGAATCACTTTTATTGTCACATCACATGTGCAGGCACACTGGCACAGCACATGCGAGTGAAATTCTTGTGTGCGAGCCCCACAAGCAACAGGGATGTGCAAACACAACAACACAAACGAGCAAAATACAAGAATGGCCAACCTGAAACTAATAAATATATGTACAATATATAATAGTGTATGCATTTCTGGATGTGTATACTAAATATTTTCCTACGTGTGTGTGTGTGTGTGTGTGTGTGTGTGTGTGTGTGTGTGTGTGTGTGTGTGTGTGTGTGTGTGTGTATACACATTTTTACAAATTAAATAGTAAAAAAAATAATAATAAAATATATAAAATATACAGAGTTGAGTCATGTGCAAACAAGTGGCATTTATATACAGTGTGGAGTGCATAATGTTGAAGTTCCAGTAGTGAAGCTGAGGTGTCTATGACGTGTTCAGCAGTCTGATGGCCTGATGGAAGAAGCTGTCTCTCAGTCTGCTGGTACGGGACCGGATGCTGCAGAACCTCCTTCCTGATGGAAGCAGTCTGAACAGTTTATGGCTGGGGTGACTGGAGTCCTTGATGATCCTCCCCGCTTTCCTCAGGCAGCGCTTCCTGTAGATGTCTTGGAGGGAGGGAAGCTCACCTCCAATTATCCGTTCAGAGCACCGCACTACTCGCTGGAGAGCTTTGCAGTTGTAGGTGGTGCTGTTGCCATACATTATTTACCCAGAACTTTAACAGCCACTGACATTTAATCATCAGATCAGTGGAGTCCACACACAAATGAAATTATGTGATGTAAACATGTAATAACACAAGTTTGCATTTTACTCCCAGAAGACATTTTGTCTCATTGGTAGTTTTAATAAATAGTACTTGTTGTTGAAAGCATTATTTTATCCATGCAGACTCTTTAAACTACAGCTCCTCATGTGATTCAGTAGACACCAGATCTACCACTTTCTTCCTTTTTCCACCCTGCAGTGAAATCAGAGGTGCAGCAGGGCAGCTGTGAGCGAGCTGCTCACATGAGTTCAGGAAGAACCGGGAATGATTTCAGGTTCTGAGATTGGAAGCGATGCTGTGAGGTGAACCCTGACACCCAACCCACTGCTGACTTTGCCCTTTCCCACGGCACACACACACATTTTGCTGTGATAAACACACTCTCTTGATGGCTCTCTGTGGGAGAGTTAGTTCACATGACCACCGGGGTGCTGCTCCACCTGACCGAACTAAAGGGTCAAATAAATGTCTGTGACCGAGCTAAAGGGCCATGTCATTGGTCAATCATGTGTGTGCACGTGAGTGAGCGTGTGCTTGAGATGATGTGTTTCTATTCTCTTCTTCTCAGCAGTGAGCTGCTGCAGAGTAACCGCCTTTTAATTAACTCTGACTTCTGACATAGTGAAATAACAGTGCGTGTTATTGGACATCAACAGAAAAATGTAAGATGTAACTGTGGATTTTACAAAAACTGCTCCTTTAGTGCCTGGACAGGTCACATGAGACTAAACAAAGATAAAAAACAAGACACATATCTGATTTCCTATTTGCTATTTTTAACTTGCTCTTTAAAGGTGATCTGTAAAGTGTTCCTTTATTGTCATTTTCACCTCAAATTTATTTTAAAAAGATCTAGTTGGTTGTTGGCTTCATGGACAAAAGCAGCCTGTATAACATGGGGACATAAACACTACGTATCGAACAAATTTTCACACTTAACTGTCAGCACGCCTACATCACTGAGGGCCATGTGCATGTGAGTGAACTGGACTTTTAGCTTTCAGCAGCTGGAGTTCTGGAGCCAGGCTGCGTCCTTCGATGTTATTTCTATATCACATTATATCATTAAACAATAATATAAGGTTCAATTTTGTTTGTTTCTATAATGATCTAACCATCTTCACCACTACCTCCCAGTGTGATCAACACTACACGCACACACACTGCATACAGCAGCGAGCACGCCAACAACTCGTGCAATTAAAGAACTTCACAGACAGTATGATCGGTTTAGCTCAGGACATGTGAGCAAAGGTGACACAAATGTGCGTTTTCTTTTACATAAAACAAATACAGGCCACATTTTCACAGGTAAATACAACAGAATACAATCCCAACATATTCACAGTTTTATAACTTATAACTTTTACAGTTTTAGAAATTGTCAAATTTCCATTCATGTGAGAACTATGTAGAAACTCGCAAAAACAAGTACATGAAAATGCTTTTTCGTTCGTTTGTTAATGTTTAAAACTGTCTGTCAGGGAGCGAAATAGAAGAAAAACAATGGACAAGGACATCTGCAGTCAGCACAGGTATCGAATAAAGGCAAACACAGGTCTGTTCAAATCTTTTAAAGAACCAACAACAACAAAAGAGAACTCAGGAAGAGCAACCCTGCACCAGGCAGCACGATGCGGTAAATCCCACTAGAGGGCGCCAGAGAACAACCAATAAAGTAGCATCATACTCATAATCAACACAACTCTTAGGTGTGCACCTACATCCTGGGAGCATGGGAAGAGGTCGTACCTTGTTTTATTGTTTTACGGTAGGATTAACGTAGCTATGTCAGTTTTAGTCTAAGTGCCTTTTTACATATAGATGAACTGTTGGATTTTCCAGACCAGCAGGTTAAGGGAAGTCGTTTATGGGGCCACACTCAGACCCCCCCCCCCCACCCACCCACCCACACACAGTGTTCTTTGTTCACATGTATACCTATGTAAGATGTTATATGTTAATGACCCTATGCATATTCATGTAACCACAATAAAAGGAGTGCTATGGGGAACCTGGCTGAGAGTCTGACGGAGGTCAAGTGGTGGGACGACACTTGGCTCCAGGCAGGTCTCCCTCATGCATGAGTAAACCAGAGAACTTTGGTGCCTTGTGTCTTGCTGCGTAGCAAATTGTCCTTAACGTTCCAGCGAATAGGTTTACGTTACAAACCTATCAATGTAGTTTCTACACAGCAGAGTAACAAACTAACTGAAATTGACACTCAGCACAAAGATTAACAACTAGAAATATTCTAACAGTGTTTTAAGGTTTTTATGTGAAGCAGCTTTGCAGATAAACTCGAGTCCTCTCCTGCACCTCCCACCGAGAGCCGCCAGTCTCCGGTGGCGTACAAGTGCTTAAGGAAAAGTATGTGCACCTGCTGTCACAACCCGGCTATAGGAGGTGACAATCAAGAGGGAGACCACACACAGGCTTTTAAAGGCTGTAAGACATATTTAATGAAAATAAGGTAAAGCAACTTAAAGACAATTTAAAGGACATAACAGCCATAACTGAAACTTCCCAATGAACAAAATGGGTGCCAGACGGAGAGACAGAGCCAAAGCCAGGCACCCTGGTTCAGTCAAGGTGTCTTTATATACACTGGGACTGGCCTCTCAGGTGTGCTGCATCACTAATTGGGTCAGCTCCACCTACCTGCAAGAAACAGGTAAAAGAAAAAGAAAAACACAAGGCCAGCCCACTGGCCGTCACACTGCTGTAAAAGTGTGTAAAATATGTCATAAAAGCGTTTTTGTTCGTATGTTACACTTTAAATATCTGATTCATATAAAACTCATTTTTGTACGCTTTTTTAAATAAAGCTTTGTCCAATGTACATGTGTTTTATTCTTTGGCCTTCGGAAACTGTAATAATTCATTTTGATACATAAAATATTCAAACTTTTTTGAGTATTTGAATAAAAAGATGCATCAAAAATCTTAAGCACTGATGAGCACAGACGGCTGAGAAGTGTTTGATGAAAAACGTTTTTCTTCTATGAGGCTGGATTTTCAGGTTCTGAGGAACCAAATGTGTAAATAATGAATTGTATGAATAAATAAAGGAGGCTAAATAGCAAGCAGTGCTAATGCGGAACTGTGTTAGTTTGCTGCTTCAATGAAAGCAGAAGGATAAATTTTAAAATACACCTTTGCCATCCTGTGATCTCATTTGGGAGAAAGAAGAAACTTTAGGTTAGACTCTGTGTTAAATCAGGTCTCAGCTCTGCTCTGTTTTGGTCATACAAACGGAGTTTTTGGTGTTGCAATGTTAAATTTAAAATTTTAACCTTGATAAAGTAAAGAGTTCAGAAATATTTGCAAAAGCACTAATGGCATTTTTCTTAAAATGCAGTATTTAGAATTAACAGGTGTAATAAAATTAGTGACAGTAATAATTCTTTAATGATTCTGAATGAGAGAACTGCAATGATGTTATTAACAGGAACTCGTTGGGGTCAACATGGACAGGACGATAGTTAAAAGCAGGATGTTGTGATCTCAGCGGGAGCCGAGAGGGAGGAAGTGGAGTTTGTATCAGGCCTTTCTTTTTTGTTTGTGCGCATGATATTTATGAATCTTTACAGAAACAGATTTGCAATAAATACACTGCAATCAAAACACGACTCTTTTCTGCCATACTGCTCCTTTTTCTTTCAACTTCATCACTTTTAGCGCTCCTTAAGTTTACTGCAGATCACCTCACGCTGTCAGTCTGAAACACACAGTCGCTGTTTTATGGTAAACCCAGTATCTCCGTTCACTGACGCGAACAGACACACACTGTGTACGCTGTGACTGCAGCTGCCGAACAAAGCTGCATCATAATGTTAATATCACAGAATCATCTGTGTTTTCCTTAGTTTTTGATCTCTCTCTCTCAGACACTCTCTCACACACACACAAACAATTTTGGGAAATTGGGAGCTGCTCCTAAAGATAACGAACCTTTTTTTCTTCTTTATAAAAACCCCCAAAAACAAAACTGTTTATTTCTACTGCAGTTAGACATTTTAATATGCCAGTGTTAAGGCTAAAATGCGCTGATGCTGTGACAGTTTACTCCGGAAGTGCTCTTGGGCTGCTTTCGCACACTAGAAACCGAAAGTGTTCAAAACTGCGTCAGTGCGCTGAGAGGAGTGGCTGTGAGTCCCGTTATTTTCGAGAGATATTGTATTCACAATCTTGGGAGATTTCTGCAGACATGGAGCTTCTATCACTTCTCTTTATGAGCTCCTGCTTCCTGACTTTGTCCGGACTGACGTTTGGTGATCAATCCGGTAAGAAAATCGTTAATTTATTATTTATTTACTGATCGTAGGCGCACGCGCAGTTATGGAACAATGGAGTGTCTGTGAACACGCAGCAGCGTGGGGCCTTAAGGCTGTTCAGGCTGATGGTTTCGTGGGTGGATGCCTGCACCATCCGTACCCATCACTTTATCTTTTAACGCAGCTGTCCGCATTGTGTTTTGCGTTATGTGAGTATACTGAGTATTACGGTAAACAAGACAAACCGAAGTCAACATTTTCAGGCGAACGTGTTTTCAACATCATGATTATTTATGGTCATTTATTAGAGAAACTCAGTTTCATTTGGAGATGGCTTTAACTTTAGGTGTGGCCTCATCGACAGCGGTCTGCGCGCTGCTTCCTGAAATACACATCCTTTTTCTTTCCTGTTGAGACACAAACTGTCTAACGTTTGCTTCTGAATATGAAATTTAAGTGCGTGTCCGCTACATGAAGCTTTAAAGACACTATAGCTTTACGTTATACTGACCAACAAAATGAAAACTCAAGACTCACAAAAGCTGAAAGAGCTGACACACACACAGCATAGCTCTTGTTTTTTTTCCTCTCACACTGAAAAAAAGGGATTGGCCAGCTCTTGGATTTACGTAAGATCTTGCGTGTATTTAACACAATTGCCTCATGCTTTAAAGTTAAGTGTAACTACATAGTGTAGAAACTACATGATATGCAGAGAGGCTAGATTAAATTGTTCATATCATGTTCAAGTGAAGTAAGTCAATATTATATCAATGTTAAATCCCGCGACACTGCACGGGTTTCAGACTCGCGCTCTTTAGATCGTGGTTTCAGGAAGGCATCCATCTCAGTCAAGTCGAGCAGCCACCTCTACTTTTTTTAGTATACCAAAAAAAGTAAATTGAGTGGTTGTTACATTAAAAAAGTCTAACTTGTAATTTGAACACAATAATTTCATGTTTCTATGAACTTAATTACATCATGAAGAATCTGTACGAAATTCAACAACTTAATTTGTTCTTATTGAGACGACCTGATACAATCTAGTAAGAGTGGTTAGTTGCTGAACTCATGAAATTCACAAGATCGCACAAGATTTCAAACTGCAGGAAAATCACTGGAGTTATAAGAGGCAGACAACTACACGCACACACACACCACGTGCATGCTGCTATTTATTGTATTATTACAAAAACAAAACAATTCTGCATCAAATACAGGAAATCACATTTCCTAGATTGTTGGCATGGTGGTTAGTGCTGTTGCTTCACAGTAAGAAGGTCCTGTGTTCAAATCCACATTCTGGCTAGTTTGCAGGTTTCTCTCTGGGTATTCTGGTTTAAAGTCATGCAGTTATTAGAGTTAGGGTTAACTGGTGATTCTAAATTACCTGTGAGTGTAAATGGTTGTTTGTTTCTATGTGATAGACTGGTCAGCTGTCCAGGGTGTACCGTGCCTTGTAACCTATCACTTCAGGGTTATTTCCCAGCCCTCCTGCAACCAGGATAAAGATAGAAGGATGGTAGTTGTTGAAGACCCATTGAATTTTTATGGTAACCAGGATCTAGACTTTGTTGAACATTATGTAATATGAAGACAGCATGTAGTATTTAAGTGACCAAGTAGTACTGGGGTAAAAGTTATTGAATAGTGTTGAAATAAAATGACAAAATTGTGAAGGATTAAAATATTCCAAGAGCTCAATTTACTTCATCTGAACATGTTTCAATCGCGTTTTATGAACACAAAATGCACAGGTTTATTGAATATGAAAAAGTTGTGTTGATTTAACTCAGTTGTTTAAGTTTCTGCCAAAGCAAAACATTTGTGTGCAACCAATGTCCACTATTGAATCAAGTAAATCCAACATGGCCTTTTTTTCAGTGCAGGCTATAGGTAATAATTCAAGTCTGGAATATTAGCTCGCTCACATTAGCAGCTGCATTCTCACAGAGGTGGTGCACATGGCTCTGATAAAGAGAAGTAAAAAAACAAGAAAATACATGAAAATCTGTGTGCACTTTTGGCAGGTACACAGAGATTTTAACTATGTTCAAATGTCTGTGCAGAAACAGATTAAAAACCTGAAACACTTCAGTTGTGTTTGCTTAAAAAATAAAATAAAATAAATGAATAAATCCCAGTTTCATTCCTGAGGAGCAGCAGGAGACTCTGCTCTAAGCACTCAGCGTGAGGACTGAGTGAAGAGTTATAAAGTGTTTAGAATTTGCATGTTTTCAGATATTTAATCAACTTACAGACAGAACAACAACAACACAGCTCTGCAACACCACTGACCAGTGAGACAATTAATGGGAGCAAAGACCAGAAATTAATTTTTGACTCCTACAGTTTATAATAATGTGCATTACATGGAAAACAGGAAAAGACAGCAGTGTTTACATGTGTAAGGCAACTCAATTATTTTGTAACTGTAGGTGTAACACCCCTTTCTAAACTTGGGATACAGATTTGAATGTTGTGCTGAGCCAACAGCTAAAGTTTGACTGCTGGAGCAAATTGAGTGACTAATGAAACGCTCTGAGAACTTGATTTTATCAACTTCACAAAAGAATAATGTCATATACATACAACGGAAACAACAGCATTACATGAAAGGAAAAGCTGGGACAAAAATCATGGAAAATAATAAACAAACCACACCCCAGGGGATTTGGCTCAGTCTCTTGTGTCAGGCCACACCTTGCAGTGGGAGTCCAGCAATCAGCCCCCTCCTTGCAGGATGTGCAAAGGAGCAGTGAGGTGCAATTCTGTCCAAACACTTAAGTAGACTTTGTACAGTTTGAGGCTCGTCCAAAGAATTTAACTTCCTTCTCAGAACAATCATCTCAAGGAATCCTGGAGGGGTGGCTCACCATCTTTGGTCTAACAAAATGTAATGTAATCAAGCTCACAGGTGTCAAATAAAGGTTCGAAGGTTTTAATAAGTGGTGAGATAAGAGTGAGTCTTGATGCAGCAGATGGATGGACCTGTGGCTGGATCAGTAACAGGCGCAGAGCTCCAGTTAAATCACACAGCAGCAAGGTGGAGGTGGTGTACTGGTATTGGCTGGTGTCACTGAAGATGAGCCAGTTGGACCTTTTCAGGCTGAAGATGGACACAAAGTCAACGCCCAAACAGACAGTTTTTGAAGAAACTTTCTTCTAGCTGACGTACAGGAAAAGGTCTGCATCTTTCAAGAAGACGTGATTTTCATGCAAGACGATGCATCACATGTATCACAGCGCTGCACTGCACAGCTTTCCAGAAAAGACCTGAAAGATGAAAGAGTGACATGGCCCCTTCATCACCTGAACTAAAGCTTGCAATGGCTGCAATGTAGCTGCCATCACCAGTGTGTGAATGTGTGTGTGAATGGGTGGATGACTGGTTCTGTAAAGCACTTTGGGGTCCTTAGGGACTAAAAAAGCGCTATATAAATACAGGCCAGTTACAGGCCATTTGTGGAGAATTTGTGGGTCCTTCTAAAACAGCAGAATTATGTTCTTTCCCTCCCCATCTCCAGCTGCCTCCCTCTTCCCGCTCCACCACAACCACCCACACATGCAGGGCCTTGGAGTAGGGGTATGTCACCAGGGTGCAGAGGAGGCTACCCCCCCCCCCCCCCCCCCTGTCCCCTTCTGGCTGCCTCTGCCTCAATTTTATCCCACAACTTAGACATTCACATTACTCACACTCTCATTACACATACATATAGGATCTTGGGGGTGGGCACGATACACGGAATCCAGGTTACCATCAGGGTGTACACCTCACCCCTGGCGTCGTTGCCCACCTCTCAATTTTAAATACACTTAGACACTGAGGGCTAGCAGGAGGGACTAGGCGCTTACCTGCTGCTCTCTGGCAGGTAGCTCCACTCCCTCCTGGGTTTTAAATGCACCTTAGAACACACATGCATCAACACTACAATGAGCGGGTGGAGGGAGGTTTGGAGTCTTCTCTCACCCCCATTCTCTGCGACCTGCTGGAGCGGGGGGGCTAGGAGGAGGAGTTGGCCGTCCGACTGCGGTCTGGAGTGTGGGGCCTCCCTGCTGCTGCGGAGTCGGGGCGGTCTGCCTCCTCCCACCGCAGGGAAAAGGGTAACACCACCTGGGTCTGGGTGCAGTTCCCCCCTCCAGGGGCAAGGGTACCTAGACCCGGTTTGTAGAGTACACTTGGGGAGTGTGATCGTGTGTACAGCGTCTCTTTATGTCTGTCTCCACGTTGGTTGAGTGTGGAGTAATTGCATATGAGAGCATGAGGGTGGGAATGGATGTTTGTATCTGTGTGTGCCTGTATGTCTGTGTCTATATGTCAGGTTGGGTATCAGACGCCACCTCTCTGGGGACATCTCAGGCCCTCCAAGGTTTGGAGGCCTATCTCCCCCCACCACCACTTCCCCTGACAGTGGCGGACTCCCTCAGACATCGGTGCGTTGGTGGTTCTTTGTGTCTGGGGATGGGCGTCCAGGTACACGCCGGCTCACTCCTTGGCGGCCGCTGATCGGGGCCTGGAGCCTGGGGCTCGCTCGGGCCACTTCGGAGGTGGGGTGCCCCCGGCCTCTCGGCCTGGGGCTCGGTCACTCAGGCACAGCTGGCTGCCGGCGGAGCACATGGGCGCGTCACTGCAACCCCCCTGGCTTCTGCTCCACGGCTGCTGAGTGAGCCCTCATCTGGGACTCTCCTCAGCTTTTTCTGGGACAGTGGCGCGGCTGCCCCTCTGTTGGTCTTCCTTGGTCTCTTGTGTTCTGGGGGCCTCTGGATGTCTGGAGTTTTGATCTCCTCCATACCTGCTTCATGCCCTGGAGGACGGGGCTGTGGCCCCCCCACATCCTCTAGCAGATCATTACATGAAGGAACCTTTTAAAAAAACAAGCGCGTCCATGCTCACAGGTGTACACACGGGTGATCACACCCACAAACTACACCCTTTTTCAGAATCAGAATCAGAAAGGGTTTTATTGCCAAATGTTGAGCAGGTTTACAACATTAGGAAATTGCTGCGGTGCTTCAGTGCAAACATACTGTCATAAAAATATAAAATAAGAATAAGAATTAAAAGTGCTAAGTAGATAGATATATACATGATATATACATGAGTGCAGGTGGTGATCAGTGCTAAACATGGAATGATGCAGTGAACACAGCGTAGGGTCATGTGTTAGTGGTGGGAACAGTCATACGGTTATTGTTCATGTGTCCAACAGCAGAGGGGAAGAAACTGTTCTTATGGCGAGAGGTTCTGGTGCGAATGGACCGGAGCCTCCTGCCTGAGGGGAGCAGGTCAAACAGACTGTGTCCAGGGTGAGAAGGGTCAGCTGAGATCCGGGCTGCACGCCGCAATGTCCTGGAGGTGTACAGGTCCTGCAGAGATGGGAGTCTGCAGCCAATCACCTTCTCAGCAGAGCGCACAACACGCTGCAGTCTCTGTTTGTCCCTGATAGTGGCTCCAGCGTACCACACGGTGATGGAGGAGGTGAGGATGGACTCGATGATTGCAGTGTAGAATTGCATCATCGTCCGTGTTGGCAGGTTGAATTTCTTCAGCTGCCTCAGGAAGTACATCCTCTGCTGGGCTTTCTTGGTGACGGAAGTGATGGTGGGCTCCCACTTCAGGTCCTGGGTGATGGTGGTACCCAGGAAGCGGAATGAGTCCACAGAGGTGATGGGGGTGTCAGTCAGGATGATGGGGGGGAGTGGGGCTGTGTGCTTCCTGAAGTCTACAATAATCTCCACTGTCTTCTGGGCATTCAGCACCAGGTTGTTGTGGCTGCACCAGGACACCAGACGTTCAACCTCCCTCCTGTAGGCAGACTCATCCCCGTCCGAGATGAGTCCAATAACGGTGGTGTCATCTGCAAACTTGATTAGCTTGACAGACTGGTGGGTGGAGGTGCAGCAGTTGGTATACAGGGAGAAGAGCAGAGGAGAAAGAACACAGCCCTGAGGGGAGCCGGTGCTGATGGTCCGGGAGTCCGAGACATTCTTTCCCAGCCTCACATGCTGCTTCCTGTCCGTCAGGAAGTCAATGATCCACCGGCAGATGGGATCAGGCACATTCATCTGGGAAAGCTTGCCTTGGAGATGGTCTGGAAGGATGGTGTTGAAGGCAGAGCTGAAGTCCACAAACAGGATCCTGGCGTAGGTTCCTGGGGAGTCCAGATGCTGCAGGATGAAGTGTAGGGCCATGTTGATGGCGTCATCTACAGACCTGTTGGCTCTGTATGCAAACTGCAGGGGATCCAGGAGGGGGGCCATGAGGGTCTTGAGATAGGAGAGAACCAGGCGCTCAAATGACTTCATGACCACAGATGTCAGAGCCACGGGTCTGTAGTCATTTAGTCCAGTGATCCTAGGTTTCTTGGGGACAGGGATTATGGTGGAGGACTTGAAGCAGGCAGGCACATGACATGCCTGCAGTGAGGAGTTGAAAATGCCAGAAAACACTGGGGCCAGCTCGTTTGCACAGTGTCTGAGGGTGGCAGGAGACACACCGTCTGGGCCGGGAGCTTTCCGAGCATTCAGACTCTTAAACTGCTTCCTCACATCTGCTTCATGAATATGAAGAGTTGTGGTGGGAGGAGGTGGTGTGAAATCCTCTTTTGTGCGGGGTGAGGAGGGGGGTGTTGTAGGTGAAGTGTTTGAAGGTGGTGATGGCTCTATGGAGGGGGGAGAGGTGGGGGAATGAGTGTCCAAAGTGTCTCTATTGTTGGGGCCGTTGGAGGTGTGAAGGCTGCGTGATGGCTCGTCAAAACGGCAGTAAAAGTCGTTAAGGGTGTTGGCCAAGAGCAAGTCGTCAGTGGAGTGGGGGGTTTTAGGCTTGTAGTTGGTGATATTCCTAAAACCTTTCCACACAGAGGCCGAGTCATTCTCTGAGATCTGCTGCTGCATCTTCTCAGAGTGCTGGTGTTTAGCAATGTCCACTTCTTTAGTGAACCTGTACTTGGCCTCTCTGTACCAGTCCCTGTCTCCGCTTCTGAACGCCTTTCTCTTTTCCAGCCACAGCTTTTTGAGTTTAGGAGTAAACCAGGGTTTGTCATTGTTATAACTCACCCTGGTGCGTGATGGCACAATGCTGTCCTCACAGAAGTGGATATAGGAGGTGACAGTGTCCGTAAACTCGTCCAAGCTGTTAGAAGCAGCCTTCATTGTGTCCCAGTCCGTAGACTCCAAACACGTGCGAAGCTCCTCCACAGCCTCGTTGCTCCACAGTTTTTTGGTCCACACGACAGGTTTGGAGAGCTTCAGCCTCTGTCTGTACGCGGGGATCAGGTGGATCATGACGTGGTCAGAAAGTCCGAGTGAAGCGCGGGGCACCGCACGATAGGCCCCGCTGATCGTGCTGTAACAGTGGTCTAATGTCCTCTCCTCTCTGGTCGGGCATTTAATATACTGCTTGTATTTGGGAAGCTCATGGCTCAGATCGGCTTTGTTAAAGTCCCCAAGAGCAATGATGAGAGAGTCCGGGATGTCCTCACAGAGCCACGACTCCGTAAAACATAAGACACAGGAGGAGGCAACGTCTCTGTTCATGCTTCTCATCAGGGCCAGCTCGTCCATCTTATTCCTGAGTGAGCATACATTGGAAAGGAAGATCCCAGGAAGAGCAGTTCGCAGTCCACGTCTCCTCAGACGCACGAGTGCGCCGGCTCGTTTACCTCTCTTCCGGCGTTTCACTTTCCTGATCAGAGTCTGCAGTAAATCTGCCGCAGATGCGTCAAATATTGGAAGTAAATCCACAGGTGTTGTAGTCCTGTGGTTAAGAAGCTCTTCTCTGGTGTAAGAATATCCAGAGGAGTGCCCAGACACAGAAGTTATGCACAAAAACAAGACAGAAGTAACGCACTGAAGCAGCCTCCTCTTAGAGTTTCTGTTCCCTAAAAGCAGTAAGCCTACACTTCCGGTGTAATCTGTCACCACTTTTCAGTCACAGTTACACAGAAGATGTGACAGGAAAACGATTCACGACCAGAAATGACTGGTTATGGTAAAACCATTGGCTCCTACCTCAAAGTACACTGTGTGCTGTTGATCTTATGTGCTGCACAATAATGTTTAATATTTAGTATTTACTGTCATATTCCCATATATCATTGTGATGTTGTTTATTCTATTACTCTTGTTCTCTTCGGCTTGTTTTCTTTTTTCTTTCTCAACAGGTGATCCAGGTGATCGATATATGCATTTTTTTTTTCATTTTTCTTTTTTTTTTTTATATATATATATTTTTTTTCTCTGCCCGTTCTGTTGGTTTTTGTTTTTTGCCCTTCTCCCCCGTCCCTCTTCCCAGCTGTTTCTCTTTCCCTCTTTCTTTCTCTCCTTCTTTCTCCAGTCAAGTCTGTCCCGTATACAGCAAGTGAAAATAAAATAAACAATAAAAGGTGAATCAAATGGACCATTATGGCAAGGCCGGGATGGTCAATTTGGTAAAGTAAATCCGTTGGGCATCTTTCTTTGCCTTTAGACAATAATTCTGATGCAAAAGAGCCAAACGGGACAGGCAAAAAAAAAAGAAAAGAAAAAAAGAATTATGTTGAAGTAAAACCGTACACCTCTCTGAAGAGTGTCCAGGAGCTGTTGCCTAATAATTATACACACACACATTCTCATATTTTTCCTTTCTTAAATATTCAGTTTTGACTTAAGATAATATTATTGGACTGACCAAGATCTCTGTAGACATTCAACAATAACAATAACCTTCAAAAATAAAATATAAGATGCTTAATAATTGTGCACACAGGGTAAAATAAATTATTATAATCCAAATGATGCTGTGCTGAGGAAATGTGCACTAAAATATAAGGTGTGTGTGTGCGTGTGAGAGAAACTGAGGCTGGCCTTAACCTTTGACCCTGCTGATTCTGGAGATAGGAGTGGATCCTCTGTTTCTACCTCAGCCTCTACACAAAGAGTTTTACCATAACCAGTCATTTCTGGTCGTGAATCGTTTTCCTGTCACATCTTCTGTGTAACTGTGACTGAAAAGTGGTGACAGATTACACCGGAAGTGTAGGCTTACTGCTTTTAGGGAACAGAAACTCTAAGAGGAGTGGCTGCGAGCTTCGTTATATTAGAAAGATGCTATTCTTGATCCCCAGCAGATTTCTGCAGACATGGAGCTTCTACCACTTCTCTTTATGTGCTTCTGTTTCATGACTCTGTCCGGACTGACGTTTGGAGATCAATCCTTTAGGAAAATTGTTCAATAGATTGATCATAGGTGGAAGGGGAGTTATGGAACAATGGAGTGTCTGTGAACACGCAGCAGTGTGGGGCCTTAAGGCTGTTCGGGTGATGGTTTCGTGGTGGATGCCTACACCGTCCGTGCCCGTCACTTTATCTTTTAACACAGCTGTCCGCATTCTGTTTTGCGTCATGTGTATACTGAGTATTAAACGAGTAAACGAAACAAAGACCTGAAGTCAACATGTTTTTCACCATAATTAATATGTGATCTGCCATTAATGACGTAATGAAATAAAAATACAGAAAAATACAAGATGTTAAAAAAAATCAAATTATTAACAGACGGAAAATCTAAATATAACAAACTTACTAATAACCACATTTGTAAGTTACTAATTTGACTTTAGATCAGCAATAATCACCCTCACAGGGCCAATATCAAATCAGTATGATACTCAGAAGACATTTGGTCGGTTGCGTCGTGTGTCTGGCGACACTCTCAATGGAGGACTTTGAACAACATCTACCAATTCAGAACCACGATAACAGAGTTCAGGCTGATTGGAGCCAGCTTATCGAAGAACAAGAAGTGGCTACAGCTGTTCAAAATCCCACAAGGGTGGCCGACATGATAGACGATGGGCAGGGCTGTGAGTACTCAGACTGTGTTTCTTTGAACGCTATATGGATAAAATCTTGGAGAAGAACAATGGGAATTGAGAGATTTGGTGACCAGTGACGGAAATTAGACCAGCTGTAAACATTGGAAGCAGTTTGTTCGCACTAACCAAAACAACTACCATCTTCATCTCAAGCGGCCCCCTGGCGCCAGCTGGATGCTCAAGGCAAAAGCTAACGGGAATAACAAATTTTCCCTTAGATAACAAGACTGTTTGTTGTGACTCTTCGACCTCCTTCAAGGCCACCCGTGTCAACTGATGATTGCTGACTTTTGCCTAACCGGGTGAAGGGACACTTTCTCTCGGCTGAACATGGAACACACACACACTCACACATACGCATGTACACGGACACAGACCTGCACTCGAACTACTACTACTGTGTGACTATCACTGAAAAAACAGTGACAGATTAAACCGGAAGTTTAGGCTTACTGCTTTTAGAAAACAGAAACTCAGAACTCGATCAGTGCCTTAAGAGGAGTGGCTCTGAGTCTGTTATATTAGAGATATACTATTTTTGAACCTCAGCATATTTCTGCAGACATGGAGTTTCTACCACTTCTCTTTATGTGCTTCTGTTTCATGACTTTGTCCTGACTGACGTTTGGTGATCAATCCGGTAAGAAACGTATTGATGTAGAGGCTGAGTACGTTTGAAGGTGGTTGATGGGTGGAATAAAGCGATGCCACTGTTACGAATAAAACTTGTGGTGTTGAGTAAGTCCAGTATCTCTAGCCGTACTTATCTTGTCCGTTTATTGCTCACCATCGGTTGCATTTGTTGTTCCACACTTCATCATAGTATCCAACATCATTCAGAATAAATCACAACAGTGCAGCGGCTACAAAAGGTTTGCTCCCTCAGACCAAAAACATGTGACGCTAATTTAATGTGCCTACATCAAATACAGCTATTTACATACAAAATGTGCTACCTAGCGGCACACATAAGGCAATAAACAGGCAGCAATCTGGAGCCTGTTCAGGCTTCTGGTCTAGTGGGTGGATAACAGCAGATCTTTACCTGTGATATGAGCGTTTAAGGCTGCTGTGTCGATTTTGTTTTCTGTATTTCATGCATACTAGGTATTCTGGTAAGAGAAACTAAGACATGTTTTTTTAAAAAAAAAAAGCAATCATGAAGCAAATAAGATTTCAACATTAACCACCACAAGTAGTCTTAATGACACAATAAATCATGAGATACATAATACAGAAACTGGTGGGAAAAAAAACTGGAGAGAGTAAGTAAACTCCTTGTTTCCAAGGACTAGCTTACATTTAAATCTACAGTATGAAATCTCACAGCCTTACCCAGTCATTATCAAGTTAGCCTGATGCTGGATTTCAAAGTAAAAGCCCTCTGAAATCTTAAATTTTATATATATATATATATATATATATATATATATATATATATATATATATATATATATATATATATTAGGGGTGCAACGATACACAAAATTCACGGTTCGGTTCGATACTTTGGTGTCACGGTTCGATATTTTTTCGATACAAAAAAAATGTTCATGCCTTTTTAATTTGTCATTTATTAAATTTTCACGGCACATTCCGCACCACATCTCTGTGTGTTCATCATTTGTTTGAAGCCAGCTCACCTCCTGCAACTACTTTTCCGAGAATACGTGCTTCTTTTGTGGTTCGGACTCCTGACATTTCTTTGGAGGTGGAGGAACATCACAGTAATTGCTTAAAGGAGCTTCTTCGACATCTTTAAGAGTTCTAAACAAATGTCTGTCCTCCTCCTGAAAATCTTATGTACGCAAACACGCGTTGCAACTTCTTATCTTGTTTATCTTTTTTATTTTGACAGCGAATGCGCACCTGCGGACCACTTATGTGCACCCCTGGTTATTTAGCTCGTCATATTGCAGCCACAGAAATTCTTTTGTCCATGAAACCATAAAGCTGCACTTTCTTTTTGCCTTATAGTCTGATTTGTCATAACTTCTCCGTTTTGTGGTAAGCTTTTCTTTGGCTGTCACTTCTTCACCCTGACCTGTCTTATTTGGCTCAGCAGAACTAAAATATATATCCTGCTGCTTTTACACGCGCACTCACATAACGCTCAGCGATCAACCTCTCATATGTTTAAGCTTGCTGCGGGAGATTTCACTTGTCATGTTTGCATAGTAAGCTAACGATTGATAAGACGATGTCAGAGGAATTGGTGCGCAAATTATCATCACTCACCAATCAGTGCTGTCGCTCTCTATACACAGTTCGCACAATTGCAAAGTGAAAGCAAAAAACAAGCGCAAATTCAAACGCGATTTCAATATGTCACATATTGACAGTGGCTCACCGATGCCAATGACATAATTACCCAGCTACATTTCCGAAAGAATGCAAAAGCATTGACATATATTTTTCCTTCCTACAATAGCCCGACGGGCAGGGAAGAGATAGATTTTGGTAGCCCGACTGGGGCTAGCGATTTTGCGAGCCCTGTATCTGATTGAGGAATCACTCATCTTTGGAAAAGAGAGTTTATTACAGAGAAATGGCTCTTTCCAAAATAAAAGCTATACTATATGCTTCTTCTGGGCTATATTCTCAGCAGCATATTAAACATATCAGGTCCCCATAAGGAGAATCCTGTGCTAACGGCTGTCTAAATGACTCGGGTAAAGTTTGTAGCATGGTGCTTGTTGTTTTTGTCTGCTTCCACTTGTCTTTGCACTAGGATGATGTCGGCGTAAATGTGCAGTCATATTCGTTGTGTTCCCACTAGTGCTGTCAGCGTAAATCTCGTTGAAATGACGTTAACGCCACAACACGGCAAATCTCCGTTAACGAGGGGTCCATGGGGCTGGACGGCCAACACGTTAACAAGCTAACTGCGCTAACAAACTAGCTCCCACCCATCCAACATACTGTTTTACTTTAGTCCATGACGCGCTTACCTTCAGGGTCATACGTCACATGAAAACCAAAATAATTCCAAACACCACATCTGAATGAGGGTCGGGGAGGTTCAATTTGCCATGTTACAAGGAGAGCTTAACTTCTGTCTCGCTAGCTTGCACTCCGCTCTTCCTTCTGATGTAGTGATGGGTCGTTCGCGAACGAAATGGCTCTTAGAGCCGGCTCTTTGACGTGAACGACGCGAGCCATCACGTGGGTTTTTTTTTTTTTCTCTCACCCTCTCTCTCTCTCGCACTTTTTTTCCGCTTCACTTCGCACCTGAGCCTTGTATGGAAGCCCGTTTCCGCCACTAAAAAAAAAAAAAAGCTAGTATCCATAACTCGAAATTTCGAGTTATTTTCTCGAAATTTCGAGTTATTTTCTCGAAATTTCGAGTTATTTTCTCGAAATTTCGAGAAATATAACTCGAAATTTCGAGTTACTTTTCTCAAAATTTCGAGTTAGCTCTGCCAATCAAAAATATACGTGAATGAGGTCGCTTTCTTGTTACCCGGAAGCATATGGCGCAGGACCGCGCACTCAAAAACGGATCCCAACAAATTAAAGTATGTTTGCTGATAGTAACACCATGTGATTCAGCTAATAACACAGGGATTTCATCATTTGTGAAGCCAGGCTGAAAACACTCAGCAATCTGTGCATTCACGACTGGATGTAATACCGGTAGCTTAGCTGTAGCATTTGTAGCTGAGGGCTTCAGCTTCCGGGTAACATGGAAATGACGTCATTCACGTAGATTACTGATTGGCAGCGCTAACTCGAAAATTCGAGTTGCTTTTCTCAAAATTTTGAGTTAATAAATCGAAATTTCGAGTTAGTTCGAAATTTCGAGTTATGGATCCTTTTTTTTTTTCTTTGTGTTGTTTTCACTTTAAATTTGTAAAAGGAAAAAGCTGAAAATTTAAATAGTTAAAAGTTGAAATGTGAATAGTTGATTTTTGTATTATATGATTTATTTATTACATTTTATGTGGAGTGAAAAAATAAAAGTATATTTACAGTGGCCCCTACAGACAAAGCACATACAAACTTCAAATCATGTACGAACTCTGAAGCACGAACAAACTCCAAAACACGTAAAAACACGTACAAACTCCAAAACACGTAAAAACTCCAAAACACATACAAAAAACTCAGAAGCACATAAAAACTCAAAACACGTACAAAAGACAACAGAAGTGCTCCAGGATGCTGGGCGCAGTGTTGAGCTTTTGTTATCTTGTGGCTACACAAGCCAGCAAGTACCAACGACCGGATTTGGTGTGTGGTAGTAACAGGTAAATGAACTTTTTTTTTTTAATTATTTGAATATATATGAGTGCCTGTGTATAAATACACAAACAATACACACATGCTTTCAATTGTGTAATTTAAGTGATCTAGTAGCTCTGCTTTGGAAGTTCAGTTCATGCTAGAAATGTGTTTTGGAGTTTGTACGTGTTTTGTCTCTAGGGCCCACCGCATATATTTATATATAAACATATATAAATAAAACCACTTTTTTTTACGTTAGTAATTCCTTTTGTGCATACTTTTATATTATTGTTAATAATAAATTAATTAAAGCAACAAAACAACCTGAAGAGCCGGTTCGGAGCCGAAAGAGCCGGCTCTTTTTAGTGAGTCGAACCGAAAGCGCCGGATCTCTAAAAAGAGCCGGAAATCCCATCACTATTCTGATGACGCTGTCTGTGTTGAGCGCTCAGTGGATCTGCGCTCGACAGTGCAGCCTAGGCGGAGTAGTCGAACGCAGATTCACTGAACACTCAACACAGACAGCATCGTCAGAAGGAAAGTTGATAAATTACAAATTTTGTATTGTTCGATACATATGTGTACCGAACCGAAAGCACTGTATCGAACGGTTCAATATCGATACGAATATCGTTGCACCCCTAATATATATATATATATATATATATATATATATAATGATATTCACATTCTTTAGTGTATGCTACTTGTTTTTTAATAAAGGTTGCTGAGCATACATTTTCTTTTCTCTTTAAAAAATATTTAGTGGTTAACATAAAACTTGTCATGCGCATTTTTCACTCTAGTCATCCTCTTCAGCTTGTCCTTATCAGAGTCGTGACAGCTGTCACAGGGTGAGAGGCGGGTACACCCTGGACAGGTCGTCAGTCTATCACAGGCTAACACAGACAGGAACTCACATTCATACTTATGGGAAATTTAGAAACACCAGTTAACCTAACCACCTGCATGTATTTGAACTGCGGAAGGAAGCCAGAGCATCAGGAGAGAACCCACACAGTCAGGGGAGAACATGCAAACTCCACAGAGAAAGGCCCGGCTGGTTGGTGGAGTCAAACTCAGATCCTTCTTGCTGTGAGGCAGCAGTGCTAACCTCTGAGCTATGATTACAAGGCTTGATGCAAAATGTTCTTCACATTTTAGTCCTTGACAGGTTAAATCACTATAAATAGCAATAGCACGTGGTGTGTGTATGTTTATTTGCCTCTTATAACCCGGTGATTCTCCTGTGGTTTGAAGTCCAGGAAACTAACCGCTCTTGCTAGATAATATCATGTCATCTCAACAAGAATAAATGAAGTTGTTGAATTTTATGCAGCTCATGCATGATTTAAATACTTTCATCAAAGAAACATTAATTTTTTTAGTTCAAATAACAAGTTAATAAAGGGGGAATGTAGGAGGCATTAAGAATCTATTGCAGTATTCTGTGTTCTCTCTACATTCAGATTTTTATTCTGTGATCATTTGCACCAGATTTAACTTGTGATTTGAAAATCCTGGTGTGTTTATGTAAATAATCCTCTGCAAATACAGAAATTAGTTATGAAAAAAATGGCAGACACTTTTTAATCACTGCGCATGGTTGTTGCTGTGGACAGTATAATAGTTATCATTGAAGCTACATTACACAAATCAGGAATTTAAACTAAAGGAATACAGCCAGGGTGACCTATAACCAGTGTTGGGGAGTAACGGAATACATGTACTGCCATTACGTATTTAAAATACAAAATATGAGTAACTGTATTCCGTTACAGTTACCGTTTAAAAAGGTGGTATTTAGAATACAGTTACTTTGTTGAAATGTATGGATTACATGGCGGTATTTTCCTGTTTGTCCTCTCTATTTTTAGTTTCCACGCAGATGGAAACCTAAACAAAACACGCATTAAGAGGCTCTCATGTCTGTGTCTCACCTCTACTTGCGACCGCACAATGACGTGAAGAAATATTTAAAAAAATTATTCACAAAAAATATTTAATATGAAGGCAATAGGCAGAGTGTTACAGGCATCGTCCTAAAGAATGGAGCTTCATGGGCAGTGTAGTCTGTGCTGCGTTATGTGTCTGTAAGCGAGGGAGAAAAAGGAGAGTCGTAAGTCAGCTATTAAGACTCGACTGTACACTGTGTTCGTGTTTTCCTCTGAAACAATAAGTCCCGTTGCAGCAGCCTTTCAACGCCTCTCTCTGTCTCTCGCTAGCAAAGTTGACCCAGACAACAAAGTAAAGCTAGTTTTCAGCTACGAGCCCAACACGAACCCGACGTATCAGCCAGAGGTCCCTACGGTTCGGAGCCGCGGGCCTGTTTTATATACGAGGTCGCTGCAAAAAGTGCAGCCTTACCTAATGTCCACCTACTGTTACTCATTTATATTTACCTAATGTCCACCTACTGTTACTCATTTATATTAAGGTTTTTAATTAATAGTAATTAATAGTAATAAATCACAGCAATAGTACATTCATGTAATTGTAAAAAGCATGATAATATATTAAGTAATCCAAAGTATTCAAAATACTTTACTTTCATTGAGTAACATAATGGAATACGTTACAAAATACATTTTGGGGCATGTAATCTGTAATCTGTAGTGGAATACATTTTAAAAGTAACCTTCCCAACACTGCCTGTAACAGTCTGCTTCTAAACTCAAAGTTACTGAAGATCTCTGGTGTGTAACCAGTTACTTATTCTGGATGGCATTACCTTGGTCCGCAGGATTACTGTGAGGAATCCTGTGGGCATTTTTTAACAAGGTTATGTCCTTCAACAGCCCCAGTTTGGATTCAAACACTGTATTGTTCATTTGTTTAAATAGACTTTCTTTGTGATAAAGCTTACGGTTAGGTTGGGTCAGGTGACCCTGAATCCTCCCTTAAACTTTCCATGGTACACAGAGCACTCGTCTCCAGTCCCCTTTCTTTCACTATACGTTTACAGGTATAGACCAATAAAAACTTAAATTGTGGCATAAATTGAAATCTTAGTCCGTATCCATCAGAAGTGAAATTCATTTGTGAAGACACTAAATTTCCTCACAATCCATTCTAAATTTGGATTTAAAATCAGATAAGAAAATAAATATTTTAGAGCTTTGTGGAATTTTATTATTATTTTGAAAAACTGAGCTCTGACACCATAAAGAAGCTACTTTGGCTGCTCCATTATTCACAAGAGGTCTTCACAGCAGGCAGCTCTGTACATTTGGACTCCTTTGGTGACGCCTCCTCATCAGAGCAGGGAACTTTCTCTTGTTAGGTGAATGTGTATACCACTGGAGCTGTTAATATTGATCATAATGATATGTGTCGATGTGAGCATTAATGGTTGACTGTCTCCCTGTGATAGATTTTCACAATTATATGAAGTTGTACCTTCAGAATGAAGTCAGAATGATAATATAATTGAAAACAATGAACTCCATCATAGGGTATGCTGGAGTTTAATACTAATAACAGTTAACCAGCCATAATAATAGCAATAGTTCCAGTCTTTGTGATAATCATTGTAGCAATAACAGTAGCAAAAATAATTATAAAAATTGTTAAACTAAAGTAATATCTTTATTATGATAGTAATGTATAACAATTGAAATGAATGTGTCAACAAAGCATAGTAAATTTGTTTTTATATGTAGTATCTACAATTTGAACACTTTTGACAACAATTTCTATATTTTTATGTATTTCATGATTTATTATATCATTAATGACTGGATACATGCTGTTTAATGATGAAATCACATTCACCTTAAAAACTGCTTTTAGTTTGAAATCCGAGCTCAGTTTCTCTTACCGTAATACCTAGTATACACGCGTAACGCAGGACATAGTGAGGAGCTGGTTTGATCACTGTAGCAGATCAATGAAATGAAAGTATCCTCTTGATTATTTCTGATACTCGTTGGTTCATTTGGAGACGTCTTTAGATGTAACGTTGGTGTCAGCGGTTTGTGTGTTGCTTTCTGAAAACCCACAAAAAGCCCTTCGATTTGTCAGTTTTTAAGATTTCTTCATCATTAAAGTAATCCAGTAATAGTCACCAGTATAAGTGTTGACAGTTAATTCGGCAAACTTTCATTTTCGAAATTATAAACACAGAGTGTGTGTCCCTGATGTTTTCCCCCGCCTCCTCGCTTACAGCGCTGTTGCTGCCATCATGTACCCCGGTTTAACCGCAGTAACTGGGCCTGTCAATCACAGAGGCTGTGGCGTGGCTGCTTTGAAAGTGACCAATCACATGAGTGCCTTCTTCCTTCGTGTTCCGCCTCCAAACTGTCAGCTTCGGGAGCAGAGCTGCTACAGGGTTTGCAAAGCAGAGACCTTCGACTGTGTTCTGGCTTCTTTGTGCACTTAGCTGCTGGTTGTTGTTGCGTTGACTGGCTGCATGTGACTTTATTTTATTGATGTTGTGTAATTCCACACATATGTTCTTGTTTTAACATATGATATAGAAACTGAACAACAGTGTTTCCTGAAAACCCTCTCCTGTCTGATCATTTCATAATAACATTTAAATTTACAATAATTGATTACACAGCAGTGGGGAGTAGACTTCATCACAGTAGATGTCTTTCTGAAAGTGCTGTAACTGAGTTTAAGAATATAACTCTCCCACTGATATCATCTTCAGAGCAGCTACTACAAAAGGAGTCGACATCTATTTAGTAATTTTACCTCTTTACTGCGTATGACTCTGGATACTGTAGCTCCTGTTGTACTTGGCTTTCTGGTATAACTCTCAAATGTGCTGATTAAAGCAGATAACTGTGATAAGATTGCTTTCAGAGCTGTTGCCCAAGCAAAGGGGGAGGGTGCATCTGACCCCCTCGGCTGTAATTGGTCCAGCCCAGAGTCAATCATGACCAATTCAGAGACTGACTGACTTCTGAAAACATAAATGTAATAAATAGAGTAAAAGTGAGCTATTATACTCATTTCTAGCTCCATATTTTATTCTTAGACACTACTGGAACAGTTTAACATGATTCACAGTTCACAATGATCCTTGTGGTATTTCAGGAAGAGCTAGGACCCCAAATCCAGACTCATTGGCAGGTCTGAAACTTACAACAAACAAACTACCCACAGCGTTTTTGATGTGAAAAAGGCTGAGGATAGACAGGAGCTGTAAACCCACAGCAGGTAATTAGAGACAGTAGATACACCTGGCAACACAACTGAAACTCATCAGGGAAAATAAAACTGAGGAAAGTAAAACTGAACACTAAACACACTGAACAAGGATCACTAAAATAAAACAGGAAATCACTAACACAGAGACAAGAACTCAAACATATGAAATGTTCACAGAAAGACAAACATGGAAAAAAGAGACAAAACAAGACTGAGTGCAGAGAAAGGAAATACAAAGAGGAAGTAATAAACCGAAAGTCATCAATAACTAACAAGGATTAAAGGCACAAATAATAAAATCAGAAACCAATGCCAGAGGCCAAAATAACTATAAAACACAAAATACTATTTATCTAATTTATATTAGAAAACTCTTCAGCTTCTTTGCCCTCCATTTAAACCTGTCATTCAAACTGTGCAGTGGGGCGTGGACCACAGAAAAATGTGAAGAGGAACTAAACTGAAGAGTGAACTCACTGTTTAATTCATGTTTTGTCTTTCAGGGACATCTGTGATTGTGAGAGAAGGTGATTATGCCATTTTACCCTGTTCCCTCGGCACCAATGAGAACATTGAGTTTGTGCGGTTTGTGTGGACGAAGGAAGGAACTGAAAAGGAGGTGTATATACATGATACTGGGGTGAATCATAGTCCTGCCCTCCCAGGTCGAGTCTTACATTTTTGAGATGATCTGAAGCACGGCAACGCCGCCATAAAAATAAATTATGTTCAGCTGGAGGACAGAGGAATCTACACCTGTAACTTTCCAAACAGAAGAAAAACATTCAGGATCGAGCTTGTTGTTGGTGAGTGCTGTTATCAGCTGATTATTTACAGATGAAACAGTCAGCATGCACATCAGGGTCTCACCCCTACAGCACACCTGTAGTGATATTTGCAATATTTGGTGGACAAACTGAGACCGTCCCATGTGCATGCTGGTCCTGCTCCTGTCTACTTATCAGAAATCTGACGCGCTCACAGAGTCGTCACTAAACTAAGTAAAATCTTTGTGACGTCTCAACTCTGTGAGCAACTTTACATCACACAGACCTCAGTGGACCTGTGGATGTAGAAGCTATGATCCAGTCTGATGCTCACATGTGTTTCTACAGCAAACTGAGATAATCCGGCTAAACCCCAAACATACACTGTATATAAAAGCTGGACATAGCCACCATGACATCACTATCTGGTTAATGACGTCCTGTTATGGTATCTCAAGCTGACTGTCCCCATTTTGGTGTTTTGAATTATCTTTGCTTTATCCTAATTTTCCTAATTATCCTAAAACTACTGATAACTTATTTAAACAGGTTTTTCACATTTGTGAAAGTGAAAGATTTCCTAAAACTAAATATAATATAAATAAATATAAGTGACTAATTCTGTTGCCTAAATCTGATTAAACTGTAACTGAAAAATATTGATCAAATAAAACAAAACCACATTGGTTCTCAGCACCTGTGTTCAATTTCAACATGTTTCTCAAGTCTTCCTGGACTTCCTGAAACGTGTACCTGCAGTTCTCTGGATGCAGCTGCAGTTCTCTTAGAATTTATTTACAAAGATTCAGCAGAGAGAAATCAGCATCTCAGTTCATTTCTGCTCTGTTTGGGGGAACTCCCTGTATTATTGAAGTGGGGGTCGCCTTCACTCAGCATGACTGAAGAGTTTTAGGACAGAGAGTTTTGGTACTGCACCATCTGATCTCATAATGTCTCCCCCCAAAAAGAAAACACAACAGGCAGAAGACATGATTTTGTGCAATTTGCAAAGTAAATTGTGTGCTGCAGATTTTATAATTCACATTTGTGTGATTTGTTTAAATATTTTCTTCCTAAAAAGTAAAATCTTACAATTACAAATGCTGTAAGGCCACAAAACCACATCTGTTCACAACAGTTACAAAACTAACAGCAACTTCAAAAGAAGATTTTGTGCTGATGCAGATGTTTGTAAATCTGACCCTAAATGTTCCTTCTTTAAAATTCTAATCCTTGTAATGAAGGGATTTTTTTTACAGGCTGTTCTTGCTTATATGACCAAACATCAGAGTTAGGACAAATTGTGCTACATCATTAAGGACAGATTAATGTAAGGTCGTTCCCACTGTCAGCACACGTCTCTTCTCTTTTCCTAACTCCGTGTCAATTCCCCACCTTTCCTTGAAAAAGAAGTTAAAAATAGCAGCTATGAGGTGCTTTTGGAACTTAACCTCCTATGTGCATGCATTTTCCTGTATATGTCAATTTATCTAAAATTTGAGGAGTCTTCAAAAAAAAGGCAGAAAGAAAAGAAAATCTCTGCGAATGAAACTTTAAACACTGAATAAATATTAATTTCTCCTTATAGTTCAGACACACAGCTGTTCAAAGTGTGACTCACTGTGTGATTATCACCCATCCACCAGGATAAACCAGCCTCCAGTTGAAATGTTTAAGGATTTTTTTAATCTGTGACTGTGCTTTCTTTGGGGATTATAAAAAAAACATGTCTAATATAGCAGGATAACACTTCTGAGTTTATTTTCATCAGTTTTATCTGTCTGCCAAATTGATGAGACCACAGTCACCTCTAACATGTGTGTTTTTTCTCCTTTCAGACTCCGTCTTAAAGGTCTGGAACGTCCCAGGTGAGTTCCGTTTGTGGTGAGGCTCAGTTAAAAATTGATCCATCAACGACTTTACTGTCTTTTGGTTGGAACCCTGCAAAGCATTTACTGATTATTTTTTTTATAAACAGTTCAGGGAAATAAAACTGTTTTAATTGTATTTGTAAATGTATATGTAAATATTTGGTGTGGGTTTTTGCTACATTATCTAATTAATTATTAGTTCAGTAACCAAAAATCTGTTATTGATCCGGGCACTGTGTTCGTTAGACGTAGCTGTTCAGTCCAGTAGAAACTACCTGATGAGATTTTGCTCAAACTGTATCGCATCCCTCTCAGTGTAATTAAAAATTTAATGTAGAGAAATGTGGATTCAAATGTATTTTTTATTTTGGAGAGCTTTTGTTGATGATATTTTTTGTAACGTCCACAGTTATTACATTATTAAATGCCTGAAACTTTTTTTAAAATATTTTATATAACTCTTAGACAAACTCTGGGACGTCCAAGCGTTTTCTGTGTAAAATTTTCTTTATGTGAGTCAGAAATATTGTTTAGAGTAAAGACTAAATTTGTCCTCAAACATCAGAGCTGTGATGTTAGAAAAGTTAATGCAGTACTCTGGTCTTTGTTCTCAAACACATTATAACCCACATCTGCACTTAGAGTAGCTGAACAGGAACAAATAACCAATTAACTGTGATTGTTCTTACATAATCTGTCTGTTATGTGTTCACAGGAGCAGCAGAGCCTCATGTCACAAGTCATAATCAAACAAATGGCGGGGTGCTGCTTCAGTGTGATGTTAAGAATGCTCATCCCAAACCTACAGTGCAGTGGTGGGACAGTAACAATCAAATTCCTTCTGAGAAGCCACAGGTCTCTGAACAAGGAGGTCGCTTCAACATCACCCTCAAAGCTACTGTGGAAAAAACTGGCCGCTATCGCTGTGTCGCCACACAGAAGGAAATCAACCATCAGGCACAAAAGGAAATCAATGTACATATTTATGGTGAGTGGCATTTTGATCCTTAAATGTTTCTTATTGCTTTTGAAAAACGTAAATAATATTCTCAGATTCAATGCAAAGAGTGACGTCTTCAAGGAAACAAAAGATTAAATAATGAACTCATAAAAACGTTAAATATCTGGAAAATGTCAGACTCACTGACACTGAAGCAAAAAGCAACTTTAGTCTGAATTCAACTCATAAATGATTTTGTTTGTATATAAGACTTCTTACAGGTGTCATTATGTCCTGTTGTGGTCCCTGAATCCAGAGATGGGAGTTGCCCAACATACGAAGTGCCTAATTGTTGCTGCAAACCACAGAAGACTTAATGATACAAACACAGCAGCAAATTTAAAATAACATATAATAGAGAGAAGTCTGAGCAGTCTTTCTATATTGATGTTAATAAATTAAACAATAAAACCAAGAAAGAAACAAACTGTTTCCTGTAGATGTGGTGAGTGAAGGATAATCCGTTAAAACAACTCGACTGAACTGACTTTTTAGTCACAAAGTAGGCTCGCACTGCTTTATCATCCTTTTTTATTCTAATAGGACCATAATTTATATAATAAACATCTTGTTGTGTCTTGATGCTCAATCGTCCAGGTAAGTAAATCCCCAAGGCCAGGGGCCCAGGCCCATCCACACCGGGCGTGAGAGGGAGAGCGGTACCTATTCTCTGTGTGATGCTGGGATCTTCCAGGTCTGTGAAGCAGCTTTTGATGTTTGCAGTCACAGCAGCATAGCAGTAAACTCAAACCTACTCCAGGTCAGGTTCATTCAGTGCAAACATGATAAAATAAGACTTTGACTCAACACCAACCAGGACTGCAGCGTTGCTGTTCGAGGAACTGACATTAAACAGTGCATCGATGTTAAGACCATTTCAAGTGAACCGAATATTTTGAGATCTGTTAGTGCACCTTGACTTATTACTTTTATACAGGTATAACACTTCAGTCAGGAGGGAGTAATTCACACATGTTAATGATTCCCAAAGTGTTGACTTCACCAATTAAAGAATCTGATCAAGGAACTGACCTCCCAGCCTGTTGTACTGTTGTATAATGTACTGCTTATAAGACTGGGGAAACCTGCAGTCAGCTGAGACTCAAGAAGTCACTTGGATGAGCGATGAAACGTTTCTCCCACTGAAAACGCTACGTCCAGGTGAACAGAATCAGCTTTGGGGGATTTACTTACTTGTATGATTGAGCACGCATCAAGAAATTAAAGAATCTGCTTTCAACAAGAAAATCATCAACATATAGACAGAGAGACTGTAACTTAGTCTAATGTGACTTGTAAGGGCTGCAGAAAGGTTCCAGATTTTACATTTGGCTGCAGGGTTCTTGAGTTTGAAAGTAGCTGAAATGTCATTTATTAGCACCTACTTTAACCTCCAAGGACCTGGTGTCCACATAAGTGGACATCACATTTTGGGATGTCTAGACCAAAATACAAACTTTTGCTTTACAAGGACCTGATTTCCACTCACGAGGACATTATACTGCCACTGTTCTATCAAAATTTAAAGCGAATATCCTCATATGTGGATCTCGTTCCTCTCAGAAACAAAAATCAGGTAAAAAAAAAAATTCTGGTAATTCTTTGTTTTTACATTAATCAGATCCCAAAATAGCAAAGAGCTTTTAAAAATGCATGCCATGAAAGAGTTCGGGTCTTAGGAGGTTAAGAGAGAAATGAGGATTTTCCTCTAAACAGCTGACTAATATTTTTTTTTTCAACTCCCATTTTCTTTGAAAAAACAGAAAACACCACCGATGTTATTCTGTGGCCTATTTGTTCCTTGGTGTTCTGTTGCTGTCTTTGGATAGTAAGAATCTTATTGTTGAAGCAAGCAAACAAAAGTTGCTACTAGAGATGCACTGATTGACCAGCCTGTTATCCAGTGCTCTCAGCCCTGTCCGGTGTACAGATTAACTTGTAAGGGTTAAACAGTGTTGTAGGAGTTGCTGATCGCAGTCTTCAGTATTGCTGTGTTTCCTCTACACTGGGATCAGAAAAGCATAAATTCATATCAGGTGATTAAATCCATCTTGGTTAATTTAAATCTTGTGAGGCTTTAAAGAACAGAAAACCTGATGAATATAACCAGGATGAGTCAATCCTGGATCTGAAAGTTGATCTCAGGAGGCGTTTTAAGAGATTAATGAATGACCTTTTGATCAATACATAAATAAATGAAACAAATATGTGGAGTGCAAATGTTATGGCATACAGTGGCATGTACACTGCACAGCGGGGAAAAAAAGTCACACACTCTAACATGTCGGACCACAGCTAGCTTTGATGATGGCACTTTTTCGCCATATTTATTTTCATGCAGAGTTTCAATAATTTTGAGAGTTTTGATGATGGGAGAATCGTACTGCTGTGTAAAGTCTTCTCCATCAGAAAGATTCAGAGTGGGGTTGACGTCTCGACTCTGTAGAGGCCAATGTGAATATGATCCCTTGAGCTCCCTGTTCAGGGAGTCACTCTTTCATAATTTGAGTCCATTGAACCTGCAATTTAATAGAGGACATTTGCCACACCTGCGCCGTTAAATCCAGATGGTGACTTATTTGTTTTCCTGTGGGCCAGGCAGTATGTATATATATTAGTGCTTTCAGTGTTAATCTAATTAAAACAATGTTAACGCCATAGCCGCATTAACGCAGCATTAATGCGTTAACAAGCTAACCGCGCTAATGTGTTGACACCGTGCAGCCCTTGCACGGTGCAATCCGCGTTAACAAGCTAACGGGGATTCATAGTCATGTGCGAAATATGGCTGTATAAATGTCTCGCAGCCCCTTGGCGTGCGCACTCGCGACAATGGCTGAGCGTAATTGTGTGGATGTATTTTACCTCCACAAACAGCTGAGACGTGGTTTGGATACATGTGGCAAAAAAGTGCTCCAAGAGTGAGGAGTTGTGGCCATACTTGCCAACCTTGAGACCTCAGAATTAGGGAGACATTCAAAATGTCCAAATTCAGAGGCTGCTTCCACCTGAGGACCCGGCCTTCGCGGTCTAAAGAAAGCCGGGTAGTACGTCACGAGCTCCCTCGGTGGAGTGAAACTCTGCCGTCTGCTCCTTGCTATCTAAAATATAACAGGGCCTGACGTAAACTCTTCTGTTTAATCAGTTTTCTGTTTGACGTTTGTTCAGCTGTGTGAAAACCCCGGAGGAACCCTCCCGAGGGAATAATAAAGTTTAATTTAATTTAATCTAATCTAATAACTTTAATCTCAGCCAAACCAATTTACTCACGAACAAATAAACACTGAAAAAGCCAAACAAGAACATTTTTAAGTTATCAAAGTGACTTGTACATCATGTTTAACCCGAGTGGTGAAAGACCGCGGGGGTTTGAAAACGATGTGTTGGTCGGCTCAGATATTTGAAGTTTACACAGCTACATTCTCACCTGAAAATATGTAAAAAGTTTTTTTGCGACCCAGAAAGAGAAATAAGAGTAATATTAAAACTAAGTCGCTGCCGTCATTGTTGGAAACTGGAATTGGCTGGGCCATGCTAGGAATTCTGCAATATGATTTTTCAACTTTGTTGTCCGGGTGGAAAATCTGGAGAAAAGTGGGATTCTGCCGGAAAAATCAGGAGGGTTGGCATGTATGGTTGTGGCAACATCACTAACCTTGTCAAACACCTCAGAGTAAATCATATCACAGAATATGACGAGCGTATGTTGAGGCGAACTGAAGAGGAGGACAGGGACAGGTGCTGCTAGGGCGAGACAGACGTCTCTCATGGAGGCCTTTAGTCCTGCAGGCAGGCAAGGTGTTCAAATAGCACACAACTTTAGTTTTTTTATTTCTATGTGATGAATTCTGCATTATTAAGTGATAAGAACAAGTAATCTGGTGTCCTGTAATCATTATGACGCTATAATTTGAGATACAATAAATAAAATCCTTTTTTGTATAAAGTATCGGATCAGTATCGTCGATACCACCCTGAATATTACTTGGTATCGGATCGGAAAGGAAATCAGTGGTATCGCACATCACTAAACACAGCTTATACTGCGCTACTGCGATAGTGCATGTTGATGATGTCATCAGGTTGCGCCTGTTTTGGTTGAAAGCATTGCAGCAGCTGCAAGCATGGAGCTTACGTGTGGGGAGGAGGAGGTGAAGAAGACCGGTGTGACGTTGGTCATATTGACCTGGTTTGGTTTTAAGCAGTCGGAAGTTGAGCTGAAAAATATCATCTGCAAATTACGCCGGCCGACAGTAATAGTGAAGAGAAGGAATACAAGTAATTTGTTTTATCACCTCAAAATGAAGCATGTTTTGGAATATGAGCAAAGCCAAAAACTGCGCCTTCCACAAACACCCAGTCAGTAAAGTGGAAAGAAAAGAGGTGGCCCTACACACCAGCAGACTGATATTTTCCAAGCCTTTTCCAAAGACACATTTTGACTTTATTTTAAACAATTTAGAATTTTGTGTTTTTACCAATATTTTACTTGTATTTAATTATTCAAAAAGAAATAATATGTAGACCTAAATTAACCTTGTATTTTCAGATCTCAGGAGTAAAATGGAACTTTTAAGCTCATCACAGTTTATTCTAGGAGTGTTTATATTGAAGGAGAGAAGGAGATTTTATAAGAACCGACTCAGTGTTGTTAGAGCAGTGTTGAAACTTTGCTTTAGGACCTTTCATGAAACTGAGCAGAGCAGAACTGAGCTGTGTTTTTCTCAGCAGGGCGCACACAGCGAACTTCTTTCTGTTGACTCTGTAACAAACCAAAATTTAAATATCTGTCAAATTCAGTTGTAAATAGGACTGAATGTGAGGCACCCTGAGGATTTTAAGCATTAAAAACAAGTTTCAGAGTTCTTGTCAAAGTAGTTTTAAGGTGGTCGACCCCCACACCACATCATCCTTTTTTGTTTTTGTTGTGACAGTAGTTTGACACAGTACAGAGCGAAAAAGCTCATTTACTCTCACCTGATGTGGCACTAAAGCAATATTGAGTTTTGCCAGTAGGTGGCAGTGTTGGCTTAGACAAACGAGTGCTTCCAAAGTAATCTCACACAAAAGTAACACAGGCCAGTCATGGTAATGGAAGGCGACAGTAAAACAGAACTGCTGTTTCTGTATTCTCTGTTTACCGGAGCAATCGCACATTTACCGATGTGACACAGTAACTAAGTCGTGTTTGGTGTTCATCCAACATCATACAGGTCAGGTGTGAAGATTTCAGGTGGAATAATTTGTAATATTGCAGCTCTTCACTGGATAAATTCTGAGCTCCATCTGAGCCTCAATCCTCAGCACTTCACACACAGGGACCAGAGATCTCTATCATTACAGTTAGCCCTGATATTGATTCTCCTCAGCCTCCCCATATGGAAAAGATATATATAAATCTTATAAAGTTTGTATCTGTCTTGTGTGAAACTTGCATGAAAAGCATACAAGAGTGAAAACAGATATAAGATCCCTTGAAAAATTATATAATGAAACTTGTATGTTTTGGATACTTACTAAAACTATGTATGAAAGTAATGAGAAAGTGGCCACTTTCATGAGTAAATCATATGAGCCTTAAATGATTTACTATATGAAGTAGGCCACATCTTATGCAAGTCTTTTATAAGGTTTTTCTATTTCTTTTCCATATGGGTGAGTTTAGAGCTGAGGCCCAATTATTTCTACTACTCAAAAACTGAGCAGCAATTTAATAAACTGAGTGACCCTAAGGTTTGAGAAATATGTACAGAGTAATTGACTTCCCTCTGTTGAATCTGTAACAAACAAAGTGAAATGTGTCTGAGAATACAACTACTAATGAAAAATTATTAGTCTTGGGGATCATAAAGATTTTTTTTTTGGCATACATAAAAAATAGATCCTAACAGTCCAAAATCCTCCAGTGCAGAGAGTCATCTGTTGGCAGCGCAGCAGACGGTCATTTCACTGACAGATTCATATTCCTTGTTTTCTGGAATCATTAGTCTGAAGAGATTCACTTTAATGATGTGTGTAGCTAAGAAGCTCAGGGTGGAGGAAACCTCGATTACAGACAGACTCACACATGTTTTCAGATGTGAGGCTCAGTAAAAGGAAAGCAGCAGTCTGTGAGCAGCAGCACAGATTCAAACATCTTTCATACAAGACAAAACTCCAACATCATCTTTACAGCTGAGAGCAGAACCAGAGCCAGCCTGTGAGCTGTGGAGACGAGCAGGAGGAAACAGGAAGTTATATCCATGCTGACATCACTGAGCTCGCTGTTTAAACCTGCTGTTTGTTCCTGACATGCAGTCACGGTCTGAGTTACACCAATGTTTTCTCTTCAGTTCCAGAACCAAACACTAGATGGAAGATTGTAGCTGTTGCTGTTGGTGTTGCTGTTGGTGTTGCTGTTGGTGTTGCTGGTGTTCTTGCTGTTGTTCTTGCTATTGTAGTTGGGATTCTTGTCAGGTGTTACATCAAGAATAAAAAAAGTAAGTTTAATGTATTTATGAACATTCTCATATTTTTGTGTGACCGTCATGTTTATAATCGTGTTTATTTCACCTTTTCACATTTTTTGAATATATTAATGAAACAAACTGAAATGAACTAAAGCTTATTGTGAGGAAAGAGGAGGAACACTGCAGAGGCTGATGAAGATGGTTAAACAGCAAACATCACGATTTATTCATAAAGACAGTTTAGCGTTTTGTCTGTAATCATAATAAAAGTGGGCGAATCTGCCCGCTGTAGTTATGTTGCCATATCGGCAAGTATAATTCAAACATACTCATGTGTCATCGTGCACGCCACTACTCAAACACATAGCACTGCATTTCTGCTCAGTTATGACTTTTTAACACAGTTTGTTTTCCAATCTGCAGAAACAAACAAGAAGGAGTCCTCTGAACCCTCAGCCCAGGAACTGAAACTCAATGCTGAACAAAGTGTGTGAAGTACGGTGTGTGTGTTGCTTATGTGTTTGTTTTATGAGAACCAAATTAAGTTTTGGAGCACAGTAGCTTGGACATGTTGGATTATTTTTGATATTTTCAGCTGTTTAAAAGTTCAGAACAGCTTTTAATTCTGTGGTTTAGCACATGGTTAAATGTCAGGATGGAGGGATGTAGTTTCTGCTGCATTTGTGCAAAATAAATATTTCCTGTTCAGTCACCGCGGCCATTTTTCTAATACTTTGATCATCATCACTTCACATATATCTGTGTAAAAAATAAAAGTATAAATGTTTATCTCAAAGTCCTCAGTACTTGATAAAAATACTTTCAAATACCGTCTAACACCATCTTTTCAACACTGGGCATTTGGGGGTTTTTTTCTATTTGAATGAAAACAGATGCAGCACATCAATGTTTTTCTTTATCCCACACATGTATGAACTGTCATCCTGTCACCTGAAATAGGTTTAAAATATTAAATTACTGTTGTATTTATTCCATGAGAGGTCTGAGGTCATTGTCCTGTGCTTTCCTCTTCTGCAGCAGTTTAATAGGACGGAGCAGAGAAATGGCTCCACCTGCTCTTGGTGCATAACATGTTGCTAATAAAGAAAATTACTTTTAGCTGCTCCGTTGCCACAGCAGGTAGCGCCGCATGTTTGATTTGCCCACACAATTAATACTCTGGATGGATTTGTGTTTCCAGCTGCACTCATATTTCAGTAAATATCTAAATAACATTTGAAAGGAAATTTGTCTGATAACAGCAGGTTTGTCAAACAACTGTCTCAAGTTAATTCTTTCCTTTAGAATGCTCCAAACAAGGGAAATAAGTTTTCTTTGTTTTCTAACACTAAACATACATTAACTTAATGTAATTAACTATAACCCTGAGCTGTTCTGCTGTAAATAAATGTGAATATTTTGCAGTCTGAAAAGAAAGTGCCTTTTTAAATACGCTTTTGTGTTTTATCTTTTTATTTTTGCTAAAGAAAACTGTCAGGATACACACACTGCAGATGAAATGTTGATGATGTTTGATATTGAAAATTATGTTCATGCTTTTAATTATGTCCTCATACATTATCATTTTTCACACAGCTCAAGATTCTCGGAATAAAATATCAAAAATTAAACTACTGTGACTATTTTTTTTGTTTTGTTTTCTGTGTGTGTGTCACGGGGTGGAGAGGGACAAGTTAGCTAAGATATTTTTATTGTGCATGTTTGGTTGTGTTTTACTTTAATATTTTTAATATTGTATAGTGTTTTATTCTTATGGGTTTTATTGCATGTTTTATGGTATTTATCGGTGACTTGTCCTGGAAAGTCTCCGCCCCTCCTTGATTATGAACCCGACACACCTGTGAGGTCCCGGAGGCCAATAAGAGCGATGGGAGACGAGAGAGATGGTGGAGTGAGGACTGGGAGAGTGAACGGTATCAGGCGGTGGCCACAAGCCCAGACGGGCTGGTGCCGGTTGGTTTGCCGCAGGAAGGCCTGAGAGACACGCAGCAGGGATGGCAAACTAGGAGTGGCAGGTGACGGCCGCAAGCGCTGGAGATGGCATTGGTGAGAGTGCTCAGAGACGCAGGGCGCCTGGTGAAGGTTACCGTGCAGGACATTGTAGAGCATACGACGCTGTTTTGCTGCTGGGATAACTGGAGGCCAGATCACGGTGGGGAATCAGTGGCCAGAGGGACAGCGCCCTAACTGCCACGGCGAGACGGGCTGGTGCCGATTGGCGTGCTACAGGAAAGCGGTGGGCAGAGTTAAGAGCTCTGCCCATCCGGGGTTAGTCTCCTGACTTATCCCACTCTAATGAACGGTAGCCACTAAAAGAGTAGTGACTGTCGCTGCCTTTTTTCCCAGTGCGTCGGAGCGGGGAACACGGATAGGAAGGCGAGGGCGCCGCTGGTTTCCCCCTTCTACACCGTTTGCCTGGATTTCTACTTTTTAGTGACTTTTATTCCGTGGCGGAGCCACTGGATGTTTATTGTGTTTTATTCACTTTTATGGTGTTTCCCCCTGGCCAGGGTTGTTTTAATTCATTTTATATTTTTAACTGTTTAAGTATAATACATTTTATTCACATTTTAATTCGGTGCATTCCCTTGACTGCTCCACTGCTCCGTCCGTTTTTGAGGAGGGTTTCCCTCCTTCAATAACACCTGTGTTAAATCAAAATCACATTCCCACCGTTACATGTATTTTCAAACTTTCGTGTAACCAACTTGGGAAGACTTGAGGAGAGGGGCAGGTTATACTTTTCTGAAAACATCTAAGATTTTACCAGAATGATGGGAAGAGAAAAGTATGAAGGAGAGAAATGAATTATGACCTGAAGCACACCACATCATCTGTCAAAGTGGAGCCAGTATTATTGCAGGGCTTTGTAAAAACTGGGTCACTACTGTTTACTGATGATGTGGCTGTGATCGATCCAGCAAGATGAATTCTAAGTTTTCTGATTTGATTCATTCTTCAGTCGCCAAGCCAGTCATCGTGGTTTTCAGTTGTACTAATATACAGCTTAAAAACTTAAAGGGACACTTTAAAAGCAGATCAGATCTAAATGGGACGAAATCACGCTAGATATCTACACTGATATGCAAATAATTCAAACAACTCCACTATCTAGCCTTTCTGTGTAGAGACTTGCAGTTAGTCAGGTTAGGTTCATTGGTGAGTCTAAATTGTCCATAGGTGTGGATGTGAGTGCAAATGGTTGTCTGTCTCTCTGTGTTAGAGAGACGCAGACCTGCCTCTCGCCCTATGGCAGCTGTGATAGGCTCCAGTGACCCTGATTTGGATAAGTAAAAAAGAATGGATGGATGGATTTATCTTTTTAGAAGGAATATAAAATTCCAAAGTATTTGCAGTCGCCAAAGGCATCTGCTAAAGACATTATGACCAGATGGTACAAACAAGGCAGATTCAAACAACAGGACACCTAACATGGAAACGGAGGACACAGCAAAATTAACTCAACATTACCACAAATAACAAAAATAAGCACACAAAAGAAATAAAACAAAAGCTCTAAAATAGTTCATAAAAACCAAACTAAATGTTTGGGAATATTTAATAAATATTTGAACTGAAAAACACCAGGTCAAACCCCCGTGAAGATATGGTTGATGTTTGGTGGTGGATGGGATGTAGCTCCTTCTGGTGCAGCTGCAGCACCACTTCGGGTCTGTGTTTGTCAGTTAGTGAACATCACTAACTAAATATCACACACACCTGCCTGGAGTTGTTGGTGTGGAGGTGGTCCTCAGTTTTATTTTGAAGCTGGACTTTGTGATGTTCTTTTTCAGGCTGAAATTTAAAGGGTCTGCACATAACTGACAAATACTCTACATGTGGTGATCAGTGACTGTCTACAGTCTTAGTTTATTAGCACATTTTTGGCTAATATATTGGGGGTGTAGGATGTGACCTGTTACCCTGTTAACACAGCACAGCAAATCCAGCATGGCCAAATTAACACGGTCAGATTTGATTTTAACACTGTTAAAGTGTCCATACGAGTCCACTCCAGAGAGTGTTAATTTAACTCTTTTTGGAGAGTTAGTACGTTAACTCTGATTTAGCGTTAAATACCAAATCTGTCTGGAATGTTGACTGTTCGGATCTTTTAGAAAGTCCTTGGGAAATAAACATTTATTAAAAAGAGCCGATGTTTTTCTGAAAAAAACCCCAAAACATTTATTTTGAACTATACACCACAATTGCTCGTATGTTTATTTCTGTAACTGAAATAAACATATGACTACAGTAACTTTCTGTAAATACAACAGCCTCCAAATCCTGTACTCCCCATGACATCACATTTAGCAAAATTAGTAATATTAACCCTGCTGATCTTTCATCTGCCATTTATGACCTTTCATTTATTCACAGCTCCTCATTTCCTGATAAATATGAATATTTGCTCTCTTTAAACACTGAACTGTCTAATTTTTCCACTCAGCACCATGGTTTACTCTAAACCTGCACCATCTTAAAGCTAAAGAATGCCAACTGGACTTACCATACACAAACAAACGTATAATGATCATATCTTGTTTTATAAGGACTTGTTTTATATGCTTTCAACAGCAATAGTTACATTATTTATATAATCAAAATAAAATTTATTTATTGTGCTGTCTCTAGATCAAACAACACATTTGTTTTGTATTCAAACACAGAAACTTGGTATGTTGTAATATTTTAAGGATGGCTTGTTTCCAGTCCAGGCATTACTGCCTGAATGACTGCCATGGATCGAGGTGATCCAAATGTAAGTGTAGAAGAAAGTCTTTAACTTCCCTTAAGTCCAGTGGCAGTGGATGTGGGTTGGAGATGCAATGAGCTTGAACCTGAAGGCGACCATCTTCACTGACCAACCATCTGTGACAGAGGACTCTTCTGTCCTGGTGTCCTGCAAGCAAACAATCATATTTTTTAGAACACCAACTATTTGCTTTCTTAAAACATTTTTTCAATCATTTGCTACAGAACAAACCCCAATTTAGACAATCTCAGGCTCCCTGCCCACTGGAGAGGTGACATTCAATGTCCCACTTGTCAGTCTGGATAGCCCCGACCACCACCTGACACACAATAATGTCATGAAAGCATTATTTTAAAAAGGGCTATGCAAACATGGCCAATAACTTTTCATACTGATAATCTGCAAAATGATTTGTTCACTATTCAAAAACTTGCAGACTTCACTATATACAGTGTAGACAGTGTAGACCAGGGGTCGGCAACCTTTCTGATGACGAGTGACATTTAAAATTTCCTAAGAAGTCAGTGTGCCGTATGACTGCATTAGCAATAAATTTAATAACGCTCTATATGAACAGTTACACAATATATAGAACCACTTAACAGTATTATATTTGTTTGCAGATGTTTGCAGCCATCAGCGAATAGTTATCAGCTGTTTTGAAACAAAAAAAAAAGATAAACTAAGCCAATATGGCATGTTTGCTAATATTCAACCCAACCCTTCAACTCATCCATGTCACCTAAAAGGTAAACCTGTTTCTCCATCATCTGTTCAGCTCTGATGATTCAGTAAGGACATCCGCTGGTTTCCTCTTTCTGGCGCAAAGTGGGCGATAAATAAACAAGAGAGAAAAGCTGATCAGCTGATCATGGATCAGTTTCATGATTGAAGAAGCAACAGGAAAGAGAGGGGGAGAGGATGAGAGAAGAAGAGACAGCTGTGCAGCGTAAAGACACAAAATAACTCCAGCTTTGTGTCTTTTTCATTGTAGCTGAACTACGGGACAAACTGTGTTCCTTCTCAGCTCAACACGAAACTCGTAATATTTTCTCTGAATACGGGACGATTCCGTTTTTTACGGGACCGTTGGCAACTCTACTAACTAACCTTATGAATAAAATAAAGTTCACTATCAGTGACATCATAGCACCCACCCAGCTGTATAGAAACTCCATCATGCTAGCTAGCACGCAGTACGAGTTATTGTAACTGACTGTAAAAAGTCAGCACAACGAAAATGAACTCCACCTAAACTTGGTTTATATCTGACCCAGATAGACTGCAGGTCATAACTTCTTACCTGAAGTTCAGTTCACCTGACACTCGGACCGGGGGCCGCCTCGGGTCTCCCCTCTTGCCTCCCCTCTTGCCTCCCCTCTCCCTCATCCACCTGCTGGCATCCACCACTTATTAATGTTACTGAATCTGTGGAAGCTCCGCCATAGCCACCACCAAACAACTGAGTTATTTTTACACACCGACCAGCATCTGACCAATCCACCACTTTCATTGTTTAAACCGTTACAAAAAAAAAAAAATCATCGGGCCACCGAGCAAATGCCCGGTATGCCCAATGGCCAGTCCAGCTATGGTCGTGCCATCACTTAACCCTTCGCGTGTCATCTGTGGGATATGTTTGTGGGATATGATTTTTCAAGAAATACAGACCAAACTGTTGCTGTTTGTATTAACTTACACAGCATGTCTTGTAAAATTAACTGGAGTCATCAGCAACAGCGTAGAGCAGTGATATAGAATAGAATAGAATAGAATAGAATAGAATAGAATAGAATAGAATAGAATAGAATAGAATAGAATGGAATAATCCTTTAATTGTCCCACAAGCGGAAATTTGGTTGTATGAGCAGCAAAAAAACTCCACACATATACAAAAAGAACAGGACACAGAACAGAAAACAAAAAACACAATTTTTACATATTTACATCATGGACAATAATTACCAGAGCAGAGTACAGTACAGTTGTTAAAATTAGCATACAGATAGTGTGCAAACAGAGCAGGATACTGAACGATGTTTAAATAGTTAAGAATATTTAGAATAATTAGAAAAGTGCAGATTGTGTATTGTACCTGTGCATTAAAAAGTAGACATGTAACTTACAATAGGTTAGTGTATATATAATATCTCAAGTCTAATAAGAGAAGACAGGAAAAAATCAGTAAAGAAACAATTTCCCCGAACCAAAGCACAAATGAAGCAACAAGTAAATCAGGTTGAAGTTCAGCCTGATTAATATAAATGTCACTGACAATTACTAATATACTGGAAAGCCAAAATACTTACCACTCAGTCTTTCTGTCCAACAGCTCCTTTTCTAGACTTGTAAGAATTTGATGTCATGTGGGAAGTGCTGGTCCAAGCCTCAAAGACAGTAAGAAGCAAGCAGAGGGAGAAAAACCATAAAATTATTTAGAAGCTGTTTTGATCCTTAATGACTGTGCAGTCGTTATAACTTACAACACAGAAGGTCAATGTAGACCCCATACAACCAAATTAGACTAGTACATATAGTATTAAAGACACCATCTACTACTGTGTCTGAATGTGTGGTATTGGCACTGTCAGTTTAGGCCTAAAGAGATATGTGTTTAAAAAAAGACCACCTAATTTAAATATCATCATTACATGCTTGTTAAAAGTTAACTTCCAACATATAAAGTTTCTAATAAGCACAATGACCAGATAAAACATGAGGCGGTGTTTATATGTAACATAGGCAAGCCCAAAATGTTTCTTATGATTCAACTGTGGAATTTAACTTAATTCTTTAGAAGAATATAGAAGAAATTATAAAGCCAACCTAAACTTTAACCATTTAACAGAACACTAATCTGGTTTATACGGTGGCCCTGAGAGGCCAAACGGACTGCAACTTCAGAAAACACTTGCAAAAAGAAAAATGCTGCAAAAAGAAAAACGCTGCAAAAGCACACAAAGCACAACGGAAATAGGAAAAAAGACAACGGAAATGTTCCTGGGGAGACAATAACCCGACGGACCAGTTGCACGAACCAAAACATGCTAACCAGTGCGCTAGGACTGGGACACACTTCAAAGAAGTGGAGGAGAGGTAAATGTGTTGTAATCTCATGATTCTAATAATACTACAGATATCTGGAATATATATTCAAAGATAATTCTAACAAAGATAATGTTTAATGTAGCCTTAGAAATGAAGCTTTTTTAAACTCGAGAACAAATACTAATAAGTCAAAGTCATTAAGGAATATTGCAGTTAATGTGTTCAGGTTTTAATTTGGCATTGTCTTCATCAGGCAATGTATTGTCCATATTGTGGAATCCAGCTAGTGGGGCAAATTGGAGTTTTTTGTGGGTCCTGTGGAACTAACATTCAAGTTTTAGCACCTTTTATAGAGAATGGTAAGCACTTCACTTTCCTAAGTTCTAGTATTTATTGCTCACCTTTTAATTGCTTCATAATGACTTATATACACCACAGTAGCTTCAGTAGTGCGTGTTAAACTTTTTTTGGGGGGGGATTATTATTGATGTGCCATTCCAAAGTACTACCGGTATATTCATTTGCTTATTCTAAGGTTTTTGTATTGTTAAAGACTCTGTATGCAAAGATAAATCAGAATTCCAAAAACGCAAAGGCATGAACTGCTAGGTACTAAGAACTGTATTCTGGTTTAAGCCTGCCACCGGTTCTACGGCATAATTTTAAAAACTAGTTTATAACTTAATAGGGCATATGTACACAGTGACGAAATTCTTCTAACTTCTCTAATTTTGCTCATTTTGAGTTGTCAGCATAGAGGTCTTAATGACAGTGATAAGTCCTGAATCCTGGTCCATGTTCTTTGAGCTTTTGCTGGCCTTTATTTAAGCACACATCAAGAAGATTAAATACTTGAGCCATGTTTATTGAGACTTGTTTCAGATGTGGTATTTTTTTAAAAAACACTTATTAAGTGCATTTGTGGATTCCTGCGGTCGTAATTATCTTTTCATGTTTTCTCTTCAACCTTAGGCCCAGTCTCAGTCACAGACATCATCAATAAGTATTTCTCTGAGGGCCATACATATGAAGTGATCCTGGATTTTCTTGAAAACAAGCATAATATTTGTATGAGTCTGAGAACATTAAAGAGGAGGCTAAAAGATGCTGGAATGACTAGAAGGACAGACTTTACTCCCACTGACATTGTCATTTCCACTGTTACACAAGAACTGAGAGGCTCAGGTCAGCTTCTGGGTTACAGATCCATGTGTCAGACACTGCGACAAAAGTATAATCTGAAAGTTAAAAGAAATGATGTAATGCACATACTCTCAAGACTAGATCCATATGGTGTTAAGCGTCGCTGTAAACGCAGGTTTGTTCGAAGAGGATATTTTTCAGAAGGACCAAATCAAGTGTGGCATGTGGATGGTTATGATAAGCTGAAGCCCTTTGGTGTTGCTATTAGTGCATGTGTCGATGGATTTTCAAGGAAAGTTATGTGGCTCAGCTGTGGCAGCTCAAATGATACCCAGGTATCATTGCAAAATATTATATGGAGTGCTTGTCACGGTTTGGTCAACTTCCAGCATGCCTTCGTACAGACTGTGGCACAGAAAATGGCACAATGGCAGCCATTCACTGTGCTTTAAGATCAGACCATGGAGATGAACTTGCAGGAGCCCACAGTATGGTACCTCAACTACAAATCAACGGATTGAAAGTTGGTGGTCTTCGTTCAGAAAGCAAAGGTACATGGCTTTTAAAATATATTCTGAAACTAAAATTGAATGGTTCTGAAGGTGTTTCGTGGTCAGCGATATACTTTTTTTTGTGGGTGGGGTTTTATACTCAAATATTAAATTACAGTCACAAACAAAGAAAGAAAAACATAGTCACCTACACATTTTTCTCATGTGATGCACAACTGCTTCAAAAAATATAATAAATGGTTTGGTATACCAGTGACATTTGTTTGTATTAAAACAACACACTCAAAAAGAAAATCCTACTCAGACATTCCACCTAAAAAGGAACTATAAAAAACAACAAACAAACTGACATTCAACATTTTAATAAATTATTATGAATCCTAGAGGCAATAGCATCAGTAAAGATTGATGTATTTAAAACTGAGTAAAATTTATTCAAATTTGTGTGCCTACGTAGTATCAAACTAACATCTAGATCAAATAGTTTACCTGTAGGGAGTCATATAAATAAAAGAACAAGGGTTTCTTCAAATTTGAGAACTGTAATATGAGTAATATAAGAACATTGATCCAACATGACAGAAATTTGTTAGAGGAGGTCATTCGTTTCAGACATTTCTTCAACTTTGTGTGCCAAAAAAAAATTACTGATGTTTTCACTAGCTTTTGGATTTCTGTGTGGTATCTAACAAGTGATAACAGCTTCAGTGTTCATGGAGAAACAAAATAGTACATTTATATGGACAGACCTGTATATTACAACTTTTCTTAAGTTCAACCGCCAAATGCAGGAATAACAGAAGGATTAATCATTTTGTTAAATTTTGTTATTTGTGTGAAGTTGCTTTTTTTTCCCTGCAGTGCATTGATGAAACACTTCAGAACATGTGAATAAGCTTTTCTTTGAACGAAATTGCGCACATTTCAATATTCTTAAGATTACGACTTTTTTTTTAAAGAGGACAATTACATTGAATTACTTGTGTTATTAAATTTTATATGCCTTGTCATTCCACCATTAGAACTCAGTTCTGGATTGAACTCTTCAGTGACCTGAGGGAGAGGCATCTTTTCAACGGCAGTCATGAACATAAATGCCTTCTACGATATGTCTTCCTCAATGTCTTGCAAAAAGAGCTTGACGAGTACAGAGATCTCTGGAACACTCACACCATCCGACCTGTGCACCAATCTTGTTGTCCATCTGGTAAACCAGAAGCCATGTATCACCTGCCTCATAGGTATGTATTTAGTCCATGTATTTTATTTCATAGTTTTACTAAAATTTTTCTTCCTCAGTATAGTGTATTGTATGTGCAGGATACCTGTCCAGCTTGCTGTTATTAAACCTGTTGTTCATTTATAAAATGGTTCAGGAACAGTCCATCCCTTATGTGCACTCTTTTTTTTCTTGACCTAACCACTTGAGTTAAGTAAGCAGTATGCCATTTAGGTTTAACAATTTGCCCTAACTGTTACTCACAGCAGGTATTACACACACTTTTGCAATTGAATAGTATTTTTTGTTGTTTTCACCTTTTTGCTGAATAGAAATTAAAGCTGCCACTTGTGTTTTGCCATTAGTTCTGTTCTCTGACTTCATGCACATACGTTTTATTTTTATATTTTTTTCCAAAAAAAAAAAAAAGTTAGACAATCATATTTTAACTTTGGATCACATCTTGGCTAAAAATGACAAATGTAGATATATGCATAATTAAGATTCTTTAAAATCACAATTTCCAGAACTGACTTTGCGCTTTTGCTGTAACCTTGAAGGATAGTACCTGGAGAAGTGACTGAATTTGTTCATTTTTCTGACTGACCTAAGGTATGGTGGAAGAGAGTGTGGATTCCAAGTGCCTCAAGACATCCTGCACCAGTTTGATGACATTCTACCTGCTCAGTACAGTCTATGTGGGGACGACAATCTCCAGGTTCATTTCACAAACTTGGAAAGACAGAGTGAGCTCCCTCGACCAGTCAACTGGACTACTGCAGTTGAAAATTATATAACACTCAAAAATATGACTGGACTTTAGAAGTCAATGTAAAATCATCTGCTAGATGTGGGTACAATTACCACTGACACTAATTGTCACAAACCAACTTTAATGAGTATTTAAAAAAAAAAATAGTACCATAGTTTTTATATACAGTGGGGCAAAAAAGTATTTAGTCAGCCACCGATTGTGCAAGTTCCCCCACCTAAAATGATGACAGAGGTCAGTAATTTGCACCAGAGGTACACTTCAACTGTGAGAGACAGAATGTGAAAGAAAAATCCATGAATCCACATGGTAGGATTTGTAAAGAATTTATTCGTAAATCAGGGTGGAAAATAAGTATTTGGTCAATAACAAAAATACAACTCAATACTTTGTAACATAACCTTTGTTGGCAATAACAGAGGTCAAACGTTTACTATAGGTCTTTACCAGGTTTGCACACACAGTAGCTGGTATTTTGGCCCATTCCTCCATGCAGATCTTCTCGAGAGCAGTGATGTTTTGGGGCTTTCGCCGAGCAACACGGACTTTCAACTCCCGCCACAGATTTTCTATGGGGTTGAGGTCTGGAGACTGGCTAGGCCACTCCAGGACTTTCAAATGCTTCTTACGGAGCCACTCCTTTGTTGCCCGGGCGGTGTGTTTTGGATCATTGTCATGTTGGAAGACCCAGCCTCGTTTCATCTTCAAAGTTCTCACTGATGGAAGGAGGTTTTGGCTCAAAATCTCACGATACATGGCCCCATTCATTCTGTCCTTAACACAGATCAGTCGTCCTGTCCCCTTGGCAGAAAAACAGCCCCATAGCATGATGTTTCCACCCCCATGCTTCACAGTAGGTATGGTGTTCTTGGGATGCAACTCAGTATTCTTCGTCCTCCAAACACGACGAGTTGAGTTTATACCACAAAGTTCTACTTTGGTTTCATCTGACCACATGACATTCTCCCAATCCTCTGCTGTATCATCCATGTGCTCTCTGGCAAACTTCAGACGGGCCTGGACATGCACTGGCTTCAGCAGCGGAACACGTCTGGCACTGCGGGATTTGATTCCCTGCCGTTGTAGTGTGTTACTGATGGTGACCTTTGTTACTTTGGTCCCAGCTCTCTGCAGGTCATTCACCAGGTCCCCCCGTGTGGTTCTGGGATCTTTGCTCACCGTTCTCATGATCATTTTGACCCCACGGGATGAGATCTTGCGTGGAGCCCCAGATCGAGGGAGATTATCAGTGGTCTTGTATGTCTTCCATTTTCTGATGATTGCTCCCACAGTTGATTTTTTCACACCAAGCTGCTTGCCTATTGTAGATTCACTCTTCCCAGTCTGGTGCAGGTCTACAATACTTTTCCTGGTGTCCTTCGAAAGCTCTTTGGTCTTGGCCATGGCGGAGTTTGGAGTCTGACTGTTTGAGGCTGTGGACAGGTGTCTTTTATACAGATGATGAGTTCAAACAGGTGCCATTCATACAGGTAACGAGTGGGGGACAGAAAAGCTTCTTACAGAAGACGTTACAGGTCTGTGAGAGCCAGAGATTTTCCTTGTTTGAGGTGACCAAATACTTATTTTCCATCCTAATTTACGAATAAATTCTTTACAAATCCTACCATGTGGATTCATGGAATTTTTTTTCACATTCTGTCTCTCACAGTTGAAGTGTACCTCTGGTGCAAATTACTGACCTCTGTCATCATTTTAAGTGGGGGAACTTGCACAATCGGTGGCTGACTAAATACTTTTTTGCCCCACTGTAAATAGTTTCACTACCGTCAACTTTTCAGTGTGTACGCTTTCGACCTGAAGAAATCAAAAGACCATACTGTACAAAATAACTTGTTCCTTTTAATTAGGTGTTGTAACAAATACGTTGATTAATTTGGAGATCTGTTTTACAAACAAAGGTTTACAAAAGCATTCAGCGAGACCTGTATTTATGTGGGTTTTTCCTATTTCTTTTTTTAACTCCAAGAACAACTTGCATATCTTACAAAAAAATGTAATCAAACACAGAAGTGTTTGATTAAATAAAGCCTTTTAACTGAATTTATCAGATTTTTTTCCCTGTGTTATTATACTAGCGTGTCTCAGTACATTAGAATACTTCAGAAATGTTTTATTTTGTTACATTGGCAATTTCTTAATACAGTGAAATATGTCTAACTTGTTCAACTGTCCCACTATGATACTATGCTTTTGAAATTCCAAAACCTGATTGAACTTTCTGCGATGCATTAAACTTTATGTGATTTACACAAATTATAACTTATTAGAAAAAAATTTTCAGAGTTTAAAATCACAAACTTCAAATGTTTGCTAAAACCATAAATGTGGCTTAAAAGCAAAAGGACTTGGACCTTAGGGAAGCCCAAACCCAGGAGAGTTCTGGATGCCATAATCTATGGCTTCTTGGAAGTCCTCATAACTGTGTAGCACTGGGATTTTGATAGTATTTGCACAGACATCTACTACAGGGAAGCGTGAAGTGGTCTGGAAAAGAAGTTGTGGCTTTGGCTGAATTGCTGCAGGAGGAATTTCTCTCAGTCCAGTTGCAAACATAAGGATGTCTTCAAGAGACAGACTTCCATTTCTCTCTGAAAATGTAAAGAGAATAAAAGTTATTTCTAATGATAATAAACAGGAAAAAGGTGCCATTACACTTTGCTGACATAAATGTACTCATTTCAACATTTTCAACCAAATTTAATACCTTCTACAGAAAGCAGATAGTCTTGCCAGTAGCTTAGTACTCGTCTCCTCTTGACGCCTAGAGCTGCCAGGTGGACCAAATTGCACATGGAAGATGTTCTCAAGAAGATCAGCTGTCAGCCTGGTCTCATTGTAGCACATGAATGAGAAGAAGAGTGAAGGATGCTGTTCCAGAGCGTTTAGAAAAATACATGACTACATGAGGGCACATCCTTTATCGCTATGCCTGTAATACTCTGCCTATTGCCTTAATATTAAAATTTTTTTTGAACAATAATTATTGAACATATTTTGTCATGTCATTATACTGCCGCAAGTAGAGGTGGCATGGGCCGCGAAACTGAGACACAGGCATTAGAGCCTCTTAATGCTTGTTTTGTTTGGGTTTCCACCAGAGTGGAATTAACAAAAAATAGAGAGGGCATAGCCTAACATACGAAATAGGAAAATAATGATGTGTAATCTATTTATTTCAACAAAAAAACTGTATTCTGAATACCACCTATTTACACAGTAACTGTAACGGAATACAGTTACTCGTATTTTAAATACGTGACAGTGTTACTTGTATTTCGTTACTCCCAAACACTGCAAACATATCTGTAGTATTATTAGAATCATGAGATTACAACACATTTACCTCTCTTCCACTTCTTTGAAGTGTGTCCCAGTCCTAGCGCACTGGTTAGCATGTTTTGGTTCGTGCAACTGGTCCGTCGGGTTGTCTCCCCAGGAACATTTCCGTTGTCTTTTTTCCTATTTCCGTTGTGCTTTGTGTGCTTTTGCAGCGTTTTTCTTTTTGCAACATTTTTCTTTTTGCAAGTGTTTTCTGAAGTTGATGTCCGTTTGGCCTCTCAGGGCCACCGTAGGGTTTATGCCTTTGGACTTTCAAAACAAAACTTGTGTCTAAACACATTTTAATAGCAAAACAAATACTATTGTTATTATTATTATTATTACTATTATTTAAAATGAAATTAAACAGAAAATGTCAGTAAATGTAAATGCAGTTTGTTGTTAAAGAAAGGCTAGATTTGACATTAATAGATGCCACAGATGTCCAAAAGCAACCACAAAGCATTAAAATAAATACAGGGATTAAGAATATACAGTTCTTATGTTAGAAAAGTTCATATGGATTGAAAACAAGCCCCGCCCCCTAACGGCTGCACCTTCCGAAAAAGTTTCGTCTGGGCTCTTATCCAGTACAGGGGTCGGCAACCTTTCTCAATGTACCATATCAACCATCGCATTAACAATAAACGTAATAACGCTCTATATCAGCAGTTACACACTATATAGAACAACTTCATAGAAATATATTTGTTCGCAGATGTTGGCAGAGTGCAGATCAGCTATTGGGGAAAAAAAGAGACACGTTTTATCCATAACAAAAACACCAGCAAATGAATTGTACAACAGAAAATGCAAATGCTATGTATGGTCTCCTCACAACAATGATAAGAAAAAATAAACTGGGCCAATATGGCATGTTTGTTAATACAAGGCTTCAGTCCAAGTGGTAGCAGCTTTAATTTCCCGCTCAACCATAAATCGATGGTTTTTCAACGTGATTGTTGTCACCTTGTCAACTATAAATAGATCAACAATCAACGATGACAGAACAACAGTGAATCAATGTTATTTCAATGTCTGTGTAAGGTTTCATCAGTATTTCAATGTTGTTTCAACATTGGTTTTGTGTTGACATTTCAATCCTGACGATTCTGATGGTTCAGATGGAAAATCAACATCTGTTCAATGTCTCCTTGCTATCTGGGATATTAACTAAAGTGAGTTTGGCAATAAGATGCCCCACAAATGATGTGTGCCAGTAAAAACAGGAGAACAACACAGGGACAAACCTGCAGGCCTGACAACAGGAGGTGTATCACTCCGCTGGTTTTCTACTTAGTGACAGTGTTTACGTTGCAAATGTGCCTTAGTGACATTCATTAGTGCCCTCACTGACACGCAAAACAAAACAACTACACAACAGAACAATTACACAAGACAACACAAGACACTAAGTAAACACTCCACACTAAACATCACAAATCTCTCGCATCTAAAAACTCTCTCTCTCTCTCTCTCACTCGCTCGGTCTGTCTCGCTGACGTTACCGTCACTCCCAAAACTCTCCCCTCTTCATAAACAAACAAATCCCACATGTTAACTTTTTTTTTTTTTTAATTGGTCGACATGGTGCATTTTTCCACCGATAGGAAAGCGGTGACTTTTCCCCCCTTTCTTTACTGTTTTCGCGCTGTCCTTCGAAAACGCTTAAAACACACACACACACAAAATCGTGAGGACAGTATTCAGAATAAAGCGTGGCTTATATATATTATCATAACTCTGGATTTACTGGCCTGTAATTAAAATTTAAAAACTTTGAAGTCTGAACTTTCAATGTGGGCTGAAATAGAGACTCAGCGTGGCTGCAGCTTGTTGCTATGTCAGTGATTTGGAGGTGCAGCGTGTCCGTGGACCACAGAAGGTTAATAACACTCACCTTCCTTCCATTTCCAGAGTGTAACATCCAACCACCTGTGTAAAAAGCGAAATTTCAATGGTGTTGTTCAAAATGTGTTCTGGCACAATGATAGGCATCGCTGGCTACTGAAAACAAGAAAAAAGCTGCTGCTATGGGCTGAACCATTTGTTAATGGTGGAGGGGGGGAACACTATGCAATATATTCAGTTTTACCATTTATATTTACTGTTGACTGTAACTATGCTCAAACTGTTAATGCTATCTTATTTTAATAAACAACACTGCAAAACTGGGATGGCAAGGGATCATTTTAGGGTGGCACTTGCCACCCCATGCCACCCTTCTAGATCCGCCCCTGGTTTCAGAAGCTGCTACCGACAAACCAGCAAAAAAAACAAAACAAAAAAACGCCAAATGTGTCACCTGTGACGCTTGTGAGGTTGTCTCAAACACACTCCGTCAGTCTTGATGCTGATGAACAACAAAATGTTTAAAAATGTGGCGAGTTTACCTGGTGATGTCCTCATGCGCGACGCGATCACGAAAACAGCAAACAATTAACACCACGCCGATGTTGTTCACAGGACAGCAAGAGTAAACGATCAGGAAACTCTTGTCATCGTTATCGTTCCCCTCGCACGTTTTATTTCTCCGGTTTCAGCGTTTTTGCTTCACAACTAAAGCGAGCAGTTTACTTTGTGCACTAACATGGACTCGAATCAACCAGCGCCACATCTGGCCAAGTGCCACAGCCTACAGCCAGATCAACCTGTGATAATGTGAGTGAAGTTGCCCCCCCACCTTCTTCAAATCCAACAAAAGTGGTATCAAACGTTTGGGCTACGTTTGTGCTGCAAAAATTTTCATTTGTGCTGCTATCATTTTAAAGATATTAATAAAAATTTCTAGAGGTCATCAGAGGTCAACCAGCCCCCCCACATTAATTAAATCAAACAAAATGGGTGTCAGTCAACTGTGCTACATTTGTGCTGCTAAAATTGTCATTTGTGCTGCTTCTGTTTTAAAGATATTAATGAAAATGTAAAGGTCAAAAGGTCAACCACCCCCCCTACATTACCCGAACCAAACAAAATTGATGTCAAACGTTTGTGCTACGTTTGTGCTGCAAACATTTTCGTTTGTGCTGCTATAATTTTAAAAATATTAATAAAATAACATCTTGATGCGTGCTTAATCATCCAGGTAAGTAAATCCCAAAAGGTTGATTTTGTTCATCTGGACATTTTCAGTTGGAGAAACATTTCGTCACTCATCCAAGTGACTTCTTCAGTCTCAGCTGACTGCAGGTTTCCCCAACCTTATAAACACACGTGAGTGAAGTTGCCCCCCTATACCTTCTTTAAATCGAACAAAATTGTTGTCAAACATTTGTCCTGCAAATTATTTTGTTTGTGCAGGTTACGTTTCCCTAGTTTTATAAACAGTACATGTACAGTGAGAGAGATGTTACATCTGTCTTCACTTGCATCCCAGTCACGGAAGCGTTGGAGGTCGTTCATAAGAGATTACAGGATCATCCCAACCTCAGGAACAGGACCACTCTCAGCACTGATCAGTTGTGCTTGCTTTTGGTCTTAATTCCACCTATTTTGCACAAGGGTCAGTACAGGCAGAAACCTAAGTGTGCCATGGGTTCCCCCAGGCCCCTGGTCAAAGTCACCAAACCAGTTCGTCTACAAGCCCACTCTACAGACTGTGGTGACACAATCCCCAGACAGTGTGTGGAGATCCCTTGCCAAAATCAATACACGCAAAGCTCCAGGTCCTGATAACATCCTTGGACAAGCACTGACGGACTATGCTGTGGAACTCACAAATGTCTTCACAGACATCTTTAACACATCACTAGGGTCAGGCCGTCGTTCCCACATGCCTCAAAGCCTCCACCATCATTAGTGTACCCAAGAAGTCATCTACCTCCTGCTTTAAGGACTACCGTCCTGTCAAACTCACCTCCATCATTATTAAGTTAAGTGCTTTGAACGGTTAGTCATGCATCAAATGAAATTATCGCTTTCCCCCAACCTGGATCCATTTCAGTTTGCATACCGGTCAAAACACTCAACCAATGATGGAATTTCAACTGCCCCTCACTCAGCCCTCACACATCTGAACACTAGAGACTCATATGTCAGAGTGCTGTTCATAGACTTCAGTTCAGCATTCAACACCATCATTCCCCAGCAACTCATTCACAAACGGGATCTGCTGGGGATCAGCACCTTGCTGTATAACGGGTTGCTAGATTTCTTGACAGGAAGACAGCAGACAGTACGGGTCGACAGCAACACCTCCAGCCCAAGAACACTGAATACGGGGGCTCCCCAAGGATGTGTGTTGAGCTCCCTTCTCTTCACTCTGCTGACCCACAACGAGATCTACTACAGGGGTGAAGTTAACCATCTGGCAGAGTGGTACAGCAACAACAACCTGTCCCTGAATGTGGAGAAGACCAACAGCGACTCTACTTCCTCTGCAAACTGAGAAGCACAAGAGATTCAACCCCCATTATGAGCACCTTCTACAGAGGCACAGTTGAGAGTATCCTCACCAGCTGCATCACTGTGTGGTATGACTCCTGCACTGGGTTCTGCAGGAAAAAATGACAACGGGTAGTGAGAGCAGCCGAGAGCATTGTGGGGACCTCTCTTGCCTCCCTCCCCAGGAGATCTACTGCACCTGCCTCATCTGGAAGGTCCTCTCCATTACAGGTGACTCCACTCATCCCTTCAGCAGCGTCTTCAGTTTGCTGCCATCAGGAAGGATACTGAAGAGCCTCCAGGCCAGAACACGCAGACTGAGAGACAGCTTCGTCCATCAGGCTGTCAGGATGCTGACCATCTCTGAATCGAGAAGGGGGGCTTTGATTAGTTGTCACTGATTAATGGTCATAAGAATTTGCATACTAACAATCATGGAACTAACCCCCCAGCACATTGTTCATTCAGTGGCGCTAGTTTCCTTCACTATGCAAATGTACTGTTTATAAGGTTGGGGAAACCTGCAGTCAGCTGAGACTGAAGAAGTCACTTGGATGAGTGACGAAACGTTTCTCCCACTGAAAATGTCCAGATGAACAAAATCAACCTTTTGGGATTTACTTACCTGGATGATTAAGCACACATCAAGACGTTATTTTATTAATATTTTTAAAATGATAGCAGCACACACAAAAATTTTTGCAGCACAAACCAGCACAAAAGTAGCACAAACATTTGACGTCAATTTCCTTTGACTTGGGTAATGTGGGGGGGCTGGTTGACCTTTTGACCTTTACATTTTCATTAATATCTTTAAAACAGAAGCAGCACAAATGACAATTTTAGCAGCACAAACCAGCACAAACGTTTGATACCACTTTTGTTGGATTTGAAGAAGGTGGCGGGGGGGCAACTTCACTCACATGTGAAGGCCAGATGAAGCTTGTAAAAAGGGTTCATTACTCTTTGGTGACATCTGGTGGACAACAATATGAAGAGCAGCTTGAATCAACAAGTAAAAATGAAGTTCTTTGTTATGATGGCCCACTCTATGAGACGAGTCTGTGCTTCCGCTATGGTGCTTTGAACATGTGAAAAAATAATGTTTATTTGATTAATAAATAAATTCGATGAATAAACCTTCATTGTTTAAACTTACTTTGTGACTTCTCCTTGTTTGTAAACATAACAAATAAAAGATATATTATGTATAATTATGTAAACACAATCTTATAATCTTAATAGGTTGGGAGTATGCTTGTACTGTGACGTCCTGCCTCCACACTCTAACTGTAACCCTAACCAGTGAACAGTTACATTTATGTATAAAATACTGTCAATTATATGTATATTTTATTTGACCTCGATGACGTTTTCATGGAGGTCAAGGAAAAGTGAGTAGGAGAGTAGATGAGGACTTAGCTGTGTGCTGAGAACTGGACCAACCTTACGCTCGTCTCTGTCAAATATGATGATGGATGTCTGCAGTGTTGAAACTACAATATGCAGAAAATGGACTACAAAAGTACATCTTACACTGCCACCACATGTCCTAACCCCATTTTCTATGGAGGTCAAATAAACGAGAACAGTCTGTGAAATATTTTTAGAAAAAGAACATTTAGGGCCAGATTAACGTCTCCAGCAGCAGAAATCCTTCTTTGGATGTTAAAAATCTGCTGGGTTCACTGATGGCTCAGTGTTTTGTGACTAACTTCTTCTTCGGCTGGCCTTATGGTAAATGGACTGATTCTTATACAGCGCTTTTCTACTCTCCAGAAGTGCTCAAAACACTGTCTACAACATGCCTCGTTCACCCAATCATACAAGCACTTTCTTCTGCTGTAGTGCTGTTTAGTTAACATTCACACGGATGCATCGGAGAGCAAACTGGGGTTATTATCTTGTATCTGTTGTATTCGGGGGGAGCCACGGATCAAACCACTAACCATCCAATCAGCAGCTGACCTGCTCTACCACCTGAGCCTTTGTAAGGACCTAAAACAAAACTGTTAGAGCATTCAGGAGCAGCAATCTGACACCAGGCAGCACAAAGCAGCAACAGACACTAGAGGACACCAAAGGAACATCACTAACTTTAAAGCTGATATATATAATCAGCACAATCAGACTTTTAATATTCACAGTTTGTACACAACTAATAAACACACTTGCTGCTTTGAATTTACAGAAATTCAACACAAAGATCAGCAACCACTAACTACTACTACTTTTTCTCTCTCTCTTTTGGTGAGACAGACAGATGAACCCGGTTGAGCTCATAAAAAAAACAAAGATGAGGGAGTTAGAGACTGAAAAGAGAGAAGTGACAGTTAGAAATGAGGTCAGTCAGGAGCTGAAACAGGACCAGCTTGTTTTACATTGTTGGAGCTCAGGATCAGTGTCAGTGTGAAGTTTGTGTTTTTTAAATACTGTTGTCTGATGCTTGAGGTTCTATTTAAATCAAATCACTTTTATTGTCACATCACATGTGCAGGTAAACTGGTACAGCACATGCCAGTGAAATTCTTGTGCACAAGCGTCACAAGCAAACTACAATTATGCAAAATACAACACAATAACGTAAGAATAAACAAAGTATAAGAATGGGTAAATCTGAGGATTATAACAATAAATATATTTACAAATATAATAGTGTATGTGCATTACTGAATATGTATTGTTGTAAAGGCTCACCTTTCAGCACATTCACTTCACCAGATGCACCTTGTTTCTTTTCTTCACCTTTGATTGGGTGTGGTGCTTGCCCTTAATTGCACTCACCTCTCACCCGTTATATAAGGACTGCACTCACCTACAGCTCACTCTTTCTTCACTCCCACATGGGGCGGCAGCTGAGGTGAGTTTCTGTTTGAGTCTCTTGAGTTCATGTATTATTTTGAGTTGCTTTATTTCCTTTCAGAGACAGCAGTCCATGTGTGTCTTTCCTTTACTCATTATTCAATAAAACAAGCCTACAAGTGATGACTGATTGTTCATTCTCATCCTGACCGGATGAGCCATGATGGTAACAATCTCCAACCTCCTCTGAACCTTCCTCCAAAACATGGTCCTTTGAGCTGGAACAGTGTTATCGTCATGGATTCACAGCCCTCAACAGTAGATTTGAGCCATTTCGGTCGTGAAAGGCGACCTCCTGCTTACCTGCAGCAGTATGACGTTCAGTACCCTGGAGCTAGAAGTAGAAGTGCTAGATGTGATACAGAGAGTCCAACTGAATGCCAGCACAGTGACACAGATGCACATGGGCTGCAGGATCCTGATGGAGAGTCAGAAAGCCAACCAGAGACACACCCTGCTCCTTTACTCTCCAATCAAGATGAGGTTGTGAGGGAACTCCTGATGACGATGAGGGAGATTAGGCAATTCATGATTCAGTTATCTCCTCCCCATTCTCGCAGTTCCCCCAGATCTTCAATTCACACTGTCTCATCTGATAAAGCAAATCCTCTGTATGCAGTTTACAAGCCATTCCTCAAACACACCAGCAACATGAACAGTTCCCAGTGATTGATCGAGCAACATGTCAATCACCCTCTCAGCCCCCACAGGTTAGCCGTCCCTCTGGTGCAGTTCCTGCTGCTAGCCCTCCTTCACCAAATTCATCAATATTAGATGCTGCAGTTCCTTCAAGTGGTTTGCCTAGACCAGTTTTTCCTACACCAGATGAGACTCCTTTTAATTTCCTGGCCACACCACTGAAGGTTCCCCACCAGATTCCCTTTGAACAACTTGCTGTTCCTCTAGATGAAGACCCCGCTAAACCACCACCCACCAGCTACATCTGATGGTCTGCATGCACGGAAACCTTCGGGACTCATTCCTGCTAGTTCTAGTCACCCTGTTAGCACTAGAACACATGTATATAAGCTTGAGGGTCCTTCTTTCCCAGACCTTACCAGAGAAGATGAAATCCAGTATAGGCTGTTACGAATGGCCCTTACTAACCTTCTTGACCCTCATGAGACAGAGCACTTTAAATATCATGTCCTTCTCGATCATCTGAAAGTAGACCAAGGTAAACTATTAGCTCTTGCCTTTTTCCTACGCTCCTAACCCATACACTCAAGCCATCAAAGCCCTTGATGAACGTTATGGGCAACCAAGGCAGCTAGCATTGAAAGACCACCCAACATAGAAACTGAGAGTTAATAACACGGATAACAAAGGAGGGCAGGAGAACTGAGAGAAGAAAATCAATACCTGCAAACTACAAGCTAGAACACAAACTACACTGCAAAACTATTTGACCTTAAAAATGCAAAATTACTATTAATGACAGAACTAATCCTACAAAAAAATACATTAGTAAATAAATCATGGGTGTCAAACTCCAGGCCTCAAGGGCTGGTGTCCTGCAGGTTTTAGATGTCCTTGATCTAAAACAGCTGATTCAAATGGCTAAATGACCTTCCCAGCGTATCTTGAAGTTCTCCAGAAGCCTGGTAATGAACTAATCATCTGATTCAGGTGTGTTGACCCAGGGTGTTATCTAATAAATGAAAGCTCTAAAACAGAACATGAAAGGCAAACTAAGAATCCACAGAATACTTGATAACAATTACAAATAGAAAGTCCCAACTCAACATCAGATCCATGACAGGTTAGGAACCATCGAACATCCCATGTTCACATCACTACTAAAATTACAGAGTAATTGTTCTTTTATTTTTATTTTTTGCCTGTCCCGTTTGGTTCTTCAGCCATCAGAATTGTTGTCTGAAGGCCAAGAAAGATGCCCAACGGATTTACTTTACTAAGTAAATCTGAGATGATCCTTGAGAAAGGACACTTGGATCACCTGTTGAGAGAAGAAGAGAAAAGAAGCAAAAAAGAGAGCAGCATAAAAACACAACACCATCGCAATAATCTAGCTAAGTGTAAAAAACAGTAAATATTAAATGTTATTGTGCAGCACGCAAGACCGACAGGGCACAAAGTGCTTTGAGGTAGCAGCCAAGAAAGGTGTGGTTTGTGTCTGTGCACACCTGTGTGGATCAGCGCGCTTGTATTAAAAAAGTTTCTCCATGTAGCGATCTGCTAGGGGGTGTGGGGAGTAATAGCCCCGTCCCCCAAGAGCATGCAGGTATGGAGGAGATCCAGGCCCCAGACTTCCAGAGGCCCCAGAGTGTGAAAGCCCAAGAAGGACCATTGGAGGGGCATCCGTGCCACCCTCCTGGGAAGAGGTGAAAAGAGCCCCAGATGAGGGGTCACCCAGCAGCCGTGGTGCAGAAGCCACAGGGGGCTGCAGTGACGTGCCCGCGGGCTCTGCCAATCCACCAGAGTGGCGCAAGCCCCAGGCCCAGAGGCCTGATGGCCCCCCTAACTTTTGTTATGTTCCAGCATTTTGTTGTTAAACACTTTATTTAGGACCTTTGAAGATAAACAAATAACATATTATTTATATATATATATATTTTTTACTTTCCTTGTCTGTCTGCTCATTGATTTCAGAAACTATAACTTGTCCTAATCTGTTCTCTGTTGGGGGTCCATTCTGCCACGATGGGTCATTGAAGTGTAATCACCAGAAATATCTGAATTCTGTCTCAATATTTTGTGTTTGGTTCTTTGAAATGATCTCTCCTTATTGACCTGGATGTTGTTGTTTTATAATTTTGGATTTCCTAATAGCACTGATTGTAAATCCTGCTGTAACCAGATGTTTCTCTCTCTAAGGGTGAGTTTCTGTTTCTTTAGAGTTTAGGTCAGATCTTCATTCTAATCACTAAACTGTTGATGTGGCAACAGCTCTGTCTCTGTCTCTTTCCTTCATACCTGTTGAAGCAGGACTGGGCACTGCTGCATTGTGTGACTGTGACCCAAACACTGTGATTACTGATTTTTCTTCAGAAAGTGCAACGGCTCCTGGGACTGTAGAGGTTTTACCTCTGAAGCTGTGTTAATGTTTGGTTTCCTCAGTGCTGTGTTCACACTTGCAGTACAAAAACGTGTTGCAACACTTCCTGTTTGTGTGTTTGATGTGTCTGAAGATTAGCCTGAGGGTGCACTCTGACTTACTGTGTGGGTTTGAGGTTTTTCTTCAGAAACACATAGAATATAATTGAAACTTATCTTTTAAATCATTTCTCTCTTTCTCTTTTCTTCCTGGTTTTTAGTTTTTCATGTGTTTAATTTTTTGTTTCTTGATCTGCAAACATACATGATGGAACAGGACTGGGCACTGCTGCAGTGTGAGACTGCACTGTCAGCCAAACACTGTTATTACAGATTTTTCCTAGTAAAAGATTAGTTGAGCAACGACAATGCAAAGATTGTTAGTAATGATAGCATTTGATACTACTTAATGTCTCCTGTTGGCACCTGATGAGAATATTTCTTCTTCTAAATGTTCTGCATGTTGGAAATACTTGAAGCAAGTTGATCCTTTAGCGAGGACATTTTCTTTGACTCCTTAAGCTGTGCACACTGTGCTGTATGACAGGCAGAGGGGACGGCTATCTGCCATGACTGATCAGGGGTCAGCGGAGGAAGACGGAACAAAGACACACTGCGGGAGAGAGACAGACTAATAATAAGTAATGGATGAACACAGTAGTGATGTATAAACACAGAGTGAAAAAAGGTGACTGAAGCAGAAACAGTGCATCATGGGAAATCTTCCTGCAGCTTAGACCTAAGTGAGGGAGGATTCAGGGTCACCTGGTCCAGCCCTAACTAAATGCTTTATTAAAAGTTTGAAGCCTAATCTTGAAAGTAGAGATAGTGTCTGTCTCCTGAATCCAAACTGGAAGCTGGTTCCACAGAAGAGGGGCCTGAAAACTGAAGGCTCTGCCTCCCATTCTACTTTAAATACTCTAGGAACAACAAGTAGGCCTGCAGAGCGAGAGCGAAGTGCTGTTCTTGTTTGTACTTTTACATTTCCTACTAGTCATTAGTTAAACTAATTCATTCAGTATATGTTTGAAATAATTTTTTTATAATGAGTACAGTTTAATAATTAATGAAGAATTCGTTTTAGAATATCTACAGAACAAATTACATCACGTGAATTTACTGCAGATTAAAATTGTTCCCTGTACTGATGCTGTCAGTTTGGATTTCATCAATCTGCTGAGAAATTAACATAAAGAAATTTATTGTGGTTTAATCCTGAGAGGCTGAGATCTGCGCTCTTGTACACAGTTACTGTCATACACAAAATACCTAAAGACAGAAACCGAGGAGAAACAAAATACTCATCTGAGCTGTTTTTCTGCTCTATGAAAGACTGTGTCACCAAGTTTGTACTCACAACCTTTTGTTTTTCATGTAATCAGACCATCAGTTTAATGTCAGCCTACTTTAAATATACAATCCTAACATAAGAAAGCAAATGTTGATCGAACAGATCCTTAAAGTTTAGATTAAACTCTACTTTTCCTTTTAATTCTAAAGTATAAGAGAAACTTTTTCAGCAGCTGCTGCAGTTTTTCTTGAATAACAAAGAAAAAAATGTAAAGTTGGTGAAGTTTTGAGGGTTAGCTTTAAACTTGATGTCTTCAGCAGTGTATCATCATTACTGCATCAACATCCCAGGTGCAGTTCTCAGCTCCTGGGTCGGGCCTCTGGCTGCCTGTGGTTCTGTGGGGCTCTTGGTCTTTGGCTGTGAGGCCTCCCTCCTTCTGCTGCTGGGGTGGGCACACACTTGTCATCGAGATGTCTCCTCAGCTCTTTGGTACTCTTGTGCTGCTGTTTATTTTTTATTTTTGTGTTTTCTCCAACAGTTGGTGAATTGTTGTGTTTTTCTACTAGTGCTTGAGTTTTTCTCTCTTCTCTCATTTCTCCAATTTTTATTTTTTCTTTCTGTCTGTTTTTTCTCTCCTCCCCTTCCAGCCTATCAGCTCTATTGTTATATTACACATGTACTCATATAAATAATAAAGATAGATAGATGAATGAATGACAATACCCAGAGGAGCCTATAGAGAGTTTATTATAGAGCTCGTCTTTTCAAACCAAATACGAATATATGAGTATGAACGCACAACAGTGCAAAGCCAGGGTTTCATTCTTTATGAAGCTTGTTTTTTTTACTCTCACTTGTTTCTTTCTCTGCTCTTCTGCCTTCATGAATCTGAATCTGATTCTTGGAAGTCTGGCCTTCTGGATGATTGTTGTGTGATAAGCCTCTAAGTCACTGGTTTAACTCTGATTTTAATCAGGGTTTCTGAACAGTAGATGACAACAAAGCAGAATAACTAATTGTCCCACATTTTCCTTCATGTTGTTCACATGAAAAGTGAAAATTATTAGTGGTGCAAAAAGAAAAGTCATAAACTCGTCTTACTTCTTCTTGTTACTGTCATTGGTTCTCATGAATGCCTGCAGTTTCCTTGATAGCGGAGATGCTGCATCATGAAGATAATATGCTGTGAGTACATAGATCAGTACAGCTCCTGACATACGGTCATTATTCCAAAGGCTGTCAGTTCTTGGAAGTCTGGCCTTCTGGATGACGGCCAGCTTGTTGTGAAATCTAATTGCCTGACAGGAAGTCTGTCGTTTAAAGTGAAAGTGAGAGCGGAGGTGAAATCTTTTTTTCTTTTGTTTAAAGACTTCATAGCCTGGGTTGTAGTATCATTCCTCTGTCTGACTTTGAGAAAAAATTCAGCTGTCAATTCTCAGAATAGTAGTAATCTCACGTTTAATTTTAAATTGATTAGTCTCACCTTTCAGACACTCAGTTTATGTTTAAAAGAAATGTAAATTTCACTCTCCTCCTTTCACTAGATTCAGTTCTTGAGTGGGGGATCTGATGCCATCAGAATGTAAAACGTGTCATTTCCAGCATTCAGATACATGAAAACCTCACTGTGTGTACTATGATCCGCGGGTGGGTAATTGTACATTCCTACATGCAGACAGAAATATGGACCCAGATTTATCTGTTATGTTTATTTCCAGCTTTGTTCTGAATGAGAGAGAGAGATTCGGTAGGATGAAGGACAGCTGAGTTTGGTGCTGCCAGAGGTTTCTTACTATTAAAAGAGAGCTTTTCTTTGCCACTGCCAACTGCTTTAATTTAAGTCAGCTTTATTGTCAAATGTATTGTCAACGTGGTCCATATGTACAGATCATACACAGGAATTTGAAATTGCAGTGCTCCCTCAGCCCTCAGTGTTACAGTAAAACAGTGGTTCCCAAACCTTTTGTTCTAGGCCCCCCTTTGTTTTACAAGGAAATCTAAATCAATATTTGTTGTGACCTCCCTTTGCCTTCTTCTAGGTACACTTGCACACAGTTTTTGAAGAAACTCTGATTGTGGGTTGTTCCAAACATCTTAGAGAACTAACCACAGATCGTCTGTGGATGTCGGCTTCCTCACATCTTTCTGTCTCTTTATGTAATCCCAGACACACTCGATGATGTTGAGATCAGGGCTCTGTGGGGGCCACACCATCACTTCCAGTACTTATAGTTCTTTGTTACGCTGAAGATAGTTATTGACTATCTTTGCCTATGTTTGGAGTCATTGTTTCTGCTGCAGAATACATTTGGGACCAATAAACAATCATTTATATTTCTGAAAGCTTTCTTTGTTCACAGCAATTTTTCACACCTGCCTAAAACCTTTGCACAGTACTGTAAATATAATAAGATAAAAATAAAATAAAAGTCTTATATAAAATACAATCTTATATAAGATTGGGGAGTCTTTTGTGCAGAGGTGTAGTTCTGTGCCTCAGAGCAAGCGAAAAAATTGTTTAGCTCATTTGGTAGAGAGGTGTAACCAACAGCAGTCTGTGGAGTGGGCTTGTAGTCTGTGCCACAGCTTCTGAGTATCTCTGCTGTCCATGAACCTCTGTGAAATCCTCTCGGAGTACTGCCTTTTCACCTCTCTGATGCCACGTGACAGGTTTGGCCTTTGCTGTTCTTAGGCTCACCTCATCCCCAGCTCTGAAGGTTGCATTCCTCACCCTCAGAAGCCTGTTTTAAAAATGGATGGATATAAAATGATGGATTTAAAAGATGGATGTCATTACTGTGAAAACACCCATTGGTTTTCCACTGAAACTAAATGTTTGTTTTTGTTTTTTTTCTTTGAGTGATTGTTCAAGCCAGAAGTGACCATATACCAAAAAATGATCAATTAATCAACAAATTCTATGATAGACTGGTGACCCGTTTGTGTCTACTTCAGCTCTCACCCTGTGACAGCCAAGACTGGCTGACTGGCCCGCAGTGTACCTGAAATGAACAAGCAGTTAAGAAGATGGATTGATAGATGGATGGATTCATCCAAATGTCACTCTAAAAATAATCCATCTTCCATCCATCCTGTGCCTTTTATCCAGGTTTGGGTTGTGGGACAGCAACCTAAGGAGATCTTTCCCGACAGCCACCTCGTCCAGCTCTTCATCTCTCCAGCATGTCCTGGGTCTGGTCTGGGGCCTCCTCTCTAAAGGGCACACATACAAGAGGCATTAGATGCCTGAAGCAGTTCAACTGTCTCCGCTAGAGGAAATGCAGTTTTTGACTAATTTTATTTTCATGCAATGAAAAAGAAATTTAAAGCGTAAAGTTAAGCACGGTGGGACGGTGGTTAGCACTGCTACCTCACAGCAAAAAGGTCCTGAGTTCAAATCTGCTATCAGGCTGGGGTCTTTCTCTCTGGGTACTCCAGTTTCCTCCCACAGTCCCCCACCACCACACACAAACATCTCCCTGTGACCCTGACAAGTATAAGCAGAAGAAGATGGGTGGAAGTTAAGATTTGATTTAAATCCAAAATGGAAGCCATGAGCATTTATTTTTCTTTTCTTTTCTCCCCTCATTCTCATTATTGCAGGTCAGATGCAGCACCCAGGAAACAGGTCATGTCCTTCATGAGTCTTTCTCCCGTCAGCCTTTCTCTATGTCTGTCACAAAGCCACCGGAAGTGCAGTTATGGTTTACTGCTTTAAGAGAATAGAAACTCAAAGTGTTTTGGAGCGCGTCAGTGCGCTGCGAGGAGTGGCTCCGAGCTCCTTTTTATTAAAGAGATCCTGTAACGTCTGAACGTTTGAGGGTTTCTGCAGACATGGAGCTTCCACCACTTCTGATTCTGAGCTTCTGTTTCCTGAATTTATCCGGACTGACGTTTGCTGCTGAATCCGGTAAGAAACTCGTTGATTTAGACTGATCATGTGTGCAGGCGCTGTCACGTTTCACAGGAGCGGATGGAGCTTTAACGCTGCTCAGGCTGCTGCATTAGTGGGTGGATGACTGCGGCATCTACACCTGTGACATCAGCTTTTTACGCAGCCGCGTTTTAGAGTAAAATAATAAGACGGCAGATTAATGTGCAGCATCTTCAACAATGAAACGAAACTATTCTCTTTGTTCTTTATGGTCAAATACTTATGATTCCATTTGGAGGCGTTTTAATGTGAAGGAGTCGCGTGTTTGTTACTGCGCTGCATGTGTGTGTGTTTGATTGTGGACTTCTTCGTGGTGTGCTTATCGCCTTCTTAAATCATGCAGCAAACTACAATATTTCATTGTTCTTGGTTTCAATATTCTGAATCATAAAAAACCCTAATTTGTTTTTAACTCTTTGGTCTTCCTGTATATGTAAAGCTTCAGGTGCATATCTGGCTACTGCGCCGCTGCGAGCCGGCTCTTCCACCACTGACTTCGGCACTTTCGATAGTGACTCTTGATTGGCCAATTAAATGTCTTAACGCAACTGACCTTCCTATGCTCCCTATGTGCTGCTTCTAGAACAAAATTTAATGTAGAAGTAGTGTTTGATAAAAATTGAGAAATACTGCTGCACCGTGAATAGCAACAACAACGAGTAACAGCTTTGTAACTTTGTAAGTTTCATCTCCTTCAGCAAATGACTATCAAAGGATATTTTCTATATTTTCTATCTGCACAATATACTCATATTACTAGAGTCATGGTAAAGTGGAACTATTATAAGAGTTCCATTATATATTAAAGTCATTGTTATATTGTGTGAAGGCATACATTTTATGAAGTACACATTTATGAACTGAACTTTAGCTCTTAAAATATTTCCTCAGTGCTTCTCAGTGCACTCATTAAAATAGAGTTTTTTCTGGAGTGTTTTGCTGGCAGAGAGGAATACTGGGAAATATATTTCCTGTACTTCCTGAAATTGGTCTGTCATTTGTGTAAAATAACCACAGCAAGTGAATGCACTCATATTAGCAGAAATAAATATGCAGTGAGTCTTCTGTAATGGACCTCACTCTTTGTCTTCTGACCTCGATGATGCAACACTGATTTTTCAGTGTGTTATAGAGTCCCTAGCAGCATTTTAAATTATGTAAGTATGCCTGAAAGATGAATTTCAGATGTTTGTGTACTGTGTTTTCGCAAAGGACTGAAACATTCTTATCACTGAAAATATGCATTCATGATGTAATGCCTACCTCTGACTGTGGTTATTGTCCATGGTGCTGTCCAAAAACTGTCATCCCTGAATGAAAAGCGCAGCATTTATGGCTGTCAAATGATTAAAATATTTAATCAAAATTAGTGGAGAAATATACACATCTATGTTTATTATTGGTGCAACAATCCAAAACAGTAGGAAATGCTATACAGAATATTCGGTAAAAGTACTGCATGCGCATAAAACATACCAAGAGCAGACTCACAAAAAACATCCCGTTCTAAGTGGGATCACAACAGAAAGACACAAAAACACAAATGAAATAAAATGCACACATCACAGAAGGATGTTTAATTCAGAACTATGATTCAGCCTGTAAAGTGAAGTTATGATATAGCTTCCAGTTTACTGTCTCTCCTTTTGTATTCAGCGGAGGCTGAGCGACCAACCTCTTTTTCCTTCCTCTGACCTTTTTTGTGTTAATGCTTCATTATCATATTACCTTTGACAGTGTGTGTAGGTGAAAGAAATAAAGAGAGAATGTGACATTTAACTGCGGTACATTGTGTTGGTAAAGGTCCTAAATTACTAAACTTAAACCTATATTAATTGTTTTTTCGCTAATGTAGAGGCAGATCAGAAATCCAACAACAACACAAATGCTGCAGTCACATACTAAAAACTGCCAATATGAGTACAGAGTAAATCCCAGCAGATTGTCTGAAGAGTGATCTTCATGAATCCACTCCAAAAACAAATCAGGAAGATGGAGAGGTCACATTCATACTGAACTTTGGGATCGTAGTCAAAAACAGTAAGATAGAAAGTCAGAGCACAGAAAAATAAGCAGTAACTCACAGATATGTCAGGGCTGCTGTCAGCTGACAAACTGCTGTAGATCATTATTACAGTTGTAAAGCTGAGGAATCAGAATTTTTTAGATTAGAAAATTAATCATGAATGATCTGATATTTTTGTTTACAGAAAAAATAAATACAGTTTGGTCACAGTGTGATTGTTACTGAGGTGGAGCTGTGTGTTGGTAGGATGGAGGAGCAGCTCATGTGGATATTAGCAAAAATCAATATTCAGAGAGAGTCCTCTTTAATGGACCTCACCCTCTGACTTCTGAAAACAGAAATGTAATACATGAAGTAAAGGTGAGCTATTATACTCATTTCCAGCTCCATATTTTATTCTTGGACACGACTGGAACGGTTTAGCATGATTCACAGTTCACAATAATCTTTGTTTATCTCAGTCTGGGCCTTGGTGCAGCCTCTGAGCTCACCCTCTCTGAAACAAGCTCTTCAGCTCCTTCAGCCTCCATTTAAACCAGTCATACAAACTGTGGGGCTACAGGTGGGACTGTGATGATAACAGAAAAATATGAAGAGGAAGTAAACTAAAAATGTATGCTTTGTAAGGTTAAAAAGAATGATCATGACTGATAAAAATTAAGGGTGAACTTTCTTCTGATTGGCTGCCCCTGCCTCATATCTGACTTTTCCTTCTATCCTCATCACTGTTTAATTCATGTTTTGTCTTTCAGGGACACCTGTGACCAGAGTGACGGTGAAAGAAGATGATGGTGCCATTTTACCCTGCTCCCTCAGCACCAATGAGAACATTGAGTCAATGCTGTTTGACTGGAAGATAGAAGGAACAGTTCCACAAAAGAATGTGTTCCTGTATGATGATGGCAAATATTACAATTATGGCCTCTCAGGTCAAGATGAGGAGTTCAAAGATCGAGTCTCACATTTTCCAGAAGAGTTAAAGCATGGCAACGCGTCTATAAGAATAAAAAAAACTAGGTTGGAGGACAACGGAACCTATTTATGTAAATTTCCAAAACTGAAGCCAGAAATCAGAACATTCCGCATTGAGCTTGTTGTTGGTGAGTGCTGTTATAAACCAGCTGATTATTTACAGATGAAACGGTCAGCATGCACATCTGGCAGGGCCTCATCCCTACAGCACACCTGCATTAATATTCAGTGAACAAAACTGAGACCTTCCATGTGCATGCTGGTCCTGCGCCTGTCTACTTATCAGAAATCTGAGGTGTCCATGGAGTCTTTAGTAAACAAAATAAAATAAACAATTGTTCATTTCTTCTGAAATATCAGACACACAACTGTTCAAAGTGTTTTCTGACTGTGTGATTATGACACATTTGTGACCATAAACCAGCCTCTTGTTTAAATGTATCAGGACATTTATTTAATCTGTGACTGTGCCTTCTCTTTTAGTTTAGGATTATAAAAACTGTCTAATATAGCAAGTTAACATGTCTGGGTTTCTTTTCTCTAGTTTTATTTAACTGCCAACTTGATGATAACACAATCACCTCTAACATGTGTGTTTGTTTCCTTTCAGAGGGCATATTAATCTGTTAGAGCCTCTCACAGTCATGTGCACTTCTGCATGGCTGTAACTACCAGGCTCAACTTTGTAATAATTTCAAAACCATAAATATCTGATACCTGCCTGTTTCATCACTGTGAAGTAAAATCTGTGATATGTAATGTAGTCTGTTAGTTTTACCTTAAGCTCTAACACAGATCATTTGTTTGAGGATTGTACAGGACATGACTGAAGCCTTGATGTTTTTAAGCTTTTACGTCATATATTAAATACACTTAATCAGTCATTATGAGGGCTACAAGGCTGAAATTTACAGGATACCATCTTCATTTTGTCTACAATAAATGTGCCAAGTTTCATTCTGATATTTAAAAGTGGCTCTAAAATACTGCAGAAATTAATTGAAAGGGCAAAGTAAAGGAACCCTAAAAACTTACTTCAGAAATTCCACAAAAATCTCTCCAAACTTAACAAATAATGAGAATTCATTCTGGTGTTTGACATTTCAAATGTTCCTAAATGCTAAACTTAACTTCAAAGCGATTTCCTTAATAATTGAAATAAAAAATCTGCTGATTTATTATAATTAATCGGGTCTTTTTCGACAGATAAAACAGTTTTCTTTGATTTGTTTTTGTTCCATTGTTACAGCGAGGCTAACTACATTAACTTCCATACTTGGTCAGAGAGGTGATTTTACCGGCTTCAAAAGCAGAGTGGGTTCACTGCGGTGACTTTCTATTGGATGACAGTAGCTGTCAATCAAACACCCACCTGGATGTCGTAAAGATGCTCTGCTGTGATTGGCTGAAAGGATTAACGGCTTTTTGCGTGCATCATTTTACGTCGGATAACGATACGAATTGGTTAATTTTACCCGTGGGAGTTTTCAGATTCCAGCGATATCCAACACGATTGGTTAAATTATTTATTAGTATTTTTGTTATTGTTCTTTCAAAAGTTTAGGTGGCTCAGACAAAGTTTACTTAGAGAATACTTTCTTTTTTCCCGTTAGTTTTTTCTGCCAGTCGAACTCAAGCGAGCTGAAACTAATCTGTGAAGTTTGTTTTCTTTAAAACGAGCCCCCGTTTGTCTTCAAAAGTCTCTTTTTGGGCCAATGAACGGCTTGTTAACGGTGATGCATCAAGCTAGGGGTAAGGTTAATACCTTTTTACTGCCGTAAATTAAGACGTTACTGTTTTTATGTGGTAAATACTTCACTGAGATTAACGAATCTGCTGAAAAATGAGCATCTGCGCTTTGAAATGACGTATAAAATGTCTGTATCGATCTTTTCGGTCAAAGTTAAAATACACAGTATGTTTATTTATTATTTTTTACGTGTAAACTTGGGTCGCATATAACCTCTGCGTTTCAAAAGGTTAAAGGTCCGAATTAATGGTGAGTCCTCTTAGTTACGTCACTAATCTTTACGTCCTTGTGTGTATATATGAACTGATAGGTAAATACTGAACAATACTTTTACCATCTTATGGTTAGAACCATATAAAATATCTGCAGATTATCTTTATAAACAGTCCGAACAAACGTTTTATTTTATTTTTTGTTTGCTTTGTAAATATTAAGGATTACTTAATTAGGATTCATTCATAATCAGTTCAGTAACTGTGAATATTTGATTGAATAAGACATTATCTTAATTGCACATAGCTGTTCATCCAAATAGAAAACTGTCGCATGACCTACATATGCCCATATATCTCATCCCTCTCAGTGTCTTGGTTCAAATTTACAGTAACCTCTAAAAGTCTGCATTAAAATATATTTTTATATTCAAAATTGCAGTTTTTGATATTGTTATTTTCTGTAACATCTACAGTTGTTTACATATTTATTTATCCAAATTAAATTTGTAGTTTTTTGATGTTAAAAATAAATTTGTTTTAATTAATGGCACTTTATCATGTTTCTATATAACGCTTGGACAAATGTCTAAATTGGAGTCACAAGTAATGTATAGAGTGAAAACTCTCAAATTGAATCTCTACCTATCAAAACTGTGCTGTTAGGTACAGTTAAGGTGGAACAACTGTTCTTTATGCTCAAATACATGTGCATTCAGAGTAGGTAAAATAACTGACTGTCATTGTTACTGTCACATGATAATCTGTCTATCATGTGTTCACAGGTGCAGCACAACCTTCTGTCACAATTCTTAATCAAACAGATGACTGGGCACTGCTTCAGTGTGATGTTCAAAGTGGGTCCCCCAGACCTACGGTCGAGTGGTGGGACAGTAACAATCAGACCATTCCTTCTGATGACCCACATGTCTCTAAAATAGGAGATCGCTTCTACATCACTGTCAGCACTACTGTGAAAAAGGATGACAACTATTGCTGCGTTGCCACACAAGAGGACATCTGGCATCAGTCACAGAAGAAAATCTATATACATTTGAATAGTGAGTGGCATTTTAGTCATTAGACGATTCCAATAATTATTGCTTTTCAAAAATGTTAATACATGCTCAGACTGAATGCAAAGAATGATGTTTCCAAGAAAACAAAATGTTAAATAATTAAATCATAAAGACATGCAGTCAATGTCTGTAAAATGTTTCTCAGGTGAAAAAAGAAAAGGTCTTTGATAACACAAAAGCAGATTTTGTTTTTATATAAGTCTTCTTACAGATTTCATTATACACTGCTATTATATCAGTGTAACACATGGTCTGATTAAATTACTTTTTTATGTCTTGTAGCAAATGTTTGAGAGCAGAAACTAAAAAGTAAGATGACACCCACTACACATCTGAGCTTTGTCTCATTAAGGAGTCATTTCCCTTCTCTTTGGAAGTTTTCTGATAGCAAATCATCAAACTCTTTTAAAAAGTCTGTTGTGGTCCCTAAATCCAAAGCTGAGATTAACCCAACATATTAAGTGCCAAACTGTTGCTGCAACCCAAAGAATATGAAATAACACAAAAATAGCACCAAATATAAAAGATAAAAAATGTAAATATATATAAAAATGTTGCAGTCTTGCACGCCTCTCTGCAGCTTCTCTCCTCCTCTTATCCCTCCAAAGCCCCATCCCCTTAGAGACTGTGTCAGCTCCTAAACAGACAAAAATACAAAAAAAAAAAAAAAAAGGCAAACTAAAAATCGTATTGGATTATTAAACATTAGGTCTCTCTCCTCCAAGTCTCTGTTAGTACATGACTTAATAATTGATCAACAAATTGATTTACTCTGCCTTACAGAAACCTGGTTGCAGCAGGATGATTATGTTAGTTTAAATGAATCAACACCCCCGAGTCATTCTAACTACCAGAAATCTCGAAGCACAGGCCGAGGGGGCGGTGTGGCAGCAATTTTTCACACCAGCATATTAATCAACGAAAGACCCAGACAGACTTTTAATTCATTTGAAAGCCTGATGCTTAGCCTCAGAAACCAGTCTTACTTGTTATCATCTATCGTCCACCTGGGCCTTACACAGAGTTTCTGTCTGATTTCTCAGACTTTATATCTAATTTAGTTCTGAGCTCAGATAAAATAATTATTGTGGGTGATTTTAACATCCATGTAGATGCTAAAAATGACAGCCTCAACATGGCATTTAATCTGTTATTAGACTCAATTGGCTTCTCTCAAAATGTAAAAGAACCCACCCACCACTTTAATCACTCTCTGGATCTTGCACACACAATCCAAACATTAAAATAACTTTCTTAACTCAAACAAATGTCTCATTTATCATATTAATCAGGCTTATACTTTTAAATCTTTGATCAAGAATAAAAATGATTTAGTATTAGTGAATGCATATATAAATAAACTGGTAAACTGAGGTAAGCTGGGGGACCTCAATCTCTCCGAGCACCCCCTCGCTTGACAACTGTTGCAGCTATAAGAACAGGAGTGGGGTAGTATGAAGGGACATGACAGAGAAAAGTCTCTGAAAGACTGAAATGACTCACACACCCACAATAATCTCATGAACTTCATACAAATATCCTGTAAAGGATTTAGAAAAAGCTGGTGTGATTTTTGTGGCTGGCCTTCTCACATATGTATTTGCAGGAATTTAACATTAAAGAGAATAATATCTAAATAAATCATGCAAATGGGATTTGCTAATATTTTCAACATGTTTGTTGTTAATTCCACTAAATTTACTTTTCATGGTTGTCATAGTTTCTTGTTTTATTATATCTTTTATGAGCCTTCAACATAATTTCCTTGTGTATTTATTGATAAATTTATATTTTGGTCATTATTTCACCGTTTTACACAGTTTGTTTTAGTCTCAGTTTTCTCTTCATTATGTTTTCTGATATTTATGCATCTTTGTCTGCTACACTTTTATAATAAGAACCTTTTCTACCTTTTTGTGTCCACAGAGAAGAGGGACTTGGCACCCCAAGGTAAAGTCCAGAATCCTCATTTTGATTCATACATTACATCATTTGTTTGCTGTCATTCACAGGTTGGCAGTTAGCAAGGTAAACAAACAAAATGTATTAACATTAGGAACCAGCACAGTGAGGAGATCAGTTAGGAAGAACATGAAGCCCTGGAAAAAAATTCGACTTTAAAGACAATCTGGTAATTGGTGAGGGGACAGAGACGACTGTATGTTTAAAAAGTCCAAAACATGTCATAAGGACATATAGGAATGGTGGAGGGGAACTTGATATGGACTTGGAAAAATCAGAACCAGAATACCTATACAAGAAGTAAGAAAAAGCACGATATATATATATATATATATATATATATATATATATATATATATATATATATATATATATATATATCCCTTACTAATAAACATCTGAAAAAGAAAGTACAGCATGCGCAACAAAAGGTGTAGCTACAGCAGTATACAGTGTGTTAGGTGGAGTTGTAGAGGGAGATGGCCACAGGCAGGAATGATTTCCTGTGTCGTTTAGTGGTGCTTCTTGGTAATCTCAGTCTCTCACCGAACGTGCTCCTGTGGCTAGCCAGCATGTCATGGAGTGGGTGGGAGGCATTATCCATGATTGTCCTTGTCTTGGACAACATTCGCCTCTCCATCACTACCCTAAGAGAGTCCAGCTCCATCCCCACAACAGTGTTGGCCTTGCAGATCAGTTTATTGAGTCTGTTAGCATCAGCAACCTTCAATCTGCTCCCCCACCTGCTGCTCAGGTTGCTTAGCAACCATGATACTAACCGCGAGAAAAGTCAAAGTCAACTTTGTCATCTCAGAAACGTTCCATACAGCATTGTTTGAAAGAAAAAAGGTTTTTTTGTTCATTATGTCTGTGAAGGTTCTCAGTCATCCAGGTCATCGTAGTCTAAGGAGCTTGGAAAGAAAAGCGCCTGGACTTCTTTGAGTTGCTTGAAGATGTTTCACCTCTCATCCGAGATGCTTCTTCAGTTCTAAGGTCAAATGGCGGAGAGTCCCAGATTTAAACCCAGTGGGAGCTTCCCCCCAAAGAGGGACAAAGGACCCCCTGATGATCCTCTACCTAATCACATGAGCCAAAATGAGAAAACGGGTGTGGGTCCCAATCAGCCAGGGTTTCGGGTGAGCTCATTGTGAAACCTGGCCCCACCCTATCATGTGATTTCCTGAGGTCAGATGGCCCAGGATGTGAGTGGGCGTTAAGGCGTCTGGGAAGGGAACTCAAAACTGGATTATAGATGGCAGAGAGTTGGTGTCGTAAACCACCGCCTCTGTTCAAAGATGGTCGCTCACAGTGGACATAGATGCTTCTTTCATTCCTCTTTCAAACCATCTGTCCTCTCTGTCCAAAATGTGAACATTGGCATCCTCGAAAGAGTGACCTTTGACCTTTAGTTGCAGATGAACTGCTGAGTCTTTTCCTGTGGAGGTGGCTATTCTATGTTGTGCCATGCACTTGTGAAGTTGCCGTTTAGTCTCTCCGATGTAGAGGTCTGAGCATTCCTCGCTGCACTGTACCGCATACACCACATTGTTAAGTCTGTGTTTTGGAGTTTTGTCTTTCGGATGAACCAGTTTCTGTCTGAGCGTGTTGCTGGGTCTGAAGTACACCGGGATGTTGTGCTTGGAGAAAACCCTCCTGAGTTTCGATACACCGGCTACATAGGGGAGGACAATGTTGTTGCGTCTGTCCTTCTTATCCTCCCTCGCTGGTGTCTGAGCTTCTTTTCTGTGCATCTTTGCTGACTTTATAAACGCCCAATTAGGATAACCACATGTTTTAAGTGCTTCCTTTACATGTGTGTGTTCCTTCTTTTTTCCTTCAGGCTTAGAGGGAACATGTTCTGCCCGGTGGTGTAGGGTCCTGATTACCCCAGGTTTGTGTTCCAGAGGGTGATGGGAGTCAAACAGGAGGTACTGGTCCGTGTGTGTGGGCTTCTGGTAAACTTCGATGTTGAGTTTGCCGTTCTCTTCAATGAGCACAGCGCAGTCCAGGAAAGGCAAACAGTTGTCCTTTGTGTCTTCCCTGGTGAACTTGATGTTTTTATCCACAGCGTTAATGCGCACAGTGAAGGATTCCACTTCTTGTGTCTTGATTTTGACCCAGGTGTCGTCCACATATCTGTACCAGTGGCTGGGTACTCTTCCTTTGAAAGAGCCAAGAGCCTTTCTTTCCACTTCCTCCATGTAAAGGTTGGCTACAATAGGTGACACGGGGGAGCCCATGGCAGAGCCATGTTTTTGTCTGTAAAAGCCTTCGTTGTATTTGAAGTATGTAGTGGTGAGGCAGAGGTCTAACAGTGTGCAGGTCTGATCGGGTGTGAAGTTGGTCCTGTCCTCCAAGGAGCTGTCTTCTTGTAGTCGTTTTCTGACAGTCTCCACTGCCTCCGTGGTGGGTATGCAAGTGAAGAGGGAGACTACATCAAAGGACACCATGGTTTCATCTGGGTCCAGGGTAAGTTTCTGGACCTTGTCGGTGAAGTCGGTGGAGTTCTTGATGTGATGTGGGGTGTTCCCCACAAGAGGTGCTAGGACAGTAGCAAGGTGTTTCGAGATGTTGTAAGTGGCTGAGTTTATGCTACTGACAATGGGTCTGAGTGGGACAGCTTCCTTTTGGATCTTAGGAAGTCCGTAAATGCAGGGTATGGCATCCCCTGGGTAAAGGCGGTGATATGTAAGGCGGTCAATGATTTTGTCCCTTTCAAGGTCTTGAAGGCAAGCTATAACTTTCTTTTTGTAGCTGCTTGTGGGGTCTCGCTTTAAGGCTTCGTAGGTATTGTTGTCACTGAGGAGAGTAGTGATCTTTGTGTGGTAATCTGTTGTGTTTAGGACCAGGGTTCTTTTCTTGTAATGTGAGGTTAGACGGAGGGACTTTGGCACTGGAGAGGGTGGCTGAGACTTTCATCCTGATTTGCTCTGCTTCTGTCTGTGATAATTTATTAATCAGTATGGCGGTTTCTGTGGCTGTGATGAGGTCCACTATGGGCAACTGTTGCGGAGAAATGGCAAATTTGAGTCCTTTGGCTAACACTTTCTTTTCGGGTTCAGTGAGATTCCGGTCTGAAAAGACCGGAGTGGCCTTAACGCCCACTCACATCTTGGGTCATCTGACCTCAGGACATCACATGATAGGGTGGGGCCAGGTTTCACAATGAGCTCACCCGAAACCCTGGCTGATTGGGACCTACACCCGTTTTCTCATTTTGGCTCATGTGATTAGGTAGAGGATCATCAGGGGGTCCTTTGTCCCTCTTTGGGGGGAAGCTCCCACTGGGTTTATATCTGGGACTCTCCGCCATTTGACCCTTAGAACTGAAGAAGCTTCTCGGATGAGAGGTGAAATGTCTTCAAGCAACTTAAACAAGTCCAGACGCTTTTCTTTCCAAGCTCCTTAGACTTTTTTTGTTCATTCATTTTTTTTTATGACATCACTTTGATTAGTTGAGTATCTGAGGCTGAGACCACGGGACTGTAAAACATTATTCTTGGGTTTCATTTCTGTACTGAACAGACATTTCAAGATTAGTTATATAGCAATATAACTAGCAATTAACTAATGTTGTTCATGAGACTAAAGTCATCTCACTTTGGTAATGTAAATATAATATGGCCAATATTATATTTATTGTCAGATTATTATGATATATTACAGCAGTGAGCTTGAACTCTGTGTCAAATATTCAAGTTGCAGTCATTTATATTTCCTATCAACTTAAATCTTCACTCAAAGACAAGTATCTGTGACAGTGTATATATAAATGTATTAAATATAAGAGACAAATATTGTTCGTTTAATATGTTGGCATTATTACATTTGGCTCAATCCTTACATATATGTGTAAAAAGAAAATGTACAAGCTGTGATAACTGTTTCTGATAGAATGAAGAGTCGACTGATATATGAAATATTCCTTTATTGGGTTAGAAAATCAGACCATGTCATAACTGCTTTCAGTCATACAGAATAGATATCAGAGCCTTAAACAGGCTGACGTCTGCTAAATGGGTCAAACTGGGCAGAAAGTATACAAACACATAACATCCTTATAGAATATGATGTAACACTATAGATCAACTTACCTCAGAATATATAAAGCATATAAACAATTACAGCAATATGATGCAACAAACACAGCAGCTACTGATCCAAAATACTCAAAGCTTCATAGAACTGAAACCAACATTTATTTTTAGCTCCATTCTGCTGCTGATACAGACTTTAGGTTTCTGAATATTAAACTTGTTGCTGCCTTTCATAGTGTGTAACTTGAAGGCCCTGAGTACTTTCTCCCACACTGAAAACACTGGGATGATCACATTATTTGAACATTACCTAATAAGACTGATTCAGGACAGACAGTTATGTTAAACTTTCCTAGCAGTCCTTCACAAACAGGGAACAGTCTGTCTATTCTCTCCATCTGTCAGCTGCTGGCTCTTCCTCCTCCTCTTCCTCACACACTGCTGAGTTTGTCCTGGTGGATCATCAGGGCTGCAAAGCCTCACAGATGATGTGCAGCAGTGGGTCCCTCAGTCTGTCCTCACTCTGGACACTTGCAGTCGTCACACATGGAAATCAAATGTGTGATAAGCTGCAGGATTCAAACACAAGTGTAACTTATAAATACATGTTCATACTTTTATTCCACAATCAGAGAGAAAGAAACAGAGAGAGATTGCAGGACAGACAGACAGGTGACAGTCTCAGGTGTACACACTGCTACAAAACAGCACAAGAGAAGGAGGATTTAGTGTTTGTGTTATTACGAGTGCTAAACAAGAAGAGTTCCAGATGGTACAGTGGACACATGTGTGACTCCTGTGATTAAAGCATCTTTCTTTCAGCTTAACGAGTGAACCGTCAGCTCGTTCAAACATACGTTAAAGTCCGTTTGGCTCGACACCACCGAACAGAGGCAGCAATATAACACAGCTAACATTAACAGTGCAGTGAATCCTGCTTGTGCTGTGATATTCAGGACTGCAAACCGAGCAGCATCACTGAGTTCTAACAGCATTCTAACATCTCACCTGTTGTGTGCCCACTTTATTACTGAATTAGGCAGAACACTCTGAATTAAATCAGGACATAAAGCATGGTCTTTCTCTTGCTTAAAGGGATTGCACGGCAGTATTTTCCTGTTTTGTATGTTCGGCTATGCCCTCTCTATTTTTGGTTTCCACACCCCAAACAAAACACGCATTAAGAGGCTCTAATACCTGTGTCTCAATCTCGCAGCCCAAAAAATCTTTTTTTTTTTTAAATATTCACGAAAATGATTTAATATGAAGGCAATAGGCAGAGTGTTACAGGCATAGCCCTAAAGAATGTAGCTTCATGGACAGTGTAGTCCGTGCTGCAGGGAGAATGGACTGCCATTATGTGAGCGAGGGAGGGAGAAAAAGGAAAGGAAAGAGCTGTCACCGAGCAGAAACGGGAGCTGGAAGCATGCAAATATAAAAATAACCAGTGCAGCCAAAAACAGTGCCTGACAAGCCCAGTTGTAAGTAAGCTATTAAGACTCGACTTGTTAAGAAATATACTCTAAAACACTTCTTCAGTAAAGAGTCAGAGAAGAGAAACACACCGAACTTCTTGCTAGCAAGGGCAGCCTCCAGCACTGAGGCTCGCACTGAGAAACTGCCCCGATCTTTATTTATACTTCAGTGAGCGTTTGCTCCTTACATTGGAATGTGGAGGTGTGTGTGTGTGCGTGTGTGGGGTCAGAGTGTGGCCCCATAAACGACTTCCCTTAACCTGCTGGTCTGGAAAATCCAACAGTTCATCTATATGTAAAAAAGCACTTAAACTAAAACTGACATAGCTACGTTAATCCTACCGTAAAACAATAAGACAAGGTACGACCTCTCTCATGCTCCTAGGATGTGGGGGTGAACACCCTAGAATGTTACAGACCTCCTAGGAAGAGACATTCTTTCAATATGCCACCAACTATATACTTCTACACACAAATGATTACATGCAGCATTCTACCATATGCAAACTTATATCATTAAAAGATTATACTGACTACTAAGTACAATTTTCCTATTAACACGACTGTACACTGTTTTCGTGTTTTTCTCCGAAACAATAAGTTCCGTTGGAGCAGCCTTTCAACGCCTCTCTCTGTCTCTCGCTAGCAAAGTTGACCCAGACAACAAAGTAAAGCTAGTTTTCGGCTACGAGCCTGACACGAACCCGACGTCTTAGCCAGAGGTCCCTTTCCTACGGTTTTGAGCCGCGGACCTGTTTTATATACGCGTGGGATAGTTTTCTATATGAGATCGCTGCAAAAAGTGCAGCCTTACCTAATGTCCACCTACTGTTACTCATTTATATTAAGATTTAAACATCTAGTCGGTATTGGTATGGCGAGTAACCTTCAGTAAAAGTCATAATTCACACAGCAATACTACATTCATGTAGTTGTAAAAAGCACGATAATATATTAGGTAATCCAAAGTATTCCGTTACGTTACTGTCATTGAGTAACGTAACGGAATATGTTACAAAATACATTTTGGGGCATGTATTCTGTAATCTGTAGTGGAATACATTTTAAAAGTAACCTTCCCAACACTGTTCGTAATGTCCTTCTCTGGTCTCATGTGTCTCATATTTCTTCACGTGTCGTATTACGGCGATAATGAGCTCCTGTTGGTGATTCAATAATGACTTGGTTTCCAGTTCTGCTTACAACTCTGTGTGGCGTTGCATTGAATGGTGTTGTAAACTTTTCCACTTTGTCTTGTTGAACCAGCACTGTGTCTCCCATGTCAACTTTTGAATACTCAGCTCCCCTTCATTCATCAGCAGAAATCTTTGATTTTCCTTTCTGTTCAGCGTCTCTGTCACACACGTCCAACTCCACTGTTTTTGACTCACTGATGTTCGGTAACTTTCCTCTCATTTTGTGGTTAAACAGGAGTTCTGCGGGACTTTTCCCTGTGGTTGGATGTTCAATGTTGCGATACACTGTCACATATTTTCTTAGCTCTCGCTTCCAGTCAAGTCCTTCGGCTTGTGCGATCCTGATTCTTTTCATCAATGATGCATTTTGATGTTTCACTTCTCCATTTGCTTGAGCCCATTTTGGTGTAGTTCTTATATGTTTGATTCCATTAGTTTCACAGTATTCTCTGAATAACTCAGATTTGAACTGTGAGCCGTTATCAGATTTGATGGTAACTGGTAGCCCATGTCTGCTAAATATACAGTCAATAGAGTCAATGACTTTTTCAGCAGTCGTAGACGTCATTACATCATACTCATAGTACCGACTGTAGTAATCTATCAGTACAAGTATTGAGTGGCTCGAAGATAGCGGTCCCAGTAAATCTACCGCCACATCCTGCCAAGGTGCATCCGGTAAAAGTGTGTTTCTCAGTGGTTCAGGAGCATCTGGTCTGGCTACTATTTGACATCCGTGACAAGATTTACAAAATTTTTCTGCAGCTTTGTCCATCCCTGGCCACCAAACTTTTGTTCTGAGATGCTGTTTGGTTCCAACAATTCCTAAATGTCTTTCATGATCTAGTGAAAGTGCTTGAGCTCTGAGGTTTTCTGGCAATACAATGCGAGTTCCCCCGCAAAACTATGTAGCCGATGACGCACAGTTCATTTGCAATGGGTGTACATGTTTTCCATTTTTCAAAGTGTCCATTTTCAATAGCTCTTCGCACTTCTGTTAATTCTGATTCTGTAGCAGAGGCTTCTTCAACCTCTCATGTTGTGAGTGCTTTTGGAGTAGCATTAACTGCAACAAATCTCACATATTCTTCAGATTCAAGCTTGTGTACCTCTTTTGACGTGGTGTCAGACAGCAGTCTTGACAGTGAATCTGCAATGTTTTGTTTTCCTGCAATGTGCACTACTTTAAAGTCATATGGTTGCAGTCTGAGAACCCATGCGTGCACAAGGTTTAGATCTTTGGCTGTATATGACCTCTAATGGCTTGTGGTCTGTGATGAGGTCAAACTTCCTGCCATACACATATGGATGTAGTCTCTCACATGCCCATACCAGTGCTTCTCTTTTTGTTTGAGAATATCTTCGCTCACAGTCTGTTAAACTCCGGCTTACGTAGCACACTGGTACCTCTTCTTCGTTCTGTATTTGCATTAGCACTGCGCCCAAGCCTACAGGGCTTGCATCTGCTATGACTCTGGTTGGGGCTTCTTTGTCAAAATAGGCTAGGGTACCTGCTCTGGCTAACTCAGTCTTTAGTCTTTCAAATGCTTGCTTTTGTTCTCTTTTTGAGTTAAACGTCTAAGCGGTTCAGAGAGTGTAGCAAACTGTGGTATGAACCTGCTGCTGAAGCCTACCAATCCAAGAAAGCTTCTCACCTCAGTAGCATTTTTCAGTTCTCGGGCTTCCACCACAGCTCTCACTCTTTCTTCAGTTGGGCCAGTGCCTTTCTGCATCAGCAGTATTCCCATGATCACAGCATGCAGTCGTTTTTTATTAAGGCATACATGCCCATATGGAAAAGAAATAGTAAAAACTTATATGATTTACTCGTGAAAGTGGCCACTTTCTCATTACTTTCATATATTGTTTTAGTAAGTACCCAAAACATACAAGGTTCATTTATATAATTTTTCAAGGGATCTTATATCTGTTTTCACTCTTATATGCTTTTCATACAAGTTTCACACAAGACAGATACAGTGGGGCAAAAAAGTATTTAGTCAGCCACCGATTGTGCAAGTTCCCCCACTTAAAATGATGACAGAGGTCAGTAATTTGCACCAGAGGTACACTTCAACTGTGAGAGACAGAATGTGAAAAAAAAATCCATGAATCCACATGGTAGGATTTGTAAAGAATTTATTCATAAATCAGGGTGGAAAATAAGTATTTGGTCACCTCAAACAAGGAAAATCTCTGGCTCTCACAGACCTGTAACGTCTTCTGTAAGAAGCTTTTCTGTCCCCCACTCGTTACCTGTATGAATGGCACCTGTTTGAACTCATCATCTGTATAAAAGACACCTGTCCACAGCCTCAAACAGTCAGACTCCAAACTCCGCCATGGCCAAGACCAAAGAGCTTTCGAAGGACACCAGGAAAAGTAACGTAATAGTAACGAGACAATGATCCAAAACACACCGCCCGGGCAACAAAGGAGTGGCTCCGTAAGAAGCATTTGAAAGTCCTGGAGTGGCCTAGCCAGTCTCCAGACCTCAACCCCATAGAAAATCTGTGGCGGGAGTTGAAAGTCCGTGTTGCTCGGCGACAGCCCCAAAACATCACTGCTCTCGAGAAGATCTGCATGGAGGAATGGGCCAAAATACCAGCTACTGTGTGTGCAAACCTGGTAAAGACCTATAGTAAACGTTTGACCTCTGTTATTGCCAACAAAGGTTATGTTACAAAGTATTGAGTTGTATTTTTGTTATTGACCAAATACTTATTTTCCACCCTGATTTACGAATAAATTCTTTACAAATCCTACCATGTGGATTCATGGATTTTTTTTTCACATTCTGTCTCTCACAGTTGAAGTGTACCTCTGGTGCAAATTACTGACCTCTGTCATCATTTTAGGTGGGGGAACTTGCACAATCGGTGGCTGACTAAATACTTTTTTGCCCCACTGTACAAACTTTATAAGATTTTTATATATCTTTTCCATATGGGTGTACACTATTTTAATTTATAGAGACATTTTGTTACTGAGGTTAAACATGATATATAAGTCACTTAGATAACATCTAAATGTTAATGTTTGGTTTATTTCAGTGTTTTATTTGTTCCTGAGTAAGTCAGTTTGGCTGAGATTAAAGTTAAGCTTCATAACATATTAATGACAGTTAAATTAAGACGGGACGGCAGTAAAAACTCCGGACCTTTGACATCAAGTACGCTGGTGTTCCAATTGTTCCAACAAATTGCGAGTCTGTACTCGCGTTCTCGCCAAGTCCGTACTCCCGTGCGTTCTTGGCAAGTCCGGTCTCGCTGAGAACGCGAGTACGGAGTCGCGTACTTAGAATTGAGAAAGGGCCCTTGTGTGGGGTGGAGTTGTAGGAAAAGACTTATGCAGAAGTTTGGGGTACCGCGCTGTTAGGGGAGATTGTTTTTCCATGTTAGTTCGATTTTACCTCATCACGTAAGCTGTGTTCCTGGTTGCCATCCTTCACGGTGATGCTACGAGTGTTAAGTTCATGACTGAAAGTAAGTTTCCTTAAATATGTTTATTTTCCGATCCTGATGTTTGCGTGATAATGAACATGGCTGTACAAAGTCTGATAACAAAGCAGAGCAGCATGTGCTGTAAATTGTCAAAAACATCTTCCCACAAAGAAAGGTAACACCAGAACAAGATGTGATGCCAAGACATGACCAACTCCATGGCCATAAATATTTCTCTTATGGCTTATCCCAGCTGCATGCTGAGTGTGGAGAGAAGGCTGAACGGCTGTGTTTACTACCACATCAGACTGGTGGTCAAATGAGTCGCACATTTGATCATAAATGAATCTCACTGTCTGTTTCATTGAGACAGTCAGGACTTCATGTGCCCTTTGTTCACCTTGGGGAAAAAATGGACCACAACTCAGTTTTTATAATGTTCTTCCTTATTTACATTGAACTTTTCTTGTACTGATTATCTTGTACTGTACTGACATAATTTAGTTTTCCAGTTTTTTATGTTGTTCTGTGATACTTGAAGCTGCTAAGTCAGAATTAAGATTTTAGTTTATTATATGTATCTGTTATTTATTTAAAATAATCGTGTACAGTGTTGCAGAGGATTTATCATGTTCAACTTCTGAAAAAAAAAACCAAAATAATTCATTCAGTAAAAGGACTAGATGTTGCAATCCCTGATAATGCATTACTTTAAATGGAGATAATCTTGAGGGATGGCTATTGTGAGGAAAGGCAGCCCAGAAACTTTACCAGTGGCACACATCGTTGTGTGCCTCAACTTTCAGTCTTTTACCCAGGCTAATCTGCCATTTTTTCCTTGGTTAGGTTTAGGGATTAGAGATCTGATCTAGCTTATCATATTAAAATTTGACACATTGTCAGTAGTGGACCTTGAATTCATCAGGTGTTTCGCCCATTATCACTAGACACCCTCATCTAAGAAGGCCCCCTCAACCCTCTCTTAGCAGTTTTGCTGTTGTATTGGCAACAAAGCCCCTGCACCCCACTTCCACCGGGTGCACCTTGATCTTCCAGCCTCTGTCCTCTGCCTCAGCTGCCAAGTTGGCATACCGCAGCTTCTTACGCTCAAATGCTTCCTCAATTGCTTCCTCCCACAGTACCGTCAGCTCAATGACGTGCGCAAGTTCTTTTTCTAACTTCGCTCTGTGTTTCACTATGGGAATCGCCTCGGCGTGACCGTCTATGGAAGCTCCAATCCGGTTGTTCAGTGATGACACGACGAATCCTACTTCCGGGCCTGAAGTAGTCTGCGTTTAATATGGCTTTTGTGTTGTTAACATGTTTAATGTTTTGTATTTTCTTCTATTTGATCTCAAAAAGCTCCTAAAACAGTCAGTGATCCCTGTTGACCTCCCTCAGCTTTTATTACCGCTAATCATTTATTTAAGCTCAGTTTTTAAAACCTTAGGATGTAACTACAGCCCAGCCCATGCAGCAGTATATGAATGACTAACCTCGTATTATGGATGGATTATCTCAGTTGTTCTCCTGGCTGAAGTTTGGTCCTTTTACAGCATCCTGCCATGCGATTACATTTGTTCCTGACCACCGAGAACACTCACGTTAACTTTTATCGAGTGGAAAAAAAGTTAGCTTGTTTATATTATGCTAACATAGCTGTGTCGCTAGCGGTCACGTAGCACATCATTATATACCAGCTAGCCCAACTTCAGTAACCCTACAAACGTCACTGCTGTTTAGTTTTCTGTCTTCATTTATGCTGGAAGTGATAACAGAGCTGTACGTTTTAATTTGTTTCCAAAACCCCGCAGTCAGGACATGCTATATTGTATTTAGATAGAAGCTAGCGAGCTAACTCCCTGCTAACTTCTAACTCCGTTAAATGTCATAAATTCCGTTTTCATGGATGCCTGGATGTTAAACTCAGTTGTTACACCTGGTAGAGCAGAACGCTGATCATTTTATTAAAGATGAAAGACTTTAGGCAGTTTTTCAACTCTCAGTAATGCCACAGTGATCGTTTGATATATGGACCTGCAGCGGAGTTTAGGTCCAGACATGGCTAGTGACGTCAGACTGAACAACCGGATGACAACACGTCTGTCTACGACAGACCAGTCAAGCCGTGCTCAGGGCTCCACTCCCTCATTCTAACACGGACGACCAGCCCCTCCTAACTCCTTCTCGCTTTCTTCCCGTGAGCAACTACTTTGAACTCCCTCAGCACGTCCAGGATAACTTGATTAGCTGCTTAACAGTTCTCAGGCATCCCGTGTAGGAGTACGTCGCCGAACGCAGTTTTTCCGGTTCCAGTTTGGATTGTGCTGAGTAGGTCCTTCAGAAGAAGTGTACTTACAGTTACACTGTGGAGCAGCAATCACGTCATGCGAGCTGTTCCAGTGGTTCCTGGTTTTAGTTAGAGAAGTAGCCAACATTGTGTAACTCGGGCTAACGCGTTCCAGCGAGCTGTTCTTTCAGTGTCCGGCTAGCATTAACTTATTAGTGTCTCACTAGCATTAGCTTGTTAGTCGACCTGTTCGGTTAACATTAAGTTGCTAACGACATTGGCTAATGGAGTGCAGCTAACGTGTCACGACGAGCTGACTCACGTGGCGACTAGCTCTGATTTAACCCCTGCTGCTAGTTCTAGTTACGTACGGTCTAACGTATTGTGACAAGCCTGGTGTAGCCTAGTCTCACCCCTTTCCCCGAACCATGTCTATAGCTCCTACCCCCGTCAAAGGGTCGGAACCGAAGACCAAAGAGGCTGCATTCCGCCCCTGCCCATGCGGTGCCACCAAATTAATTCTGCCCAAAAGGGACAGATTTATTTTAACCCAATTCTGCAACAGCGGACGAATGTTTTGAATCACTGGGGAGATGTTTACTTGCATTATGTTGTCTAAACCAGGGGTCAGTTTAATCCCTAAGTAAGTCAAACCCTCGGGCATCCACTTGAAATGCCATGAGCTCCTCATAACTGGCGGACACAGTTTAGAAATGGGCATAACTTCCGACTTAGACCAATTTATGGTGTAGCCAGAGATTACAGAAAAGGAATCAATAATTGAGGAAATTGCAGGAACGGCCTGTTCTGGGTTACTTGAGATCAGTAAAATGTCATCTGCATACAAAAAAGTTTTATGTTCTTCTTGACCCATATCACCTTGAATCACCTTGTTGTTGAATTGTGCTATACAAATAAATTTGCCTTGCCTTGCCTTGCCTTGCCATATCCACCCCTCTGATTTTCTTACATTCACGTAATGCAATAGCCAAAGGCTCCAAAAACAGGGCGAAAATGAGAGGTGATAAGGGTGAACCTTGTCTAGTACCCCGACTTAACGAAAAGGAGGGTGACATTATCCCATTGGTAGTAACTGTAGCCATTGGATCTGTGTATACCACCTGAATCCACTGCCTAAAAAAGGGACCAAAACCGAATCTCTTCAACGTATAAAACAGAAAGGAATACTCAACTTTATCGAAGGCCTTCTCTGCATCTAAGGAGAACGCGACGACAGGGTCTAAATTAGTCCTGCTCTTCCAGAATATGTGCAATAACCTACGTAGATTATCTGCAGAACTTCTGTTTTTCACAAAACCGACCTGATCCCTATGCACCAAATACGGAAGAACTTTCTCAAGCCTAAAAGCTAGTATCTTAGAAATAATTTTTTCGTCCACATTAATTAATGAAATTGGGCAATACTTCCCACAATACTGTGGGTCTTTCCCTTTTTTATGTAATAACGTGATCACTGCCGATCGCATACTAAATGGTAGTCTCCCTCTTTGAAACGCATTTTGATATACCGACAGTAGTCTTGGAGCTAATTCGCCCACGAACACCTTATAAAAATCTGATGGAAATCCATCGTTGCCTGGAGATTTGCCCAATCTAAGACTGCCAATTGCCTGCTTAACTTCAATTAGTGTAATCTTACCTTCTAATACAGTTCTTTGATCTTCAGACAGGCTGGGAATTTTAATAGAAGAGAAGAAATCTGCCTCTGTTCCTCCACCAATCCATTAGAGGTGTAAAGCTCCTGATAAAATTTAGTAAAAGTATCATTAATTTCTTTTTTTACTGGTGGTCAACTTATTATTATTACTAGGAACAAAAATAGATGGTATAAGGTTGCTAGATTTTATCTGCTTAACCCTGTGTGCCAACATTTTACCTGTTCTCTCCCCTTGTTCAAAATACTTCTGATTTAGACAAAACATTGCATATTCTTCTTTTTTCTCCAGTATACTATTCATCTCAAATTTAAATTTAATTAATTTGTTCCATAAATCCCTCTCTGGGTGCAGCATGTGTTGTTTTTCAAGCTCCTTGATATCCTGTTCCAGCTTCATCAGCTTGTCCCTCTCAGCTTTTTTAATCAAGGAGCAATACTGGATAAGGCGCCCCCTCAAATAGGCCTTAAAAGCGTCCCAGGTCATTCCAACGTCGTCAATAGAGCCCTCATTGTGCAACCAAAACTCCTTTATCATTTCCCTTATACATTCACAATGACCCTTATTCTTCAATAATGAGTTATTCAAACGCCACCTAGGTGACGGTTTAATATTATCACTATCAGAAAGAACAAGGTCAATGGGAGCATGATCCGAAACAGCAATATTACCAATAGAGGACCCAATAGTTTGACTTACCAGAGAACGGGACACCAAGAAATAGTCTATCCTGGAGTAGGTTGAGTGAGGATGCGAAAAAAAAGAAGTATAATCTCTTTCTTGAGGATGAAGAAGTCTCCATATATCTACCAGGCTCAATTCCTCTGACATCACGTCCACCGCAACATTTCCTGGGTCCTTACTTAGTCCAGTACGGGAGGATTTATCCAACAATACATCCCTGACCCGGTTAAAATCTTCCCCAATTACAATATTTGTATTACCTATAGTCCGCACAATGTTACAGACTTCATGAAAAAATTGTGGCTGAGGAGAATTGGGAGCATATATGTTGACCAATGTCATTTTCCGCCCCTGTAAACATGCATCCAAAACCAACCATCTACCCTCCTGATCTGTATAATGCTTAAAAACCTGAAAATCCAAGTTTCTTCTGATCAATATGACCACCCCTCTTTTTCTAGCCGAAAATGCACTAAAATAAACTTGCGCCACCCAATCTCTTTTAAGCTTTAATGATTCCGCCTCATCGAGATGGGTCTTCTGAATCAGGGCTATGTCTGTCTTTTTCTGCTTCAAGTATGTGAGGATTTTCTTCCTTTTAATAACATTATGACAACCCGCTATATTCCACGACACTATTTTACATAACTCCATAACACCACGCGAGCCAAGTTATTGTACAGATTTATCCAGAAGAAAATCCCATTTACCCATATAACAAATCTTAAAGCCAGTTACATGAGACAACCCAGTGGTCCAAAAAATAGGTCTATACAGGACAGTTGGCACCATACCATCAAAACGAACAACAAAACAAAACACAGTTGGGAAAAAAAAAGAAAAAGAGAAAAAAAAAAAAAACACCATGAAATCGTTGGTCCGTGGCACTCAAAGATCTCATAATGGCGTCCCTCCTCACGTCCCCCCAAAACAACAAAAAAAAAAACCACATAAGTAAACTAACCCTTAGCTTATAAAATCCTCTTAATCTACATCACCCGGAATGTTAGCCGAATCCAGGCCGCTCAGAAATTGCTTAGCCTCTGCTGGGTTGGAAAACTGATGATACTGGTTATACACTGAAAAAGTCATAACAGCCGGAAAGCGAAGGGAATAGCCAATATTGCACTGTTGCAGCAAGCGACGCACCTTGTCAAACTTCCGGCGTTTTTCTTGTACCTCCTGTGCATAATCCTAGAAAAAACAAACTCTCATGCCTTTCCAAATGATCTGCTTCTTTTTTCTGGCAGCCGCCAGTACGGACATCTTGGCTTTATCCCGTAGGAAGCGAACGATGATGTGTCTCGGTCTAGAGTCCGCAGCTGGCTTCGGAGGTGCTGGCCCCACCCGATGGATTCTGTCTATTTCGTAGTAATCTCCCATCTCAATGTCCAGAGCCTCAGACAACAGATTCTTCACGCAATCCTCAAGATTACGGCCTTCGGTTCCTTCTCTAATACCCGATATTCTAATATTCTGGCGCCGTGAGAAACCCTCGAGCGCCGTTACTTTTTCCTGCAGCCGCTGGTTCTGTATCTTCAAGTTCTTACTTATTGAGCTAGCTTTAGCCTCTTCGTCCTCCAAATGAGAAATTCTTGTCTCTGCTTCGTCCACCCTCGTGACTAGGCTATTCACAGCTTCCTTGAGAGACTCAATTCCACCTTTCACCGCCGTCATGTCTTGTGCTACCTGCTCAAGCAGAGATCTTATAGAAGTCAGCTCGGCCGCCACACCATCTTGGGAAAGGACACCTGGCATCCACACCATCAGGTGTCTCCGCCATAGTAGTTAGCGAAGTAGCCTGAGTGTTGTGTGTTTTCCCTCGCGGCATAGTCGGATCATTGCGTGTAAAGTAATGACTCTTCTGACTCCTTCCACAGAATTTGCCAGGGCAGACCCAAAGTAAGACAAATGACCGGCTCTAACTTATTTTTAACGAGGTTTAGGGTGGGTGGAGTGCGCACCTCCAACTTATGCTGCCATCTTGGGCGGGCGTACCACGTGACTCGACGTCTGCCCCTATAAATAAGTACACCACAGATCGGGCGGGCCATACCAGCGGTTCAGTGACAGGGTCAACAAGTTCTGCCCAGTTGAGAAGTCCAGCTGAAACCCAAGCTTCTGCCACGTGGTGTCCTTGTAGGGGCGCCACGTTCCAGAATACTCCACTATAGTAGACCAATGGTCACATGGGCCCTTCCAGTAAGTGTGATAAGGACTGCAAAGTGGGGGGAAAGAATCGTCCTACTGGCTCGACACTTCAATATGAGGAAGATCAATTCAAGGTGAAAAACAAAACCATACTTGTAGGCCAGAAAAATGTCGATTAGCACATCAAGTTCATGTAGGCCAGAAAAATGTCGATTAGCACATCAAGTTCATGTAGGCCAGAAAAATGTCGATTAGCACATCAAGTTCAATTCAGTTTACCGGTAAACAAATACATTTCTCTGCAATTCTAAGCAACAATGAACAATGTGAATCATGAATCATCATCATCACCATCATCAGTCACAAATGTACAACAGTTAAATTATTAATCATCTTGGCTACTTAATCCATACATTCCAGTAGCATACACTACAAACAAATACAAAACGACGATAAAGAAAAACAACTGTCTAACAGACAGCATAGCCGAATTCAAGGCAACACATAACAATAATCTTTCAATTGCACTTTGTTTCAAAGGAAGCCCATTTAAGTGCTTAAATAAATAAAAGTGTTCAAAAACAGCAGTTTTTGAACCGGAGTTCTGCTCGCGGTGGGAACGGCGCCGAACAGTTATTTTTAATCGCAGAAACGATCGACTCATTACTGACAACTAAAAGATTGTTTTTGGTAGATGATAAAGACACTTACTGCTGAGGTGATACGATTTTATAGACTAATTGAGGGGAGAAAACGCTTTGTTTTCTAATGCCGTTCTAACGCCATAAACTTACAGCCACAGCAGGGATCTCAAATCAGCTGACGTGGGTCATGTGACAGTGCGTAGTTGATATGGGTTACACAAAACTCACCAAGACAAAAGTGAAACTGATACTGACCAAAGCCAGAACAAAAGTCCAAAAACAAAAAACAAAAACCGACGAAACAGGTCAGGAGGCCGGCTGCGCCGGTAAAGAAGTCCAGTCAGTGGCCTGGAAGGTGGCCTCTGACGCCAAACCAGGCGTGGACAGCGTTTAGCAGGCTGAGCCGGACATGGACGAGGTGGTGGCTTGGAAACCGCAGGACCAGGCGAGGCAGGACCAGGCGAAGCAGGACCAGGCGGTGGCGCTGCAGGCAACGGCGCTGCAGGCAACGGCGCGGAAGCCGCAGGCGGTGGCGCTGCAGGCAACGGCGCTGCAGGCAACGGCGCTGCAGGCAACGGCGCTGCAGGCAACGGCGCGGAAGCCGCAGGCGGTGGCGCTGCCGGCGACGGCGTGGAAGCCGCAGGTGGTGAAGCAGGAGATGGCGCTGCAGGCGATGGTGCTGAAGCCGCAGGTGGTGGTGCTGCAGTCGGCAGCATGGAAGCCACAGGTGGTGGAGCAGGTGGTGGCTGAACGGACTCACCAGAGCCATCAACAGGCATGGAGAGATGCTGGATGGGTGCTCCAGAACCCCCAGCTGATGTGGCATGAGGCTGGACGGGCTCCTTGGGCCGTGGCATGAGGCTGGGCAGGCCCGAGGAGCCCTTCAGCTGTAACAGGCAGCAGATTGTTGAGCAGGTGGCTGTGCAGATGATTGGGCTAACTCTGAGCCTCCAGAACACAAGGACAGGGGCTGGATAGGCTCGCCTGAGCCTCCAGCGGACACAGGAATGGGTGCAGGCACCCACCGGACATGAGCCGCTCCCACCCGAGGAGTAGGTACGGGTGCGGAGGTAGGCTGTGTCCTGGCTGGCCTCACCCTGGGAGCTGGGACAGGTACCGGCGACAGCTGGGTAGCTGCTGTCCCCACCCGAGGAACTGGTACGGGTGCAGGGACTGGCAGAGCCTCAGCCGGCCTGGAAACCACAGCAGGGACCAGCTGGACCTCAGCCACTCTCACCCGAGGAACTGGAATGGGTGCAGGGGAAAGCTGGGCCCGAGCTGCCCTGGGAGCAGGAACAGGAGGTGGAGAGTGGAGCTCAGGAGTGGCCACAGGAGCAGGGAGATTTGCAAAGGCAGTTTCAGAATAAGCTGACTGATGAGCAGCAAAGTCCAGGGGTGAAGCCAAACCCAAAACAGTCACTTGAGGTGCAGCTTGAACTTTGTTAACTTGGTCTGACTCTAAAACATGATGAGTGTGTTTGAACATGGCTGGCTTAGGAACACAAAATTCAATTTGGTTCATTAGCTCAGTGGCATCAAGTCCAAGTTTTTTAGCTAGTTTACCTATGGTATCCCCTTGAGAATTTCCACTGAACTGGGGCTTCTCTCTGTTTTACCTTCACAGCTCTAAGTGGGGGAGGGTCTCATACAAATCTACTCCTGAGTTTAGGACACACTCCAGGGCAGTGTCAGTGTCTCTACAATAATTCTATATCCTATCTAACACATTTCTAAATTCTAAAATAGGCTACACATATCTCTTTTTCCCTGGCGACCTTCAGTGGGTCCGGGGTTGAAGGGCTAGTCTTCAGCTTGTCTCCCTCCCGGACAAATGCTGATGAAAACTAGGGATGGACCGATCCAATATTACATATCGATATCGGTCCAATACTGACCTAAATCACTGGATCGGATGTTGGAGAGAAATTAAAAAATGTAATCCGATCCATTAAATATCACAAAAGCACCTCACAAAAGTTGCGATGTGGCGTAACTCACCTCATAACCTTAGCACGTCGGAGCAGTATGTGTCACGTGATAGAGCGACTGTGGTGTGCAAGACCTGTCGGCAGTCTGGTTGAGCATTTGGAGCCTCGCTACCAAACCGGAATTTCATCTCCGAGAAAGTTATCCAAGAGAAGTTCATTTCTGAATGTTTGTAAAGCATTCCCACTTAAGCTTAACAAGCGATATATGGAACAACTGCCTCTCATTCTCTCTCCCTCCCTCTCCTGTTGCTACGTAAATCATGAAACTGATCAATGATCGGCTGATCAACTTTTCTGTCGCGAGTCCGTCTCTCTTGTTTGTTTTTGACCCACTTTGCACCAGAAAGAGGAAACCAGTGGCTGAATAACAGCAGCAGGTTTAAGCGTGATAAGATGTTGTTAGAATGTATTTAATATTACTTTCTACACCAGGATCCTTTTCTACGTAGCTGACGGCTGGTAACTGTGCAGGGGTTAGCAAAGTCTAGCAAAGTTTTGCCAGGGGGCCAGGTAGGGCATTAACAGGGAAAGGGGGCCACAGAGACATACTTTTCTTATTCTCATTTAAAATGTCTAGCTTTTAATAAATAACTATCTGAATCTTACACCCAAAGTTTTAATCTGATATGAAATGTATGGAAGTCCATTACTGCATATAGTAACTATTAAGGGCGATCGTGGCTCAAGAGTTGGCAGTTCGTCTTGTAATCGGAAGTTTGCAGGTTCGAGCCCCGGCTCCGACAGTCTCGGTCGTTTTGTCCTTGGGCAAGACACTTCACCCGTTGCCTACTGGTGGTGGTCAGAGGGCCTGGTGGCGCCAGTGTCCGGCAGCCTCGCCTCTGTCAGTGCGCCCCAGGGTGGCTGTGGCTACAATGTAGCTGCCATCACCAGTGTGTGAATGTGTGGATGACTGAATGTGTAAAGCACTTTGGGGTCCTTAGGGACTAGTAAAGCGCTATACAAATACAGACCATTTACCATTAAGCCTAATATACCCTGGTCAGCTATAGTACTATTTCCTTTGGGAAGGTACGATCTGTGCAGTCTGCAATTCTGTTGAAGAGAGATGTTGAATCTATTTATTTATTGTAGAAAAATAATTGATTTCTGTGCATTTTTTTTTTAATTGATTACGTCAATTAAGCATCACGAGGCGGAAGGTGGGGTTGGTTCCATATGTTTTTTTTGCTGGGGGTGGACAACCCTATTAGTTAGGTTGTTTAACATTTCTACTAAGTACTCTTTAAAATACCAGAATAGGGAGGATGGTGTAAGTTTGTTTATTAGATTGATCAGTATTGCTGAACTATGAAATATTTTGGGTGCATTGTATGTTTTGCATACAGGTATCACAGAATAGCTTTAGTGTTTTGTTTTTTAAAACTTGAGTATGAACTTATAAAAAATGCAGCAAGCTATTAAAAAACAGTTATATTGATTAATAAATACACTATATCGGATTAATATCGTTATCTGCAGATATCCAAATTCATAATATCGGTATCGGACATAAAAAAGTGGTATTGTGCCATCTCTAATGAAAACTGACACTCCTCTTGGTTTGTGAAAGGTTTGGTGTTTGCACTCAACTTTCTCGGCTAGACACCCGAGGACCTCATTGTGTCTCCATGTGTATCTGCCTTGAATAAGGCTAGTCTTACAACCAACCAAGATGTTCTTGAGTGTGGATGGGACAGTACACAGGGGGCAGGATGGGTCCTTTCCAAACCACAGCTGCCGATTTATTGGGGAAGGTAGCGTATCGTATGTCACTCGGATGATGAAACTTAGTCTATTAGACTCCATTACCCAGATTTCACTCCAAGAGAGTTTCCTCTTTTCAACACTCTCCCAATTAATCTAGCAACCCTGCTTGGCCAGCGCTAGGGCTCTGGCATGTCTTGCGGTTTCCTCCTGTCGACGCACCTCCTCTGCCACCGTTTTTCGGTGTTTGGTTACAGATGTCTGTGCGACTGAGGTGTTACTGCTCCAAGACCAAATTCTCCTCTGCCTTGTTGGACGTGACCCACCACGTCACTATGGTGAGGAGCTAATTTGGCCTGTGGCACAGAAGTGGCTGGGGTCCATTTGGGGTGGGAGCAGTGCCTCTCACTATGAGGTTCCGGGAGTCCGGGAGTAACATCTCAAGCCTCACTTTTGCACATTTAAACTCCTCTACCATGCTAGGGATAGGCAATGACAGTATCCCATCGCTATAGAGTCCAATGTTGCTGAGGCATTTCGGAAGTCCGAGCCACTTCTTAACGTAGGAGCTCACTAGCCTCTCTAGTCAATTAGCATGATTGAGTGAGACCCCGTACATTGTCAGCGGCCACAGTAGTCTGGGTAATAACCCAAACTGGAAGCGCCAGAGCTTCCGTTTCCCTGGGAGTGCAGTGTTGTTAATACGCCTGAGGTCATTAGCCAAGTTCTGCCTTAGTTGTTCTAGTTGCCAAGTATCATTGAGGTCTGCATTATACCACCGTCCCAGGCCCTTTATGGGCTTCTCTAAGACCAGGGGTGTCCAAACTCCGGTCCATTTTTAATTGGCCCGCAAGTAATTTTATAAATAGAATAAAATATGGTCGCACTTCAACTTTTGCCTGAGTGTATTGCACTTCTTAGTTTTAACACCAGGGGGAGCTACTGTTGATCAAGGTAGTTGCTCCAACAAAAAGGACAATCACAGAAGAAATTTACCCCAAGTTACTAAACATGGCAGAACCAAAGAAGCGAAAAGTAGAAAGTGAGTGCAGAAAATTTCAGACACGGTGGGAGAGTGAATATTTCTTCAAAGAATTCAAGGGGAAGTGTGTCTGTTTGATCTGCACTGAAACTGTTGTAGTTATAAAAGAGTATAATGTACGACGTCATTATGAAACCAAACATCAGGCATCCTACACTGGTGCTGAGCGAGAGCAGAAATTAAAGCAACGGGTTGCTCTGCTGCAGGGTCAGCAACAGTATTTTTTTGTGCTCAAAAGGTCCAGGAAAAGGCTCCAATAGCCAGCTATTAGGTCGCCCAACTCATCGCAAAACATGGCAAGCCTTTTTCAGATGGAGACCAGTGGAAACACTACTTCGTCAAAATCACTGAAATAATATGCCCGGAAAAAGTGCAGGACTTCAACAACGTCAGCATGTCCAGAAATACAGTTGGCTGGATGGCCCGATTTACATAGCCAGCACAGCTGATACTCACCAGAATAATTTACTAAAATTATATGCACTCCTGTTATTAAGTCCAGTTCAGTCTGTTAATGTTGATAACGGTTTCAAACGAACGTTAATAGGTGTGTTGCTAAGCCTAATAACTTAATAGCCAAATAACAAACTTGAAATTTACCCATCCTATTTTCCCCTTTATTGTTTTTTTCTCGGGCAGCACGGTGGCAAGGTGGTTAGCACTGTTGCCGCACAGCAAGAAGGTCCTGAGTTCAATTCCACCATCAGGCCGGGGTCTTTCTGTGTAGAGTTTGCATGTTCTCCCCGTGTTTGCGTGGGTTCTCTCCGGGTACTCCGGCTTCCTCCCACCGTCCAAAGACATGCAACTTGTGGGGATAGGTTAATTGAATAATCCAAATTGCCACTAGGTGTGAATGTACGAGTGAATGTGAGTGTGAATGGTTGTCTGTCTCTGTGTGTTAGCCCCGCGACAGACTGGCGACCTGTCCAGGGTGTACCCCGCCTCTCGCCCCATGACAGCTGGGATAGGCTCCAGTGCCCCTCGCGACCCTGAAAAGGATAAGCGGAAGTGAATGGATGGATGTTTTTTTCTCTGTACTGTAAATCTTCTATCTAAGAAGAAATCTACTGCTGTTCTGAGAATGAGCTACCAAAGATTTTTCTGAATGAATCAATAAAGATCCATTTATGGAAAGCTGTGATGAAGGCAGTTTTGTCTTTAATTATATTCAACAATGTAACATATTTGACCACTTTTAAGTGATTTTTCTAACTTTAATACACTAAAGTTAAGGTTATATACCTAATTTCTAGTAAGTGGCCCAGCCCCTCCTATATTTTTATGTATGTGGCCCTCAGTGAAAAAAGTTTGGACACCCCTGTCTAAGGCTGTTGAAATATGTTCTCCACTGATATAGAATTGCTCGGCTGTCAGTTTTCCTTTTATGATGGAGATGCTGCGAGATTTACTTGTCTTAAACTCCATTCTTGCCCATTCGATGTTTTCCTGGAGCTTCTGTAGTAATTGCCTTGTACATGGTTTTGTTGTTTTAATGATGGTCATGTCATCCATGAAACCTAAATTAACCTTATAGTTTCAGATCTCAGGAGTAAAATGGAACTTTTAAGATCATCACAGTTTATTCTGGGAGTGTTTATTTTGAAGGAGAGAGGGAGATTTTATTAGAATGAGTGTGTAATCATCTCAATACTCTTACCGAGTGTTCACACCGAACGGGATAGACGCGACCAAAATCGTGCCAGATGCCCCTAACTTGACGCGTGCAAATTCACACCTCGACGAGTGTCCAACACGAATTAATCGCGTGTGAACCGGAAATGTGGGAGGAATGTGGGAGGAAGTTGTGCCAGAAGGTATGTTTGCAAGATCGCAGCTGTCGAGCTAGCGTTTGAAGAGAGAATCTCCCTTCTCTGTTTACTGTGGAGAGCAGAGCAGCAGAAGTGGTGGCGCGGAAGGCAGCGGCGGCGAAAGAGCTGGTTCGGAGGCCGGCCCGCAGAAGGCAGTGGCGACCTTGTTCAGGGGGCCGCCCTCGACAGCGATGACGGCCAGCTAAAGGCCTGGAAAGTGGCCGGCAAAGGCGAGGAGGTTCAGGCCGAACTGGTTTGGACAGTGGTGTAAAGGCGGCAGAGGCTGGACCAGGTGACTCATAGGCTGGACCAGGCGAAGCTGATGATGAGGACCTTCTTGCTGTGAGGCAACAGTGCTAACAACCATGCCACTGTGCTGCCCTTAATAAAAATAAAAACAGAAAGTGATGTTGACAGGAGTGTAAAGTGAGCAGAAATCACAAAGTAAAAGAGGACATTTTTTGAAGCATGCTTAATCATCTAGATAAGGAAATCCCAGGAATTTGATTCCGTTCATCTGGACGTAGCATTATCATTGGGGAAAAAAGTTTCTTCATTCATCCAAGTGACTTCTTCAGTCTCCGCTAGGGATGGTTATCAAAAACCGGTTCTTGTTGAGAACCGGTTCCCACTGTTTCAATTCCTTGGAATTGTTTGCCATTTTTGCAAACGATTCCCTTATCGATTTCAGTCTCCCCGAATTACGTCACCACGTTGCGGAGCGTCATTTACCTGGCAGGAAACATGGCGCCTAAGCAGCTCAAACGCTTCATAGTTTGGTTATACTTTACGAGAACGGATGACAACAGGGCAACTTGCAATACTTGCAAAGTAGATATTTCATTTAAGGGAGGAAACACTACGAATATGCAAAAGCATTTGCTCACAAAACACGCGATGACCTTAAATGAATGTCATGTTTTTAATTCCGCTCCGGACTCGTGAATCTCAACCCAGCAGCAGCGGTAACGTTTGCACGTCCTCTCCCGTTAATGCGGCAGGTAAATAATCAACTAACAGTGCATATTATGTTAGCGCGATCTGCCTTATTACAAACCTGCCATTACTGTGCATTTAGTGACCATGATGAGACAGACAGAGTCTGGCTGGCTCAGATGCTGGCAGTTCTCGCTGCAGTCTACCGGTAGCGTCTCCTTTCAGGCCAGGATAGACGAATGTCACCGAGCAGTGACTAAGTTTGTGGTAAAAGGCTTGCACCCATTTGCCACAGCAGATGATTTTTGGTAAGTGAATGTGTTTAATTGTAGGCAGGGACATTACTGGATATTCTTGTGTAATTGCTACTGAATAATTTATGTTATACTTTGTTATTGCTACAGAAGAATATTTATTTTATTATTTTACATTTACAATTTTTTTCCTGGGGACCCTGTGACACCCCATTGAAGAGCCGTAGGCTGGATCTCTTAAGATCTCACTGTTGGGTTTGTAAGGCCATGTTACTCCTAAATTTCTATCTTGTTCAAAGAGAAGATATAAAACAAAGTTCTAAGCTAATCGACCTTAGTGTTCTCCTTTTTTAAAAAGAATCGATAAGAGAATCGATAAAGAATCGAATCGTTAAACAGAATCGAAAATGGAATCGGAATCGTGAAAATCTTATCAATACCCATCCCTAGTCTCAGCTGATTGCAGGTTTTCCCAACCTTATCACCAGTATATTTGCATAATGACTGAAACTAGCACCACTGACTAAGAGAGTACAGGATGACTAGGACCAAGTGTCTTTGCTCTTGGAACTTTATTGTGGAAATGAGGGACCCAACACCAACAGCGTTTGCAGTTGCACATGTTTTTATTTGCAAAAGTATAGCATGATTGGGTGTACCGACAATTAATGTCATGTACTGTAAGGTTTGGTGAGTAGTGTGCAAAACTTGTGCACAAAGATATTCATATAGGAATTTCTGGTTAGATTGGAAGAGAGTTAATGAATTGTAATTCATGACTTCAATGTTTATTATATTCAGCATTTTTTATTTGTACCCATACCTACCAGTTCTTGTACACCACCAGTAAGCCTGTGGTTGCAGTACTGTGTTGTTGTGCCAAAGAATGACAGTAAAGAAGGGATAATCTGACACCATCCCCACTGACAGCACATGGAGATGGCCCTGAGTAAATGTGGTTATCCCAGCTGGACTTTTGGCAAAGCTGGGATAACCAGCCGATCCAGGACAGAAGGACAAAACTAACTTCAAAGACTTCACGAGGTCAAACACTGTGATGGCATAGTGTGTTACTCAGTGTTACTGATGCAGTTAGAGGAAGAGCGTGGAGGCAGTGTGAAGGGACATTAAACCCTAAAGGAAAAAATAACTATTGAGCCAAATATCGGACCAAAATCTCACTGAAGGTTTTAGCTGTAAAACAGCTGATCAGAAAAAAGAAAAATGTTTTTGCAATCTCAGTGGATAAGAGCAGTGGTAAAGTTACAAACTCTAAGATGAGGGAGATACAACTGCGATTACTTTAATAATCCCAAAGGAAATTATGTAATTTTACAATTTTTACTTCTTAACCTGTTATTTCATGATGTCTTGTTATTTAACAGGTGTGTCCTACAGAATTTGTTATCCTGAACACAATCTGAAGATTTTTGATTGCAAGATAATACAAACCTTTAATTATTCCTTCTGTGGGTTTTAGTGCGATTACATACAGTATATGTTTGCCAGAGATTTAAGGTTTTAAAGAGAAAATGGAAATGAAAGCCACAGAAAACTGTCCAGGTTCTGATTTCTAATTCTGGAAATCAAATCTTCATCATCATCTTCATCTGAAACCAGAACACAGAAAACAAACTCCTTAAATTGTCCTTTAGTTTTGTTATCCTGCTGATGAAGATGATCACAGCTGTGTCTTTGTTGAAGAATAACTCTCAGCTTTTGGTAAATATGTCAAATATATATTCAGGAAGGGTCGCTTCACTGCACTCTCATATAGTTTAGTTTGAGAGTTAGTGCTCAGTGCCAGTGTGTTCATCAGGAGAGCCAACAGTTTTTCAAAATAAAGCTGATTGCAAAAGAAGATTTGTTTTCCTGGAGGTAGAAACTGGTGTAACAGCAGTGAAAAGGGTAAATGACGCACAGGAACAGTGAAGTGTTAGTGTCTAAAAACAGGATTCCTCCTAACAGCTTAAATTAAATCTTTAATTCAGTGCTTCATTTTACACACAGCGTGTTTTCAGCCTTTATTTATTCTGGATTTTTCTACAGGATGATAAAAAGAGATCATATTAAAGTCGGTCTATAAAAATGTGTTTTTAGAAGTAATGTTAAGGAAGGAGGCTCAGCAGGAGGAAAGCAGGAGTCTCTGAGCAGCAGCCTGTTAGCTGTGGAGACGAGCAGGAGGAAACAGGAAGTTAGATCTATGCTGACATCACTGAGCTCGCTGTTCAAACCTGCTGTTTGTTCCTGACATGCAGTCACAGTCTGAGTTACACCAATGTTTTCTCTTCTGTTTCAGGGCTTCCTGTATGGGCTGCCATAGTCATCGGTGTTCTTGGTTTTATTGTTGGTGTTGTGGTTGGTGTTGCTGTTGTGCTTAAGGTTAAAGGATACTGTTTGAAGAAAGGTGAGTTTTACTGATGTACTATATCAACATTCATCATTTGTTGGCAGGAACATCAAACATTCTTTATAACTCCCTCATGTTAGATCTTAACCTTTGATTTATGTCAAAGAAGATAAAGACTTTGTTGGTTTTCACTCAGTTTGTGACCAGTGTAGTTGTGTGTTTCAGAATTATTATTTTTTTCTGCAGGTTCACGAAGAAAAGAAAATGGCTGCTCCACATCGCTGCAGTTAAATCTCAACTCCGAATGATCTTAAAAAGTGAGAAGTGATCATATTTGAAACCTTTTTTGTTTGTTTTTTTGTCTTTGATTCAGCTGAGAGTTTAATCACAAAAGGACATGTTGGCTCTTTTTTGTTGTGTGACTGTTCTCTGGTTTCTAATGAAAAAACATTTTGGGATAAATTACAAATTTAAAATCCCAGTGTAGTGATGAAAACACTGTAACTTACCTCATGTTAATATATTCAGTACACAGTCACATTTCCATCATTTAAACCTTAATTCGATCATTTACTGATAAGATAAGATAAACCTTTATTAGTCCCACACATGGGAAGTACAAGAGCAAAAAAAAAAAGAACAAAATAAGGGACTGTATAAAGAGCTAATATCTCCAAAATGTCCTGAGTAGTTAGTCATTATAAGAAGTGTTTGTGAACTAAAAATAGAATGTGGGATACTGTTTGTCTGTGATTTAAAGGCCTGGAATTGGACACCAGTGTAATTAATGAAAGCACTAAAAGAGAACATGAAAGGCAACCTAAGAATCCACAGTAGTCAAAAACATCAGATCCACGACAGGTTAGGAACCACTGACCTACAACACTCCATGTTCACATCGTTATTAACATTACACATAGTAATTGTTTATCACAGATAGAATGGGTTTTTTTTTTTTCACTTTTGATAGAATTTGTGTTATCAACAAAATTGTAAATACAGTAAATGAGTGAAATATAAAAACAACAGAATCTTACAGAAGTTTGCGTTGTTCATCTTACAGAACCTTTTAGTGTGACATTAGAGATGGGCAGATGAAGCCTTAAGATGTTTTTTTGAGGCTTCTTGCTGAAAGATAAAAATCTTCCAGAGTCTTCCGAGTCTCTGTGGGTGAACATCTCAGTAATGTCTTCATGTGTTGGCGTGTACCCTGCCTCTCACCCTGTGACAGCTCCACAGGTCACACAGCTGGATCCTCTCCTCTCCTGTGGAAACCAGAACTCACCTGAAACAATCCTGCCCTCTTCAGCATATCTTAAGCACTTTTAATGATATTTGTTGTCGCTGCTATCCAGATGAAACTGTATATGTTTTTTATTATGTCTCATGTCTCCAACATGTTTCTAATTTACATAAGTCCCTGTTTGTGCCCCTGACAAATTTATGTCTAAAGTAATGGAAACTCTTGGTCCTATTGCTGCATTTGCTAAATATGCTACAGTTGCTTAATCAGGACTCTCAAAGTAACCTTTTACATTTCAAAGTTTATTTCAAATACAATAATTCAAAGACAAACTGGTTCACTCTTGTGTTTATTATTTATGTCTGGATTGCCATAATTCTTTTTTTACTTCTCTAAACTAATAATGCTTCTCCGAGGCTTCTGACTAACTACACTCACGTTGCAGAGTTGCTGACTCAGCTGCACTAGCTTCCCATTAAATTCAGAGTCAAATTGAAAATTCTGATTTTGATTTCTAGAACTCTGCATGGACGAACACCAGCATACATAACTGAACCTTTACATCTGGATGTCCACAGCAGGTCCCTGAGGGCATGTGATCAAGGCCTGCTGGCTGTGTCATGTATCATGTGTGCTTTTAGTTAACTTTTTTTATATTCTAGCATTTTGTTGCTAAATACTTTATCTTTAAATGTGCTAATTAAATAACATTTTATGTACTTTTATTTTACTTTCATTGTCTGGCTTCTCATTGATTTCAGAAACTATAAAGCCACGAAAGGCTGGACGGTCTGTTCCACACAACAGGTGATAATAAGTGTAAGATGGTTGGATTAAATTTTCCAAAAGGCACCAACAGTACAAACAGTTCAGTTACTTCAGTTAGTGGAGGTGAGAAGGAGCAGACAGCTTCAGCCAACTTTGCTGGGACACCTGTCAAACCCATCCTTCCATTTCACTTCCTTCTTAATTGTAAACAATAAAAGTTGTTTAAAAACAAACACACCCAGCATACAGTTGGTATGAAGTGAGAAGCTGACCACAGGGAACAAAAAACATTTATTATATCAGACTGTAAACCTGCTGATTTCTGCTGTGAATGCTTTAGGATGGAAGTCCGAGGTGAAATTGTTTGTTCCGCCTTCTTCCAGTTTTCCATTTCTTCACCTGTCTCTAAAGTCTAGTTAGGATCTCAGATTTGAGAAAGAATTGCACTTCATCTTTCTGATAAATAGTCCTGTGGCAGAATTATTAGTGTGACATTTCTCATAATCTGGGAGCTATCTGAAACAAAGCATAAGTTCAGTAGGAACATCTGTAATCACTCTGCCGAGTGCTCAGTTCGGGTTTATTCTTTATGACATAATGAATTTAGTTTCCCACGTAGTCTTCCCACTCTGACTTTGCTCAGTCTGCCTTTCGGGCTCTCATTTGTTCAGCACACCTTCTCCACTTTACCGTAATCACTGTCTCCATCTTAAGAGTATAGGTCAGGTCTTCTTTTTAATTACTAAACTGTCGATGTTTCAACAGCTCTGTATCCTTTAGATTTTAGTCTGAAAGGAGATTAAGCTGCTTCTCTTTCCTTCATACCTGATGAAATAGGATTGGGCACTGCTGCAGGGTGTGAATGTCAGCCAAACACTGTTATTACTGATTTGTATATATGAATAAATAAAATGGTGTAAAAATAAAAGGCGTATAAAAATTAAAAAAGGTGACTAAAAAAGAAACAGTCAGTGCATCATGGGAATCCCCGGCAGCCTACGTCTATTGCAGCATAACTAAGGGAGGATTCAGGGTCACCTGGTCCAGCCCTAACTATATGCTTTAGCAAAAAGGAAACTTTGAAGCCTAATCTTGAAAGTAGAGATAGTGTCTGTCTCCTGAATCCAAACTGGAAGCTGGTTCCACAGAAGAGGTGCCTGAAAACTGAAGGCTCTGCCTCCCATTCTACTTTTAAATACTCTAGGAACAACAAGTAAGTGCTGTATTCTTGGTTGTATGTTTCCAAATATTCATTAGTTAAACTAATTCATTCTGTAGAGGTCCGAAAGTCAATTATGGTCATGCTGTCTATTGATTTGCCTTTCCCACTACCGTAGTTAAAGTAGGCCCCATTTACTATGCTGCCCTAAGGTATTACCAGGCTCACACTTCAAGACTCATCATTGCACTTTGTATGCCCTTGCTGGATTTACTTCACTCAATAATCGAAGGATGAAGCATTGGTATACTTTTATATACAAAGCCATTGTAAGAATATTGCCATTATACAAGTTCATTGCCTACAACCTTTTGTTTTTCATTTTAATCAGGCCATCAGTTTTAACCATGCATTAATAACAGGACAGGAAAAAAAGAGAATCATCCGATGAATACAGATGAATATAAAGGTAGAATAATTATCTTGTTCCACATTTTTGTTCATGTTGTTCACAAGAAAAGTGAAAATGATTAGTGGTGCAAAAAGAAAAAGAACTACGAAATCTTGCTTCTTCCTGTCAGTTTTATCAGTTCTCATGAATGCCTACAGTTTCCTTGATAGAGGAGATGCTGCATCATGAAGATAATATGCTGTGAGTGCATAGATCAGTACAGCTCCTGACATACGGTCATTATTCCAAAGGCTGTCAGTTCTTGGAAGTCTGGCCTTCTGGATGACGGCCAGCTTGTTGTGAAATCTAATTGCCTGACAGGAAGTCTGTCGTTTAAAGTGAAAGTGAGAGTGGAGGTGAAATCTTTTTTTTCTTTTGTTTAAAGACTTCATAGCCTGGGTTGTAGTATCGTTCCTCTGTTTGACTTTTATAGAAGCAATTTTCATAAAGGTTTTTCCTCATTACTTCAGGTCAGATGAGGCTGTGAGGGAATGCGAAGAGAGACTGTGACATCGCTTTTTTAGTCTTTTAAAGATGCTAGTGTCAAAAAGAAACAAACAAAAAAAAATAACTCTTTGACTTTAAAGTCTGGGGGTAAGAGGGGTCCCTTCCATTTACCTCAGCTTTTGCCAAACATTTTTACAATAATCTGTCATGTCTGCTCATTAATCTCTCACCTGTCAGCGTTTCTGTGTACCTGTTATTAAACAAGTTCAGTCTAATGTTGCACCGGAAGTGTAATTATGCTTTACTACTTTAGGAGAATAGAAACGTGTTTTGGAGCGCGTCATTGCGCTGGGAGGAGTGGCTCCGAGCTCCTTTTTTTAAAAGATGCTGTAACGTTTGATCCTCAGAGGGTTTCTGCAGACATGGAGCTTCCACCACTTCTGATTCTGAGCTTCTGTTTCCTGACTTTGTCCGGACGGACGTTTGCTGCTGAATCCGGTAAGAAACTCACTGATTTAGACTGATCATGTGTGCAGGCGCAGTCACGTTTCACAGGAGCGGATGGAGCTTTTACGCTGCTCAGGCTGCTGCTGTAGTGGATGGATTACTGCGGCATGTACACCCGTGACATCAGCTTTTAACGTAGCCGCGTTTTAGAGTGAAATAATAAGACGACAGATTAATGTGCAGCATCTTCAACAATGAAACGAAACTTTTGTCTCTGTTGGTGATCAGTTTTTCGAGATACTCATTATTTCCTTTGAATATGTTATAAGGTGTATGTGTGGCGTCAGTGCGCTGCTTCCTGTTTTGTTTGTTATCTCAGGCTGGGTCTTGGTGCAGCCTCTGGGTTCACTCTGTCTGAAACAAGCGCTTCAGCTCCTTCAGCCTCCATTTAAACCAGTCACTCTCACTCTGTGGGGCTGTAGGTGGAACTGTGATGACAACAGGAAAATATGAAGGGGAACTTAACTGAACAAATGTGATTTTTGCGGTAAAAAAAAAACAAAAAAACAAACAAAACAAAAACAAAAAAGCTTTGCAATTGCAAATGGTATTTTTGTGATTTTTTTTCCTGAAAGATTTTTTTCTGAAATTAAACTTAATGCTTTTGTTATGTTCATAATGGATACAAACCAAGAATTACCTTTTTTTTTAGCTTCTGAAATGTAGCATGGCAAAGTTTCTACAACTCTGCTTTAAGCCACCTTCCTTCTGCTCGAATGTCCGTGACTGATATTTGACTTTCTTTCGATCCTCATCACTCTGTGTGTGAACACATGGTTTAATTCATGTACTGTTTTTCAGGGTCACCTGATACCAACATAACTGTGCAGGAAGATGATGATGTCATTTTACCCTGTTTATTCGTCTCCAGCGTGAACATTGAGTCAATGAAGTTTGACTGGAAGAAGAAAGGAACACTTCTTCAAAAGGAGGTGTTCCTGTATGATAACGGCAGCTATTACAATAATGGCCTCCACGGTCAAGATGAGCAGTTTAAAGGTCGAGTCTCACATTTTTCAAAAGAACTAAGGAATGGCAACGCCTCAATAAGAATAAATAAAACTCGGCTGGAGGACAGTGGACTATATACCTGTATTTTTCCAGACCTGCAGCCAGAAAGAAAAATCTTCCGCATTGAGCTTGTTGTTGGTGAGTGCTGTTACAACTCAGCTGATTATTTACAGATGAAACAGTCAGCATGCACATCTGGCAGGGCCTCAACCCTACAGCACACCTGTAGTAATATTTGCAATATTTGGTGAACAAACCTGAGACCTTCCCATGTGCATGCTGGTCCTGCACCTGTCCACTTACCAAGGATCTGAAGTTTCCATTGTTTTCAGTAAACAAAATAATTCTGTGTGAATGCAGCTATAAACACTTAATAAATAAATGTTCATTTTTAATTATATATGATAGACACAGCTGTTCAAATTGTTTTCTGACTGCGTGATTATAACACATCCACAATCAAAACCTGCCACTTGTTTAAATGTATCAGGATATGTGAAATGTGTGATTGTACCTTCTTTTTTTTAGTTCTTTTTTTTAGGAGAAAAATCTAATATAGCAGGATAACACCTCTGGATTTCTTTTCTTCAGTTTAATTTGACTGCCAAATTGATGAGACCACAGTCACCTCTAACATGTGTGTTTCTTTTTCCTTTCAGAGCCTGTATTAACTTGTTAGAGCCTCTCACAGTCATGTGCACTTCTGCATGTCTGTAACTACCAGAATAATCGTTTTAGTAATTTCTAAACCATAAATAGCTGAGACCTGCCTATTTCATCACTGTGAAGTAAAACCTTTGATATTTAATGTCATCTGTCAGTTTAACCTTTAGCTCTAACACAGATGATTTGTTTGAGGATTATACAGGAAATGACTGAAGCCTTGTTCATTTTAAGCTTTTACTTAATATATTAAATGCAGTTAATCAGTCATTATAAGGGCTAGGAGGCTGAAATTTACAGGATATCTTCTTTAATTTGTCTACTGTAAATGAGCCAAATTCCATGCCTATATATTGAAGTGGCTAAAAGATATTTCAGATATTAATTCAAAGTGCAAAGCAGAGAACTGATACCTAATTACTTCAAAACACCATACAAAACCCTCCAAAGTTAACAAAAAGAAGAATTAATTGGGTTTTCAAATATACTGCAAAATTATGCTCTTAATAATTAAAATGAAGATTTAAACATTAATTTTCATTTATTTAGGTCTTTTTCGACGGATAAAAATAGTTTTCTATTATATTTTTGTTCCATTTTAACAGCGAGACTAAGTAAAATAACTTCCATATATGGTCAGACAGGTGATTTTCCCGACATCAAACTAAGAGTGATTTCATTACGGTGACTTTCTATTGGATGACAGTAGCTGTCAATCAGCACCAATGTGACGACCTTAAAGACCGCTCTTCTCTGATTGGCTGAATGAATTAACGGTCCCGTGAGTGCGTCACTTTCAGTCGGAGAAAGTGCAGATTAGTTCATTTAGTTCGTGGGTGTTTCCAGATGTCAGAGATACCAACAGGGTTGGTTCAATTCTTTGTCAGTATTTTTAAATTGTCTTTAACTTTGCTGTTTAAAAGTTTGCGCTAGACCGTTTAAAACCTAAAAAGAGAATACATTTATTTTTCCCCAGGTCATTTTTAGTCCCGGTTCATTTTACATGATTTGAAGTTAATCGGTGGAGTGTTGTTCTTTAAAAGGATCTCCCGTATGACTTTAAAAGTCTGTTTTGGACAAATGCAGAACTCTTAAAAGGGCCGCGGTAGGCTATCAGTAAAGTTACTCAACTGCTTATTGTCGTAAATTAAGACCTTACAACTATAAGCGTCGTAAATTATTTTTCGAGATTCACGAATCTGTTGAAAAATGAACAGCTGAGCTTTTAAATGACGTTTAATATGCCAGTGTCGATGTTTCCGATCAACATGAAAATATACAGTATTTTTGTTTATTAATTTTTAAATGCAAACATGGGTCGCATACAACCTCTGCGTTTCAAAAGGTTAAAGGTCCGAAATGTCACCGGTGAGTCTTGTTTGTGACGATGTCCCCGATTTACATTCTCCTCTCATTCGTTTACATTCTTCTCTCTGTATATGTGAACGTATCCGATATAGACAGTCATGTTAAAAAGTAGACAGTTAATTATAAGTGCTGTGGTTTAGGAAATAATTAAAAACAAGCCTCTGGTCCTTAGCAGATCTTCAAGATAAGTAAATACAAACTGAGATGAACAACAGTAACACACAAGACAAAAAGCAGAAGCAGCTTGTGAAAAACCACGTTTGGCAACTGTAACCTGAATTTATTTTCTCTATGAGTTTAATCTCACATCATTGCAGGAATTTTAGAATGTTGGTTCAGTTCATTGAAGTTTGTTGGCATTTCTTTATGTTACTCTGTTTGTGTCGGGGGGACAAATTTTTGCGCAGTGTGTTTTGGAGTTTGAAAGCCACAGAGACACGGTGTTTAGAAGAAATGCGTCTCAGCTCACAACAGGTTTTCGCTTAGGCAGCAGCTGTAGGCTACTTCTTTCCTGGATCGGCTGGAGCTTTCTTTAGGCGCCTTCCCAGCTTTGACAAATGTCTAGCTGGGATAACCAAATTTACTCAGGGCCTTCTTGATGTGATGTTCTTCTGCTCAGTCTTGACTGAGAGGTCTTAAATGTACAGTATAGAAAATCTTACCACGGAATGTCAGATCGCATTTAAATGAATTCTATTTTCTTACCTAATCTAATCCCAGCTACAGTGGTGATTGTATAGGACAAATACATAATAATAATTTTTTTAAAAAGACTTACTTTTTTGTTGTTTAAACTCCATGTGTAGCTTTCTCTAATGAAAATGCTGCTTGCAAATAAAATTTTTAGGAGGTGAAATCAGTTTTTTGTCAAAGAAAAACAAGTATTGGACAGCTGATATGCTGTCTTTGGCTTTCCCCAAATGTGGTGCTGTGAATTATTATCAAACATCTCCACTTTGGTGTCATCTGTCCACAGGACATTGTTGCAGAAGTATTTTGGTTTATATAGCTTTGCAAACCTAAGCCGTGCTGCCATACAATGAGAAAACAGACTTTCTTCTAGCAGTTCTTACGAACAAGCCATACTTGTTCAGTCTTTTTCTAATTATACTTTGCATGAACTTGGGATGGGCAGCACGGTGGCACGGTGGTTAGCACTGTTGCCGCACAGCAAGAAGGTCCTGAGTTCAATTCCACCATCAGGCCGGGGTCTTTCTGTGTGGAGTTTGCATGTTCTCCCCGTGTTTGTGTGGGTTCCCTCCGGGTACTCTGGCTTCCTCCTCCCATCTTGTGGGGATAGGTTACTTGGTTAATCCAAATTGCCCATAGATGTGAGTGCGAATGGTTGTCTGTCCCTGTGTGCTGGCCCTGCGACAGACTGGTGACCTGTCCAGGGTGTACCCTGCCTCTTGCCCTATGACAGCTGGAATAGGCTCCAGCGCCCCCTGCGATCCTGAAAAAGGATAAGCGGATGCATGGATGAACTTGGGATGAATTTTCTGGGATGTCCACCTCTGGAAAGATTGACATCTGGCTTGTTTGACACCCACAAGTGTATGGTCACAGTTTTTGATGTAAAAGATCTGATTTTATGGTGGTATTGCACTTTTCATTTAGAGTTATGGAGAATGTAATTGCGTGGCTTTGCCACAAGGGGGAGATAGGGGTGAGTGCGATAGGCCGTTGCAACACTTCTCTGCCTCAGACGAGGAAGAGTCTGCAGACCGAACGCAACTGATGTCTCCTGTCTCTGCTTTTCTGTTAATAAAAAACAAAACAGGTTAATAGTTCAAGTTTGCTCACTGCAATGCACATACAAAGGCAAGAAACCCTTTTCTGTCCAAGTTTAAAGTTCACGAATGTTGTGAGAGAGTGTGTTTTCACAGATTGAGAGAAAGCTAACTATACCGCCATTTGTAATGGAAGCCGCGATTCCACTGTTAGCTTAAATAGGCAGCTGGTCTTATTACCTGTTTTATTTTGTGACAAACGCAGCTCTTAAGACGCTTCTTTTACCCTGACATTATTGGAAGTTACAGTTGATTAGGACCTACCCAGTTCTTATGTGTCAAATGTAAATAGTCTGATGTATACTGTTTGTGGATGATTGTGAACTGTTTGTGAGCAATGGAAGAATATTTTTGTTTATTGGTTACAAATGTAATATGTTGTTTGAATCTGTTGAAATATAAAGAATGCATAATGGTATATAAGCGGGTTAATTGCAGTGTTAGTGGAGCTGCACAGAAATGGTTTTGATGCTGAACAGCAGTAGAATATGGTTACAGATTTATTGTAAATAAGGACACTCATATACAATGATTATTTTATAAATTTATTCTTGCGAGAATGCGAGGTAACCAAAAGGGTTTGAGCTATGGACCTGATTGAATGTGTTTTTGTTGTTAAAAGGGAAATGGGTGTGTCTAAATGAAAAGAAAAGTAACTGTTTAATTCTGTTACTAAACCAGACGAGGAAGAGCCTGCAGACCGAACGTAACTGATGTCTCCTGTCTCTGCTTTTCTGTTTAAAAAAAAAAACAGTTTAAAAACAGACCCCATCGAAGGCCTGTAACACTTGAATGTTTTCCATTTTAAAAATGATAGATTTCAAACTGCTTGTAATGCCCTTTAACCCTTCCTAGATTGATGTGAGCAACAGTTTCTCCTCTAAGATTATTACTGCCGTCTTTCCCCCTTGACACGTGTTAACACACATCAACTCCAGAGCTGCAAATAGCCAAAACTTCTGGTATTATAGAGGACCTCACACTTAGCGATGATCAATTAATCAAATGCAACTGATTATCAGCAACTGGCTGCTACCTACCGTCTAAGTTCTTGTAGAAGCAGTAAGGGTTTACTATGTAACATGTCACGTTATTGTTAATCTGATTATTTTATTTTAATAATTTTAGAACCTGTGTGGACCAGATTATTTTTTATTATGTCCTGATATGCATAACCTCACAACTGACAAAGGGTAAATTTTGTTTTTACAATAGCTGTAGCTATATTTGTTCATTATTTAGATTTTAGTGTTTGTTTGTTTTTTGTATTGTTTATGTTGTTTTTGCTGGTGGTTATGTAAACTAGCTGCTCTAACAGCAGTTTTTTCTTTCTCTGGAAGATTTTTTCCAAACTCATAAATTACAACTCTTGTTTGTAGTAAAAACTGTACAGTGATCTTAAATCATGCTGGAGTTATTATTAAGTTTTTACTGTTCTTTTCTTTGCTCTTAAACACATTGTAATCCACTTGTATGCTTTGAAACATTTGAGTATTCAATTTTATTCTATTTATGTAGTGCCCCACACAACAGTCGTGTCAAGATCCTTAATATTACAATTTCATAGTCTTAGATTGCTAACATTGTATGTTTGTTGTCTGTGATGTGTTCACAGGTGCTTCTCCAAAGCCATATGTCACAATACTTAAAAATAAAGGGCAGCTGCAATGTGAAGTTCCAGGTGCTTATTTTGAACCTACAGTTCAGTGGTGGGACAGTGATAACAAAACTCTTCCTTCTAAGACGCTAAAGGACCAAAAAGAAAATGGTCTCTTCTACGTCATCATCCAAAGTACTTCCCCTAAGCCTGACTGCTATCGCTGTGTAACCACACAGATGGACATCTGGCATCGGATTTCTTCAGAGATCTGTGTGCATGAAGGTAAGGGATATATTATTCTTCTAATATTCTATATTTAGAAAATATATTAACAAAAGTGAAGAGAGGAGCACCATTAGCTTCGATGATGGCATTTTGATGAGCTGATGCAATGTCACTGCTTTTAAAGCCATCCAGAGTTTGCTTAATCTTTTGCCATAATCATGTCTTGATGATGGAAGAGTCAAGTCTACTCCCCAAAAGTTGATTCTGTTCATCTGGACGTAGTTTTTTCAGTGGGAGAAATGTTTCGTCACTCATCCAGGTGACGTCTTCAGTCTCAGCTGATGCAGGTTTCCCCAATCTTATAAACAGTACATTTGGACAATGACTGAATCTAGTCCACTGAAGGAACAATGGGCTGTGAAGTCAGTTCCTTGATCATTAATATGCAAATTCTCATGAGTCCCATTCACAGAGAGTTGGGGAATGGCTGCAATCACAGCATTGTAAGATGGTGACAGATGTACCCTTAGGCCCCCTCCTCGATTCAGAGATGGTCTTTCCCTTTTCACGTAAATGACCTCCTTGACTCCGCGCTCAAACCAGCGTTCCTCCCTGTCCAGGATGTTACATCCTCATCATTGAAAGAGTGTCCACTGGCCTGTAGGTGAGAATAGACTGCAGAGTCCTGGCCTGATGAAGTAGCTCTTCTGTGTTGTGCCATCCGCTTCGCCAGAGGTTGTTTGGTTCCCCCGATGTATAAATCCTGCCAATCCTCCTGCACTTAACAGCGTACACTATGTTACTCTGTTTGTGTCAGGGGACCCGATCCTTGGGGTGGACTAATTTTTGCGCAGCGTGTTTTGGGGTGTAAAAACCACAGATACCCGGTGTTTAGGAAAAATGTGTCTCAACTGCTCCGATACTCCTGACACATATGGGATCACTACAGGTTTTCTCTTAGGCAGCGGTTGTCCTTCTGTCCTGGATCATCTGCAGCTTTCTCTAGGTGCCTTCCCAGCTTTGACAAAAGTCCAGCTGGTATAACCACATCTACTCAGGGCCTTCTTGATGTGATGTTCTTCTGCCTCCTTGGCCGCTGTGTCAGTGGAGATGGTGTTCACTCTGTGTTGTAGAGTCCTGATGACACCCAGTTTGTGCTCCAGTGGATGATGAGAGTCAAACCTTAAATACTGATCCGTATACGTAGGTTTACGGTTCACGTCAGCTTTTAGATGTCCCCCATTACTGATGGAAATCTCACAGTCTAAGAAGGCTAACCTGCCACTGTTCATATCCTTCCTGGTGAATTTGATGTGTCGGTCCACCGAGTTAATGTGATCCATGAATTGTGGTACGTCCTGAGATTTAATTTTCACCCAGGTGTCATCCAAATACCTGAACCAATGGCTTGGTGGTGTTCCAGGATAGGATAGCGAAACCCTCTTTTTCACTTCTTCCATGTACAAACTGGCCACGATGGGGGAAACTGGGAAGCCCATGGCACACCCACGTTTCTGCCTGTGGAACTGACCCTTGTATGTGAAGTAGGTGGAATGAAGACACAGTTCCAAAAGTGAACACACTTGGTTGATGCTGAAAGTGGTCCTGTTGCTGAGGTTGGTGTCATCCTGTAATCTCTTACGGACTACCTCCAACACTTCTGTGACTGGGATGCAAGTGAAGAGAGATGTAACGTCGTACGAGACCATGGTTTCATCTGCCTCCATGATGACATCTCTCACCTTCTCAACAAAATCCAAAGTGTTCTGGATGTGGTGTTCAGAGCTGCCCACCAGCGGGTTGAGGATTGAAGCCAGAAACTTGGAGATGTTATAGGTGACAGAGTTGATCATGCAGACAATCGATCTTAAAGGTGCACCCTGTTTATGTATTTTCGGTAAACCATACAGACTTGGTGTAGATTCCCCTGGGTATAGCCTGTGATATGAGGTCCGGCCAATAGCCTTGTCTTGTTCTAACTGCTTCAGACAGTCTATCCTTCCTGTAGCCACTTCCTGGGTCTCGTTTCAGGGGCTCATAAGTATTTTGTCACTGAGCAATGACAAAATTTTCTCATGACAGTCTTTCTGGTTTAGCAAATCTGTGCACCTACCCTTGTCTGCCGGAAGGATGATAATGTTGTTGTCATTACTAAGGGATGTGAGTGCCTTCCTCTCCCCCATGCTGATGTTGGAGGCTGAATTTACTATTTATACAGTTGAGGAAACCTGCAGTCAGCTGAGACTAAAGAAGTCGCTTGGATTAGTGGCTTTAGCTCAGGCGGTAGAGCAGATCAGCTGCTGATTGGAAGGTTGGCGATTCAATCCCTGGCTCTCCTAGTTTGCATGCCAAATATCCTTGGGCAAGATACTAACCGACTTGTTCTCATTTATACACATTCATATCTCTGATATGAATGTGTATAAATGACAGTTAGAAAGCACTGAAAGTATAGATAACAGTGCTTGTGTGTGAATGGGTGTGTATTGCTGAATGTGACGTGTTGTATAGAGTGCTTTGAGTACTCCAGGAGAGTAGAAAAGCACTATATGTGAATCAGTCCATCTACCATTAGTGACTAAATGTTTCCCTCACTGAAAACGCTACTTTCAGATGAACAGAATCAACTTTTTGGGATTTACTTACCTGGATGATTGAGCATGCATCAAGAAGTCAAGCCTACTCCATAAAGTCTTGTCCAGCACATTTCAGAAATTCTCACAGGGGTGAAGGCCTGGATTCTTTTAAGAGGCCATTTCTGTTTTGCTTTGCTCAAGCTTTCATGTATTTACAGTAGTGTTATTTTAATCTGTGCTGCTTTTATCTACAATGTATGTAAACAGACCAGTGTGATGCCACTTTGGAAATCCAATCCTGTTTTAGAGCATGTGTAAACCAAAAAAGTAAGTCTGGGAAACAGATGGAAGGTTAAAGGTTAAAACTGAGATGAGCTACATGTGAAATATAGTTAAAGAAAAAGACCAAAAGTAGAAGATCTAATTATTATTTTAAATTAAGCACGTTATTTGCCAACAACTTTTCAAAACTTTTTTGTTTTTGAATGCAAACCTTATTTTTTTAAATGGAAAAAAAAAGAATGTTTATTATCATTTTAATACCAGAGAAACACCAATTTGTTAAGAAATTAACAATAAACTTTATTGAAAAACTGTTTGATTGTACTTTGTTTATTTGTCTAGTTGTTTAGTGTATGTCAACACTGATACAACTGTTAGGGTACTTCAAATATAGATTGCAGTGAATTATAATCCATGTGGAACTTTATGATATTTTGGAGTTTTGTTTGAGAAAATTTTCTCTACCTAGAATTTCTTAAATTTTAATTAAATACCCCAGGTCTAGCGACTTCAGTAGTAGAGCTCGTCAGCCTCTGAGGAGTGGTGATATAAATATTACTTCGTTTTTATTGTGTTTAAATATCAAGAACAATGAAACTAGTTAAAAGGCAAGAAAAAAAACTACTGATAATGTGACATTCATATTTTGTAAGTATCTGCAAATCCATCTGCATCATGCTTACATAAAGTTAGTGAGAACCCAGATTGTCGTTAGAAATGATTGTATGTTGACTCCAGCCCAGCAGCCAGAGCCTAAACTTTTCTTTTTTTTTCCTCTGTCCCGTTTGGTTCTTTTGCCATCAAAATTATTGTCAAGAAAGATGCCCAACGGATTTACTATACCAAGTGGACCATCCCAGCCTTGCCGTATTGGTCCATTTGATTGACCTTTGTTTTTATTGTTTATTTATTTTATTTTATTTTATGTTCAGTTGTTACAGACAGGACAGACATGACTGGGGAAGGGAAAGGGAGAAAGAAAGAGAGAGAGGGAAAGAAAACCAGCTGGGAAGAGGAACGGTGATAAAGGGCACACAAAAAAAGGTGGGAGGGGGGGCAAAAAGTACATATATGTATATATATATGTACACGCATATACATGTGTATATAACAGTAAATACTACATATTGAATATTATTTTGTAGCAGATAAGATCGACAGCGCACAGTGTGCTTTGAGGTAGCAGCCAAGAAAGGTTTAGTTTGTGTCTGTGAGCACCCGTGTGTACACCTGTGGGCATGAGCGCGGTTGTATTTAAAAGGTTCCTTCATGTAATGATCTACTAGAGAAGGGGTGGGCAACTCCAGGTCTCGAGGGCCGGTGTCCTGCAGGTTTTAGATGTGTCCTTGGTTCAACACAGGTGATTCAAATTGCCTCACCCCACCCCCTATAGGGGCCCAACCGAGCCACAGGCGCCAGGCCCCGACAAGCAGCCACCGGGAGTGAGCCGGTGCATACTTAAACTTCAACACCAAAATTGTCATGACCAGTCAAGCTTGTAGGACTGTGAGTCCAGTCCAGTCTACCAGTCCAAGGTACCTGTAGCTATCCACAGCCTCAATGTCCATGCCTTGGATGCTTAGTGGTTGCAGTGGAGGATGTTTGTGTTTACCACCAGCTCCTTGGTTTTTCTAGTGTTGATCTGGAGGTAGTTCTGCTGGCACCAGTCCACAAAACCATGGGTCAGTCCTCTGTACTCCTTGTCGTCCCCATCAGTGATGAGGCCGACTATTGCTGAGTTGTCAGATAACTTCCGCAGGAAACACTGGGTGGAGTTGTGGGAGAAGTCTGCAGTGTAGATGTTGAAGAGGAACGGAGCCCGAACCTTTCCCTGTGGGGACCCCGTATTGTAGACAACCCTGTCCGACACACAGCCCTGAGTTCTCACATACTTTGGTCCGTCGGTGAGGTAGTCCAGAATCCATGTAGTGAGGTGATGGTCCTGAGCTCTATAGCCTGTCCTTCAAAACCATGGGCAGAATTGTGTTGAAGGCACTGGAGAAATCAAAGAACATGATTCTCACAGTGTTCCCAGCAGTCTCCAGGTGAGAGACCTGGTTTACAAATTTGCTGTCAGCTTTGTGGTAAACCTTAAAAAATCTCCTGTGTTTCCGCATTAGAATGGGATTTGTTTCAGTGTGACAGCAGCTTCAGGTTTATAATTTTAACTGGTAATCATGTCACAGTGCTTCTTAAACCAACTGAAGTAATTTAAGTTGAATGAATTATTTTCTTTCAGGGATAAAGAAGGAAAGCAATGCTTTACTTTTTACACTGAACACAACAGTATACAGATTTTAAATGAAAATATTTTATACCATATGATAGCCACAAATCTTTTTAGTGGCTTTTGCAATAGCATTTCTTCATTGCTTCATTAGACCAAAGACAAGTAGCGATTGTTAAGAAACTGTTTTTAAAAAGTCATCAGTGTCATCCAAAGTGTTGTTTGACCACACATTTCACTACAGATAATTTTAATTATATTATTTTGTTTCTGCTTTATTTGGTTCATTTCCTTTGCAAGTTTTACTTTGTTGAGCTGTTTTGTTTTATTTTTACTAGATTATTTTTTATACTTCATTTAAGCTTTTATATTATTAGTTGTGTTTAGGTTTTAGCTGATCTAACAGGATTTGTTCTGTATGTTATACTCACAGGTGCATCTTTCTTAAGGATGTTTAGGATATGGGCAGGAGTGACCTTATACCGTATGTATTTGTAGGAGTTTCCCTGTAAGGAGGAAATATTAAGGCCTGTGATTCTTTAGATGTTAAGGGTTCTTCTGTGACCTTCTGGATGAGTCATCAGTGCACTCTTGGAGTAGTTTTGGTCGGCCACCCACTCCTAGGAAGTGGATGGTCACCAGTGTTCCAGGTTTTCTCCATGTGTGTATAATGGATCTCACTGTGGTTTGCTGGAGCCCCAAAGTTTTATACATTGTTTTGTAACCTTTCGAGAGACTGATAGATGTCAGTGACATCGTTTCTCAGTGGTTTCTTTAGATTGTGGCATGACGTGGTGCTTTTTGAGATCTTTAACCCTGCTTTGTCAGACAGGTTCTGTGTAGGTGATGCCAGAAGATTAAATATAAAATAAAAACAAGAATAAAATACATAAAAAACATAGAAACATACATAAAGAAAACATACATAAAAAAATACATAAAAAAGTATATCCTAACACTCTCCCCCAGTGCAGAGAGTCATTTGTTGGCAGTGCAGCAGGCGGTCATTACACTGACAGATTTGTATTCCTTGTTTTCTGCAATCATTTGTCTGAAGAGATTCACTTTAATGATGTGTGTATCTAAGAAGCTCAGGGTGGAGGAAACCTCGATTACAGACAGACTCACACATGTTGTCAGATGTGAGTCTCAGTAAAAGGAAAGCAGGAGTCTGTGAGCAGCAGCACAGATTCAAACATCCTTCATACAAGACAAAACTCCAACATCATCTTTACAGCTGAGAGCAGAACCAGAACCAGCCTGTGAGCTGTGGAGACGAGCAGGAGGAAACAGGAAGAAAACCTGCTGTTTGTTCCTGACATGCAGTCACAGTCTGAGTTACACAAATGTTTTCTCTTCTGTTCCAGAACCAAACACTGGATGGAAGATTGTAGCTGGTGTTGCTGTTGGTGTTGCTGTTGTTGTTGTAGTTGTGGTTCTTGTCAGGTGTTACATCAAGAAAAAAAGAGGTAAGTTTAATATATTTATGAACATTCTCGTATTTTTGTGTGACTGTCATGTTTACAATCTTGCTTTTTTCACTTTCTCTTTTAATATATTAATGAAACAAACTGAAATGAACTAACGCTTATTGTGAGGAAAGAGGAGGAACACTGCAGAGGCTGATGAAGATGGTTAAACAGCAAACATCATGATTTATTCATAAAGACAGTTTAGCGTTTTGTCATGTAATCATAATAACATTGGGTGAATTTGCCCGCTGTAGTTAGGTTGCCATATTGGCAAGTATAATTGAAACATACTCATGTGTCATCGTGCACGCCACTACTTAAATTCGCAGCACTACATTTCTGCTCAGTTATGACTTTTTAACACAGTTTTGCTTTCCAATCTGCAGGAGTCCTCTGAACCCTCAGCCCAGGAACGGAAACTCAATGCTGATCAAAGTGAACCTGTGTGAAGCAAGGGTGTAAATTTGGCATGGACGGAAGGGACATGTCCCCACCAATATCCAGCGATTATTTAATTGTCCCCACCAACAATTTGATCTTTTCGAGTAAAGAAAAACAAAACCGAAAGAAAGAAAAAAAAACCCGATCTGTCAGTGTCTCATTCGCCCAGCGGTGCAGAAAGAGTTAAATTACGTTCTCTACTGGAGTCCTACGTCATGTGACAAATATGGCCAATGTGATTGGCTGTGCCTTTCAGGGAGCTCTGTTTAGTTTTAGCAGCGGCAAGGCTGCGCTGCAAGGAGGAAAGGAGGACGGCAGCAAAAAGGAAGAACCTGGATATAAGAAAGTGTTTTTCAAAGAAACCTGTAAGTCACTTAAAGTCAAGTTCACTCATAAAATGTGTCCGTCATAATAACGTTACAGGCTATGCTAGGCTATACATGCCAACCCTCCCGATTTTTCCGGGAGAATCCCAAATTTCAGTGCCCCTCCCGAAAATCTCCCGGATCCACCATTCTCCCAATTTTCACCCGGACAACAAAATTGAAAAACCATATGGTTTCCAACAATGGCTACTACTACTGCAGCTACTTAGTTTTAATATTACTCTTATTACTCTTTCTGGGTCGCAAAATAAACTTTTAACATATTTTCAGGCGAGAATGTAGCTGTGTAAACTTCAAATATCTGAGCCAAAAAGTGATTTCCAATGTTTCCGTGTGCTTCTTATGTGTAATATCTTTACGTATGTTGCTAAATAGACTTTGGTGAACAGGTATTACAAAGGTGTTATATATAAAATTACAAAATCACCTGTTTCTCAAGTATCTTTGTAAATGTGTTATTGTACTTACATTATAATCAATCAGCTCCCTTTTGTCCACTTAAAATATGTTTACAGAACTATTGTTGCATTTGTTGCAATTTCAGCTGTCCTCTAGGCCAGATTACTCTTAAAAGAGACATTTTTAAAGTCAACAATATTTTTTTTTAACTGCATAAATAAAGGATACATAAAAGTCACTGCCAAAAACTGAATGCAGCTTCTACCTCATTACAGGAAAATTGTTTGTTGCTCAAGATGACTTGATATCATTCATGAGGGATACATTTGACATATGTTTCACATATTATAGACCAACAAGTTATTTATAGCAGTTTAAATACAAGCAGTCAGTTTTTGGTAAATACCGGAAATCAGTTTTTGGCAGACAGTCACTTTTTGGCACAACACCGGGTCCTCAGGAAGATGCAGCGTCTGAATGTGGACACCCCTGGCCTGTTTCCAGCCGGACAGTAATAACGGTGACATGTAACTTATTATATACATACATATATATATATATATATATATATATATATATATATATATATATATATATATATATATATATATATATAACAACACCCAGCACGCCCCTGCGGGCGGTTTATCCTTCAAGCTCGGGTCCTCTACCAGAGGCCTGGGAGCTTGAGGGTCCTGCGCAGTATCTTAGCTGTTCCCAGGACTGCGCTCTTCTGGACAGAGATCTCCGATGTTATTCCCGGGATCTGCTGGAGCCACTCGCCTAGCTTGGGAGTCACCGCACCTAGTGCTCCAATTACCACGGGGACCACCATTACCTTCACCCTCCACATCCTCTCGAGCTCTTCTCTGAGCCCTTGGTATTTCTCCAGCTTCTCGTGTTCCTTCTTCCTGATATTGCTGTCATTCGGAACCGCTACATCGATCACTACGGCCGTCTTCTTCTGTTTGTCTACCACCACTATGTCCGGTTGGTTAGCCACCACCATTTTGTCCGTCTGTATCTGGAAGTCCCACAGGATCTTAGCTCGGTCATTCTCCACCACCCTTGGGGGCATCTCCCATCTTGACCTCGGGACTTCCAGGTTATACTCGGCACAGATGTTCCTGTACACTATGCCGGCCACTTGGTTATGGCGTTCCATGTATGCCTTGCCTGCTAGCATCTTGCACCCTGCTGTTATGTGCTGGATTGTCTCTGGGGCATCTTTACACAGCCTGCACCTGGGGTCTTGCCTGGTGTGATAGACCCCAGCCTCTATGGATCTTGTACTCAGAGCTTGTTCTTGTGCTGCCATGATTAGTGCCTCTGTGCTGTCTTTCAGTCCAGCTTTGTCCAGCCACTGGTAGGATTTCTGGATATCAGCCACCTCCTCTATCTGCCGGTGGTACATACCGTGCAGGGGCCTGTCCTTCCATGATGGTTCCTCGTCTCCCTCCTCTTTCTTGGGTTTCTGCTGCCTGAGGTATTCACTGAGCACTCGGTCAGTTGGGGCCATCTTCCCAATGTATTCTTGGATGTTCGTTGTCTCATCCTGGACTGTGGTGCTGACACTCACCAGTCCCCGGCCCCCTTCCTTCCGCTTAGCGTACAGCCTCAGGGTGCTGGACTTGGGGTGAAACCCTCCATGCATGGTAAGGAGCTTTCTTGTCTTTATGTCAGTGGCTTCTATCAGAGGTGGGACCAAGTCATTGTTTTGCAAGTCTCAAGTAAGTCTCAAGTCTTTATCCTCAAGTCTCAAGTCAAGTCTCAAGTAATGTCAGGCAAGTCAGAGTCGAGTCTCAAGTCACTGGTGTAAAAGTCCGAGTCAAGTCACAAGTCTGAAACTTTGAATTTCAAGTCCTTTCGAGTCTTTAAAAAAAAAAAACGAAAAAATAATGTTGCAGTTATGCTAAATGTAAATATTAGACCATGTAATTTTAAAATCTGTGTTTTTCTCAACACATGACAAAATAGTGAACTTAGAAAATATACACAAATTGTGAAATTGCACCTCTTTAAAATGCAGCTCAATTAAACCTAGCTCCTAGAATAATTTTCACCGACAGTTCTGAGATAAGCTGCATGTTATTCTTGGATGCGGTTATAGGACCGGCTTTAAAATCGCATGACAAAAATATCATACATATTAAAAAAAACTGCATCACCAACGTAGCCTGGACAACATTTGCTAGTTAGATGAAGTCAGCTATCTCATCTTAGCATATTTATATGCATATTTATAATTATACGGTTCTTGGAGTGAGTGCATACACTCATGAAGTTTAGTAACTTCAGGTCACTGCAACAAGCCCAGGTACAGTTTACCGACGGATGGGTGCAGGACCTTGAAATGCACCGTGTAGAACGAAAGACCATCGTACGTATCATAAGTTTACCAGTCTCACAAACTGTCGTCATAAATACACATTCCTTAACCGTTTATTAATAGGATCTTTGAGCTCAACGGTAATTAATTAGTAGTGGAAATAATTTCTGGTACGCGTTACAGAAATGTAGCAGTGACAATAATACTGTATGCTGTAATCGTACTGGGCAATTGGTGATACAAAACAACTGTTTTATCCTGTGAATAAAAGTATATGTTTTTGTCAATGTACCATAATAACAGAGGCGAAACGCAATATTGTGTCAGGACAATTCACTATTTATGCACAATAAACACAATAAATAAAGGAGCATAGCGCGACAATTTCTGTTCAGCGTCAGACTTGCTTGTAACCTATATCACCAATTATGTTAAGAAAAATGACGTATTAACTACTAAAAAACACTGACCTTCGTGTAAATGCTTGGAGCAGACTAACCTGTGAGCTGGAGTGTTCTGGGACGTTATATTTGATCTTTGAATGGCTGCAATCCAGGCCATCCGTCGCGTCTTTGTTACTTCGGAAACATGGCTTGAACAATTTCTCTTCAACGACGTAATCCGATAACAACCGATCTCTTTACCCGTCGGCTTCCCGTGGCTGTCATGCGACCGGCTATTGCAGTTAATAATACAACGGCTTCTTGACATTTTTGTGTTTCTTTTTATCGCTGTATAACTGATTTTAATTGAAAGCCTGCGTGCGCTAGTACCGCTTGCCACGAGTTCCCAGAATCCTTTGCGGTTCTACCCGTGAATGACGTCACATTTTCAATCTCTATATAATATGCATGTTAAATTTTATATTTGGGGTAAAATATCAAGTCTTTTCAAGTAAACCGGTTCAAGTCCAATTCAAGTCCCAAGTCATTGGTGTAAAAGTCCAAGTCAAGTCACAAGTCTTAGAACATTTTTTCAAGTCAAGTCTAAAATCATAAAATTAATGACTCGAGTCTGACTCGAGTCCAAGTCATGTGACTCGAGTCCACACCTCTGGCTTCTATCTCCTCCTTTGGCCAGCCTATTACCCCAGCAGGGTACCTGATCACGGGCAGGGCGTACGTGTTGATGGCCCGGATCTTGTTCTTACCATTCAGCTGACTCCTCAGGACTTGCCTGACCCTCTGCAGGTACTTGGTGGTTGCAGCCTTTCTAGCGGCCTCTTCATGGTTCCCATTTGCCTGCGGGATCCCCAGGTATTTGTAACTGTCCTCTATGTCTGCAATGTTGCCTTCTGGTAGTTCAATCCCCTCAGTTCTGACTACCTTCCCTCTCTTTGTTACCATCCGACTACACTTCTCCAGTCCGAACGACATTCCAATGTCATTGCTGTATAGCCTGGTAGTGTGGATCAGTGAATCGATGTCTCGTTCACTCTTGGCATACAGCTTGATGTCATCCATGTACAGGAGGTGGCTGACAACTGCTCCGTTCCGTAGTCTGTATCCGTAGCCAGTCTTGTTAATGATCTCACTGAGGGGGTTCAGGCCTATGCAGAACAGCAGTGGGGACAGAGCATCTCCTTGGTAGATCCCGCACTTGATGGTGACTTGTGCTATGGGCTTGGAGTTGGCCTCTAGTGTTGTACGCCACATCCCCATTGAGTTCCTGATGAAGGCTCTTAGGGTCCCATTGATCTTGTACAATTCTAGGCATTCCAGTATCCAGCTGTGGGGCATTGAGTCATAGGCCTTCTTGTAATCAATCCAGGCAGTGCACAGGTTGGTCAGTCTGGTCTTGCAGTCTCGGCTGACTGTTCTGTCTACCAGTAGCTGGTGTTTTGCGCCTCTGATATTCTTGCCAATTCCTTTCTGTGTCCCACTCATGTATTGACCCATGTGCCTGTTCATCTTAGCCGATATGATGCCTGACAGGAGCTTCCATGTAGTACTGAGGCAGGTTATTGGTCGGTAGTTGGAGGGGACCGGTCCCTTCTTGGGGTCCTTGGGGATCAGGACCGTCCGACCTTCGGTTAGCCATTCTGGGTGTCTCTCGTTAACTAGCAGCTGGTTCATTTGTGCTGCCAGACGCTCGTGGAGTGCAGTCAGCTTCTTTAGCCAGTAGGCGTGAACCATGTCTGGCCCTGGTGCTGTCCAACTCTTCATACTGGAGACCCTTTCTTGGATATCTGCCACTGTGATGGTTACTGGACCCTGTTCAGGGAGGTCGCTGTGGTCTGCCCTCAGATCCACTAGCCACTGAGCATTGCCGTTATGGGTTGCGTCCTTCTCCCATATGCTCTTCCAGTATTGCTCCGTCTCCAGCCTTGGTGGTGCTGTTCTCTTATTATTGTTCCCTTGCCACTGAGAGTACACCTTTGCTGGTTCTGTGGAGAACAGCTGGTTTATTCTCCTGCCTTCTATCTCTCTGGTGTACCTCCTCAAGCGGCTGGCCAAGGCTGTGAGTCTTTGCTTGGCAGTTTCCAAGGCCTCAGGTATGGACAGTTTGCTGTATTTCTTATGCACCTTCTTTGTCGCACCTTTCTGCAACTCCGTTAGTTGGCTAACCTCCCTCCGTGCTACTTTGATCTTGCCCTCTAGCCTCCTTCTCCATGGAGGGTACTGCCCCTTGTGGCTGTTCAACTTGTAGCCAAGCATCTCACTGATCACTGCTGCCGTATTGTAGATCAGCTTGTTAGTGTCGGTAATCGTGGTTGTAGGTATTGTCCGTAGTGCTGCATTAACATCATCTAGCAGACCTTCTGAGGGTACTTCACGTAATCTTGGTAACCGGCTACGGGGGATCCAGGTTTATATATATATATATATATATATATATATATATATACACACTCCCCACCCCCAACAGCCCTTTTGAATGTCTCAAGGTTGGCAAGTATGTGCGAGGCTTTGGCCCACATCAGTCTAAAATTGTATCTAACCATGAATAACGTGTTGCCATGTCCACCAGGAGAGACTGGACAGTATAGATGTAAAACAAATATGCCAGCAGTTTATCTCAGTTAACGAGAGAAGGCATGTGTTTGCCTCCTTCACATAGTGAACATTGAGTTGTTGTGTGGGGCACCAGTAGTACATGTCTGTTGCTGTAACAGTAGTTTATGTTTAGAATAAAACATCCCTGGGGGGTGGGATGTCCTCAGGCCTCTGGGCCTGAAGCTCAGTCCTCTCTGGCACAGCTGGCTGCCGGCAGAGCCCGCGGGCACGCCACTGCAACCCCCTCTGGCCTCTGCTCCGTAGCTGCTGGGTGACCTCTCGTTTGGGGCTCTACTCAGCTCTTCCCAGGAGGGTGGCAAGGTTCCCCCCCCCCCCCCCCCCCCCCCCCCCCCCTTATGGTGGTCCTCCTCGGGTCCTTGTACTCTGGGGCCTCTGGATATCTGGGGCCTGGATCTCCTCCATACCTGCTTCATACCCTGGTGGACAGGGCTGTGGCTCCCCACACTCCCTAGCAGATCGCTACATGGAGAAACCTTTGGAATACAAGCGTGCTGATCCACACAGGTATGCACACAGGTGTACACATGGGTATTCACAGACGCGGACTACACCTTTCTTGGCTGCTGCCTCAAAGCACATTGTGCGCTGTCTATCTTGCGTGCTGCACAATATCGTTTAATATTTAGTATCTACTGATATCTACTGCTAGCTAGTTTATTGTGATGGTGCTGTTTTTTTTATTATGTTGCTTTTTTTGTTTGCTTTCTCTTCTGTTTTTTCTTATCTCCATACAGGTGATCCAGGTGTTGTGTTTGTTTTTCCTTTTCTTTCTTCCCCCCCTTCTCACCGTCTCTTCTCCCCTTTGGTTTTCTTTCTCTCCCTCTTTCTTTCATTCTTTCCCCCTGTCCTATCCCCCAGTCATGTCTGTCCCGTTTGTAGCAACCAAAAATCAAATAAATTCATAATTATAATAAAGGTCAATCAAATGGACCAATATGGCAAGGCCATGGTGATCCACTTGGTAAAATAAATCCGCTTGGCATCTTTCTTGACCTTAAGACAACAATTCTGATGGCTATAGATCCAAACGGGACAAAAAAAAGAAAAAGAATAAAACATCCCAGCTCACTGATTTGATCGGGGCAGTAGTGCCTAAAATGTTGCATAATGTTGCTGAGATTATGGACAAAAACCACCAGTCCTTAAAGCTATTTTTATGTTTGTATGATACCTGATTTATATGGAATATGGCTGAAGTAAACTAAAGTCTAAAATACCTAGTCATTTGTTTAATACTAATTTAACATTATATAATTCACATATAAAACTATGAATTGTAATTTTAAATGGTTTAAAAGCATGTAGAATAGCATATGTAGGCAAGTATATTTCTCCTTTTTTTTTTTTTTTTATCAAGAAGCAAAAATAAAAAGGAAAAAAAAAGAAACAGGGCAGGGTTCGGTGGTTGAATCATCCGTCCCCACCAATGCCAAAACCAAATCTACGCCCTTGGTGTGAAGTACGGTGTGTGTGTAGCTTATGTGTTTGTTTTATGAGAACCAAATTAAGTTTTGGAGCACAGTAGCTTGGACATGTTGGATTATTTTTGATATTTTCAGCAGTTTAAAAGTTCAGAACAGCTTTTAATTCTGTGGATTAGCACATGGTTAAAAGTAAGGATGGAGGGATGTAGTTTCTGCTGCATTTGTGCAAAAGAAATATTTCCTGTTCGGTCACCACAGCCATTTTTCTAATACTTTGATCATCATCACTTCACATATATCTGTGTAAAAAATAAAAGTATAAATGTTTATCTCAAAGTCCTCAGTACTTGATAAAAAATACTTTCAAATACCGTCTAACACCATCTTTTCAACACTGGGCATTTGGGATTTTTTTTTCTATTTGAATGAAAACAGATGCAGCACATCAATGTTTTTCTTTATCCCACACATGTATGAACTGTCATCCTGTCACCTGAAATAGGTTTAAAATATTAAATTACTGTTGTATTTATTCCATGAGAGATCTGAGGTCATTGTCCTGGGTTTTCCTCTTCTGCAGCAGTTTAATAGGACAGAGTAGAGAAATGGCTCCACCTGCTCTTGGTGCATAACATGTTACTAAAAAAGAAAACTACTTTTAGCTGCTCTGTTGCCACAGCAGGTAGCGCCGCATGTTTGATTTGCCCACACAATTAATACTCTGGATGGATTTGTGTTTCCAGCTGCACTCATATTTCAGTAAATATTTAAATAACATTTGAAAATTTGTCTGATAACAGCAGGTTTGTCAAACAACTGTCTCAAGTTAATTCTTTAACCCTAAACATACATTAACTTAATGTAATTAACTATAACCCTGAGCTGTTCTGCTGTAAATAAATGTATTTTGCAGTTGGAAAAGAAATTGCCTTTTTAAATACGTTTTTGCATTGTATCTTTTTATTCTTGCTAAAGCAAACTGTCAGGATACACACAGTAGGTCAACTGTTGTTGATGTTTGATATTGGAAATTATGTTCATGCTTTTAATTCATCATGTCCTAATACATTATCATTTTTCACACAGCTCAAGGATCGCGGAATACAATATCAAACTGTTGTGACTATTTTTTTTTTGTTTTGTTTTCTGTGTGTGTTTTCAAACTTTCGTGTAACCAACTTGGGAAGACTCGAGGAGAGGGGCAGGTTATACTTCTCTGAAAACATCTAAACTTTTACCAGAATGATGGGAAGAGAAAAGTATGAAGGAGAGAAATGACTTATGATCTGAAGCACACCACATCATCTGTCGAAGTGGAGCCAGTGTACAGCTTAAAAACTTAAAGGAACAATTTAAAAGCACATCAAATCTCAATCAAATCAAACTGGGTAATGTGTTACCAACAAAAGGATGTTACATAGTTGGATGGAAATGAAAATTATCAATCTACAGAGAGCTGAATTTAAATAACACCATCTAGCCTTTCTGTGTGGAGGCATGCAGTTAGTGAGGTTAGGTTAATTGGAGTGTGGATGTGAGTGCAAATGGTTGTCTCTCTGTGTTAGACTGGTGACCTGTTCTGGGTGTGCCCTGCCTCTCGCCATATGGCAGCTGTGATAGGCTCCAGCAACCTTGATTTGGATAAATGAAAAAGAACGGATGGATGGATTAATTTTTTTAAAAGGAATATAAAATCACAAAGTATTTGCAGTCACCAAAGGCATCTAGGGAAGACATTATGACCAGATGGTTCAAACGAGGCAGATACAAACAAGAAGCAAAACAACAGGACACCTAACATGGAAACAGGGAGGACACAGGAGGCCAGGAGAAGGGAACACCAAACTATAACCAAGACCAGAAACTACACAGCAAAATGAACAGATCCCAAAATAGCCACAAATAACAAAAATAAGCATACAAAAGAAATAAAACAAAAGCACATGAAAAACAAACTAAAGGTATTTAAGGTCTATTTAATAAAAATGTGAACTCAAACGCAAAAACACTGGGTCAAAAAGATGTGGTTGATGTTTGGTGGTGGATGGGATGTAGCTCCTGGTGTTTTTCATTCAAACCAGCGAAGAATCAGTCTGATCATCTGCCAGCACAGCAGGACCAGGAGTGGACTGACTAATCAGGAGTACCTGCCTGAGGCCAAAGGGTCGTTATGGACAGTCAGCTCAATCAACAGTTTATGGGCCACACTGACTCCATACTTTTGGTGTCTCCCTCTCTCTCTTTGCTAAGGCAGACAGGGTGAACCAGGTTGATCACATAAAGTAAGAAAGATGGGGAGATAGGGACTGAAAAGAGAAAGATGCCAGTTAGAAATCAGGTCAGTGTAAAACAGGAGCTGAAACAGGAACAGCTTCTTTTACACTGTTGGAGCTCAGGGTCGGTTTCAGTGAATCTGTGTGTGAAGGTTTTAAATAAGCGTGCTCATTGCTTGACTGTAAAAACACTGGAACATCAGATAGTTCCTAACAGAAGGTGATGTTAGCCTGCAAAGTTAGCAGTGGTGATTTGTATGAACAGAGTGGCCTAGGATGATGTCAGATTTCTGGACTGAATATTGTACCCGACCTCACTGAATGTGCCTGTACAAGGAAATTAAAACCAACACAGATCACAATGTGAAAGACAATAATCTGCAGTCTCTGAAAGGCCAAGACAGCATCACATGTGACACAACTGAGGGGAGGACGTAAAACTAAATGTAAGAACAGGAGGCTGTCAGAATAAAACAGGAAGTGATAAAATAAAAGAACATCTAACATAGAAACTGAGAATTAACAACACAGGAAACACGAGAGGGCGAGAGAACTGAAAGAAGGAAATCAATATGTGCAAACTGACCCAGAACAGAAAGTACAGAAAACTAACTGACCTTCAAATTGCAAGATTACTATAAATGACTAAACTTAACCTGCAAAAAATAAATAAATTAATGAATAAATGGAAGCTCCTAAATAGAACATGAAAGCAAACTAGGAATCGACAAATAATATTTAATAAAGATTAAAAATAGAAATTCCCAAACTAAAAACACAGGACCATGACAGGTTAGGAAACACTGAGCTACCATCACAACACTACATGTTCACATCACTATTAAAATATCACAGTAATTCTTCATTTTCAGACAGAATGAATACTTTCAATACTTTTTGTGTATTTTGCAGATAATCAAATAATTGTAAATATAGTAAAGAGTCAAGAATAAAAACATCAGTGTAGCAACATGATTACTGGTTTCTTTGCACAGCACATACTTTGGGGCTGATATTCTAACCATTACAGAGGAGCTGAATGCAGTAAAATACAACTGAAGTTGTTTACTTGGTTCGTTAGGTAGTTAGTCTCAGTTTACTCAGGTTTTGTTTGTACCTGTTTGGGTAGTTTTGTGTGTCACTCAGCACCTTTGTGTGTGAAAGTTATTCTTAAATTCACCGTCTGTGCAGCACAGAAGGATCAGGATCCCCACCCAGATCCTTTTAATGCAGTGTTTACATTCATTTACTTTAACATTTACTTGAGTCCCACACAGGTGACGTCTGAGCCTCTCACAGGTTTACTGCAGTGTTGATGTGCAGTGAAACGTTTTTTGTTTGAACTTTCTCCATGTTTTCATGTCAGCTCGGCTTTGCATTACTTGTCATTTGTGACTTAAACAATAGGGTGCATACAAATATTAATAAACAGTTTGTTGGTTTTAACAAAATAAAACAGCATCTTAGGATTTACTGTGTTCAGGATGGTGCAGTGATTATTATGGTTCCCTCTCAACAACAAGAATCCTGTCAGAGTTTTGTGTGCTGTACTCTGGCTTTGTTCCACTCTGTCAAAGAGCCATGTGACAGGTCAGTGACCTGTCCAGAGTCTGTTGCCCTGTGACCATTAAATGCAGAGTCAGAACATAAAGTAACTGAAATTAGTTTGTGAACTTGGAAAACCAACCAACATGTAATAAAAGCTACAGAGGGAATATTCTTAGTTTTGTTCTTTTAGCTTGTTAAAAATCTTATTACAGTGTCTGATGAGGGTTGTCTACAACACTGTGAGTCGGCTGCTTTCAGAAGGTTCTGTGTTGTTACACTAATATCTGTACTGATTTTCTAAATCCTGCCTCTGACATATGACCTCCATACAATAATAATAAAAAAGACTAAAATTAATACTGAAACTAATAAAGACTAAACAATATAAACTGGGATGAAACAAGAAAATCTACTCTGGAAACAAACTAAACAGTAATAAAAATACAAAACTACAATAACTCTGGCCATAAGTGACACAATGTGGAGGCTGGGCTGCTAACTCATGAGCTGACACTGTAGTTAAACTGTACTACACTAACACTATCAGCAGGTTGTGTTCATAAAGTGCACGGGTATCTGCTTATTTGTGATCAGATTCTCTCTCTTCTGTCAGGTGGAGAGGTGGGCAGATTCCTCATGTCTCCACCTGTGGGTGAAACTACCCTTCCTTAAGTTGCTTTCATCCATCTGGAGCTCATAGCTCATCATTAGCTGAGTGTTTAAGGACCTGCTGTGTAAGTCACTCTCTGCCAGATCGTTTTCTCCACCATGGTTGTTAATCTTTAGCTGTTGTTCTTACCCCTCAATAATTCCTTTGCTCTGTTTGCTTCCTAGTTCTCAGCTGCCCAGTCTCCACTCAACCTTCTATCGTCTCCAGATTCCAGCCTGATCCCCTGTGCCTCCTCTCTCTTCTCAATCTAACTAACTCCAAGTAAGGACACATAAGTAAGACTCTTGTACATACAGACAACCTTTTATTATCAGCTCTTGCTGATAACATCTCTCCCTCTCTGTGAATCCTCTGATACGTCCTATATGGGAGCACCTGTTCCATCAGTCTGCTTCCATCAATTATTCAGTTTTAAATAAACTGTTCAAACTTTTCCCGGCTGTCCGAATCTGCTCATCAGTCCAGAAACTACAAAACCATGACAATGAAATGGTGTGTACCACACAGCAGGTCATAATTGCATTAAATGTTCTAAAAGTCACCACAAACACTTCAGTGACTTCAGTTGACAGACGCCCACTACGTTCAGCTGACTGTGCTGATGATGGACACCTAAATCCATCCAACCATCTGCTTTCATGAAATCTCACCATCATAAATTTTGAATGCATCATATTTGTGGTTGCCAGGTTTGGCACATCAGTGAGTCAGAGTCCAGAGTGACTCTGATATCAACCCTCTGGCTCCACATGAAACAACATTTACCCCAAACCACAAAAAACTGGGGCATTACTGGGATTGGCAGCTTTAATTAACTTCAAAGTAAAACTCTTTGTTCAACTTATTCCTGGCACTGGATCATCTGACAGCCTTTAAAACAATTTCCCTCGGGATAAATAAAGTATTTTCAATCATAATATGACTTACTGTCTGTATTCCACTGTACAGTTTCATCTTTGTCAGCATCTGGACTCTGGTCATCAGAGTCTAATTTCCAGAGAGCTGAATTTTGTATCACAACAATTCATTTTCAGTCTTTCCAAAATGTTTTCTCCTTATTGATCTGGAGCGGGTTATAAATTTTAGACTGATGCTTGTAAGATGTTTCTGTGTGCAGACCTGAAGTGGATGCTGAACACATCCTGTTCGCGTGCCGGCTGTTTCTGAGGAAAACTTACCCGAGGCTGTAGTCAGAGTTGTTGTTTGGTTTTATGGCTTTTCTTCAGAAACTCATATTAAAATTAATTCAGGGTCTCACACCAACCCGAGAATATTTCACGTTTTTTCTTTTAATAAACTTTCTCGGGTTCTCTTTTCTTCCACTTTTTAAATATTTTTTTCATGGGTTTAATTTTTTCTTTTGCTAATTGATGATCAGAAAATATACCTGATGAAACAGGACTGCAGTGAACCAAACAAGTGCAAAGACTCCTGGGACAGTTCATGTTTACCTCTGAAGCTGTTATCAGTGTTAACAACATTGTCATCCCCTATGTAGCCGGTGTACCAGAGAAACTCAGGAGAGTTTTCTCCAAGCATGACATCCCAGTGTACTTCAGACCCAGCAACACGCTCAGACAGAAACTGGTTCACCCGAAAGACAAAACGCCAAAACACAAACTTAACAATGTGGTGTATGCTGTACAGTGCAGCGAGGAATGCCCAGACCTCTACATCGGAGAGACCAAACAGCCACTTCACAAGCGCATGGCACAACACAGAAGAGCCACCTCCACAGGACAAGACTCAGCAGTCCATCTGCATCTTAAGGATAAAGGACACTCTTTCGAGGATGCCAATGTTCACATTTTGGACAGAGAGGACAGATGGTTTGAAAGAGGAGTGAAAGAAGCCATCTATGTCCACTGTGAGCGACCATCTTTGAACAGAGGCGGTGGTTTACGACACCAACTCTCTGCCATCTATAATCCAGTTTTGAGATCCTTCCCAGACGCCTTAACGCCCACTCACATCCTGGGCCATCTGACCTCAGGAAATCACATGATTTCACACCATGTGATTAGGTAGAGGATCATCAGGGGGTCCTTTTGTCCCTCTTTGGGGGGAAACTCCCACTAGGTTTAAATCTGGGACTCTCCACCATTTGACCTTAGAACTGAAGAAGCTTCTCGGATGAAGGTGAAACGTCTTCAAGCAACTTAAAGAAGTCCAGACGCTTTTCTTTGCAAGCTCCTTTGACTACGAGGACCTGGATGAATGAGAACCTTCACAGACATGTCAGTGTTAACGTTTGATTTCCTCACTGCAGCAGATTATAAACCTGCTTAATGCTAATATGTTTCTGATCGCTGTGTGCAGACCTGACGTGAAACAAACACAAGTGTTGCAACACAACCTGTTCGTGAGGTTGATCTTTCTGAAGATTAGCCTGAGGGTGCACTCGTACTTAATGTGTAGGTTTGTGGTTTTTCTTCAGAAACAGGACTTGGCGCTGCTGCAGTGTGTGACTGCGAACCAAAGGATTTTATTACAGATTTTGTAAGAAGAGAATTCTGCTGCAAAGGCAATACAAAGACTTTTGTTATTTTTGTAAATATCTTAGAAATATGGTATCTAACCAGATATGGCATTACCCTGGCCTCCAGTAACACTCTGAGGAGTCTTTGTGTCGTTGTTGAGCCGGACTGCTTTCTTCCATCAGTGCAATATCTGCAAAATTAGAAGTGTCCTGTCTCAGAGGGACGGTCTGCTGTAATGTATTAATTATCAGGAAGTCGTAAAAACTCCCTGAAAATAAAATGAAAATGACCTTGTAGTACCATATCACCCTATTAGAGCACTTCGCTCTCGCTCTGCAGGCCTACTTGTTGTTCCTAGAGTATTTAAAAGTAGAATGGGAGGCAGAGCCTTCAGTTTTCAGGCCCCTCTTCTGTGGAACCAGCTTCCAGTTTGGATTCAGGAGACAGACACTATCTCTACTTTTAAGATCAGTCTTCAAACTTTCCTTTTTGCTAAAGCATATAGTTAGGGCTGGACCAGGTGACCCTGAATCCTCCCTTAGTTATGCTGCAATAGGCGTAGGCAGCTGGGGGATTCCCATGATGCACTGGGTGTTTCTTCTTCAGCCACTATGTGTTTATGCATCACTTTCCATTTAATTATTAGTTATTATTAATCTCTGGCTCTCCTCCACAGCAAGTCTTTATCTTGTCTTCCTCCCCTCACCCATCATGGCTGCTGTCCTCTCCTCCTTGAGCCTGTTTCTCCTAAAGATTTATTTTTATTAAAATTACGTTTTTCTTTCTTTCTGTCACCAACTGCTTGGCTCACTGGTGTTTTTTTTTTTCTTTTTTTTTATTGTTGGGGTTTTTGTGTATTAATGTAGAGTCTTTACCTTACAATATAAAGCACTTTGAGGTGACTTTTGTTGTGATTTGGTGCCATTTAAAATGAATTAAATTAAATACCATGTGAGGAAAAGATGCATTCAGTCGGTTGGATAAACATAAACTGGGAGCTGATGTGTCAGTGCTACAACTTCCTGTGGAGGACGTGGATGCTGACACTGCTGGGTGAAATTCACCAGAGGACTGCAGCTCTGAGATAATGATGGTGCAGCAGGTCCACTGATCGGCAGCTTCTAGTAATTCCAGGTTTGTAGCTCCAAAACTCTGGAATCATCTTCCTCCTCAGATTAGGTCTTCCTCACTAACCGTCTCCTCATGAGCTTCAGATGAGTTACAGTTTATTGTGTCACTTTCACAGTGCATCTCTTTTGCTATTATTATATGACTTTTTATCATTATTTACTTTTATCATTTGTATTTATCCTCCAATTTTATTTATTAAAACATTACTATTATTGCTTTAAATCGTTTTATTGTTTCTTCTGTTTGTATTTGCTGTGAAGCACTTTGATCAATGTCGGCTGTGCATAAATGTGCTAAATAAATCAAATGACTTGTCTTGACTTGTGTACCTCCTTAGTCCCAAAAATCCTCACAAACCTGTTCCCAGTCTGGCGCCATGTGGCTGCAGTTCTTCCAGAAAATGTGCAGAATTTCATCTGAGCTGAAGCTGGTTTATCTTCTTATTCGCTGAACTGTTTTAGACTTTCTCACAGTAAGCATGCGTCCTTCTCCTGCTCTGAAATTTAACCTTTTTTATGTTTGTCACTGTGGATCACCCCAGAATAAATGAGAAGGAAGAGAGCCGACTGCAGCCACGAGAGGTTTTATCTTCACTCTCTGGCATGTAGTAGAGCTGGAATGATCTTCAGGAATTATAAAGCCATAAAGCCTCGTGGCTGCTGTATGAATTGGCCCAAAGCTCTACTCTGAGAGCCACAGACACATTTTGGAAAAGGTTCATGTTGGAGAAGAGGATGATGTCTGAAGAGGTCACAGCTCTGGTAACACTTCGATTTAAAATGTCTTAAATGCACCGAGCAAGCGATGAAATCCTTTGATAAAAAACTTGATTGACTGTAAACAACAAAGCCTGAATCCCTGAATGACAGCAAACACATGCAGCTTTCTTTCCTCCAGCTCTGCTCTTCAGTCACATTCAGTCAGCATCATCCTTTCATGCCATCATCTGTGCTTTGAGCTCACGGTCAGAAACCAAACACAACTAAACATTTCACGCAGGGTTTAATTCTTCATCTTTAAACAAAGGTTGGTCTTTTACACTGAACAGGAAATTTCATCCTTCTTTATTTCTACTCGCCCACCTTCATGACTCACCTTGTTTATATGGTTGCACATTCCTGAGTCACTGCAGGTTAATAACTAGTGCGTCCCACATGTTTACAAAGATATGGCTCCTCCACAGCCACAAAGGTCGGACAGTCCTACAGAAAATATAACTCTTATATCTGTATTCTTCTTCCACTGTCACAGGTGCCACAGTTTTCTTTGATCACTGAAGATAATATGCTGTCAGTGCATGTGTGTATAATAATGCTGACACACAAAGCCATTATTCTACAGGTCAGTTCTTGCACATGTTTTTGTCAAACTGAGGTCATACAAAGTGACCATGAGAGTGGAACTGGATCTTTTTTCCTTATTGACTTTGTAGCCTTTGTCATAAATCATTCCTGTATTTAATCCTGAGATAACACTCAGCAATAATAATAAAATACACACCTTCATTAGCAATCCCAAAGTAATTTTAAACTATTAACCTTGCAGTCAGTTAATCCTGTGGGGGCTTAGTAGATTCATAGTTCAACTCCTTCATCCTGAGTGGGTGGATGAAACTAGCAGCCCACATGTTCAGGTTCTCAGTAAACATTACATTACTGGCTGTAAAAAGACTTTAAACTTTATTTAAACCTTGTTTACACAAAGCACACTCTGAAAAATCAGCAGGTATGAGGCCACGTGAGTCATAAATCTGTTCTTCAGAATCTAACCCACGTCATTTCCCACCACATCCTATTAATTAAGATAGTGTTAGATTAGATTAGCTGTGTGCACAGTGATTCATGAGTGGTTCGTTGTGTTTTCCTAATATGGACAGAAATGTGGACCTATTGCTTATCGTTAATGTGTCCATGTTAAATAGAAGAAATACAACATTTTGGTTAAAACTGATCTATTCTGTTCATTTCTAGCTCTGTGAGAGAGATGAGGATGGATGGAGGACAGTTAGTGAATGAGGAAGTACAGAGCTTTATGAAAGAGGAAGTGAGGACCGCGAAGATGATGAAGAGCGGAAAGACGGTTACTCCAGATGACTAACTGACGGTGCAGGACATGTGTGAGGACAGAGGGACAGTAGTGAGGTGTGCAGTAGGAATGACAGGTGGGTTCAAGGTGGGGGTGGGATTACATCAGGATCTGAGCTCCTTCTTGTTCAGTGATGATGAGCTGACAGAGGAGGTCAGGCAGGAGTCTCTGTGGATTCTGATATTTGCAGACAACACTGTGGTCTGTAGTGAGAGTAGAGAGCAGGTGGAGGAGAGCCTGGAGAGGTGGAGGTGTGTAGACGTCAGTAGACGTGAGACTGAATACATGTGTGTGAATGAGAGGGAGGCGGGTGTAACGGGGAAGGAACAGAGGCAGTGACTTTGAATACCAGGACACCGTTCTGCTCAGCAAGGTGCAGACAACCAGGGTCTCTTTGTGTTACCTGGATTTATTTCACCTGAGATTGTTGACCTATTTTTATTCCCTGGCTTTTAACTCTGTAGGAAACTGACACCTTCTTATTTATTTTATTGTTTGTAATGATTTTATGGTATTTTTAATTTGGTTGGTTGTTGTTTTGATCTGTGTTGTTCAGCACTTTGGTCTGCCTGGTGTGTTCTTAAAGTGCTATACAAATAAACGATGATGATGATGATGATGATGATGATCAGGATAAGATGGCACATAAAGCTGGTTATCAGCTAAGTTGACCCAAAGTCTGTAAGTTTCTGAGCATGAGCGTGTTCATGTGAAAGAGGTGGCGTTGGAAACATCCAAGCAATCACAGTCATCAAAGCAACAGCAGCTGAATTTACAAATAAAGACTAAAATTATAATATTAGAAAAATATGAAAAGGTTAGAAGAAGTAAGAGAGATGCTGCAGAGAAATCAGCAATATGAGAGGAAAAGCTCTGTGCTGTAGTTTAGTGTCCAAAACACTGTATGAATCTGTGTGAGCGCTTTACATTTATGTTTCCATTTGTGCCACACGCTTTTAGTTTTTATTGTATTAGATGAACAACCTGGTTAATCTGTATTTATTACGAGGAGGAGCAGGAACAGCCTCAGTGTGTGTGTGTGTGTGTGTGTTTTCATCATATAGGTCATATTAGTGTAAAAAAAAAAAAAACCTGCAGCTGTCTTTGACCCTTTTTTTTTTTGAAAGAAAGTGTACTTTATTGATCCCCGTGGGGAAATTCCTCTCTGCATTTAACCCATTCACTCAATGAAGTAGTGGGCAGCCATTGGGCACCCAGGGAGCAGTGTGTAGGGACGGTACCTTGCTCAGGGGTACCTCAGGGTAGCTGCTCAGGGGAATTGAATCCCCGACCTTCCGATCAGGGGGCCACCACTCTACCTACTGAGCTATCCCTGCCCTGTCTTTGACCTTAAAGGCTGCAGATTCCGTGGTGGGAGCGTCCTTTCTCTTTACCTCAGCCTAACCTTTTTACAATAATCTGCCATCTCTGCTCATTAATCTTTCTTCTCTCCGCGTTTCTGTGTAATTGTCGCTGTTAAACAAGTTCAATCTAAAAGGCGCTGATGTTGCGACATATACATACACCGGAAGTGCAGTAATGGTTTACTGCTTTAAGAGAATAGAAACTCAAAGTGTTTTGGAGTGCGTCAGTGCGGGAGGGGGAGTGGCTCCGAGCTTTTTCTTTTTTTTTCTTTTTAATGAAAGAGATGCTGTAACGTTTAATCCTCAGAGGGTTTCTGCAGACATGGAGCTTCCACCACTTCTGTTTCTGAGCTTCTGTTTCCTGACTTTGTCCGGACTGACGTTTGGTGCTGAATCCGGTAAGAAACTCATTGATTTAGACTGATCATGTGTGCAGGCGCAGTCACGTTTCACAGCAGCGGATGGAGCTTTAACGCTGCTCAGGCTGCTGCTGTAGTGGGTGGATGACTGCGGAGTCTACACCTGTGACATCAGCTTTTAACGCAGCCGCGTTTTAGAGTAAAACAATGAGAGGGCAGATTAATGTGCAGCATCTTCAACAATGAACCGAAACTATTCTCTTTAGTGTTTATGATCAGTTATCAGAGATGCTCATTATTCCATCCTGACGTGTTTTAACCTGTAAACACATTTCTGCTGTTTGTGTCTGAATGCGATTTTTTTAATGCATCTAAAGTTTTATGTTCTCTTAAAGTGGGTCGACATCAATAAAATGACTCCTAGAATAGAGAATAATTAACCACACTCTCTCTCTCTCACACACACACTCTGTCTCTCTTCCTGTTTCAGAGTTGGAGCTCTTTGGCTCCTGTACTCTTTTTTCCCTCACACTCCTTCTTCCTGTCACTGTCTTCTATCACACCTGTCTTCTGCTCCTTGTTACCCACCACAGTATCTGGTTGGTTGTTCAGCAGCTGCTTGTCCCTCAGAACCACAGCCCTGCTGTTCTCAACCATCATTGGTGGTGTCTCCCATCAGGACATTTGGACTTCCAGTTCAATGCAGCACAGATGTTCTTCTACACTTTCCCAGCTTCTTGGTTGTGGTGCTCACTGTACGCTATCCTGTTCTGGTTCTAGTATGATCAGAGCCTCTGTGCCGTCCTTTTGCCCAGGTCAATGTTCACATCTCTGAGCATCTCCTCTGATATTGTAAGCCTGGGGACTTGTGCTCTCAGTTGGGTGGTTACCTTGAGTTTGGGCACAATCTCCATCTTCAGCTCAGTAGATGCATCTGTGATTGGAGGTGGCTGGACATCATCTAGTTCAGATCCACTCTTCTTCCAGGTTCAGCTCATTATCTCCATGCTGCTCACTATTGATCCCACTCAGAGCCGGACTTGGACAAAAAATTGTCGCTGGCAATTTTGGCCCAGGTGACCCACCATGATCGGTCACCCAGGTTAAATATGTGCACATGAAGCAATGATAACACTGAGTGGTGCATGCAAAAAAACAAGTAAATCGAACAATTAGTCATATAATCACATTATTTTCTGTTTAAAAGATGCATTACTTAGCAGGACTTGGGTAACTAGAATAGGTCTTTGTGTCTCTGTCCTTCACTTCTACCCCAACAATCTGGCCCAACTACAGACAGGGGTGATGGCAGTTAATGTTGTTAGCGAGTGCTAACCTATGTGGAGCCTCCAGGGTTTGTTAAAAGTGTTGGTGGTACTGCTGGTGACGGTGCAGCAGCCCTGACTATTAACGTCTCACATTTGGCTGGATCTGTTTCCATTTTCTTTTCCTGTTTCTCTCTCAGCTTTTCAGCTCCACGTATTTTTTCTTTTCTTTGTCCATCTTTATCAAACACGTCATCCACACTAAACTCTGTTCTGCAACGTGCACCAGTGCACAGAGAAGGTGGCCTGAATAATTATATCGACAAGGAAAAGAAAATTGACCCATCGGGCCAGATTACCAGTCCAACCCTGTTCCCACTGAGCTGTGGGCTCTGGATCTCCAGTCTCAATAGCAGCTGTGTTCTGCTGATGTTGCGCTGAGTTGCTGGATGCTGTCAGTGTGGATGTTGGCTTTTACTCATCCATAGGTCTCTCATGCATAACATATAATTTTATTTAGTTTTTTAACTCTTTCAGGGTCTGTTTGTGTTTTAGTCCCAGTTCTCAGAGCGAGTGATTCAATGAGTGAAGAGACCAGTAGGATTAATATGATTAAAAAGACGAACACTAGGCTCCATTTCCATTTCCTGAGGTTTTCTACAGTCAGAGTTAAAACACTCTGTGGCCCATTAACATGAGGCTGTTACTGACTGCGGTGTGCAGGTTCAAACTGGCAGGAAAGTTTTGAGAGCTCAGCTGGTGAAAAGGACACAGCTTGGATGTGTTTCAAATCTTTATCAGTGAAACATTTTTGGCCTCACAGCGTTGAAACTGTTGCTGCCTGAATTGGTGATATTTCATCAAGTGGAAATGAAGAAACCTGCTGTCACAGAAACTTTTGTTAACCTCTGATGAGCCACCTGGTTAGAGGCAGGGTTATGTTCACTTTTATCTCTTTATATGAATTTTTTATGCACTTGCCACACTTCATCCCAGAAGAACTGCAAGACCAAAATGCTCATGAGACACTTTCTGAAACTCTGCTTGTTTAGCGTGTAGTTAAAAGCCGGTCTACACCTAACACCAGCACATGTGGCTCACTGGTGACCTGCTGGATGTTTATGAGTTTAATCCATTTCTTGTTATCTTGCCAAATTCTCCTGAGCCCACAACTGTGTTTGTTTTCCCCATAAACACAAAAGTGTGAAGATCTTTGCACCAAATCATAAATTAAGAAATGAGTTTACAATCTTTCCACACAGCTTTGTGGTAACAACAGTAGTTTAGATATTTGTCTGTTTTTTAGTCATGTTTGAGCGAGAAAGTCAAGTTTCGTCTTCTTCAGGAAACGGATGAGGTCTGTACTGCACATGCACGTCTGTTTCTAAGAATCTCACGTTTGTTCACTTTCCTCTCCACCTCTGTCACCCCTGCACACAAAGCACAATGTGTGATGGGGAAGAAGCACTAAAGGCAGGAAGCAGCCAGTCAAAGTGACTATCAAGGAGTGTGCCTCTACTTCACATGCAGTCGTTTGTGTAAAGATACCGCATCAAGCGGATGCAGTCATATTAGCAGAAGTCCATTTCCCGAAAGAGAGAGAGAGTTCACTTTAATGGACCTCGCCCTCTGTGTTCTGTCAGTGATGCAGCACTTTGTTCAGTGAGCGTCTTATAGAGCAGTTAGCAGCATTTTAAATTATGTTTAACAAGCAAAGTAAAAACCTGCTGCTGAAAAGAGGAAGGAGAGCAGAGAGCAGGACGAGGACTTTGGATTTGAGCCGTGCTGTCAGAGACTCTGCTGAGTGCCCAAAAGATGAAAATTAGATATTTGAACACTTTATGTTTTTGAAGCTGTTGATGTTATTGATTATTGCTGTATGATTAGAGCGTGTCTGTGTGCTAACAAAAATAGCTGCCCTGAACGCCTGGCATAAACTCTCATAGAAAACTGTTACAGCTGAGATACTGGGACTCAGTATTTGTGAGACTGAAGAGGATGAATAATACAGGGAACACAAAAAGAATCATTTTTCAGTGTCATCAAATACACAGATGTGGACCCTTCAATTAAAAAGAAAGAAAGAAACTTTAAACTGACAATAAACATTTACTGAAAATTGACTCATGAAAACCAGACACTGCTTTTGAATTGTGGTTCAGCAGAATGAGTAAAAAATGAAATTGTTCTGGACAAAAATGGTCCCCTTAATTACTTTACTACACAACCTTCGGAGGCGATCATTGTAATGAAGCGAGTTTTGTAACTGTTAGTGAGACGTCTGCACCTGTCAACGCTCCTCAGGAGAAAACTGCTTCAACTGTCTCAGGTTTGAAGGGTGCCTTTTGGAGACAACATTTCACTCCAGGATGCCTTGATACTCTTGAGATTTCAAGACCCGCTGTGCCAGATGCACCAAAGCAAGCCCAAGAACATAACCGAGGCTCCTCCATGTTTCAGAGCAGGCGCTGTGTTATTTTCTTTATAAGCCTTATTTTTTGCATCTGAGCTGATGTGACATTGTAGAAAATGACTAAATGGCAAATTCCATTCATGCTTTTTCTGATTTGCTTTTAACACTGGTGTCCTCCTCGGTTGTCTTCCATTAAGTCCACTTTAGCTCAAACAGTAACAGCTGGTGTGATTTGACACTTTACTTCACCTGGAGTTCACCTCTAATCTCTTATCTCTTGGAACTTATTGATGAAATTTGTCATCAGATTTCCTCTTGCGTTCATGTTCAGGGTGTCCCTAAAAACATGAATGATACAGTATATTGTTCTGTATTCACAGAAGCATCAAGCTGCTTGGAGACAGTCTTATAGCGTTTACCTTTAACATGCTTGTCTTTAATTGTCAGTCACATCACCTGAGACAGCTTTGTCCTTAGCTCACTGTGGTTCATGTTCAGTGCGGTGCAGGAACATCAAACAGCACATTAACTACTTTTCACCCTTTAAATAGGCCGACTGATTACAAGTAAGAAGATATCTGACAATAGTTACAGGACACACCTCGGTTTAAGGTCCCTATAGTCATCTTATTTTTACTCTTTTCTAGAGGTACCATCATTTTTGTCCAGACCAGTTTAATCAGTTTGTTTTTATGAAGGGGAACTGAGCTAAAATATAAGATTTTTATAGTGAAAAAGTTTGCTGATTATATTCTTGTGGCTTTTCTTTTTTTTTTTTTTTAAATTAAACTTAGACCTTTTTTAAGTTCATGATTAGTAAAAATCAAGCGTGAACTTTCTTCTGATTGGCTGTCTCTGACTCATAAATGACTCTCATTATATCCTCATCACTTTGTATCTGAACACATTGTTTAATTCAAGTTTTGTCTTTCAGGACCACCTGACAGCAGAGTGATTGTGATGGAAGATGATGATGTCATTTTACCCTGCTCCCTCAGCACCAATCAGAACATAGAGAAAGAACTGTTTGTCTGGAAGAAGGAAGGAACAGTTCCTCTAAAGGAGGTGTTCATGTTTGATCCCAGCACTTATAGCAAAGGTCAAGATGATGAATTCAAAGGTCGAGTCTCACATTTTCCAGAACAGCTGAAGCACGGCAACGCCTCCATAAGAATGAATAAAACTAAGCTGGAGGACAACGGAATCTACACCTGTAGTTTTCCAGTGACCCAGCCCAGTGTAAAAACATCCCGCATTGAGCTTGTTGTTGGTGAGTGCTGTTATAAATCAGCTGATTATTTACAGATGAAACAGTCAGCATGCACATCTGGCAGGCTCTCACCCCCACAGCACACCTGCAGTGAAATTTGCAATATTTAGTGAACAAAGCTGAGACTTTCCCATGTGCATCATGCGCCTGTCTACTTATCAAAGATCTGAGTTGTCCATAGGGTTCAATAAACAAAATAAATTGGAATAAATAAAATAAACTATAACTTAATGAATAAATGTTAATTCTTCCTTATATATCAGACGCACGACTGTTCAAACTGACTGCCAAGTTGATGATAACACAGTCACCTCTAACATGTGTGTTTGTTTCCTTTCAGAGGGCATATTAATCTGTTAGAGCCTCTCACAGTCATGTGCACTTCTGCATGTCTGTAACTACCAGCATAAACATTTTAATAATTTCCAAACCATAAATATCTGATACCTGCCTGTTTGATCACTGTGAAATAAAATCTGTGATATTTAATGTAGTCTGTCAGTTTAACCTTTAGCTCTAACACAGATCATTTGTTGGAGGATTATACAGGAAATGACTGAAACCTTGATGTTTTAAAGCTTTTACTTCATATGTTAAAGATAGTTAATCAGTCATTATGAGGGCTAGGAGGCTGAAATTTACAGGATATCATATTCATTTCGTCTCCAATAACTGTGCCAACTTTCATGCTGATACACAGAAGCAACTCTAAGATATTGCAGACTTTATTTCAAAGAGCAAAGCAGAGCATCTCTAAACAGTGGCTGCAAACTCCACAAAAATCTCTCCAAAGTTAAGAAATTATAACAATTCATTCTGGTTTTTACACATCAAATGTTCCCAAATGCTAAACTCAACTACAAAACGATGTCTCAAATAACAGACATGCATATTTATATATTTATTATAATTTAATCGCGTCTTTTTCGACAGATTAAATAATTTGCTATGATTTGTTTTCGTTCCATTGTAACAGCGAGTCCAAATACGTTGACTTCTATATATGGTCAGACAACGGATTTTACCGGCTTACAAAGGAGAGCGGTTTCACTACGTTAACTTTCTATTGGATGACAGCAGCTGTCAATCAAACACCCATGTAGCCAGTGTGAAGACGCACTTCTACGTTTGATTGATTGGATTAACGGTCTTCCAAACGTGCCGCCTTATGTCGGAGAAAGATACGGATTGGTTAACTCTGCTCGTGGACGTTTACAGATTTCAGAAATACCGAACTTGGTTGGTAGAATAATTTATCAATACTTTAAAATTTATTTTAATGTCGCAGTTTTAGAAGTTTGCGTAGCTCCGATAAAACTTTACGAGAGAATAAATTCACGTTTTTTCTTGTTATTTTTACTCCCGGTTAAACTAAAACGAACTGAAGTTAATTTGCGGGTTTTTTTCTTTAAATGAAGCTCATGTTTGTCTTTGAAAGCCTGTTTTATCCCAATAAACGTCTTTTATCGGTGATGCGACAGGCTAGCAGTAAGGTTAATGACTATTTACTGCCGTAAATTAAGTATTTACTGTTTTTATGTCGTAAATCCTTTGTTGAGATTCATGAATCTGCTGAAAAACGAACGTCTGAGCTTTGAAATGACGTATAAAATGTATTTATCGGTGTTTCCGCTCATCATGAAAGTAAATAGTAAAATAATTTATTATTTTTTACATGTAAACTTGGGTCGCATACAACCTCTGCGTTTCAAAAGGTTAAAGGTCCGAAACGTCTCAGGTGAGTCACGTTTGAAATGACGTCACTGTTGGTCACATTCTGTGTGTGTATATGAACTTAAACCAGCTTTACTTTACTGTTTTGGTTAGAACCTTGCAAAGCATTTACTGATTATTTTTTATGAACAGTTCAGAGAAATATTAAACCAGTTTTAGTTGTATTTGTATATATAAATATTTATAGAGTTTTTATTTTTGATACATTAATTAATTCATTATTAGTTCAGTAACCACAAATCTGTTATTGATCGAGGCAATGTGTTGTCAGACATGTGTTCGTTAGACATAGCTGTTCAGTCCAGCAGAAAACTACCTTATAAGCTATAAGTTATGGCAGTACTCTACTTTTGTTCTCAAACAAACCACCTACATCTGCACTCAGAGTAAGTAAGTAAGTACAATTTTATTTATATATCACCTTTCAAGATAAAGATCACAAATAGTTTCACAAAGAAATGCCAAGGCATTTAAAACAAAACAAACCAAAAGGTGAGTTTTTAGTTGTTTTTAAGAGACTTACTGAGTCCACAGATCTCAAGCTCAGAGGAAGAGGAGAGATTCTTGGGGCCACAGTTGCAAAAGCTCTGTCAGAGTAGCTGAACAGAAAAAAATAAGGGACAAACTACCATTGTTCTTACATAATCTATCTTTTATGTGTTCACAGGTGCAGCTTCACAGCCTTCTGTTACAAACCTTGAAGAAGAAGATCACTGGGCGTTGCTTGAGTGTGATGTTAAGAATGCTTCCCCTGAACCTTCAGTGGAGTGGTGGGACAGTAAGAATCAAACCATTCTTTCTGAAAAGCCACAGGTCTCTAAAATAGGAGATCGTTTCTCCATCACCCTCAAAGCTACTGTGAAAAAAACTGACCGCTATCGCTGTGTCGCCACACAGAAGGAAATCTACCATCAGGCACAAAAGCAAATCTATATCCGTTTGAGTGGTAAGTCTCTGGTTCTTTGGTATTCCTGCTAGAACAGCTCACTGAAAAGTATAAGTCAAGAGATGGCTACAAAAAGATTTCCAACTCACTGGACATACCACTGAGTTCAGTTAAAAAATATAAATATGTAAGTTAAAAGAAGTGATTTCATAAATATTAACCCCCTTTAGGTTAGTATTCAGTAGATGCACTTTAAGCTCAAACCACAGCACTGAGTCTGTATGGATATGTCTCCATCGGGCTGGACCATCAGCAATCTTTCTTGCAAAAAAATCTCAAGCTTAGTCAAGTTATTTAAGGATCGGGCATAAACGGTTCTTTTCAAGTCCAACCACAAATTGTTGATTGGATTGAGATCTAGGTTTTGATTTGGCTAATCTAGAACCTTGTCTGTCTAGCTTTTGCCATATGCTTGGGATCGTCCAGCTGGAAAATAAATCTTTTCCCAAGTTGCAGTTCTCTTGTAAGTGACATTATCCTCCAGGATTTAGTGTTATATTTCTGCATCCATATTCCCCTCTACATATTAAAGCGTTCCAGAGCTACTGAGAAGCATCCCAAAAGCACAATGCTGCTACCACCACAGTGGAGATGGTGTGTTTGTGGTGATGAGCAGTGTTTGGTGTTTGTGAAACAAAGCATCTAGTCTGATAGCCAAAGAACCTTCTGCCAGTTGACCTTTACCCACGTGTGTTTGGGCAAATTTCACAGGATATTTAGTATGAGCCTGATTCAACAGGGGCTCTCTTTGACACTCTGTACACAGCAAAATCTCCAGTGTTAAATTAACACTGGAGAGTGTCTATATGGGTCCACACCTCTGAGTGTTAAATACAACACTGTTGAGTGTTAAATTAACACTTTTGACAGTGTTATATGTTTAAAAGTAACCTAGTCAGTTTTGAAGATTAACAATGGCTAACACTGAGCAGTGCTGATTTTCTAACACTGGAAAATAACTCAAAATGTTAGAAATATTCCATTGGTCATTGGTCTTGGTCCCCCCCCCCCCCCCCCCCCCCCCCCCCCCCCACACACACACACACACACACACACACTTGTCATCTTACATGATCACTCAGTTTGTGAGGACAGCCAGCTCTACGCAGATTTAGACAAATGCCATTCTCCCACCATATCGTAGTGACAATTTTAACTGAACTGTGTAGGATGTCCAGTGAAGAGTGTTTGTTTGTTTTAAGCCAAACTATATTGACTTTTTATATTAAAGCAGTAAAGGGTACCAGATCATCAGGGTAAATACTCTATATAGGTATTGTAACAGAACAGGTGTGAAGCTTAAACTCTATTGTGTATAAGTGTATATGCAGCTAAAAGATTTGTCTGTCATATCTAAGTGTTATAGATCTACTATAACACTTAGTATAGTAGATCTCTGAAAACTCATAATTGAATTTCAATTATTCTTTCTAAAGAACATAATCGAGATAGAATAATTATTCTGCTACATTCTATGTGGCAATATTATGTTCTTTTTTGCCTCTAGCTAATCTTTTTCATTTACTTCTGCCGCTCCACTCAACCGTAAACTCACTGCCCAACAGGCTGCAGCAGGTTTAGTTCAGCTCACATTTTGATGAGCCCGACAGTCTGTTTTGATGAAAAGCAAAAATAACTTTAGCTGTAAATGTAAATAGTTTCGATTTGTGCAACTTTTACATTTTATTTGTCTCCTGATTTTCAAAACTTTGGATGAGAACTAAAAACAAACCTACATTTCAGAACATTAAAGTTAAATTAAGCAAGTATTTTGTTTTTTATACTTCAAAAAATCCCTTACTTTATAGGTCTGCAAACCTAACAAGTAATAGTATTAAATGAGCATGACACACTCAGCAATGCAGTGAACTTCACTCAAAGTCAGTGATGAATTTAGTGGAAGCTGGGGGTACTGGTGGCTCTTAAAATTAGGCCTCTTTAGCAGTTTCACCAATAGTTTCCATCCACTCTTGGACTTTAAAACATAAAAAAAAATCTGATCTGTCCTGCAGAGTCATACAGTTCAGTAACATTGATGTATTCATCACACAGACTGAAACGTTTTGAAGATATCTGATTGATCACAAGAGAATAAAATGACCGTTGGCAGCATGAATTTGAACATCCATATATACACTCAACAAAAATATAAACGCAACACCTTTGTTACTGCTCCCATTCCCCATGGGATGGACGTAGAGACCTAAAATTCATTCCAGATACACAATATAATATCCCTCCCAAACAGTGGTCACAAATCAGTCCAAATGTGTGGTAGTGGGCACATCTGCTATATTGAGATAATCCATCCCACCTCACAGGTGTGCCACATCAGGATGCTGATCTGACATCATGAGTAGTGCACAGGTGTACCTCAGACTGCCCACAACAAAAGGCCACCCTGGAATGTGCAGTTTTGTCTCACAGCAAAATGCCACAGATGCCACAAGCAATGAGGGAGCGTGCAATTGGCATGCTGACAGCAGGAATGTCAACCAGATCTGTCGCCCGTGCATTGAATGTTCATTTCTCAACCATAAGCCGTCTCCACAGGCGTTTCAGAGAATATGGCAGCACATCCAACCGGCCTCACAACCGCAGATCTCGTGTAACCACACCAGCCCAGGACCTCCACATCCAGCAGGTTCACCTCCAAGATCGTCTGAGACCAGCCACCCAGACAGCTGCTGGAACAATTGGTTTGCACAACCAAACAATTTCTGCACAAACTGTCAGAAACCGTCTCAGGGACGCTCAACTGCATGCCCGTCGTCCTCATCGGGGTCTTGACCTGACTCCAGCTCGTCGCCGTAACAGACTTGTGTGGGCAAATGCTCACATTCGATGGCGTCTGGCACGTTGGAGAGGTGTGCGCTTCACGGATGAATCATGGTTCACATTGTTCAGGGCAGATGGCAGCTGAGAATGTCCCAGTTCTTGCATGGCCAGCATACTCACCGGACATGTCACCCATTGAGCATGTTCGGGATGTGCTTGACCGGCGTATACGACAGCGTGTACCAGTTCCCACGAATGAATTTTAGGTCTCTACGTCCATCCCATGGGGAATGGGAGCAGTAACAAAGGTGTTGCGTTTATATTTTTGTTTGAGTGTATAAATCATCAGGTGTTGGCAGCACAGTCAAACACTTCTCTGTGAAGGTTCTCAGTCATCCAGGTCATCGTAGTCAAAGGAGCTTTCAAAGAAAAGCGTCTGAGAAGTCCAGACGCTTTTCTTTGAAAGCTCCTTTGACCCAGTCAAACACTTCCACACACTTGTATTTACACTCTCCTAATTTAACTGAGATTTTAGCTATTGTGGTTTCATTAGTAAATCATGTTTTACTGTTAACTTATTAGTTTCCATATACTTTATAACACCTTTTATATGTTTTCGATGCAGAGGTTGTAACCTATGTTAAGTACATGTTTGCTGTAACATCTTGAGTGTGACTTCATCTTTTTTGTGTTTCAGGTGAGCCGTCTGGGACTGGGATGATGAGAGCTACTATTGTTTCAGTTATTTTTGGAATAATTGGAATAGTTGTTGTGTAATTTTACTCAATGCTCGAGGTAAGTTTGTATAATATCGTCTTCTTTAATATCAGCTTACCCATGATGTGAGGATAATACATTCATTTATTGACCCTGTTTTAAAGAAAACAAATTTCTATTGAGATTCATTAGTTTTTTGTTTTGCTTTTTTTTCTCTGCAATTCCACAGCAAATCGAATGGGATCAAAAGCACCAGGAGGGTCTGACAGACAAGTGTTATAGTTCATTGAATTATCTCTCCACTTCTGAATTTCTCCTGACGTTTTCTGAAGCAAAGGATGGAAGAAAAGCTCCATGTCACACATCTCAATCCAGTTCTATTTTGGGGATTTAAGTCAGCTGCTTCAGTGTGAGTTTGCATGCGTGTGTGTCCATGTCTTTTATCCAGAATGTTTAACTCGTGTGTTATAAAGAACTCTTTATTTCCTGGACAAATTTTATGAAGAATTCAAAATTGTTCCAGAGCTGTTTAATGCAAGTTGTCTTATTTTAATTTGACATTTTATAAAAGTAATGTGATGATGAAGCAGGATCATACAATAAGCTACAACAGTGAAACAAGATTGTCTGCCTCGCTGTGTTAGCTTAGTGGTTGTTGGATACAGCAAATTTTGATCTTGATCCAATAATAAGTCATTACAGGGTCAGTATTACTAATGCTGATACTTTTAACTTACAAATGCAGCCTATGTAGGGAGAGCATTGTGTCGTCATTGATTAACTGAATCATCATCAGTTTGCAAATTCATTTCAAACAAATTTCAAAGAGCATTAAATCACTGTTTTGAATTTTTTTGAATTTTGAAAGAAAAGGTTGAAATTCAGCCTTTCATTGAGTTACACTGCATTTTGCATAGCAGTTCATTTGATTATGTGTGAATGAATATCTGAAGGTGAATTGTGAACATGTTAAATAAAATTGCTCAGTGACTGAAATACATTCAGCAGCTCACACTGAATCAGCCGACTTAAACTGATAAAACAAAGGTGAACTTAGCCCTGAAACTGCTCTAAATGTAGGTGAACCTCTGTATAATGTGCCTCCTTTAGTATGCATATCGCTTTGCTATTATCTTAAACGAGCCTGTATGCTTCTTTTTTTTTTTATATATAAAAGTATTTCATTAAGGAGAGATCCTTTGGGAGAACTTAATATGATTTATTGAGAAATTAATCAGTTTTATTGATAATTAGACTATGATAATCTTATGGCAGAATGGAATCCCAGTTATCCCAGTGACTCAGAGTGACTGGGTGATGTGGAGATGGGGAGTAGGTGGGGTACATAATTGAGAGTCCAGAAGGGAGAATACAGAGCACACAGATTTAAATCATGCAAGCTCATTGGCTTAAAGATAGTGTGCAAGAAGATGATTGGACTAGAATAATGATGTCAGTATTGACAGAATGTGGTAGTGGTCAGACTAGCAGCTGAACACACAGTGATTACAGAACTTCCTTATTGAACTTGCTCATATGCTGCGGATGAATGATACTGCAATTGTACTGTAAGTGTGTTTCTGCTGTAACTGATGATTGTGTATTATAAACTTAGTTCACAAAGTGCTTAAAGATTTCTGCAAGTGTACAAAAAACATGAAAATAAACTCTTGTGACTTTTTTATGTACTGTGTCTTCAAACCTTTGGAAAGGAAGATAGAAGTTATCAACTGACAGGGTGTGTTGGGATGAGTGCTTCTCTGTCAGCAGTCAGTAACTGTTCATTAGTGATGTTCCAACGGTGTTAAAGCGATGCTTCCTCCTCAGATGACTTCCACAGCAATGGATGACTGTGAAGACCTTAACATATGATTCTTCGCTATGAGGTGCTGCCCCTCAAAGCGCTTTACCTTAGTTAGTTACTTGCCAGAGAAATTCATTTGTTACATTACGTTTGCATCACCTGTATTGTCGCATAATTACTATTTAACTAACACAAGTCCCTTGCCTAATGAGGACACAGCCTGACTGCTCATCAGTTGAAGTTCAGGGTCTGGCTCCTGGGCTCGGGTCAGCACTCACTGCTTTAACATCACTCTGGGTTCTTGGCTAGCTTCACATTAGAATGTCCTTTTGTGCTATAAAACTAAAATTGATGTCCATATCTTGACTCCTGAAAAGCTGTAGATCACACCACCACCTTCTGCACATGAACTAAATTACTCTGATTGCAGTGTGAACAACCAGGAAGGAAAAACTTGACTTCCCCCCCCCCCCCCCCCCCCCCCCCTTTGTACCCAGCCAGTGTTCAGATAACTGAAGAACCTTTGTAATAGAAGCAACAAGCTACTATATTTATAACTGAAATTGGATTACTGAAAAATGTAACGTGATTAAAGTTGCACATTCCTTTGGAGCATGTTACCCCAACACTGCACCAATCAATACTGAGGATGTCATGTGATTACATCCTCCTGGATCTTTATTGCAGCTGAATCAAAGAGGTGCGCAGCATCTGAGGGTGTTGTCTCCATCCTGCAGAGATGCACGATCAGACCTCATTAATGCTGCATCATCACCATCATCTTCATTATCAGGGCTGCTGGGAAGATTATATATAGATCATATGCAACAGTTGTGATTAATAATACAAATTTAAGATGAGACCTGGGATATTCAGCTTGTTTGTCTCTCTGTCTTTTCCTACAGTTTGGCTGTAGCTGCAATTTGGAAGCTGTAGTGGTGGAAAGTAACTAAGTACATTTACTATCATGTTTGAATGCTCTTCTAAGGTAGCTTACTGTTAGGGTCATATAATGAAACTAATTAAAGGAAACGTCAGTAAAGTCAGCTGGGTTATGATCTGGTGACTGTGAAGACCATAACATGTGAGTCACATCATTTTCATCCTCATCAGAGCGACGAGTGAGCCCTGCTGAGCTGTACATGCCCACATCTGTACACATCTGTCCAAATCCTCTAAAACTTCACCCCCATCAGAACAGAAACATTTTGCTCTGAATATTTTTTAGATATTTCCTAAACATCTATGTTTAAAGAATAACTTTATTCATCTTTACAGGAGTTTGACCATCAGTGAGAACAATTTTGATCCAAACCATGGCAGCAAAACGCCACCACATCCATTCAGCTTTTATTTTAGTTCTAGCTTTAAGATTTGCCATTTGAAGCAACTATAAACACTTTTGCCTTTAAAAACCACGTTATAATGTGCTCTGGCACATTAACCCACCAGGACTCATACAAATAAAAAAGCTGCGATCACAATATTATGATATCAACTGATCCTTTCAGTCCTGTAAGATTTGGCCTCCATGGATCAGACTTGTTTGTTCACCAAATCACACAGATGTTACATGCAAAAGTAAATCTGCCTTGATGGCAGGACTTAAAGTTTCCTACCAGGACATTGCTCAAAGCACCACACACTGCGTCCTCCAAGTCACCTTTTATCCCATAGTGCATACTGGTGCCAGGTGTTTTCCAGGTAAGCGATGATCCAAACCCCGTCGTCCACATGATGTTAAAGAACACGTGATTGATCAGACCAGACCACTTTCCTCCATTGCTTCATGGTCCACTTCTGATGCTCACGTGGCCATTGTTGGTGCTTTCAGTGGTGAGCAGGGGTCAGCGTGGGCACCCTGACTGTCTGCCCCATACACAACATACTGCGATACACTGTCTATCAGAACCAGCATGAAACCTTATGGCAGTTTGAGCTACAGTAGTTTGTCTGTTGCATCGGACCACACGGGATGACGATCACTCAAATCATTAAACTTTTTCTTTGCTTCTAACATCAACTTTGAGGACAAAGAAGAGATGATCAGTGCTGTTCACGTCAGCTGTCAGTGGACAGACTGTTATACCTGACCAGTGTGAATCAGTCATTAAAGGTATGATCCCTGTACATCAGAAACCGTTATTGTAACGCCTCTTCATAAATGAGGAAGTAATTCCAGACCCATCAGTATACCACCCACTCTTTCAGGACAGGTAGGAAAGGTTACAGCTGAACGGCTGATGAAATGGCAAAAGTACAGATATTCTGTACTTAAGTAGAAGTACAGATACTAGTGTTAAAAAGTATTCAGTAAAAGTTGAAGTACCAGCTCTGAAATGTACTCAAAGTAAAAAGTATCTGCTTGGACTACATTACTGCCAGCTATTTCTGTGCAAAGCTAACTGAAACTTGTGCTACATTAATGTAACAATAAAATGATGTCAGTAGATTTGAATAAAAACTTTATTTGAGTCTAATTCTAATTCTAATTGTACTCGGTTTGAATCAGTTCATTAGAACATCAGCAGAGAAAAAGAAGGAAGATTATAGAGGAAAAAACAGGAAGTTTATCCTGCACTAACCTGCCCGGGATTTTCACGCAGCCTTTAAAAATGACACAGTTAGTGCTAGTACACACTGACTTTTATCCAAATCAGTCCTCACAAAATCACATTGCACCTGTTGCTATTATACTGACTGATTTTAATCTCACCACTGGGCTTTCTGTAGTTTTTCATTGCATCCTTTTTATTATCAATTCCTTCTTAAAATGTAATTAGTACTGTGCAACAGGAGAGCAATTTTGTTGTATTATCATTCATAAAATAACAATAATAATCTTCCAAAGAGCTTTATTGTCTGGATGAATAAACTTGACATAACTTCAGGTTTGAGGCTCCTAAACATGAAAAAGACGTTTAAGAAGAACAAATCTGTCAACAGCATCAAATCTTAGTGGTAAATGGGCTCATGTGGGCACGACTGACCACACTTGGTCAGCACTTTTTTTGAACACACTCACAAACTCATGCAGCCTTATATGATATCCGAGAAGCACTTTGATTATATGGCACATACGAACGATAAATCAGACCCTGTTTCCTGGTACTTTGTTCTGGTCAAAGTACTCGACTCAGTTTAAACACAACTGCTGCCAACAGCTGAAGATCTGTTTGCCTTTGTTTCTGTTATTTTCACCCTGATGCTGGCATGTAGTAGAGATGAGTGAGTTTCATGATACCAACCTTCAGTCCACAACTGTCACTGGAAACTTCTACGCCTACAGATTCTTTATGAAGTCAAGATAACGTGCTGTACAAAGGCCGACGTACAAGGCTGTTATTCCACAGGCTGTGACATCTGGGAAATCAGGGCTTCTGTACACAGTCAGCTTGTTGTGAAATCTAATTTCTTCACAGGTGTGTCATTCAGAGGAAAAGTGGGAGTGCCGGGATTTTCTGAAATCTGTAAAAATAACAATAATAAAAAGATAAAAAGAGGGAAACGTGTTTTAAAAAGTACAAAATCTGTGTTATAAAACATGTAAAACAAAAGTCTGAAATAATGAAAATTTATATTCATATTGATTTCTGAGGAAGACAGTAGGACATGAAAAACCATCTGTCCAAATGAAGGTTTACATTCACAGCTGACTTCCTGTAAACTGTCAGCAGGAAATCTCTGGGATCAGGTTTACAGACGTAAAAACCACATGCATTAAGTCTTATAAAAACATTTCAGCTCCTGTGGAGACCATAATAGGGTTATAGCTCAGCTCAGTGGGTGGATGAATCATAGCTCACTTTATGCTTTGAATTTCTTTGGACACAAACTGTAACCACGCCCACATTCTCAGGTTCTCAGTAAACATTTTATTGCCGGATATAAAAAGGCTCTAACAGTTATTTAAGCTGTTGTGAATGACGCGTTATGTCATAAAATCTGAAGTCTACCTGTTGATTAAGCTAAATGAGACACTGTGTGTTTTTATAATTCAGCTGAAGGCTGTGAGTCACACTTTATAACACTTCTATTGCACCCTTACATATGATAACATGACAGACTGAAACTGACCAAAGTCAAAAAACCTGGAGCTCATGAAATAGTGCAACACAAAAGTCTATGAAAGACACTGAAGCTCAGCAGACAGTTCTTCAACCTTTCAGGGGGCCGACCTGGAGGTCGAGGGCACAACGGTCCATAGTTCAAATGTTCAGGGGGCCGACCACGTGGTATGTGGCGGTGGCTAAGCGGGCATGACTGACCACACTTGGACAGCTTGGCTGGCGGTGACATGGGCGTGTACGAAAACCCTCGGGTGGCTTTGCAGGTGGTCGACGATAGTGTGAATGCGAAATGTGACACCTTGGGTGGTTTGGTGGGTTTCCGTGGACAGGCTGTCTTGACAGGCCCCGGACGTGGACGTGCTGGACGTGGACAGGGCTTGGCAGGCAGGATGAGACCAGGCATGGCGACACCTCTGGCTGGGTCAAGACGAGACCCGGTGGCAGCATGGTGGCTGCAGGCGATGGAGCCGGTGGTGGCGCTGCAAACGAAGGTTTTAGCAGACTGATGAACCTCTGCCTCTGTAAGATCATCTTTTTACACCTGATCACATCACTGACCTGCTTCCGTTTTACCAACTGTTCCTCCTGCTGTTTCTCACTCAGCCTTGTGTCACCTCTTGTTGTCGGTGTGCAGATCCCCGCGCTCTGTTTTTATTTACAACTTTTTAAATTCTGGTTGCACTGTTAAATGTTAGAACAACATTATAGTCATGAGAGCCCCATGTTGGTTAACACTTCTTTCCAGCAGCTTCTTGATTCTGGACCTGCAATCATCTGCAGATCTTTACTGTATCAATGCACAGGTTTGTAGAATCAGAGCTCTCATTGTTTAAAAAAGGTGTGAATTTGAAAATAGATCCATGGTTATGTGATCCAGTGTAATTTTGTAAAAGTTCACCACTTTGGCATAATTTAAAATTACTGTGTGGCAGCATTTGTTCAACCCTCTTGGTCTTCACCTGGAATAAACCTTTTTGATGATCTGTTCGACGCTCAGGGCCTTCGTTCATTTCAGGACTTAAGGACACTTTTTCCCTTCCTGCGTCTTCTTACTTTGTGCACATGCAGCTCAGATTTAAAAGCATATGTTTCCCCTGGGATTCTCCCCTCCATTCTCATCCCATGCTGGACTTGATCTTGCCCAAATCTGTCAGATCCTCTGTTTCCATAATTTACAACAAATGAGCCGAACATGATGTAAATCCTCTGCCCACTGAATCTACTTGGATTAAGGAACTGGGAGAACTACAGGTTGATATAGACTGGGATACAGTGTGGACTAGTCTAAGTTTGACTTCTGTGAACTTGGCACATCAACTAATTAATTTCAAAACCATCCACAGAACCTACATTACACCCTACAAGAGATCACAGATGAAGCTACAGGCTTCGTATCACCGTCACATGTGCAACGATTCATCACCAGGCTCTTACACATGTTCTTACACATGTTCTTACACATGTTCTTACACATGTTTCACATGTTTTGGGACTGTCCAGTTATATCTGACTTTTGGGGCTTTGTGAACTCTGTGTTATCTGAGGTACTGGAAGTTTTTTATATCCTCAATCCTGATCTTTGTCTCCTTAATGATTCCTCTGACATCTCCTTAAAACAAATACAATGCAAAATCTTGTTTGCAGGATTCTCATCCACAAAGAAGATAATTACAAAGCCCTGGTTCAGTCCTGACATTTGAAATCATTCTTGATTGGATGTTTTCTTTGTATCGTTAACCTTGAACTTACCACTGCAGGATTAAATAAAGCTCGACCCACAACTGTCGAAGCTTGGAAAACCTTCTCATCCAAAGTTATCAGCTGGAAGAGGCAATAACTGGTTGTAACTTGTGTGCGTTCTAATATTTGTATTTCCACCGTATTTTTTTCTTTCCTCTCTCCATGCATTGTGACCAGTGTTGTTTTAGGGAACCAACCCTGCTGTAAATCAATAAAACTTTGAATTTATTGATTTAGTGATGAGTCGTGTTTGCTGTGGTGATAAGTTACTGAATTAAAACTGATTTAAAAATGTCCAAACACTACAACATGTATTAACTGTAGTTCTGATGTGAAGAGACGCCACATCATGTAAATCTAAAGAGCTTCTTTTTCTCTGGATAAATAAACCTGACGTTAAAATAAGTTTGTGGTTGATAAACACTGTAAAGCACAGACTGCATCAAAGCGCCCTTTATTCCATCCATGCATCACATCGTTGATCACACAAATGAAACATCACATTATTTTGGGGCATCTCGCTCAAGGACGCTTTGCTAACCTGAGGAGCTGCATCAACCTGACCTAAGTAGTGGAGACTCTCCTACTCCTCCTCTCTTCCTCCACAAAAACCTCCACAGACCTGTTTCCAGTCTGACTCCATGTGCCTGCAGTTTTTCCAAGAAGGTTTAATAAAACTGTGCAGAGTTATATCTGAGTTAAATATAGTTAAATATCTGAGTTAAAGCTGCTTTAACTTGTCTTATTAGCTGACTTTTTAAAGACTTTATCAAAGAAAGTATGTGTGCTTCTCCTGCTCTGAGATTGAGCCTGGTGCCACGTAAAGCTTCTATATGCTGCACTTTGTTGTGGTTAAAGTACTCGACTATTTTAAATTCATCACTGTGGATCAACCCACAATAGACCAGAAGGAAGAGAGCCGACTCTGTGTACCTCTGTTTAGGTTTGATTTTCACTCCCATGCTGGCCTGTAGTGGAGCTGAAATGATCTTCAGAACTACAAACCACAAAGCCTCGTGGCTGCTGCATCGGCCCAAACCTCTGCTCTCAGAGTCACAGACACAGTTTCTTCACCTGTAAAAGGGCCGTGATGGAGAGGACGAGGTCTAAAGAGGTCACAGCTCCAGTAACGCTCTCCTATTTAAAATACCTGAAATGCATCAGCTGTCAGTTTTCACTTTCACATGAACATGTGTGACAAATAATTAGTCGTGCAAAACGAAAAACTGGTAAAGCTGCATTCTTCACTCACTTTCATAGAAGTCTACGAAAGAAGGCTGCATCGTGAATGTCTGTGGTTTCTGAACAACCACAGACGTGTGAGGCCGTTAATCCTGTCAGTGCTGGAAAGTCTGGTTTTCTGGATGACGGCCAGTTTGTTGTGAAATCGAATTTCCTGACAGGAAGTCTGTTGTTCAACTGGAGTTAAAAATCTTTGTTCTTTTTAATAACTTTATACTCTGGGTTGTAACATCGTTCCTCTATTTGACTTTTAGATGAAACTGAATCAAATATTTAAACGCCTGCAGTTCATTCAGTTTCCAGTAAAAAAGTGAAGTTTGAGGACTTGGTGGTGAAATCACAACTTCTGTGAGACACAAACAGATACTGAGAACAAATAAATAATAAATCTGTTTTAAATGGGTGTGTGGGATTCTTCTGCTGATCTGTTGAATGTTCTCTGAGGGGGGTCTCATCCTCTGGGTCACTTTCAGGATGCAGTAGTTTCATTCAGACTCATTCACGAGCAGTGGCAGGAAATTCCATCCATCTTCTTCTGCTTATCCACAGCCAGGTTGTGGGCACAACAGCCTAAGCAGAGGAGCCCTCGGCCACCTCCTCCTCCAGCTTTGTTCTTTATCTTTTGTATTTTTCTCCTCTACTTCTCAGCTGTTACTGTTTACATGAGAGTGTTTCCTGAGCTTTCCCCTGTATTGAATTGTTTTTAGTTAGTTAGTCGTTCCTGTGTCTGGTTTCTAGCTTTATTTCCTCACCTGTGGGTTGGCCTGTGTTCACCTACACCTTGTTTCCCCTGAGCTGTGTTCATGTCCACTGCTGGTCCTGTGTTTCCTTTGTCTTTGCTTCTGTCTGCGTTCAGCCTCAATAAACGTTTGTGTTTTGTTCCCTACCCTGTGCTCATTTAGCTCGAACCTGCCCACTCATGACAGTCTTTGTGTTGTCAGCGGATCATTTTGAGCTCCTGATGATTTGATAATTGAAGGCGGATTCTTCCATCGCAGATCTGATAATTGATTCTGTTTTATGGTCCCAAACACTATTCAAGCTTATTTTTTTTAACTGTAAATGATGTCATGATGTCCACAGACTGAACCTTAAGGGTCCACACTCTGAGAATAATCAACATAAAGGATTTATCCTCTGCTGACTAACAGCACTCACTATAAGCACACCCTGCTCTCTGCAGTCATTATCAAAGCACAAATCAAAGCAGTTCCTCCCACATGAATGCTGCTCCCACATTTGATGGACAGCAGATAATTGTATCCCTTAATCTTGTTTACACTCAGTACACTTTCTCTGGAATACGTTTGACTTACAGCTATGTGATTGTGATAACCAACCAATCCAAACACAGATTTGAAGCTTAGAGAACCGGTTCCTCCACGCTCTCCTCACTAGCTTTGATTGGCTGTAGAGATGAACTTCAACACACTGAAAGCCACATGTTATTCTTCAATCACTGGTCTTAGTTTCAAGTTTTATTTGACACAACATGTTTATTTTGTAAATGATGGTCCTGTTAAAACCAGGGCAGGGTTCATGTGTGACTGACAGGTTGCTACATGTTAGCGTCTCTCACTGCTCATAACTACAGTAAACAGCCCTTCAGTTCACTTATTCTATCATGTCATATTTATTCAAATATGTTTAAAAGCGCAAATACAGATCCACACTGTCAGAGGTTTACTTGCAACAAATAGAAATATATACGTTCAAATTTCAGTGCACAGAGATGTGGTGACTGTGGAGGCCTTTGGGGTGTTTTTCAGTCTTCGTTGTCTAATTTTGGTGAGCAGATGTAAATGTGGCCTCTGTTGTTAGCAGACAGCTGTTGCCCTCAGTGTGGTCTTCTGTTGCTGTGGCCCATCTGCTTCAACGTCAGATGTGTTGTGCCTTCAGAGATGCTCTTCTGCGTGGTTTATTAAGAAGTGTGGTCGACTGAGTTGCTGTTGTCTTTCTATCAGCTCAAAGTAATCTGGTTATTCTCCTCTGACATCAACAAAGTATTTCCACCCTGCTGCTCACTGGATAGCTTCTCATTTCAGACCATTCCTTGTAAATCCTGAAGATCTCAGCACATCAACAGTGTCTGAAATACTCACACCAGCCCGTCTGACATCAACAACCACACCACAATCAGTCATCTTTCTTCCTTATTCTGATGCTCGTTTGGACTCCAGCAGGCTGTGGTGATCATGTCTACATGTCTGAATGTTTTGAGTTGCTGCTGAGGTGAAAGGTCACTTGATGACCAGTGGAACAGTTGATTGCTGAATGCATGTAAGTGTGACTTTACTGGACTGTACAGTTGTTGTTGATGTTCTCAGATCATTTTCTTTGTCTGTTTTCTGATGCATATGGTTTCATGAGCATCATTCTGCTTTCCTCCATGTTATAAAAAATCCTTCACATCTCATTTTTGTGTGTGAAAGGTTTTTCCTCTACATGAGGCCGACATGTGTGCAGAACTCTTTCCAGAGGCAGTGAGGTTTCATGAAACAAAAACTAAACACATTGGTGACTCAGTCTTTAAAGTCTGATGAAAGGTTTTTATTCATTCATCACACAGTTGGAGTGACTGGTTTTGATTGGTGGAGAGTCTTTTGCGCAGGTGAGACTGTGTTATGAAAAATGCCCTGATGTTTGTGAGAACTGCATGAAGAGTGGAGAATTTCCTGCTGTGAGAATTGAGCCAAAGTGACTGAGAAAATTTTTAAAATATTGATTAGGTGTAGTGCTGCCTGTTTGGCTCTTGTTATTGATGGCTCGTGGTGTGACGTTATGTGTGGCTGGCAGCCTGACAGCGTGGGAAAGTGGAAGTGGTGTGAAGCTTAGATTTAGCCAGCAGCTGGGAGCAGACAGATGTGAGACCATACATCTTCCTTATTGAACTTACTCATAAGCTTCATAATTATTTTTTTTCTTACAAAAACTTGAATTAAGACCTGATTAATCAAGTGTATCACTAAGTATTTGTAGGTAATCACATTGTGGTGGACCACCAGGTGGCTCCACTCACACACAGTGTTAGGGGAAGTGAGAGGGTTAGGTTTTGGTCCTTTGAATGTTTACTGTGATGACAATAAACATCACATGATCTGTTCTAGGTGTACCTAATGAAATAGTTGCTGATTGTGCTGAATGCGCCTTGAATGTGTGAAGCTGAATTAAAAGTTGGAGTAGAATATTGGGATCTCTCTTACTGTATTTACATACCTCCACAACATCATACTTTCAAAATCCTTGGAAATTATATAAAATTATCTTAAATGATTTACATTTTTATTTTGAAGTAGTCAGAGGTAAGTCCTACTAATTGCTAACCTTGCCATCGTTTTTTCTTTGTTTTATGCAGATTTCATACAGATGTAGGGGGGGGGGAAACAACCAACAAAGGTGATATAGTAACGCTTAACTATTTATTTTATTTTATTTTAGTAATCTTCAAGAGTCAAAAACTGCAGCTGGCTTTGACCATAAAGGCTGGAGATGGTCCTCTCCTCTCTTACATCAGCCTGTATCCGTTTCTATAAACAGACTCTGCTCATTAATCTTCCTCCTGTCACTGTTTCTGTACAACTGTCACTGATATTATAAAGGTGAAATCTAAAAGTCCATGACGTTGTGACGTAATACACCGGAAACTATGGCAGATATGGCGGAGTGCTTTAAGACACTAGAAACTGAAACTGTTTTTTTACTGCGTCAGTGCTGAGAGGAGAGGGGTGGCTCGGATCTTGGTTACACTGAATAATTGCCGTATTTGATCCTCAGAGGGTTTCTGCAGACATGGAGCTTCCACCACTTCTGTTTCTGAGCTTCTGTTTCCTGACTTTGTCCGGACGGACGTTTGCTGCTGAATCCGGTAAGAAGCTCATTGATTTAGAGTGATAATCAGTGCAGGCGCAGTCACGTTTCACAGCAGCGGATGGAGCTTTAACGCTGCTGCTGTAGCGGGTGGATGACTGCGGCATCTACACCTGTGACATCAGCGTTTAACGCATCCGGATTTTGATGTTGAAATAATGAGCAGATAAATGTGAAAATGTTCTTTTTATTTTTTACGATCAGATTATCTCATTATTTCACCCTGACTTTTTTTCAGGTGTGGCGTATTTGTTAGCAGTTTGTGTTTCCTGCAAACACACGTGTGTTTTATTTTTTCTTTACAAACGGAAACAATTGAGATTCAGATACATCAACAATGATATAAAATTATTATTATTATCCTTAATTAGTAAAATGAGGACAGAAGTCATCCATAAACACATAAGTAGGCAAGTATATAAAGTTCATTTTTCCTTGTATGTGTTACTACAGCTCCACCTGCTGCCAGTTTTAAAGGGAGTGGCACAGCCAGGCCCCAAAAGGATGGAGAGTGGCTCTACCCTGTTTCCATTTCCTGAGGTTTTAGAGTTAAAACACTGTGTGGCCCATTAACATGAGGCTGTTACTGACTCTGATGTGCAGCTTCAAACTGGCAGATTTTTGAGAGCTCAGCTGGTGAAAAGGATGCAGACTGGATGTGTTTCCAATCTTTATCAGTGAAAAATGTTTGGCCTCACAGTGTTGACACTGTTGCTGCCTGAATTTGTGTTAACCTCTGATGAGCCACCTGGTCCTGGTGAGCTGGTCGGGGGCAGGATTATGTTCACTTCTACCTCTTTATATGAATTTTTTTATGTACTTACCACACTTAAATAGAAATATCATACGAGAAGAACTGCAAGACCAAAATGCTCATGAGACACTTGAACTGAGAGGCAACATCTACTTTCTGAAACCCTGCTTGTTTAGCATGTAGTTAAAAGCCAGTCTACACCTAACACTAGCACATGTGGTTCACTGGTGACCTGCTGGATATTAAGAGGTTGATAAATTCCTCCTTAATCATGTGAAGATCTTTGCCCCAAACCAGAAATTATTTCACAATCTTTCCACACAGCTTTGTAGTAACTTGCAGTATTTGATGGGGCCTTAAACTTTAAAATGAAATCCTTCTGAGGAGGCTGAAAACAGCACAAATGCTGCAGTCAAATGCTAACAGCTGGTACAACATGACAACAGTATGATAACAGAGTAAATGCCTGTAGGTCGGCTGATGAGTGTGGCCAAAAACAGAAAGACAAAAATCAGAACAAAGAAAACCAAGCAGGAGCTCACAGACATGTCAGGGCTGCTGTCAGCTGTAATGTTATAGAAAACTGTTACAGTTATAAAGCTGAGGATTCAGAATATTTCTAAGATTAGAAAAGTAATCATGAATAAGCCGATATTTCTATTTACAGAAAAAAATTTATACAGTGTCATCACATATATGTTACTCAGGTGGAGCTGTGTGTTGGTAGGATGGAGGAGCATTTCATGTGGATGCAGTCATATTAACAGAAATAAATATTCTTATTTATTCTCTTTAATGGACCTCACCCTCTGACGTCTGTAAACAGTAATGTAATACATGCAGTAAAGATGAGCTATCATACTCATTTCCAGCTCCATGTTTTATTCTTGGACACTACTGGAACAGTTTATCCCAGTCTGGGCCTTGGTGCAGCCTCTGAGTTAGTCCTCTCTGTAACAAGCTCTTCAGCTCCTTCAGCTTCTATTTAAATCAGTCATACAAACTGTGGCGCTACAGGTGGGACTGTGATGACAACAGGAAAATATGTAGGGTAACTAAATAAATATGAATTCTTGTTGTAGGAAAAAATAAAGAAGTGTTTTAATTGTGAATGCATTGTGATGTTTATATGTTTTTAATCTTCGTGAAAGCTACAAATCGAGTCTGAACTGTTTTTTAGTTTCTGAAATAAAAACATTGAGCTTTAAGCCAATTCTCTTCTGATTGGCTGCCCCTGCCTCATACCTGACTTTCTTCTATCCTTATCCCTGTTTAAAACATGCTTTGTCTTTCAGAGACACCTGTGGCCAGAGTGACTGTGCGAGAAGATGATGATGTTATTTTACCCTGTTCCCTCGACACCAATGAGAACATTGAGTCAATGCTGTTTGACTGGGTTAAGGAAGTCCCTCGAAAGGAGGTGTTCATGTATCGTAATCGCAATCATTACAATAATGGTCTGCCAGGTCAAGATGTGGAGTTCAAAGGTCGAGTCTCACATTATCCAGAAGAGCTGAAGTACGGCAACGCCTCCATAAGACTAAAACAAACTAGGCTGGAGGACAAAGGCACCTATACCTGTATATTCCCAGAAATAAAGCCCAGAGAAAAAATCTTCCGCATTGAGCTTGTTGTTGGTGAGTGCTGTTATAAACCAGCTGATTATTTACAGATGAAACAGTCAGCATGCACATCTGGCAGGGCCTCACTCCTACAGCACATCTGCAGTGATATTTGCAATATTTAGTGAAAACAAACTGAGACCTTCCCATGTGCATGCTGGTCCTGTGCCTGCACCATATCAAAAATCTGAAGTGCCCTAAAAAAATAAAATCTCTGTGAATGCAGCTATGAACACTGCATTTATTTGACTGCCAACTTAATGGGAACCTACCACTACTAACCTGTTTCTTTTTCCTTTCAGAGCCCGTATTAACTTGTTAGAGCCTCTCACAGTCATGTGCACTTCTGCATGTCTGGAACTACCAGAAAAAACTTTTTAATAATTTCTAAACCTTAAATATCTGATACCTGCCTGTTTGATCACTGTGAAGTAACATCTGTGATATTTCATGTAGTCTGTTAGTTTTACCTTTAGCTCTGACACAGATCATTTGTTAGGGGATTATACAGGAAATCACTGAAGCCTTGATGTTTTTAAGCTTTTACTTCAGATGTTAAAGACAGGTAATCGGTCATTATAAGGGCTACAAGGCTGAAATTTACAGGATATCATCTTTTTTAAATCTACAATAAATGTGCCAAGTTTCATGCTGATATTCTGAATTAATTTAAAGATATTATACATATTAAGTCAAATTGCAAAGCAGAGAATCTATGACAAATTATTTCTAAACTCCACAAAAATCTCTTCAAAGTTAACAAATAATAAGGATTCATTCAGTTTTTTTTTCATTTCACGTGTTCCTAGATGCTAAACTCAACTTCAAAACGATGTCCTAAATAATTAAAACAAAGATTCACACATTTATTATGCTTTAATCGGGTCTTTTTTGACAAATTAAATAGTTTTCTTTGATTTGTTTTCGTTCCATCGTAACAGCGAAGCCAACTACTTTATCTTCCATATATGGTCAGACAGGTGGTTTTCCCGGCTTCAAACTGAGAGTGGTTTCACTGCGATGACTTTCTACTGGATGAGAGCAGCTGTCAATCAAACACCCACGTAGCTGTCGTAATGATGCTCATTTCTGATTGGCTGACTGAATTAATAGTGTCGCGAGGTCGTTATTTTATGTCCGCAATCGATGCTGATTGATTAATTTTGCTCGTGGGTGTTTCCTGATATCAGAGACGTTACAATGATTGGTACAAATTAGTCGTCGACGCTTTGAAATTGCTTTTAATCTTCTTATTTTAAAAGTTTCTGTAACTCCGATAAAACTTCACAAGAGAATAAATTCTCTTTTTTCTGGATGTCTTTACTCCCGGTTGAATTTAAACGAGCGGAAGTTAATCTGTGAGTTTTGTTCGTTAAAAGGAGCTCCTATTTGTCTTTAAATGTCTATTTTTGGTCCGATTGACGACTTTCTAATGGTGATGCAACATGCTAACCGTAACGTTATTAACTTTTTACTGACGTAAATAAAGACCTAAGTGTTTTATGTCGTAAATTATTTTTTTGACATTCATTAATCTGCTGAAAAAAGAATATCTGAGCTTTCAAACGACGTGTTTTACGACTGTATCTTTGTTTCCGTTCAACAGGAGAATATCACGTATCTTCATTTATTAATTTTACATGTAAAATTAGGTCGCATACAACCTCTGCGTTTCAAAAGGTTAAAGATCCGAAACTTTCCAGGTGAGTCCTGATGATACTGATGATAACATGCTCGTTTGTGTTTATGTGAACGTGTAAGTAGGAAAAGACAAACAGGCACTTGTTTTGGTGAGAACTACATAAGGTCTAAAGATTAGTTAATGGGGGTTATAAGTTTTTTATGTTTAAAAAGTAGTTATTGTCCTCTCTACTACCTTTCAGATGTTTCAGCCGTTTTACATGCGCAGGGCTATTCTATTCTCATGTAAAGTACAATTATTTCTACTTAAAAAAAAAAAGAAAAACAAAGTAATGAAATGGAAAAAAAGATGATAATGAAGCCTTTCTTTGGCTCTTGTTTGCACCCAAGTTACAGCTTCTGTTTGATGATTTGGTTTATATTTGGGCAGCATAATCAAATTTAATGCCTAAATTATTTGATGCATATATTTTTGAAACTTTTTTTGTGTTGCCTTCTGAGAGAACATGGGACAGATCACATCTCTTTTAAGACTCGTGTACTAGATTTATTTAGCTTTTGTTTGTTTTTTTCCTTTGTTTATTAGAAGCAATGGTTAAATAGAAAGTACTCCCTCAATTTTAAGGTTTGTGTAACAACAGAAACAACTGTTCAGTCCTTAGCAGGCAAATTCAATTTGAGATGAATAACAACACAACATACAGTCCCAATCAAAAGTTTAAGGCAACTTGAAAAAGGGCACAAAATCATATTTTTAATGATTTTTTTTTTTTTTTTTTTTTTGGAAATAATTTTTCTTAACAAGGTTCCAAGTAGAGCTTCACCATGCAACAAGAAGACATGGGAATGAGACAAAAAAAACGAGCATGCAATTTATTGAAAACGACACTTAAACTGAAACTGGCTGTTTTACAGCTGATCTAAAGTTTAGGAGCACACCTCCAAACAAACCCTGTAAACCCCCCAAAAAAGAAATCAATGTTCCCAAACATAAACATGGAGTAGCTCCACAGTTATTGTTTTTCTTCTATGGTGCAAATAGTTTTTAAAATTACTTTGGAAATTTTGTTCAACCCCAATGAGCCTTTGCGGTGTATTATATTAAAAAAATTGTGATTATTTATTCCAGATAATTCTGACAATAGGTCATTTAACAGATTTATATCATTTTCAAAGGTAAAATTTTGATGTTTACAAAGTTGAATTAAGTTTTTCAAAGCTGAAAAAGACTGCATATGTTTGCAAGCAGCATATTCTGTTAATATTAATTGCAAGGCAAGGGTTATCTGATGATTGTAGGTTATCTGAGGATCACATGGTCTGACCTTGAGGTGAATTTGGTGGGATGTCCACTCCTGTGAAGATCAAAGGCTAAAAGGCTAGCTGTCATAAGTGTTTTCCACTTGTGAATAATCTTTGACACTCTAGATGTAATGTGTGTATGTATGTATGTGTATGTATATATATACACACACACACACACACACACACACACACACACACACACACACCCAGCACGCCCCTGCGGGCGGTTTATCCTTCAAGCTCGGGTCCTCTACCAGAGGCCTGGGAGCTTGAGGGTCCTGCGCAGTATCTTAGCTGTTCCCAGGACTGCGCTCTTCTGGACAGAGATCTCCGATGTTGTTCCCGGGATCTGCTGGAGCCACTCGCCTAGCTTGGGAGTCACCGCACCTAGTGCTCCGATTACCACGGGGACCACCGTTACCTTCACCCTCCACATCCTCTCGAGCTCTTCTCTGAGCCCTTGGTATTTCTCCAGCTTCTCGTGTTCCTTCTTCCTGATATTGCTGTCATTGGGAACCGCTACATCGATCACTACGGCCGTCTTCTTCTGTTTGTCTACCACCACTATGTCCGGTTGGTTAGCCACCACCATTTTGTCCGTCTGTATCTGGAAGTCCCACAGGATCTTAGCTCGGTCATTCTCCACCACCCTTGGGGGCATCTCCCATTTTGACCTCGGGACTTCCAGGTTATACTCGGCACAGATGTTCCTGTACACTATGCCGGCCACTTGGTTATGGCGTTCCATGTATGCCTTGCCTGCTAGCATCTTTTTTATATATATATATATATATATATATATATATATATATATATATATATATATATATATATATATATATATATATATATATATATATATATATATATATATATATATATATATATATATATGCATATATATATATGCATATATATGCATATATATATATGCATATATATATATATATATATATGCATATATATATATGCATATATATATATATATATATATGCATATATATATATGCATATATATATATATATATATATGCATATATATATATGCATATATATATATATATATATATGCATATATATATATGCATATATATATATATATATATATATATATATGCATATATATATATATATATATATATATATGCATATATATATATATATATATATATGCATATATATATATATATATATATATATATATGCATATATATGCATATATATGCATATATGCATGCAGTAAGGGTATACTTAGTGTTTTTTGTATTTTAGTTTGCTTTTTGTTAAATAAATAATAACATTGCATAACATCATGTATTATTGTTCATCTGAGGATACATTTAAATAATTGATTTTGGATATATAGACTAGCTGCTCTAATGCATCATTCTCTCTTTCTCTGCAAATTTGCCCAAACTCATCTCTTTTTAAGGTACGAGGGTTATTTACAGTAAAAACTCATGTTAACAATGCTGGAGGATTAAGGTGGTACTCTGCTTTGCTTTTTCTTTATCAAACTAACTCCTTTATGCAGAAACAGTAGAAACAATTGATGACAACATGTCATATTGTTACATTGTTAACACTGTTGTTTGTTGTCTATGATGTGCTCACAGGCGCAGCTCCAAAACCGTATGTCACAATACTTAAAGAAAAGGGGCTGCTGCAGTGTCAAGTTCCAGGTGCTTCTCCTAAACCTACAGTTGAGTGGTGGGACAGTGACAACAAAACACTTCCTTTTAAGACGGTGCAGGATGAAGAACAACAAGGTCGCTTCCACGTCACCGTCCAGACTACTGTAACTGAGCCTGGCTGTTATCACTGTGTAGCCACACAGATGGAAAAATGGCATCGGATTTCTTCAGAGATCTGTGTGCATCATGGTGAGTGAGATATAATTCTTCAAATAAGTGTGAACACTAAAATGTGAATATGTGCTTAGACTGAACACTAAGAATGTGGTCGGGGAGGAAAGACATGAACATAAAAGACGATGTGCATGCTGGAAAAAAGCTGTCAGTTTCTAACTGAATGTTGAAAAACTAAACTCGCAAACACATACTGTATATTATAGAAGATGAACTTGCTGTTGTGACTGATTTGTTTATGAACTCTTACATGATGCCCCAAGCTAATTTCTCTATCAAAATATTGGTGTTTTTTAAACCTGAGCATGCTTGCAGACTCTTGAAATAACACTTCCATGGTAAATCTCACTCTGCTTTATTTTTCATTTTTAAACATTAATGGCATCATATTCACACTCTGGGTGGTGCTATTACTTGGTGTTGGCTCTCTCTAGAGTATCATTTTGTGTTGCTGTTAGGACACAGTGGTGTTTTTGTGTAACTTATCTGTGTACCCAGTTTAATTAAAAACTTGTCTTATTGTCTTATTTCATAGTATAATCTTCGTATGCCCTGTCTGAAGCACTCTGTTTGTTCACTCGCTAATTATAGTCCTAGTATTCACTCACTATCTCTTTAGGGATTTGCTAGCTTGACTCGTAGCTGACTCACTAGCAGTGTGTCCTCTTCACTTGTACCTCTGCACTTTCCTGCTCAGTGTGTGAGACATCTGGTTACTCCTCGGCCTCCTTTAGTAATAATGATACTTGTAATAAATGTAGCCGCAGCTCTGCAGCTTTGCAGGAGGATTACTGAATTGGAGACTTAACATCACGGCTTTGAACAACCGAAGCTAGCCAGGCCCCTGTAGCCGGTGCAGCCGAAGGTAGCATAAGCCCCAGCATATTGTCCTGAGCAGCCAGGTAAACAGGATGGCTGGGTGACGGTGAGGAGGAAGCACAGTCTTAAACAGAAGCTCCAGGTACACCACCAACTCATTCATGTATCTAACTGTTTTCCCCACTTGGCGACACACCTGCCAGGGATCAAACTCTGGTAATTGGTGATTCTGTTCTGAGACATATGAAGGTACAGGGCTCGCAAAATTTCTCCAGTCGGGCTACCAAAATCTGTCTCAGCCCTGAGGTAAAGACAACAGCACCCATAGTCAATTGTCTTCCAGGGGTCAGAGCAGGCAACATTGATGGAAATTTAAACAATTTCAGACTCTGTAGTTTTCTCTGGTCTCCTCCCTAGTCAGACCATGACTCGCATGTTTAGCCGCATGTTCTCCTTAAATTGCTGTCTGTCTGAGTGGTGTCCAAAAAGCGTTGTGGGATTTAATTGGCAAACCTTCTGGAGGAAACCTGGTCTTGTTAGGACAGACGGCATCCATCCCACTTTGGATGGAGCAGCTCTCATTTCTAGAAAAATGGACAAATTTATTAAACCCCCCAAAATATGACTATCCAGAGTTGGGACCAGGAAGCAGAGTTGCAGTCTTACACGCCTCTCTGCAGCTTCTCTCCTCCTGCTACCCCCCCAAAAACCCATCTCCATAGAGACTGTGTCAGCTTCCAAACAGACAAAATAAAAATCAAAATCTGCACAAACCAACTTAAACATAAGAAAACTGCACCAACAAGTAAAACAGTGAAATGTGGATTATTAAATATTAGGTCTCTCTCCTCCAAGTCTCTGTTAGTACATGACTTAATAATTGATCAACAAATTGATTTACTCTGTCTTACAGAAACCTGGTTGCAGCAGGATGATTATGTTAGTTTAAATGAATCAACACCCCCGAGTCATTCTAACTACCAGAAACCTCGAAGGCCGAGGGGGCGGTGTGGCAGCAAGTTTTCACACCAGCCTATTAATTAATGAAAGACCAAGACAGACTTTTAATTCACTTGAAAGCCTGAAAGCTTAGCCTCAGAAACCAGTCTTACTTGTTATCATCTATCGTCCACCTGGGCCTTACACAGAGTTTCTGTCTGATTTCTCAGACTTTTTATCTGATTTAGTTCTGAGCTCAGATAAAATAATTATTGTGGGTGATTTCAACATCCATGTAGATGCTTTGATCTTTAGATGCAGATGTACAGCCGATTCTTGTTCTGTCCAGGTGGCTCTTCTATGTTGTGCCATACATTTATGGAGTGGCTGTTTGGTTTCCCCAGTCTAGAGATCTGAGTACTCCTTGCTAAACTGTACACCATACACTACGTTCTTAAGTTTGTGTTTAGGAGTTTTGTCTTTTGGATGAACCAGTTTTTGTCTGAGTGTGTGGCTGAGTCTGAAGTACACTGGGATGTCGTGCTTGGAGAAGAATCTCCGGAGTTTCTCTGATAAACCTGCAACATAAGGGCTGACTTTGTCTTTCTCCCTAGTTGATCTCTGACCTTCTTTACTGTGCATGCAGTGGTTTGTATCATATCTATCTAATAGACTCCAATTTGGAGGGATTTTTTTCTGGCCAGTGTTGCCCCATTGTTAGCAATATTAACTCAGCTAACTGCAAAATTTCCAAGGACCTCACCACTATCCTAGCTCCCCTCATGAGGAACATGCCCCATCACATTAAAAACTCGAGATGATGGATCATGATGAAACTAATCTCCTGTGATGTAGTCTCTCTCTTCACATACATAACTACAACTGAGGCAGTGGAGACTGTCAGAAAATGACTACAACAAGACAGCTTTTTAGAAAACAGAACCAGCTTCACGTCTGATCAGATTTGCACACTGTTAGACCTCTGCCTTACCACCACATATTTTAAATACAACAAGGTTTCTACAGAGAAAAACATGGATGTGCCATGGGCTCCCGGTGTCACCTATTGTAGCCAAACTTTACATGGAGCTTGTTACCTAAACTGAAATAATTGCTACTATTTGGAGTAAGTGTAGTAAATGAAAAGTATTTTTATGAGCCACCTCATCTATTTGATCATGAACATTTATGTTGGAAAGGTTTGGTCACCATTTTACACAATTTGTTTTCTCAAATTCATGTTGTTTTCTGATGTGTATGCATCATTGTCTGTTACACTTGTCTAATGAGAAACTTTTTGTACTGTTTCCACAGAAAAGATGTGTTAGGGAAAATATTCTAAAACACTTCTTCAGTAAAGACTCAGAGAAGAGAAACACACAGAACTTCTTGCTAGCAAGGGCAGCCTCCAGACTGAGACTCGCACTAAGAAACTGCCCCAATCTTTATTTATACTTCAGTAGGTGTGTGTGTGTGTGTGTGTGTGTGTGTGTGTGTGTGTGTGTGTGTGTGTGTGTGTGTGTGTGTGTGTGTGTGTGTGTGTGTGTGTGTGTCCTGCTGATCAAAGGGTCATGAGAGCACAAAAGGTACATCCTTGGTCAGGAAAGGGGGTAGTCTCCCCCACCCTAGATAACATGGTGAGGAAGTCCAGCAGTTCATCTATATGTAAAGAAGCACTTAAACTAAAACAGACATAGCTACGTTAATCCTGCCGTAAAACAATAAAACAAGGTATGAGCTCTCATGCTCCCAGACGTGGGGGTGCATTCCTGGGATGCACCCCAAGCCTGCAGCCTGTTAGAGATCACACACAATTAATTATATGCCTCTAAGTATACATGGTTGAATATTTTCTAATACAAATAACTACATGCAGTATTCTACCATATGCAAACTTATATCACTAAAAGATTATACTGACTACTAAATACAATTTTCCATTGACAAGATGGATCAACCACCCTCAGGTAAAGTCCAAAATACCAGCCAGTCAGCAAGGTAAATGACAAAAAAAAAAAAACCCAACTCCAGGAACCAGCACAATAAGTCACACAAAAAGATCTGTTAGGAACATAAAGAAGTCATGGTAAAGTTTAAAAAAAAAATCGAATAATGTAATGTTTAATTTTTTAGAAGTACAGGAGAAATATTTGTTGTTTAAAAATATTTAATTTACTTCAGCAGTTGAAATTACAAGTTATGCAGGCACAGGCTTTTAGATTAATGAAGGCTAGAAATGTAAAAAGAGAAATAGGGAGGAGTGCAAAGTGAGCAGAAATTATAAAGTCAAAGAGGAATGACGTTAAAAAATGGAATTTGCAACTGTCAGTTTTATATTTGATTTGCTTCACTGACTTCTTCAGAAGGAGACAAAACACTGATGGCTTTATTCTGACTTTATTTAAAGATTATACATAGCTTCTCCTGAGCGACAGAATATGTTCTACAGCAGTTTTTACAGGCAGAGTGACACTGCTCAGGACCTGCATATTTCCATGTGTAAAATCAGATATCGATCCCTTTACAGAAATCACAGTGCAGGTTTACCATTTATCATATTATAATTTGTTGGATTTGTTCAGAATGCCATATTTATATTGTGCAAAGGAGTTAATAGATTTCAGTAACTTTGTGTGTTGTGTGGGTCACAACATTAGGAGTACCAGTCATTATAATTTAATGCTGTATGATATATCAACATTTACTCAGCCTCAAATACCTTTATAACAATGTCAGAAAAACCTTAACATTTAATTTAAATGTAATTTAAACTTTATAACAGATGAGACTTTATGGTGCTGAGTTATAAATGAAGTGATTCTAAAAACTTTGTCTCACTTCACTTGTTCCAAATTTTGTCCTGTTACAGCTTTATTCCAAAATGGATTAAATTAATTTTTCAATTCAATAAGAAAAATGAAAATTTGGTAGAAGGGTAGAAAAAAGTGACTGCAACACTGAAGGACCCAGTGAGCACAGAGGCATCAGTCATCTGTCAGTGGCAGCGCTTCAGCATTGCTCTGTGGAGAGGAAACTCTTCAAGAAGAAAAATTTCTGCAGCACTTCATCAATCACATCTATAAGCAATGTTCCCTCTAAGCTGCATGCGCAATTGCACACTGCTGGCACGGTCTCTGTGCACAGAAAATCTGCGTTGCGCACAAAAAAAATCTTAAAACGATGCCACCTTATCCCATAGTTCAGCCAATAATGCAATTCACATTCGTATATACGCAGCTAATCAACGTCGTTGACAGGCCATGAAAGCGTCCTTATCAATGTTTCCTCTAGTTTTTCATGTGTCTGAGCGAACATACAAACTCCCTGAGCGGCCCCTTGTGCCGGCTTTATAAAAAAAAAAAGTTGTGTTTTTAAAATTGGAGTTCAAGTTATTTTTACTTCCAATAGTGTTAACATACTACACAGGTCATGAACAAGAATTTTTTTTTTTTTACATTTTCATTGTAAGTGGGCTAAAGCAGTCAATTAAAAGTAGTCTAACATAAATGTAAATGCTGTAATTTGATTATTTTAATAAACCATGTGACTTGGATGGATTGGATGCTGGCGTGACCACAGTGCACACGTTTGATGTCGCTCACAGTGGTCCAAGGGACCGCTCAGGGAGTTTGTGTGTTTGCTCAAACACATGAAAAATTAGAGGGAACATTGCCTATGTGGTAGAATGGCCAGACAGAAGCCCTGTAAAAGTCACATGACAGCCTGCCTGGAGTTTGCCAAAAGGCATCTGAAGGACTCTCAGACCACAAGAAACAAAATTCTCTGGTCTGATGAAACAAGATTAAACCCTTTGGCCTGAATGCCAAAAATAATGTTTTGAGGAAACCAGGCATCACTCATCACCTGACCAACACCATCTCTATAGTGAAGCATGGTGATGGCAGCATCATGGGGCCGAGGGGGAGGGGGCTTAAGTGTTAAGCAAGGAAGAAAGAAAGTATTAGCAAACTGAAATGTCATATAAGCCAGCTGGTAAAGCGTGAGACATCAGTCACCCCGTCTGTCCCCTGTGAATATGTGCGCAGGTCCTCACAAACATCTCACCCCCAATATCCTGAAAAACCATCTACCATCAAAGAGGGCAAAATACACCACCATGAAATCCAGAAACCAAACACCGTAGCAAGGACAGACAAAACAGCAAGTAGTTTGGTGGCTCATGTTTGTTGCATTCCAAATTATCAGAGCCTGAACACAAACACACAGAATTGTGACAGAAACCCACACAAGCAGAAACTCCAAGTAGCTGCAACCTACAGCAAAGACCAAGCCGCTGTGGGCACCAGCATGCCAAGCTAGAAACATGCAAGAAGGCCTCACCAGTGTTCAAGGCACCTCCCAAGATCCAACAGGTGCAACCAAGGCACAAGTGTCACAGAATGACCCAGCCCACAGAGTGCCCATCCAGCTCGCCACCTCCTGAGAGAGTGGAAGGTTTCCACCCAACTCTAGAGGACTGGGCATAGCACAGGGGGTTAGATCAAGGGGAAAGGAAAAGAAAGAAGAGGAAGTTCCCAAAGCCATCAGACCTTGGCATACCATTTCCCATGGAGCCACCAGGAGAGGCACACTGGGCGAGCCCCCACCACCGAGAACCACAGACAACCAGATCCAGTGAGCACAGAAGGAGGAGAGAGAAGCAGGGGAGAAATGGGGAGAGACACAAGGGGGCAACAGAACAGCCTCTGGTTGGAGGGAGGGGATGACATTAATGCCAGGCAGCCCGATCTGTGATTATTTTGGTGGTATTTAATTAGTTGTTGTTGTTGTTGTTGGTGTTGTTTTAAATCACATTCTAATAGTCTGAGGGTTAAGGTCACTGATGACGACTGAGACTTTTTAGGGTTAACCTTCAAAGAAATTCACTTAATTTAAAACAAAAAAACAGACTCTGTTTTAATGATGCGGTTGTAAGAGGAGGAATGAGTCAGTATGAAGTGACATGAAAGACATTTCTTCTGTGAAATCACTCAAACACACTCACAGTAATCTCATACACTTCACAATAATTTAGTGATGAATTTAGAAAAAGCTGGTGTGACACAATTGTTAAAGACATAAAAAGACATCCTTAGGAAATAAGATCATGACAAACAATTATATGTTCTAAACCACAAGTGAAAAGAAAACAAACTCATTGAGCCAAATGTACCACTGAGTGTTTTAGTGATAACTCGGCAGATTAGATGGAGGGAAAAAATGTAAAAACCCAGCAATGTTACAGTCACACATGTGGAAGAAAATAAGGGCACTAATACAACTTTGGTTCTACTGTTTTTATTTTTCAATTAAAATTATAATGAAGCTAAAAGATAGGACACTGTCTTCATCATAACAAATTATTAGAGTCAAATGATATTAATCCTATTTGAAGATTTTGGATTGCAGGATAATATAAACCTGTAATTATTCATTTTACACGTTTCAGTGAGGTGATAAATATGTTTGTCCAGATGAAGCTTCCATGAAAATGCAACTAAGACAAAGTTAGAGTGTCACACGTAACTCTTCTCCAAAGCATACGCCACACAAGATGGTTAATTTGGGTAGCAGCCCTTTTACTTGCCACACACAAATACACTGTGGTTTTTGCTCATTCAGCCTGGGACACAGAAACTCCCCTAGTGGCTCACTGCTGCCTTCTGCCTCTCTGCTTCTCACTGACAACAAAAAACACAAGTCCACGTTAATCCCCTGTCCAGGCACACATGCTCTTCGCTCCACCCCGTGAGCACACTGCATCACCCCTCCTCTGCAGCAGGTCAGAGACCACGCCCCCGCCACACAGAGATTTAAGGGTTGTTGTTTTTTTCTCGTACCTACTTGGTTAAGATTCCAAGCAAGTGTCGAAAATGTGATGTCAACAGACTGGATGCCACTGATTGGCTAGTCAATGGCATCACCCACTAAGACGTGAGAACATCTCCTTCACAGAATTATCTATGCTGACATCACTCAGGTCGCTGTTTAAACCTGCTGTTTGTTGCTGACATGTAGTCACAGTTGGAATTTTTTTTCTCTTCTTCTTCAGGGTTCCCCGTATGGGCTGCTGCACTCATCGGTGTTATTGGTGTTATTGTTGGTGTTGTGGCTGGGCTTACATTTAAAAAACACTGTGTGAAGAAAGGTGAGTTTTACTACTGTACTATAATATCACAAATTCTTCATGACTCCCTGATGTTAGGTCTTAACCTTTTGATTTATGTCAAAGAAGATAAATACTTTGTTTGCTCCATTCAGTGGGTGACCAGTGTAGTTGTGTGCTTCTTGAATATTTTGATTTCCTTCCTGCAGGTTCACAAAGAAGAGAGAATGGTGTGGTGTAAAGTGCTCTTGATTCTAAACAACCTTCAAAAGTGTGAAGTGGTGGTACTTTAAATCTGTTTTTCCCCCCTTTGATACATCTGAGATTTTAATCAGGACAGGTGAACAAGTTGGTTTGAGTTAACTCTTCTTCGTCTTGGCTCAGGACATTGCTCCTCCTGACTCCTGACTACTTTCCCATTTTCAGTACAGATCTGAGCTGCATTTGAAAGCTTTGCTAATGACATGAAGATGTTTCAAGAAATCCTCTTTTAAATGCACCAAAGTACAAGGTTTTACTGTAGTTGCCTAACTTTAAGCTTAAAGTAATCAAAGCGTGCTTCCAAACATGACTTTAACAGTAATTATACTGTCTTACTCAGATATTGTTAGAAGAACACATTTTGACTTTTGTCAAAATGGCAAAATGACTTCATGTCATTGTGATATGTGTTCTTACATAAAAGTGTGCAGCTCTATAAATAATTTGCTGACCAAATTTTCTGACATTTCTTGACACATGCTGACCTCCCAGCCCATTGTTCCTTCAGTGGGCTGGTTTCAGTCATTATGCAAATGTACTGTTTATAAGATTGAAACCTGCAGTCAGCTGAGACTGAAGACGTCACTTGGATGAGTGACGAAATGTTTCTCCCACTGAAAACGTCCAGATGAACAGAATCAACTTTTGGAGATTTCTCTGACATTTATGTTATTAATACGGACAGTGATGGTTTGTTTTCATCATAACAGATTAAGATAATTGTAGCTCTAACAAAAATTGATAAATAATAAGAAATGCAAAATTAAATTTACCTAAGATAAAAGGGACCCATAATGTTAAGACTTGAGATGTTAAAATATCAGGTTTGTCAGTCCAAAGCTGTCATACAGATGGTGAAGAATATAAACTCATATTTAACTCAGGTTAGTTAAACATGTGTACTCATGTTGGAATACTTGATTAAACTGAACCCTCAGCACTTCTCTTGTAAATCAATGTGAGTATTTTGCAGTGGCAGGGATAGTTCAGTAGGTAGAGTGGTGGCCCCATGATCGGAAGGTCGTGGATTCAAATCCACTGAACGGCTACTGTGTGGTATCCCTGAGCACAAGGTACCGTCCCTACACACTGCTCCCCCAGCGCCCAGTGGCTGCCCACTGCTTCACTGAGTGGATGGGTAAAATGCAGGGAGGAATTTCCCCACAGGGAACAATTAAGAATACATTATTGTCATTATTATTATATAAAAATATATCTGTTTGCCAAGCAGGTCTGTCAGGTACACTTGTGCTGTAGTATGTTGTTGTTGGCTCCGTTGAATTTTTTATTTATTTACAAGTTATATTTATGCTGTTAATTGTTGGCAGATTTTTTTTATATTCATGCCATTTCAGAGAGCGCTTAAGGGTGCACAAGTCTGAATAAGAGATGAAACAACAAACTTCTGTATCTACTATTTTGTTTTTGGTGTATGTGTTTCTTTAAAGATTCATAAAGAGAGGAAATGTATTAATGTCTTAGTCAAATTTCAAAAAAATTCTTATTTTGAAGCAGCTGTGCTTTGATAAAAGACATTTTGAGGCCAGGAAACCATTTTAATAAAACATATAAACCCAGGACTCTTATCCTCTATTGACTGATTTTATACACAAAATAATATCTGGTATATGTAGTGCCTCTAGTCAGGACCAGTACAATATCAATTTCAGTAGAGATCCTAGACATTGAGGTGGTTTTGATTTAGAGATTTACAAAAGGGGGTTGTCTCGGAAGTGAACAACTGGGATCTTTATTTCCTCCTTACAAATTGTCAACAACATATACAGTCATAGTCAACAAGTTTGCATTCTACACAAACAGTGCAGAAGAGTGAATTTCCTTTTTATCTTTTGTTCATTTAAATCATTTAACCTCTTTCCCTCCAAAAAGATCATTATGAAATATTATCCATCATATATAACCAAATATTTCAGGGTATTCTTAAATTCCAGATGTATTGATAAAAAAATGGTATTTCCTATTAGCTCATTTTCTTTGTGGAGCTAAGCTGGGCATACACTGCGATTTATTTATTTATTTATTTATTTTTCCCCAGTTGCGTTATTCAGCTCCTGCTCAAACTGTACAACAGAATCACAGAGTGCTCACATTTTGCATCCAAATTTGAACTTGGTGATAAAGTGTTACCAAAACTTATATTACAAAGCTAATATGTAACACAAAATCTGTCTCTCGCTCTCCCTCTCTGTCTTTCACTAACACACACACACACACCATCATAACCATCAACTTTGCTAAATTGCTGATGAAAAACATAATTGAGCAGCAATGTCCATCCAGCTCTTTTCACATTTGGTGCAGTCGTGATCATTTTGTGAGGCCAGATTGAAAAGGCTAGGATGAGCTTGCCAAAGCTCTACAAGTTGTGCCTCCATCGCTTGTGTCCAGATCACACGCTGCATTGTCATGCTACTCTCTTTTTCATTTCCATTTCTGTGTTTGTGCATGCTTATTTACTGTCCGTCTCATTCAGCCAGTTACTTAGACAAACTAGCCTGTTCACATTTCGCAAACTTAAATAGCAACCCAGGCACACAGTGGAGAGTGAGTGGAGTGGAGAGGAGAGTGACAGAGAAAACAAAAACACACCACATGGTCAGAGGGCCCGGGTGCGCCAGTGTCCGACAGCGTCGCCTCTGTCAGTGCGCCCCAGGGCAGCTGTGGCTACAATAAAGCTTGCCATCACCAGTGTGTGAATGGGTGGATGACTGAATGTGTAAAGCGCTTTGGGGTCCTTAGGGATACAGGCCATTTCACATAGCGATAGGTGGCGCTAATGCACTGGGAAGCTGGTTTGTCAACCAAACTCAAAGAAGAAGAAGGAGCGCTTCAAACCTGCTGAGAAGACGCTCCAGTTCTTCAAGAGGCGGTTAAAATTATTCAGAGACGAGAAACGACATGTGAGAGAGTGAAAGAAAACAGTTTTATTATAAGGTTTGCATGTAAAATGGATATTATTTTTTAAAAAAGGATGAAGCTGTGGCTGATCTCTGTGGTGAAAGGACTTGAATAAGGACACGAGGTAAAGATTGGCTTGTTAGCTGCTCACATTTTAACTGACGAGTAAGGTTGTTTACAAGACTTTTAGGGTTAAATTCCCGTTGTTGGGATAAGCGTATTTGTAATCACTGTGTTGTTCGATGCTTTCGATCCAGTGATTAATATCAATCTGTGCTAAAATCATAACAATGAAGTAAGTTTTATCTCAAAACAAGTCTAATTTTCAATCAACAAATTCCACCAAATTTCTCTAATTAACGCATTAGAATAGAATAGAATAGAATAGAATTCAACTTTATTGTCATTGCACATGCACAGGTACAGGGCAATGAAATGCAGTTTGCATCCATCCAGAAGTGCTTTAGTGATATAGATATATTACAATATATATTAGCAATAGTATAGATATGTGAGTATATTACAGAAATGGGTCTATTATGTTATAATGTACATGGTATGAAGTATGTTGTGAATATTCTATAACTATAAGTATGTACAGGCTGTAGTGAGTACAAGCTATGTACAGGCTATGAACAGGATATAAATATGAAAAACTATACAGAATATGAAATAAATAACTTTACAGAATCTGGGATATACAGCTATACAGAAATGGGAACTGTGCAAGTTGTAAACAGTTGTAGGGTTGAAAATTATCGTATGTACAGAATGATTATTTACACAGAGCTATACAGTAGTGCAGTTAAGATAAGTGAGGGTGTAGATAGTTTCTACAGAGGTATATAAAGTGCTAGTGGTTGTGAGTGGTGGTTCAGTCCATGTTATTATTGTGTGTTTGAGGGTACAGTTGTCCATTGTGGGTGTGTGTATGTTCAGTCCATGAGTTTAACGTGGGTCAGATGTCAGGAGGCAGAGTTCAGGAGTCTGACAGCTGTGGGGAAGAAGCTGTTCCGGTACCTGGTGGTCTTAGTCCGGAGGCTCCTGTAGCGCCTCCCAGAGGGCAGGAGGGTGAAGAGTCCATTAACGACTCTTTGTGATGGCTTTCATATTTTACAAAAACTAAAAGGTAAATGCATAATACACTAATATACAGACACATTTACTCATTTCAAATAATATGATCATCACGCTGTTCTCAACTGTTGTCAGTTATTAACCAAATATTCTAGTTTAAGCTGTGTTCAGGTGGCTCTGTGTGTGAACCCTGGCATGTCAGAAAAAGTTTGAGAACCACTCCTATAAAACGTCCCAACCACACCTTTTTTACAGGGTTCCTTATGGCTCTGACAGTAAACGAAATAAAAATCTTTTCATGTTTATTAAAATGGAAACAGCTAATTTTTAAAAACTTTTTTTTCATTCTTGTAAGTGATCATTTTTATTCTGGCATTAAAAATGTGCATCCCATACACCTAATGCTTTAAGGTTTCCTCAGCTAAAACTTACGACTCATTCTGTCTCCGGTTTCCTTATACAGTGGTGATTATATTGGAAGTACACCTGTTATTGTAAATAAAACAAACATGTATACACATAAACTGTTTAGGATTTGTCTCTTAGTGGTAAAGGGACTCCTGATATATTGTTAAGTAGTTTACAGTGTCAGAACTGAGCAGTGAATCCTTAAATGGAAGAGGTCGCGATTTACATCATTGCCATGCGACCAAACAGTCCGGTTGTAGAAGCAAATTGTGCTGGTTAGCTTTTTGTTTTTTATAGCAAAACGCTGCAGTTTAAAATTAGGAAAATTAGTTTAAGCTTTAGTTTAGTTTAATACCTGCTTGTTAAACCCTGGGATTTTTCAAAACTACTTTCAACAGTGGTGCGCAGAAATCTGGCTGAGTATTATCTTCAGAGCTGTAAGGAAACGGGGAAGAGGGGTTATGGATCCGGTTTACGCCTGGTGGGTGAAATTAGGAACACAGGGATAATAAAGAAGTTGCTGTGTTCTTTGATGTAGAAAGGCATGTGATATGCTCAGGAGAGAGGGTTTAATGATTAAATTGTATGGTGTAGGAATAGGAAAAAGGATGTTTAATTGGATATGGGCTTTCTTATATGGCAGAATCATTCAAGTTAAGATAGGGACACGTGTCAAAGCCATGCAAAACAAAAAATGGAACCTCGCAGAGAAGTGTAGAAAGTCCAACGTTGTTTTCTGTTATGATTAATGATATTTTTAAAGATATATCTGATAGTTATGGTAAATCACTTTTCGCTGATGACGGAGCGGTATGGGTAAGGGGGAGGATTGTTGTCTATCTTTTTAAGAAACTTCAAGAGGGGATAGATAAGGTGGAAAAGTGGAGTTGTAAATTTTCCTATTTTCACAAATAGGAAAATAGGGGAAGATAAACAGTTGTTCTTGTATGGAGAAGGCTTAGAAAGGGTGGAGAGCTTTTGTTTTTGGGAGTAGTTTTTGATAGGAAGTTCATTTGGAAAACTCACATGGAGCACATTGTGGAAAAAAGTAAAAAGGTTCTTAATATTATGAGGTGTTTAGCAGGGTTGTCATGGGGTGCCAATTTTGATGGACTCGAAAGTATCCATGTCATGTTAATTCGATCAACGATTGATTATGGATGTGTGTTGTATGGGGCTTAAAGAAGCTGGATGTTATCCAAGCTCGTGCACTGGGGATTTGTTTAGGGGCGGTTAAAACAACGCCACTATGTGCTCTTCAGGTGGAAGCAGGAGAAATGCCTCTACATATTAGAAGGCAGCAGTTAACCATTTACTATTGGGCTGATTTGAAAGGTCACAACAAGAATCATCCTGTTAAGAAGGAAAATTGTTGGGAAAGAGGGAAGGAGTTCAAAAATAGTTTTGGATGGGTTGGGGATGATAGAGCGAGAGCATTTAAGGTATATGACAAAGAATTCATCCAGACAGTGGTACGACCTTTAAGGCCCACTTGGACATGGGATTCCATTAGGGTGGATAGAACGTTAGTGGATATCAAAAAGAGGGAAGTCACAACAGATCTTTGTCAAGAATGTTATAGTAGATTGGAGGGCAAGTACAGTGGCTATGTGCAGGTGCACACAGATGTATAGAAAGATCCAGAAAGTGAAGCAACTGCAGGGCTCGCAAAATCCGTAGCCCGACATCCCGGGGCTAGCGATTTTTCCAGTCGGGCTACCAAAATCTATCTCAGCCCTGCCCGTCGGGCTGTCATAGGAAGGAAAAATATATGTCAATGCTTTTGCATTCTTTCGGAAATGTAGCTGGGTAATTATGTCATTGGCATCGGTGAGCCACTGTCAATATGTGACATATTGAAATCGCGTTTGAATTTGCGCTTGTTTTTTGCTTTCACTTTGCAAACATGCGAACTGTGTATAGAGAGCGACAGTACTGATCTGTGAGTGATGATAATTTGTGCACCAATTCCTCTGACATCGTCTTATCAATCGTTAGCTTACTATGCAAACATGACAAGTGAAATCTCCCGCAGCTTAAACATGTGAGAGGTTGATCGCGCAGAGAATCGCTGAGCTTATGTGAGTGTGTGTGTAAAAGCAGCAGGATATATATTTTAGTTCTGCTGAGCCAAATAAGACAGGTCAGGGTGAAGAAGTGACAGCCAAAGAAAAGCTTACCACAAAACGGAAAAGTTATGATAAATCAGACTATAAGGCAAAAAGAAAGTGCAGCTTTATGGTTTCATGGACAAAAGAATTTCTGTGGCTGCAATATGACGAGCTAAATAACCAGGGCTGCACATAAGTGGTCCGCAGGTGCGCATTCGCTGTCAAAATAAAAAACACGCACAAGATAAGAAGTTGCAACATGTGTTTGCGTACATAAGATTTTCTGGAGGAGGACAGACATTTGTTTAGAACTCTTAAAGATGTCGAAGAAGCAAGCTCCTTTAAGCAATTACTTTGGTGTTCCTCCACCTCCAAACAAATGTCAGAAGGAGTCCGAACCACACAAGAAGCACGTATTCTCGGAAAAGTAGTTGCAGGAGGTGAGCTGGCTTCAAACAAATGATGAACGCACAGAGATGTGGTGCAGAATGTGCCGTGAAAATCCCACTCTAGCGGACAAAAACAGTGCTTTTTATATGGACACAAACGCGCGCTGCGACTTCTTATTTTCTTTTATTTTGACAGCGAATGCGCACATCCGGACCACTTATGTGCACCCGTGTAAATAACATAATGTTCTGCCGGGTGTGTTGTTGGTTTTCCCTCGATTTCTGAATCGACAAGCGCCTTTGATACTGGGACCAGTCATTTTAAGAAAGGCCCCCATTAGAACCCATGAGAAATGCAAGAAATGCATTATTGCTCAGTCTGCAATATCTTTCCCAGAACAAACACCAATTGCAAATAACATACTAAAAATAAACCTGAAAAATCTGTTTAGAACAGCTACTATGTTGCAAAGAGTGAACTACCGCTGGCACAATTTAGCAGTCTTTGTGTCTTCTGACCGATATGGACAGTGACACTTCACTGCAAATCAGCGGCTTTGGGACCCCTGTCAGATTGGATCGGAACTGTGGAGTAACACGCAAATCTCACCGAGGAGGGGTATGTTTGTATAGCAACCAGGGCTGGTGTAATAATTTTACTGTGCGGGAACGCTTGTGTCTTCCTGACATCGAGCTCCTTTCAGTATCCGTCAGGCCATTTTACTTACCGAGGGAATTCTCTCAAATTTTTGTCCCTGTTGTTTACATTCATCCTAAAGCTGACGTTAAAGTTGCTGCTGAAGCCATTTTTAAAGTGGTACACAATCTGCAGACTCTCTCTCCGGATGCTCCTAATTTTATTCTTGGTGATTTTAACAATTGTAATCTCAAGAATAGGGCTGGGCTATATCATACCGTTCACGGTAATACCGGTGTAATTTTGGGCAACGATAGGAAAATGAAATATGGCGATAGAATATGGGTAAAACGCGCATATGCAGTGCCTTTGTTTACATACGCACATGGCGGCGACGCAGAATGAGAAGAGCGAAAGCGGATCATTGAATGAAACGGATGAACCAGAACTGGTTTGTAAAAATGCTGCAGCTTCAGTGGTGTGGAACTGGTTTAGCTTTCGTCCGTCAGATACACAAAGAAACACTATTTTTGGTAGCGCATGCTAGCGGGCCGGTATTACCGTATTGTTTGGAAAATACGGCGCACTTAAAATCAATCCTTTGATTTTTCTGAAAGTCGACAGAGCCCCTTATAATCCCGTGTGCCTTATGTATGAACTCTGGTTGTGTTTACTGACCTCGAAACGATTTTATGTGCACGGCGCTCGAAAATCTGTCAAATGTTTCAGTACGACTTTGCTAAGCTACGAAGCTGCACCGCTTGATGGATTGTCGGAGCGTTACGGGTATCGTAGGCGGAGCCTCACGGAGTGATACGTACTGTGCTTCAACATAATGTTACCGTATTGTGTGTGTATAACCTCTTTTTAAGTTTTGTGGATATTATACATGGTTATGCTGAGGATGTGTCGGCCAGTTTCCACTGAAAATGCCTTTTGGTTAAACTGTCAGCGAGGAATTTGAATTTGCACTGTTACATTTTTATATAACTTTAATGCAGATAAAAAAAAACAGCTGCTTGTTTAAGTGAAAATACATTGATGGGTTTCTTTTGCACTAATAAAGTTGTGGAGTTGTAAAGTATTTTGTCTAGTGTCAATTATATCGTCAGTTATATCGTTATCGCAAATTTTCAAATGTATATCGTGATAAATATTTTTGGTCATATCGCCCTGCTCTACTCAAGAAATCACTGAACAATTTCTTTCAATATGTCACTTGTCCTACAAGGCCTAACAAAACGCTGGATTTGTGTTATGGACCAATTAAGGGGGCATATAAATCTGTGGCCGGACCTGCGCTAGGTTCTTCATATCACAATGTTATTCACCTCCTCCCTGCCTACAGATCTGTGATTAGGAGGGAGAAGGCTAGTGTGAAGCGGACTAATGTCTGGACAGAAGACCGTTGTGTTGCCCTTCAGGGGTGTTTTGATTGCACTGACTGGTCCTTGTTTCAAGAGAGCACTTCTGATTTGGATGAACTCACTGATGTGGTGTGTAGCTACATCTCTTTTTGCAAAGACTCTGTGGTTCCAGTCAGAGAATTTAAGACTTTCCCTAATAACAAACCGTGGCTCTCTAAAGATATTAAGGATCTGACTCTTAAAAGGAAAATTGCTTTTAACGATGGAGACGTTCCCAATGTGTGAATATTGAGGAAGGAGGTGAGGGCTGCAATAAAGATTGCCAAGATGAGGTATAGAAATAAGATTGATGCAGAACTCAGCAGTAACAACCTCAAAAGAGCTTGGCTTGCTATGAAAACAATGGCAGGGCTACAGACGAAAGGTAAAAGTAGGATTACCTTAAAGGGGTTTACCTCTGACAAACATCTGGCAGACAGTCTTAACAGTTTTTACCTTCGTTTTGAGAACTTTGACTGTTCTAGGCAGACCAGCACACTGAGGGAAAAGACTATCTCTCCCCCATCTATTTGTATTGATGAGAGGGGGGTAGCTAATCTCTTTAGACACACCAAAAGCAAGAGTCCTGGACCTGACAACATCTGTGGACAGGTACTGAGAACTTGTGCTGATCAGCTGAGTGGGATTTTTTTCACCATATTTTCTCACTTTCTTTAGAGCTACAGACGGTACCTAAGATTTGGAAACAAGCTGTCATTGTTCTTGTTGCTAAGGGAAGTTCTCCTAAGGCACTGAATGATTTTAGGCCTGTGGCTCTGACTTCTTTAGTGAAGTCATTTCAGAAGATAATTAAGAAGGAGATTTTAATCTTGACCCCTTCCAGTTCGCCTATAGAGCAGGGAGAGGTGTGGAGGGTGCTGTTGTCACACTCCTGCATCTCTTGTATAAGCATCTTGAGGTCCCCCACACCCATGCAAGATTATTATTAGCTGGCTTTTCATCTGCATTTATTACAATTCCACCCTTCTTACTTGCTGACAGGCTCTACAATCATTTCAAGCTTGACACTAGTCTGATCGGCTGGGTGACAGACTTTCTGATCAATAGGTCACAATGTGTGAGGGTGAATCATGTATTTTCTGATGTGCTCTCCTCCTCTACTGGATCACCCCAGCATGCTGCCTCTCTCCCCTTCTGTTCATTCTGTACACGAATGAGTGTCGCAGCAATCTCACAAACAGACACATCCTGAAGTTTGCTGACGACACAGTGATCGAGTCGGGCCATGGACAGGTTGTAGATGATGTTGTGGATTGGTGTGATGATTCCTTCCTTTCACTTAATGTGTCAAAAACTAAAGACATGATTATTGATTTTAGGAAGTCCTCTTACAGCTCATCACCTACTATCATTAAAGCTGCTGATATTGGGATCGTTGAGAGTTATAAATATCTAGGTGTGGTACTTGACCATAAACTGTGTTTTGAATCTCATGCTGATGCCACTACTAAAAAAGTTCAACAAAGACTGTTCTTTTTAAGGAAAATGAGATCTTTTAATGTCTCATCTGAGATGTTGTCTTTGTTTTATAGAAGTTTTATTGAATCTGTGATATCCTTTTGTATCGTTGCCTGGTTTGGTAACCTGACGGTGAAGAATAAGAATCGGTTAGGACTTCTGGTAAAAACTGCTAGCAAAATTTCAGGGCGCTGGCAAGCTGGACTTTTGGCCATTTACAATAGAAATGTGCTTAGAAAGGCTCATTCTATTATTAACTGTTTGAACCAACCACTTCACAGTGAGTTTGAGTTGTTGCCTTCCGGTGGCTGTTTTAGAGTACCTGTGACGAAGACTAAAAGACTCCAGGTTTCTTTTGTCCCTACTGCATCTTGTCTCCTTAATGGCAAATAATCATTAGAACATTCTGTATGAAGTTATGTTTGCTCACCATAGAGTGTGTGAACAAGGTAAAAGTGTAGTAATAATGTAGACGCCAGCTCATATAGGCATTATGGGTAATAAAAGAACAGATGGGATGGCTAATGAAGTTATTAAAAGAGTAGACATAGCTTTACAAATACCATTATCTAGATCTGAAGGAAAGTGTATAGTCTGGAAAGAAAGTAAGAAGTTATGGAAAATGGCGTGGCATAATGAAACTAGAGAAAACTGTATAGGGTACAAAATACAGTAGAAGTACAAAGAAATGAATAGGCGGGAGGGGATTGTTATAAGTAGAATAAAAACAGGGAGGGCATTGTTACCTGAATGGCACTCTTTTAAGGATGGGGAAACATTCGATGGGGATATGCAACTGGTGTGGTGTTATGGAAACAGTTGAGCATGCATTTATTAACTGCAGGAGGTATGGTAACTGCAGGAGAATGATGAGGATAGAAATGGGAAATACGGGGGAAATCAGGTTTGAAAAGGTGGTTGAATGGCTGGGATGTCATGAAGGGAAGGGAGTGGTTTTTCTGTTTCTGAGTAATTCGGGATTATTATAAAGAGGATTTAGAGTTAGATGCGGTCTTAGAAAGCGCCAGGGGTGGCAGTAATGCAACTTCTATGGATGCAAGCTGCCGTTGAAGAAGAAGAAGAAGAAGCAGCCGCCGCCGCAGCAGCAGCAGACATCAGTTTGCCAGATGATCACTTTTTGGCACAACCCTGGTAAAACGGCTGTGAAATTTAGACATAGATTTTGTGTAAATTCACTTGTTACAGCAGCACAAGGGACAAGAGGGAAAGCTGAACCAGAGATATATTAGAAAACATTCAAATTAGAATAAACTTAATAATAAAAATAGTATACAAAAAAGCCAAAATACTATACTATCTACAGATGGTTACTATATTCAGTAAAATACCAGTAAAATACCTTGATTTTTCTTGTATGTACATAAAGTGCAGTAGGAGTGATAGGAATATATATTCCACACAGAGATCTATTGGCCATAGACTTGTCCTGTGTGGATACTGTGGTATTGTATAGCGTGACCGCTGTTGGGATGAAGGAACCAAGGATAGCACTCGGTCCTTCACTGTGTCTATAATAGTGCTGAACGAGCTGCTTAGGACCTCCACAGTCTCGGGCAAGGGATGAAAGGTGCTGTCCATAATGGACATTAGCTTAGCTAACAAGCTCCTCTTACTCACCTTCTCTATGGATTCTAGGGGACTGTCCACAACAGAGCCAGCTGTCTTTGCAAGTTTGTAAGCAGTTTCCTGCCCCTATGTTCTGCCACCTCCCCAGGAGATTACTGCATAAAAGATAGCAGAAGCCATCACAGTGTCATAAAAGGTCAAATGTATTGTTCTGCAATACGTTTCGCCTTCTGCAAGTTTTCTCCATCTGCCTAGCAGATGGGGCCAACTTTGGCCCTACTTTCACAGAGCATAAGTGTTATGTGACCAGTCCCTTTTATTGTTAAGGCAAACATCCAGAAATGTGTACGTGTCAATGATCCCGATGTCCGAACCGTGGGTGTTCACCAGTGCGATGGGTGGTGTTTCTTCTGGAAGTCAATTACCATCTTCATCGTTTTACGGGTGTTCATGTGCTGGAGTTTGAGTTTACACTAGATCAGGGGTGTCGAACTCCAGGCCTCAAGGGCCGGTGTCCTGTGTGGCTATGCATTCTCTGAGCCTGCATCCATGTGGTGACTGTAAGCGCCATTTATAGTTCACGTTTTTATTTGGGGTAATTTGTTCGAAATTTGATGTTTGAGAATAGTGTATATCATTTCAGTTTATTTTGAAAAATCTCAACAGGATCTTGAGGTTTATTTTGAAAGTTTTATGTTGAAAATAAACAAGCGGATGTCAGAGCCACACTATGGTTTTACCGTCATTGGTGCTAACGAAAGTACGCGTAAAAACAGTGTCTTGTCCGTCCATAGTTTGGGTATTTTAAATATAAGAGAAAGAAAGAACTTCAAGAAATTAATATAGCCACTACACTGACCATGAAAACAATTAAAAAATGTTGCCGTAAACAGTTTATTTTGCAACACCACTAAACGAACGATAGCATATAATATGAAATAATAGATGTTTTCATATCATCATCTGATATATTTCATCACATTGAACAGCCCTACTCTTAGTGAGGCCACAGTATTTTTTTTATTATTATTATTTTTTTTTTTTGAGTTTGGACCCTGAATTGGCTAATGGTGTCAGACTTGAGACTCTCCTTAGGCTCCCTTCAGGATAATAACCAGAGTCCACTGTTGTCCACGTGGCTGACAGATTACTGCTGCTGTGCATCTGCTTCTAATCACATCATCAAATATGCAGATGGCAAAAATGTGATGTGTCTTATTAGGGACAATAATGATCTGTCTTTTAGAGAGGAGGTGAAGCAATTGGTGGACTGGTACAGCATCAACAATGTGATCCTTAACATTGAGAATCAGATGAGATAGAGGCTGTAGGCACATGTGAACAAGATGATAACGCTTAATTTTTCTACTTTTACAATAGGGCTGCCACGATTAGTCGACTAGTCACGATTACGTCAACTATCAAAATCGTCGACGACTGATTTAATAGTCGACGTGTCGTTTGAAGCTTTGAGATCCCAAAAGACGCAGGAATAAGTAGTAGGGTTTAAGGGTGTAATAACGGACTGAAACAGAAGATGGCAGCACTGCATGTACAAGGATGCCAGCTGCCGTTAAACCCCGAAGAAGAAGAAGCAGCTGTGTCCCAGAATTCATAGCGCAGCTCAGCTCATTTTACAACAATGGCGGCAGCTAGTTAGTTTTAATATTACTCTTATTATTCTTTCTGGGTCACAAAATAAACGTTTAACATATTTTTAGGCGAGAATGTAGCTGTGTAAACCTCAAATATCGGCTCAGTTTATCAGGACAACACATATTTTCAAAAGCGCTCCGACGTTTTGCGCTCCGACGTGGGTAACAGACATCTCACCAGCTCGATAGCGAGCTGGGGTTTAAGGCTCACTAACGTCGTGAGAACACCGGACTGCCGGCAAATCGTTTTCAAACCCACCGCTGTCTTTCGCTACTCAGGTTAAACATGATATATAAGTCACTTAGATAACTTAAAAATGTTATTGTTTGGCTTTTTTTAATATTTTATTTGTTCCTGAGTAAATCGGTTTGCCTGAGATTAAAGTTATAGTTTTTACACAGCTGAATAAACGTCAAGCAGACAGCTGATTATCAGAAGTGTGAGATGCTGGAGAATTTACTCCGGTGTCCTGTTATATTTTAGATAGCAAGGAGTTTATTAAACTTCACCGAAACAATCTGCAAATGTCATTAAAATTTAATAAACTATCATCTTGTCTTTATTTTTAGTTAGCACAGACCTTAAACACTTAAAGCTGTAAGCTAATGATAGTTATATAAATATAGTTATATTGAAATAGACTCAATACTTGAAATGTGCAATTCACTTGTATTTTTATTTTTATTCCTATTTATTCTATTTATCCCCTTCGTATATTTTATTTATATTGTCTCTGTATTTATATATATGTGTGTGTGTGTATAACTCTGTAACTTCTGTCGGTGCTGTGCTTTTTTGGAAATCGAATTTCCCAGAGGAACCCACCCGAGGGATTAATAAAGTTCTATCTTATCTTATCTTATCTTATCTTATCTTATAAGAGCAGATGCTGCTGGTGCAATAAGCTGTAAGTTGTACGTCCAATGGATGAGGATCTGATTAGTCGACTAATCGCAAAAATAATCGGTGACTAGTCGACTATCAAAATAATCGTTTGTGGCAGCCCTAGTGGCAGCCCTATTTTACAATCATTTAATAAAACGTTTCTTAGTTTGGTGTAGCCATCTGTGAGGTCAGCTTTAAAATGAAGGCAGTGACAGGTTTGATCTTTCACAATGAGTTGTTTGAGTTTGCAAACTGAAGAGGAGTTTAGTCCAAGAAACGGCTAATGTCTCATTAGGTTTGTTGTATCAAACCTTTATCTGCTAGTACCCCTGTGGTTTCTTTTGACTTCGGGAGTATAAAAGCTTTTCTGTCAGTGATATATTAGCACGTGGCGGAGTTTGCACAAGACTATTTGCCTGCACCACTGTGCATGCTTTCTCATCCATGAAATAGAGTGTTATGCTATAGGCTGTAAGTGAGGCTAACCAGTGGGTCACCAATCATGGCAGAGAATGCTGAAAATTGTCAGATTCTGGTTTCTGGCCAATCTCTCATCTGTAGTAACATGGATATAAACTGCAAATTGACTGGTTGGTGGAGGCATACAGCTGTGAAGTTGTATCTAAACTTGGGTGAAATAATGATTTCATTCTTAAACTATGTGTGTATTTTCCATTTTGTTCCTTGTTCAAGCAGTCAAATTAAAATATCCTTTGTCCTTTAGGTCCAGGAGTCGTCACAGTTGTTGTTCCAGAAGGAAGTGACCCAGTCTTGCCTTGCTCCCCCGCCACTAAGGAGAACCTTGAAGAAAAGCTCTTTGATTGGAAAAAAATTGGTCCAAATAAACAGGAGGTCTTCTTCTATGATGGTGGCACTCATTACAATAATGGACATCAAGGTCAACACGAGCACTTTAGCGGACGAGTATTCCATTTTTCAGACCAGCTAAGGTTTGGCAATGCCTCCATAATCATCAGAAATGCGCAGATAACGGACAGTGGAGACTACATCTGTGTTTTTCCACGTCTGCAGCCAGCAGAAGAAACATTCAACGTCAAACTCCTTGTCGGTGAGTTCTTTATTTTTAAAAGCATTCTAAAAAATATTTCTAAGCACTCATGCGTTGTGAACCAAGTAAGGCTACGTTCACACTGCAGGCGAAAGCGCATCAAATCCGATTTTTTTTTTTTTTTTAACCTATGCGACCCATATCCGATCATGGTACGACAGTGTGAACGGCGCAAATCCGATATTTTCAAATCCGATCTGGGTCACTTTCGTATGTGGTACTGAATCCGATACATATCCGATGTTTTAGAAAGCGACTGCTGTTTGATGGTCACGTCGCATTAAATCTGTCTTTTACGTCACTGACACAAGACAGACGCTAATTATCAGCCCCGGAGAAGACACTGTGAACGCTTCCTGGACATCCAGTGTAGATGTCAGTGAAACTGTTGGGAAGACAACGTGAACATTTTATTTGTACTGTATAATCTGCAGATTCTGACAGAAATCTGCAGCTATCCTTTGAAGCAGCGCTCCTCTAAAACTGCAATAAGGATCATTATTAGGTTATCTACATTATTATGTAAATAACAAAATAACTTAAAGCAAAAATTGGGAAACGTGAAGTCCGAAGTCTTTATGTTAAGGCCATCAGTCAAACAATACTGTTTGCTCTGGGTCTAAACGGAGCGCGTTGTGTGTGACGTCTTCTTTTGCGCATGCGGGCGTTTTGAGCGTTCACACTAGAGCGCGTTTGCTGTCACATTTTATTTGTATTGTGAACAAGCAGACAAAAAAATCAGATTTGATCAAAAAATTGGAATTGAGCATTAAGACCTGCAGTGTGAACGTAGCCTAAAAGACAAAGAATTGAAACTTTTTTTTTCTTTCAGAACAAGTCTTTAAGGAGAAATTAGAAGTCCTAGGTGAGTGATGATGTCACTGATGTCTACATGTTTTAGCTGCAGCTCTCTTAGCGTCATTCAAAAATGTTTAAACTTGACATAGTTTATTCAGATACAATAAAATCTGTGGTTCTGTCAGTGATGACAGATGGAAAAAAACTTGGCTCTGAGCCTGACTTTAATGTCACTCATCTCTACGTGCACAGCATAATCAGTTTTAAGCCTCTGACTGATCGTTTGTGTGGACTCAACTCATTCTGACACAGGAGCAGATCTGTGTTAAGTGTGACTATATAGAGGTAAAAGGGCTGTGGTGTACAGTTGTACATGTGGAAATTGGTGACATCATCAGTCAAGACTTGCCATTGTTTTCTGCTGGTGGTTCTTTTAAAGGAGCTCTGTGTAACATCAGAAAATTGTTATTGGGACCTCCAGCTGTTAACTTATCATTTGCTGATGACATTTGTTGCTGTGTTTGCACTCCATGTGTGCCATCATACATAAGATTGTTCTATTGTTAAATATGTAATATATGTTATAGGGCTGGGCGATATATCGAGTTTTTTAAAAATATCGATATATTTTTATACGAGATATAAGATGTGACAATATCCTTTATATCGATATATACGTTATAACTATAGTTGTGGAGCCACAAGTTTGCCTCTCTTTCGTCCACTTTTGTCTCTACGCAACGTTACTCGGCCTCGCCTCTCCTTCACTGAACACAACTCCCCCTCCTCCCCCATAGCTTCACCTGCAGGCAGCGACAAGATGAACACGGCAAATCTCCGTTAACGAGTTACTGCGCATCGCTCCGTTCGTGGGGCTGGACGGCGTCAACGTGTTAGCGAGCTAACCACGCTAACGCCATGCAGCCCACAGGGGCTGCACAACCTAAAATTTTCTCAAAAGTTGACAGCGTGCCTTACAGCATGTAAGAAAAGCCCTCGTTTTCCATAATGTTGTAAGGATGCAAGTCTTTGCAGATAAAGTACGTGATAGATTGTGTTATTTTCTGAACTCACTTTGAATTGGTAAATTTTTGTGCTATAACTGTAACTTTATGCTCTCATTACAGGTGCTGCTCTAAAGCCTTACATCTGGATAGTTAATATCACAGAGGACAGGGCAATGCTGCGCTGTGAGGTCAGAGGTGCTTCTCCAAAGCCTAAAGTAGAGTGGAGGGACAGCCATGGAAACATCCTTCATGCTGAGGAGCCACAGGTGTCACGCAGAGGAGAGCGCTACGACATCACCCTCCTCACCACGGTGACCAGGACAAACATCAACCTCTTCTACTGTGTAGCCACGCAGGAGGGGATTAGCCATAAGATTGATGCAGAGATCTATGTGCCTTACTGTGGTAAGATTTGTTTACTGAACAAATGTAATTATGTGTATTTTAGTTTTCAGATTTAAAAAACTTCTGAACCAGCTGTTTGGTACAACCCCTGTAAAATATTGTATAATTACAATTGCAATACAATACAATTAGTGCTGTCAGTGTTAATCTCGTTGAAATGACGTTAACACCATAACCACAACGCAGCAAATCTCCGTTAACGAGTTAACGCAGATCACCCCGTGCGTGGGGCTGCACGGAGTCAACGCCAACGCATTAGCGCGGTTAGCTTGTTCACGCGTTGTGCCATCCAGGACTTTAGTTATATCATAAACAGCTGTGCTGCATTACATGCGGTTCTAGGAAAAAGGGAGCTTCATAAGTTTCACACTTAATCATATGCCAAATAACACGGTTAAAAAAAGAAATCCGTAGTATTTCAAAGCCAAACTATTACTAAACTGCCTCAAAGTCAAAAAGAAATTTTGTAAAAAAAAACAAACAATTTAAATGCTTAATAGTGCTGATTCTTTTTTGCGCCACAAGCCATTTAACAACTTTCACGCAGTCAGTGTATTTATGCTTTGTCATATAATGCACAGTATTTCACCTAACACTGTATAAAATCTGCCTAAAATCAATGTGATGACTGTGACTGAACACTATCAGTTAGTGCTCTGTAGTTGGGCTCATAGTTGGACACACCCAGTCTCAAACAGTCAGAAAGGGGTCTGTCAGTGAGCGGTGTCCAGTGCTTTGCTTTGATTATTTCCATCTGTAATAAGGCCGTCTCACAGACGTATTTGGAGCTCTTAAGTGCGCAAGAGGAGAGAAACTTCTCTCTGCTCACAAGTTCCCAGAAGTTGCTCTCCTTTGCCCTCGACTGCAGTTCGGTGTCATTTTGCAGTTCAATTACATCCATGTCCATTCCATTAGGTAAGGAAATTGCATTCTGCATCTTCGTGGATACAGTTTCAGTGTCAATGAAGAAAAAATGGATTTGTGATGAATTTGATAAGGCCCTCTATAAGCATTTCCTGAAAATGCCTGTAAAATTTTATGGCTACTTGGTCCAGATAAACACAGAACTGCTCAGGATCAGCTTCTCTCACATTCTCTGCCACTGCTGCCACGTTTGGAAAGTGACAGTTTCTCAATTCCGTGGTTCACGGACCCACTTTGGCTTTGAATGCATTGACGGTTCTTACCATATGTGCCAACTCTTTGTCTTTGCCCTGCAGTTCTGAGTTGAGCTCATTTAACCAACAAGTCTGAGAAAGCCCAAATCAAGAAGCCATGCCTCTAAAAGTTCTACATGATTCTCATTTCTTGTTTCTAAAAACAAGAAACATGAATAAATTTTATTGGAATTCCACGTGAAAGACCAACACAAAGTGGTGCACATGTGAGAAGTGGAACGAAAATCAGACATGATTCCAAACATTTTTTACAAATAAATAACTGAAAAGTGGGGTGTGCGTAATTATTCAGCCCCTTTGGTCTGAGTGCAGTCAGTTGCACATAGACGTTGCCTGATGAGTGCTAATGACTAAATAGATGCACCTGTGTGTAATCTAATGTCAGTACAAATACAGCCTCAGAGGTTGTCTAAGAGAATACTGGGAGCAACAACACCATGAAGTCCAAAGAACACACCAGACAGGTCAGGGATAAAGTTATTGAGACATTTAAAGCAGGCTTAGGCTACACAAAAATTTCCCAAGCGTTGAACATCCCACGGAGCACTGTTCAAGCCATCATTCAGAAATGGAAGGAGTATGGCACAACTGTAAACCTGCCAAGACAAGGCCGTCCACCTAAACTCACAGGCCGAACAAGCAGAGCGCTGATCAGAAATGCAGCCAAGAGGCCCATGGTGACTCTGGACGAGCTGCAGAGATCTACAGCTCAGGTGGGGGAATCTGTCCATAGGACAACTATTAGTCGTGCACTGCACAAAGTTGGCCTTTATGGAAGAGCGGCAAGAAGAAAGCCATTGTTAACAGAAAACCATAAGAAGTCCCGTTTGCAGTTTGCTGGGGGACACAGCAAACATGTGGAAGAAGGTGCTCTGGTCAGATGAGACCAAAATGCAAAACGCTGTGTGTGGAAAACTAACACTGCACATCACTCTGAACACACCATCCCCACTGTCAGATATGGTGGTGGCAGCATCATGCTCTGGGGGCGCTTCTCTTCAGCAGGGACAGGGAAGCTGGTCAGAGTTGATGGGAAGATGGATGGAGCCAAATACAGGGCAATCTTGGAAGAAAACCTCTTGGAGTCTGCAAAAGACTTGAGACTGGGGCGGAGCTTCACCTTCCAGCAGGACAACGACCCTAAACATAAAGCCAGGGCAACAATGGAATGGTTTAAAACAAAACATATCCATGTGTTAGAATGGCCCAGTCAAAGTCCAGATCTAAATCCAATCGAGAATCTGTGTCAAGATCTGAAAACTGCTGTTCACAAACGCTGTCCATCTAATCTGCCTGAGCTGGAGCTGTTTTGCAAAGAAAATGGCTGCATAACTTATTGTTTGTTATTGTAGATTTTAACTTTTGTTGAACTAGTAGTCATGAATTTTGGAACATTGTACCATACATTTCAAAAGCAGTTCATTTATTTTTCAGACGTTAACATCTTTTTTAGTAAGATGTTTTCATATCATATTTAACATCTGTTTGTTTTAAATGGGTTTTTTTGTGTGTGTGTGGAGTAATGTTGATAATGCACTAAGCGGCATCATTCATTATTAAAAATGTAGTTAATGGTTTCAAATTCCATTGTTATTAGTTTTTACACGTACAGCTGCATGGAGAAGCCCTTTGTCTGAAATTTACAGTTACACTGTTATAACTGTCATGTGAACTTGTTCTTAATGCTGTGTTCCCAGCTGCAGCTCCAAAGCCGGACATCACTGTACTTGGTGTCACTGACTCCGGGGTGCAGCTGAAGTGTGATGTTGAAGGTGCTTATCCCCAGCCAAAACTACAGTGGGAGGACAGCGACGGAAATGTTCTTTCTGCAGAGGACCCAGTGGTCTCAGAAAGCGGAGGCCGCTACAACGTCACCCTCTGCGCTACTGTGACCCCAACCAAAACCAACTGCTTCCACTGTGTACTTAAACAGGAGGGCTCTTACCAAGTGATTGATCGTGAAATCACTTTATCAGGTGAGAATTGCATTACTGTTTTTTTGTAAAAAGAAAATTCAATTGTTTAGTCATTCTCAGTGTTGGTTTATTGACCCTTTATTGATCTGTACACATTTACTCACACTATGGTTTTGTACGGTCTTTCAGAAAACCTGTTCAAGCATACATACTCAAAGGTGATCTCTGAAGGGCTGCTTATTGGAATGTCTTTGGGAGCTTTCATTGTTTCTGTGGTTGTAGCTGTGCTGATGGCTACAGGGAAACTGAAGATAAGCTCTGATAAAGGTGGGTAAAATGAGCCAAAGCACAGAGGTTCTTCAAACCAAAGAGAGGTTCAATAACAATAACGACTACTTTGGAAAGCCCACATCGAAGTCTGGACCTTAAAACATATGTTGTGAAAGGACCTGTAGAGAAGGGTTCATTGAGGATTACATTGAACTAAATTTTTTATTAATAGACTCAATAATACCCTGTTAAGGAATATATTCTAAAACACTTCTTCAGCAAAGACTCAGAGAAGAGAAACACACAGAACTTCTTGCCCCGGTCTTTATTTATACTTGTGTGTGTGTGTGTGTGTGTGTGTGTGTGTGTGTGTGTGTGTGTGTGTGTGTGTGTGTGTGTGTGTGTGTGTGTGTGTGGGGTCCTGCTGATCAAAGGGTCATATAACATGAAAGCACATAAGGTACATCCTTGGTCAGGAAGAGGGTAGTCTCCCCCTCACCCTAGATGTTTCACCCTAAATAACATGGTGAGGAAGTCCAGCAGTTCATCTATATGTAAAGAAGCACTTAAACTAAAACAGACATAGCTACGTTAATCCTGCCGTAAAACAATAAAACAAAGTACGACCTCTCTCATGCTCCCAGGACGTGGGGGTGCATTCCTGGAGTGCACACCAAGCCTTTTGCAGCCTGCTAGAGATCACACATCCTGTCACTACACAATTGATTATATGCCTCTAAGCATACATGGTTAAATATTTCCTAATACAAATAACTACATGCAGTATTCTACCATATGTGAACTTGTATCACTAAAAGATTATACTGACTACTAAGTACAATTTTCCATTGACATTCCCCAATTCTGGAGCTGTATTGTCTTAGATATTAATTCTTTTGTGTATGTACAGGAGGCCTTTTTCTCTAATACTCATTTCTTTAGTTTAAGATATTTTTGTCATGTTCATGATTATACAATGGGGGGTCATAGGCCAGAGAAGACAGTAGTTGATTAATGAAAATGCAGTATTGCAACTTCAGCAGATGCAAACAACTGTTAAAGCCTGAAGAAGGTTTTTGTATTTTAATGCTTAGTGTAAGCTAGATTTAGTCCCGACATTAAATCCAGGAAAGTATAACAATGTAAGTCTGTTTTAGATTTGACAACAGATAAATATGCCATATCAAGATAATTATGACCAGAGGTACTTCACTTTTACTTGGGTAATAAATTAGATTCAGTACTTCAACATATACTGGAGTATTTTTTAAAGCAAGTATCTGTACTTCTATTTTTTCACTGCAGAGAACATGGTTTTTGTCACATACACATGAGACACGTCTTGTTTACCACGTCCATCAAACTGGAAGCAAATCATTTCTACCCTTCCTCACACACAGGTTCCACCTCTCTGAAGTACTGTAGCTAGAAATGGTACTTCTGTTTTGTTCAAGAGCTATGCAATGAAAAATATTGTTGTTAGTGGATTCAAAAGTTAACAGGAAAAAAAAGGAGGTTGGATCAATAAAGCAAAAGCGAAAACGTGCAGGCTCTGAAATGTAGTCAAGTAAGACTTAAAAAACAAAACAAAACATCCCTTTATGCTCACTCCTGTTCTGTAGCGCTAGCTAAATGCTGTAAAGTACAACTTAGATTCATTTTGTTATATTGGTATAACAAAACTGCTCTGACTGTTTGTCACTGTAACACTGAAGTCTTTAGAGACTTTATTTGGCAGTAGAGTTGAGTATGATTTGTGTTGTTATAACTGTTTTAGCTGAAATTGTAAATATAAGTGTTAGTAGCTTCATGATTGTTTAAACTGGGGTGACACTGAAAGTTTGCTCAGAATCCCTGTTAATTATTTGTCTTTACTTTTAACTATTTGAGATGAAGAAATTAAATATTTTTGGAACCATTAATAATTTCTGTAAAATCTAATAGTTTGCTTTATGTAAAATGTGTTTCTGTTCTCCTTCCTGCAGGTTCTCAAAGGAATGCAAATGGTAGCTTAAATGGTGAAGTAAACAGTCCACAAAGCAATGGCCAAAACCTGGAATCTAAGGTTCTGATGGAGGGACAAGGGTAGATTAAATTTCCAGCTCTTTTAACATTCATGCTGGCATGTTTGCAGGCAGCGCGTGTGTGTGTATGTTTGTGTGTGTGCGTGCGTGCGTGCGTGCGCGCGCGCAAACATGCTGGCACGCACACACACAAACATACACACACACTGTAGCTGCCTGCAAACAGCATGTTTGCAGGCAGCTACAGTGTGTGTGTGCGCGCTACTTATCCATGGACCAACTCTCTGCCTTAAAAAAGCTTTACTCCATTGGAAATGTAAATCATGCATAGTCAGTTGCACTGCAAGACAAAAGTTTTTGTTTTGTGTGTGTGTGTGTGTGTGGGGGGGGGGGGTTGTCTGTACAAAAATTATAAAGGAGTCTGGAGGGTTGGTTAAACTAGTGAAGGGGAAACTGAAGTTACAGAAATCTGTTGAAGCCAGAAATAAGGTGTTGCTCGTGATCAGTACATTCAACACAATATTCCCTCAGCTTGGAAATTTTAAAACAGTTTCTTGCAAATCGTAGTTTTTAGTAGCAATAAGCACCAGATTCACTCTGACACCTAATTAAAAAATGTAAAAATGCAATAATCCAGATAGCAGTGGATCAGAGGTGTAAGCATCACAGCAGATAACTTTGTGTCAACGTAACTGAGGATAAAACACATACACAACAAAACAGCCGTCCACAGCACTGAACACAACGGCAAACTGGTCCATAATAAGCAACCGATTATGTTCATATGAATGTTCTTGAAGTACACAGAGAGAGAAAGGGCTGTGCAGGAAGTGTGATTTTTATCCTGGTGAAAGCAAAACAGCAAAAGTAACAGCGAATTAATGCCAATATTTATGGATTTGTGAATCCTAGTTTGGATCTTCTTTTGCTGCTGGTTCAGTGAACTTTGGTTGGAGAGTGACAAAGCCTGCAGCTGTAGCTGAGATGTCTGCTCTCAGCACTGACAGCCTGTCTGTGTACAGTTTGGTCGAGTCGTGCTTTGTGTTTACATCTCTGCGGAATCTGTTTATTTGCTCTTTTAGCTGTTTGGTGGATGTTAAAATAGTTTTATGAGCTTTAACCTGAGATTCTGGCTTTTCTGGCAAAATACATTTATATTTAAAAATTGATTCAGGATTTAATGAATCGATTTGAATCTGGAAATTTATTATTGAAACCCAGCCCTAATGCACACCTCCTCTGTTCCTGTTTAAAAGGAAACAAATCACTTTATTTTTTAGAAAGGGTATTAGTAAGCTTGTGTATATAATTCAGTGTGGGGTTTTTGTTGTTGTTGTTGTTGTTGTTGTTGTTGTTGTTGTTTTTAAAAGAATTATCTGTATTACTTTTTTAAAAAATTGACTGTGGCTGTTTATGTAAATGTTAACTGTTATCTGGCTGTTAATTTTCTTTTGAATGTTTCTACTTATGCTGTTTATATTTTGCAAGCCACTGTGTGATTCTGGATTGGATTTAGATCTGGACTTTGACTGGGCCATTCTAACACATGGATATGTTTTGTGTGAAACCGTCCCATTGTTGCCCTGGCTTTATGTTTAGGGTCGTTGTCCTGCTGGAAGGTGAACCTCCGCCCCAGTCTCAAGTCTTTTTCAGACTCCAAGAGGTTTTCTTCCAAGACTGTATTTGGCTCCATCCATCTTCCCATCAACTCTGACCAGCTTCCCTGTCCCTGCTGAAGAAAAAGTGCCTTCCTCTCTCCTCTGCTTTCAGAATCAAGTTCAATTTTGCAAAGGACTGCACTGCTGTAGACAATGAACTTCTGAAAAGGTGCTCAGTTAAACTTTTGTAACTTTGTTTTGTTTGTTTGTTCTTTTTAAATTTGCAAAACAAGACACTCCTTTAATTACATTTTTTAGTCTTACTCAGGGTCACATGTGAAATTATGCAAGAGGAAAAATGTATATTTTAACTATACTCCATGTGCTACTGGAAGATCTTTGCTGTTATTTTGGGTGTGACTTGGATATCCACTTTAACCTCAGGAGTTTTTATATACAGGAAAATATAGACATACATTCATAGGAGATCTTTGTGAAACAACAACATTCTCTTTGTCATACTGGTTTTGGTAAATACGTTTCTAGTATTGACAAATGGGCATTACAATGATGCAGTTTAACATAACAATTTACTAAATCCAAAACCACTTACAGTGTGTGAAAGAAGTTTCACAAAGTTTCATATTTTTAGTGTTTTATACCGGTGAATGAGCTCAAACCAAAAGGATCCAGAATGATCAGGTGACTTGTTGGACCAGAAGATTGATCACAAAAAGCTTTACATGAGGACTTCCACTTTCCAGTAACTTCCAGTTAATGTAGCTAAAAGAGAAACTCGGCGAAGGGAAATGGATTGTATCTCATATCCACTGAGTTTACCTCAGAGGTCAGAGCGGGAACATCTGAATCTTTTCTATGCAAAAGTAGGACGGACCAAGCTTTACACATACCCAGCAGTTTGGACCAGCTTTGAGATTTCTTTTTTTTTCCACAAAACCCAAATGATATTCTCTAATGTGTGTTTGGAGGACTGTGATGCTAATGCGTCTGTCTTCAGTTGAGAACAAAGTGAAGAACTTTGACTTTGGCTCTTGTAATTTGATGCCTGAGACACAGGCCAAGTTACTCATCTTTGTACACGAACAATGATAGTTCTCACTGGAAAATATCAGACCTTTAAGGCAGATGAAAGGTAAAGTGACTAAAATGAACTCAGAACTGAAATTTGTATTTTTAAACCAGCAGTACAATAAGTCGGTACTAAAAATGAGCCATGTCACTGATGTGAAAAAGAAAAGGAAAATTAATCAGTGTGAAAGTTCAAAATCAATTTATTCCACTTTTTCTCACCAGCAGCACTTTATAAAGGGATGGAATTAATATTGAGCAGTATTAAGTTCAGGTTTAGAACTCCGAAAGAGTTTCTCATGTAGCCCCTTAGTAAAATTTGTTGCTCTGCTTTATATTATTTATGCTTATGTATGGTGTACAGTGGTGTATTATATTATTTTGGAGAAGCACTGGTTGTTCTGTCTCATTGCCATGTGATGGTATCATGACTGATTGTTACACCAAATCTGTCCATTCGTTGGAGTTTTAATGCACTGCTTTGTAAAAATGTATTGTTTATTTACAAAAACATCTTTTTGTTGCTGAATGTTGAGCTAGTAAAAATGAATAAGCTTTGATAGATAAGATGTGTCCTCAAAGTCATTAATGTTGGGAACTTTGGGCTAAAAACACTTAATATCCTGTTGTTCAAAATAACATGTATGAATATATCACCACCTGTGCTGAGACTGGATTGGTTTGAAAATAATGTAAAGGCAATATTTCCCTCTTTCTAATTCTAGGTTCAATTTTGGAAATTAGAGTTTTAAGTTGGAAAACACACTTTTGACCCAAAGACAAGTCAGAATGCGTTTAAAGCTTGCCAAGACTTTGTGTTAACATGATCTTGATCCTGATATTTATTTATTTATACACAAAGATTTAACTTTAACCTCCTAGGACCTCGGGTCCACATACTTGGACATCACATTGTGGGTTGTGTAGACCAGGGGTCAGCAACCTTTAACACCCAAAGAGCCATTTGGAGCTGGTTCCCACGCAAAAGAAAACACTGGGAGCCGCAAATACTTTGTGACATGTAAAATGAAGATAACACTGTATATATTGTTTTTTACCTTTATGCTTTGTGTGAACAACTAAGGTGTGTTGCTTATGAAATCCATGAAGTGCTACAGAGAAAATTACATTTTATTTATGTAATTAACACATTTTGAACTCTTAAAGAAATATAACAAGATCAAAGACACCCAGCTGAACTAAAATGATCCATGTAGCAAACAAAACTGTTGTGAGCCGCCACCCTTATATCGCCTTTTGGCTTTTGGAGCCTTGACCTGACTTTTAAAAAATAATTGGAAATAAAGCACTATGCTGCTAAAAAAGGGAAAATAGATATTTGCAAAATTCTGCCTAAATATTTTACCTGGTTAATGTGTGTGGCGGGGCGTGGTCTGCGAGAGTCCATGGATGGACGTTTTGTCCCTACGATTCTCTCCACAGTCATTATGACCCTTTGCAGAGCCTTTCTCTCTGCCTGTGTGGTGTTCCCATACCAGACAGTGATGCTTGTGGTGAGGATGCTCTCTATCAGTCCTCTGTGGGCCTGGGTGAGAGGGTGATGGTTCAGGGCAGCTTTCCTGAGCAGCCTAATGAAATAACTCCCTCCCTGGCATAGCTGGACTGGCCTGGATGGTGATTTTTCGCTTTTATGGGCTGATGGGTTTTTTTTTTCATTTTTTTTCCGTAACGGTATAAACACTGAAAGGTGGTGGATTGGCCAGATGAAGGGAGATGTGTAAAAATAACTCAGTTGTTTGGTGGTGGCTATTGCAGAGCTTCCACAGATTCAGTAACATTAGCACGTGGTGGAGGCCAGCAGGTGCAACACGCTGGCAGGTGGATGACGGAAAGGCAGGAGGAGCAGAGACCCGAGGCGGTGAACTGAACCTCAGGTAAGAAGTTATGACCTGCAGTCTATCTGGGTCAGATATAAACCAAGTTTAGGTGGAGTTTATTTTCGTTGTGCTGACTTTTTACAGTCATTTACATTTTCTAGATACTGCACCAGTACTGTGTGTAAAATGCCATCAAAAAGTCAATTAAGTTTTATTCTTTCTCACCTGTCTTTCTGTCTTCTTTCACTTTTTAAAGGTTGCCATGTTAGAAAAAATATTTTGCCCTGCCGTGCTGTTTATTGATGTGGCAAATGAATGGTTTATGAAAATATATCTAAATCTGTCATCAGTAATGGTAAATGGCCTGTATTTATATAGCGCTTTACTAGTCCCTAAGGACCCCAAAGCGCTTTACATATCCAGTCATCCACCCATTCACACACACATTCACACACTGGTGATGGCAGCTACATTGTAGCCACAGCCACCCTGGGGCGCACTGACAGAGGCGAGGCTGCCGGACACTGGCGCCACCGGGCCCTCTGACCACCACCAGTAGGCAACGGGTGAAGTGTCTTGCCCAAGGACACAACGACCGAGACTGTCCAAGCCGGGGCTCGAACCGGCAACCTTCCGATTACAAGGCGAACTGCCAACTCTTGAGCCACGATCGCCCCAGTAATGATCATGTCTCACCTCTCCTCTGTCTTAATTTCAGGTTTTCACCATGTGTTGTAGATGGTTTAGGAGGTTAACTCGACCAACAGTCTACTTTCGGGTACTGTTTAGAATACCAGAATAGGGAGGATGGTGTAGGTTTACGTTTATTAGACTGATACATATATACCAACAAGACAGTGTACATCACTGTGACAACAGCGTTTGTTTTCATTCAAAGGCTTTATGGTTTTTCCTATAATACCTGGTGGGCTGGTCTCTAGTCAAAATGTCCGGGCCGATTTTTTGTCCCAGTCCATCCCTGGTTATTAGTGTGAGTAGGACGGAGCTCAAGAGCAGAATACGACACAAAAGGAAGGAAAGGTGGCAAAAGCAATGGGAGGAGGAGAGGAAAGGGCGATGGTTGTTCAACAACCAAAGGAAAATGGGGGAAATGAGAAGTACAGGACAAAACAGGAGAGAGGAGACGATTATCTCGACTGAGATTTGGACACACTGGCTTAAATAGCACATTATTTTTAATAGGTAAACACTGTACAGGGGAGTGTGACTGCAGTAGGGAACAGGAAACAATAGAACGTGTTTTATTGCATTGTCAGAAGTATGAAATGGAAAGGAGACAACTGATCAAAAAGCTGGACGATATGAAAGTGGAGTTGGACTTGTTTGATTTATTCCGCGTGAGCTCTATAAGTGAAAGCTATCAGGCTGTATCTTGGTTTTTAAGGCAGACCCATTTGTTCGGGAGAATTTGAATATTTTATTTTATTTTTGTCATTTCGGTCCACACTCCACACCAGTGGCGGCGGTAATGCACCATTTTGCTGTTTGCCAACCGCCAATAAACCCATACAGAAGAAGAAGAAGTAACACAACCGGAAATCTTAAACAAACACGAAGTTTTTGTTTTGGTGCCATTTACGCCCTACAGCTGTAGAAATTAGTTTAACTTGTAGTCTACTAACTTTTTCTATATTGGGATTGCTTATCGGGAGTTCCAAAATCATCCACAGTCACTTTGACTTATATTCAGCCTGATAGCTAAGGCGGAGGATAGCTTCTGTAGCCATAAGCGCTAACGTTAAGAGACCTGTCGGACAGTGAATCTTTTAAAGATGTTGTCAGCACCAGAGTGTTTGTGGTTGTGTCTCGCCGCTCTGATACTATCTGCATCAGCTGAAGGTGAACCAGGTAAGGATGCCAATGCTAATTTTTAGTTTACGGATATAAGTTCGTAGTCAGACCCAGCATTCATACTACTTAGCTACCTTAGCATAAGTTAGCTAAGTAGTATGAATGCTGGGTCAGACTACATGCTTTCATGTCTTACTGAACTACTGGTGCAAATATATTTGTATATATTTCAAAGACATGCAGCTTGTGGGGATAGGTTAATTGAATAATCCAAATTGTCACTAGGTGTGAATGTGTGAATGGTTGTCTGTCCCTGTGTGTTGGTCCTGCGACAGACTGGCGACCTGTCCAGGGTGTACCCCGCCTCTCGCCCTATGACAGCTGGAATTGGCTCCAGCGCCCCCCGCGACCCTGAAAAAGGATAAGCGGAAGCGAATGGATGGATGGATGGATATTTTAAACTTTACATTTTTATATAAGTGGCTTTCTTATACTTGTGTCGCTAAAAACTCAACCTTAAAGGACGCATTTTGCTTAAAAAAAGAGTTAAAGCCTCGCTAAACATCATCATCATCATCATCCAGTTTTAGTTAATTAGTAAAGTTAACTAAGATAAAAAGCCGCCTGCACTGTCAGATGCATTTGGAAGGTTGACCTAAAGTCTTTAAACTCTACTTTCACTACCTCTCCTCCTTGCACCTTCACTGTTCACACCTGTCTTCATCTCATTCAGGTGTATTCTGTGTGGTGTAGCTTCTAAACCGGCTAAGAAATGTTTTAAAGAGAGGAGTCCTTTCTAAACCTCCTTACTTAGGTTATAACTAATCACCTTCACACATGCAACAGGTTGCATTTACAGCTGAAAGCGACTTTGACTGTAGTGAGATCAGAAAAGAGAGAGTGATCCAAAACAGTAATGCAGTCATATTACGACATTTTTATACCTAAAAGTTCTGAAATCATCTTCACTGTAAAGTTCTTATGAAACACTTTTCAGGAGTGCAACGGCAAGTCAGTAATTCTATTTTTATCTAAACCTGTAGAAAAGGACGGTGAAATGTTTCTGTAAATGGAATAAAAATTGAACAAATGTTAAACTACTCTGAAAGTAAGCTTGAAATAGATCTGGTCTCATTGTTGTCTTGTGGAGAACTTTCTTGGCTAACATTTGCTTAAATGTACTTTATTATAATTATTTTAAAAAATAATAGCCAGCAGCCAGGCTATTGTTTAACATACATGTAACCTGTTTTTACAGAGCAATGGAACCCCATTGCTCCCTATTCCCATTTGGTCCCCATTATGATTAAAAAATGTTTTGTCCTTCAGGTTCACGGATCAAAGTGGTTGTATTAGAAGGAAGTGATGCCGTCCTGCCTTGCTCACTCAGCACCAAGGAGAACATTGAACAAAAGCTGTTTAACTGGAAGAAAGTTGATCCAAATGAACAGGAGGTGTTCATGTATGATGGAGGCCTTCATTACTATAATGGCCTTCCAGGTCAAGACGAGCACTTCAGAGGACGGGTGTCACATTTTCCACTAGAGCTGCAGTCTGGTAACGCCTCCATCATCATCAAAAACACCGTGGTGCCTGACAGTGGAAACTACACCTGTGATTTACCTCTGCAACAAAAACAAACATTCAGCATTGAACTTGTTGTTGGTGAGTATTTTAGTTTTAATGCATCATCTAAAAAAAACCTTCTCTAAAAAATCACATTTCAATTTTTTTTAAATGCTGATGTTGTTTTGTCCACACTCAGTTGTACAGTATGTGGAAAAACAAAATACAAATTCACTCCTTATACACTAACATTTGCTTAAATGTACTTTTATTAAACATGGTGTGCAAACGCAGCAACAATTTCATTACAAATTCAAATTTGCATGCAGACTTAGATTACATGTGAATTGGAAATAAAGGCTAACAGTGCAAAGAGGGTCTCTGCTTTAGGATCATAAATTCAAGTCGATCAAACAGTCAATGATTAAGGTTGGATCAAGAATCTACTTTTAATCATGAGGCTCTTGAGCTAAAAATCAGCCCCAGCGAGGGAGGTGAGAAGCTTGAATAAAGTGATATCGATTCATTAAATCCTGAATTGACTTTTAAATATAAATATATTTTGCCAGAAACGTCAGAATTTCAGGTTAAAGCTCACAAAAGTATTTCTAAAACCACCAAAATAGCAAATGAGAGCAGGTAAACGGATTCTGCACAAAGAAGTAAACACAGAGCAGACCCAATGCATCAGAATCAGCTTTCTCTTTCTCAGCTTTCTCACCCGACAGCACGTACACGGACACGCCGTCGGGGCTGAAAGCCGACAGCTCACTGATTCTGATGTGTCGGGTCCGCGCAGTGGTTACGTCTTTTTTGCGCTCGATTCTGAGCTGCAGAGTTTGTCTCTCTCCAACCAAAATTCACTGAACCAGCAGCAAAAGAAGATCCAAACTACGATTCACATTTGATAAATGTCTTATTTTGCTGTTTTGTTTCCACCATGATAACATCCCACTTCATGCACAGCTCTCTCTCTCTGTACTTCAAGAACAGTTTCCCGTCTCAAATCTCTGTTTTCTGCATTATTCATTCGCTTATTACCCACCAGTCTAACGTTGTTTACAGCGCTGTCGGCCGCTGTCTTTTTTTTTTTTTTTTTTTTTTTTTTTTTACTTAAATGTCCTTGGACAACAAAGCCTAATTTCTGCTGTTCAATACTGATGAAATTTTAACTTCTTAAAATTATGCAAAATTGCAGAGTATTGCAGAATATTTTTAAGGTTATCTGCTATAAAAAGTCAGGCCAGAAAATCTCCTTCATGTTCTTCTGTGTTTTATTCTCAGTTACTTTGACACAAAGGCATCTGCTGTGATGCTCACAACTTTGATAAAGTCTCACATGTATCAGTATTGATAAATGATCAGAATTATAATATTTCTGACTGTCTGAAGCAAAATTAAATCGAATCGAATCAATTATAGAAATCAGTGATGATACTCAGCCCTAGTGAGCAGCCCAGGCCCGACAGAGTGGATGTAGCTGTGGGTAATAAGAAAAGATGAAAAGAACTATTGATAACTTTTTTATTAAGTTAAGGCCTGATCCGTCTGAAATTCATAGCCAGTGCTCTGACACGGAGCCATCAATCTTTGAATGCTGAAAAAGCAGCAGTGTGTCCAGAAAACACATTATATGCTGCAATAAATGCACTGCCCAAGTGTTCCCTCTCCTCACTGCCTTTCAGCAGCAGGCAGCAGCAAACAGGTCGTCAGAGGAGCCGAGATGATGATTAAGTAGGGCTGCACGATTTTGCATAAAATGAGAATCACGATTTTTTTTTTCTTAGAATTGAGATCACGATTCTCTCACGATTTTCTTTTCCAGTATAAATATTTATTGCACTTATTAACTGCACATCAACTTCGTAACAGTTGAGACTGAACATAAAAACAATAAATAAACATAAAAACAACAAATGTCTCACATTTTGTTGTTGCTGCAAAATGTTGTACTGCTTGAAATTCCGTCTCCACCGTTGCTCGACGCTGCGTGTATAGAGCAGGTAGTGCAACAATAGAAAAATAGTTGCGGGACGGCACTGTGTAGCGTTTGTCTAGGGTGTTGATCATTTTCATAAATCCCTCATTTTGCACAGTGTTGATGGAGCCATATCTTTGGTCAGGTGATAAGTGATAGCCTCCGTAATTTCTTTGTGCCTGCAGAAGTTCGACGGGTATAGGGAAGCGCTGTATAAGGTTCCCGTTATTGATGTTTGGGTGGTTGACTGGGACGGATTTTCTCCTGTCACTTTCTCGTCATCCCTGACGTGCTCTCCGTTGTTTTTCCCTGCTAATTTTAGCATCACACGGCACAGCTTCTGTATCACGTGGTATAAGGCTCCGCCCTTGTCATTTGTTGAGCAGGAAGAGTGAGCGCTTGTTTTCATGCAGATTACGTCCCGGATCAAAATGCCGTACAATCGTCGTCTTTTTTTAAAAAAAATTTTTTTTTAAATAGTTGTCATTTGGAAATGAGATCGCATATAAGTATGAATCGAGATCGCAATTTTCTAACGATTAATCGTGCAGCGTGTGTGGATTTCAACTTACAAGTACAAATTTTTTTTCTTGATTGGTCAATGTCATGTTAATCACAAATGTAACAATCCAATCAGAGAACAGATGGGCTTGACTGTTGGAGAGGTGCTTTACTGAGCTTCGGGTACTGGGAGGGTAATACAGTTTGAAGCTGGAGGATCTCTATGTAAATATCCCATAGGGGCCATACAAGCGAGGTCCCTTAACTTTCGGTAGCTGTTGAAAGGATAAAATTGTGGTATATCAGTGGTTAGAAATAGCATTATTACTTTAGGATTAGTTTAACACAAAGTCATGTAATTGTAGTAATGTCGTTTCTATCTCTGACTTTATGTCCTCTACAAGAGTTTCTGTTGTTTTATCTTCAAATGTTCAATAGAAACATGTATCGCTCATTCATAACAAAGAAAGCTTTGTTACTATCCCCACTAGTGAAGACTATCATTTCCACAATACTGCTCCCCCCCCCCCCCCCCCCCCCCCCCAAGGTCCGCAGCATTAGGGCTGTTCGATATAACGATATATATCGGATGACGATATAAAAACATCTGTCGTTTCATTTTATGCTATCGTTTGTTTCGTGGTGTCGCAAAAGAAACTGTTTAAGGCAATATTTTTTCATGGTTTTGATGGTCACTGTAGTGGCTATATTCATTTCTTAAAGTTCTCTCTTTCTCTTATATTTCATATAACCACACTACGGACGGACAAGCGCCTGTTTTTATGCGTTGTCGTTAGCAACAACGACGGTAACACCATCGCGTGTCCACTTGTTTATTTTCCACATTAACCTTTCACAATAAAGCTCAAGATCCTGTTGAGACTTTTCAAAATAAACTGAATCACATGAAAAAGTATGCAGAGATTTTACGGATGAGAAGTAAAAAAGAGCCGTCAGGTGATGAAAAATAAACCTTAGACTCAAACGTTAGAACAGGCTTTTCCCCGCAGCACGCCGTGTAATAAATACTCACAAAGAAAACGGCGGCCATTACAACTTATGTCTAAAAATATATCGTTTCATGCATCGGTTTAAACACTCGACTCCAGCTACACGACGCACAGCTGGAAACACTTCACGCAAGTCGAGCTGCCCGAGATTCACAGAATTTACAGAAAATGCAAAATTTTTGTGATTTATATCGTTATCGGGACGATAGATGTCTTATATCGGGATATGAGATCTTGGTCATATCGCACAGCCCTACGCAGCACTGTTGAAAAGGCTCTGGACGTCCCTGTATTAAGCATGTGAACCTTTCATACAAAAATCACCAAACTCGGACACACACAGACTGTTTTCCTTCGTGGTGATGAAGGAAAACGCTGGGCTGGCATGTAAAAGGGCATTTATTCTTCCAAGACCTAACGCTCCATAAATCACCCCTCCAACAGCCAAACCCATCTGTTCTCTGATTGGATGATTGTTGGGTTTTTCTCTGTATATATTATTGTAGGTTCTACCTTACAATATAAAACGCCTTGAAGCGACTGTTGTTGTGATTTGGCGCTATATAATTAAATAACTATATAATTAAAATTGAATTGAATTGAAATCATTACTCACCAGTAATATCTCCAAAGCGATCTTTGATCACTGGCTCTGCAAGACAACAATAGGCACATGACATAAATATTTTGTACTTGTAAATCAAATGTGTATTTGTGAACTGAGTTTTGTAACCTTGTAAACCAAAAAATGTGAACATTTTATGTTTGTGCATCTACAGATGACATTTTTTGTGTGTGTAAACAAGATTTGTTTGTAAAAAATATTGACACATTTTTTTGTTAAGGTCTGGTTACAGATACAAAGCAACAAACTACGTGTAAAACTCTGTGCTCTGGTTTCCTGGCTGTGTGTGACTCTCAACTTACAAGTACAAATTTTGGCCCAATTTTTCTTCCTTTCAGCTGATTGGTCAATGTCATGTCAATCACAAATTTAGCAATCCAATCAAAGAACAGATGGGTTTGGCTGTTGGAGGGGGGCTTTACTGAGCTTCAGGTCTTGGAAGAATAAATGCTCTTTTACATGCCAGCCCAGCGTTTTCCTTCATCACCACAAAGGAAAACAGTCTGTGGTCGTCCGAGTTTGGTGATTTATGTGTGACAGGTTTACGTGCTTAATACAGGGACTTCCACAGCCTTTTCAGCAGCGCTGCGGACCTTGGGGGGGGGGGGGGAAGCAGTATTGTGGAAATGATAGTCTTCACTAGTGGGGATAGCAACAAAGCTTTCTTTGTTATGAATGAGCGATACATGTTTCTATTGAACATTTGAAGATAAAACAACAGAAACTCTTGTAGAGGACATAAAGTCAGAGATAGAAACGACATTACTACAATTACATGACTTTGTGTTAAACTAATCCTAAAGTAATAATGCTATTTCTAACCACTGATATACCACAATTTTATCCTTTCAACAGCTACCGAAAGTTAAGGGACCTCGCTTGTATGGCCCCTATGGGATATTTACATAGAGATCCTCCAGCTTCAAACTGTATTACCCTCCCAGTACCCGAAGCTCAGTAAAGCACCTCTCCAACAGTCAAGCCCATCTGTTCTCTGATTGGATTGTTACATTTGTGAATAACATGACATTGACCAATCAGGTGAAAGCAAGAAAAATCGGATCAAAATTTGTACTTGTAAGTTGAGAGTCACACACAGCCAGGAAACCAGAGCACAGAGTTTTACTCGTAGTATTTTGCTTTGTATCTGTAACCAGACCTCAACAAAAAATGTGTAACTCGTGTAAATATTTTTTACAAACAAATCTTTTTTTACACACACACAAAAATTCTCATCTGTAGATACACAAACATAAAATGTTCACATATTTTAGCTCACAAGGTTACAAAACTCAGTTCACAAATACACATTTGATTTACAAGTACAAGATATTTATGACCACAATTTGAGCCCATAGTCATGTGCCTACTATTTGTCTTGCAGAGCCTGTGATGAGAGACAGATTTGGAGATATTCCAGGTGAGTAATGATGCTGTTGTCTACATCTGTAACTTGTGTAGCTACACATCTGTTAGCCTCAGCGTCTGTCAAACATGTTTAAACTTGCCATAAACAATTTATTAAGATATCACTGAAATCTGTGGTCCTGTCAGTAATGACAGATAAGGAGAAATCTGTCCTGAACCTGACTTCAGTATCACTGTTTATTGTTGTCGCCTTGAAGACTGACACAGCACCCGACCTTTTTTAAAAATGTGAATAGGCTGTTGCTGAAAGTGTTGTGGCGTACAAACATGGTATATCATCATTCTGTTGCTGCATTTGCACGTCATGTTTAAGCTGATGCACGTATGACTCTCCTGCACTATAAACACCTGAGAGCAGCAAATATATTATAAACCTGAGAATTAGTATAACTGTGATGTGGATTTGAAGATGGCAGTGCAGGTCCTGGTGTCAGGTACATGCTGTGTAGCTAAGTTATGCTGGTTATGCTCGACGTGTCCATTGTGTTGTGCACTGATTTTCACATCACATCATGTGTCACACAACACAATCTTTGTGGTGCGTCCGCTGGTCTCATGATTTTGCAACTTAATAAGTTGTTGCCACGGCCGCTGCAGTGAACCATCACACGAGTACGATTTTGTTTTTCCTGCCATTTTAATGATGTTCCAGCACAGAAGCTCAGAGATATAAGGATACATAGATGGAGTCGTTGGAACAGTTTGAAAACTTGAGTTTGTGGAAAAAACTTTGCACAACACCCTCGACAAAGTCTTGGCTTCTGATTTTGACGATTTCTCCTCCTATATCAGCGCTTATGTGGTGATATTGTCTGAGTGTTCACACCTATCGTTCAGGAGAATACTGCAGCGGCTTGTGCCATTACATGTTTTACTGGATATTTTACTGCAATCAACCCCCCAAAAACCTAAAAATGAAACTACATCTATTGTCTCAACCCTTTTCTGAAGCACACACACACACACACACACACACACACACACACACACACACACACACACACACACACACACACACACACACAAACTGTACATTTAAGCATTTTGAACAGGCTCAAGAGCTCCTGTGTTGCAGAAAGTCAGAGTTTGAGTGTGAGAAGTGTTTGTTTCCTGATCCTGTAGCTGCTATGTTAAGCTAACCCTAGCTTATGTGCTAATGTTGTCTATGTCTAAGCCCTCTGTGAACCCACATCAGTGTTCGTTTTTCTTTTTATAAGGACTTAGTGAGGTGCTGGGATCGATTTGTTTCCTAACATATGTTTAATGAATCAGTCAGTTTAAAGACCAATTACCATAATTGTAGTTTTTCTTCAGAAGAGATCACACATTTTTTTTATTAAAAGTAACTGAGAGCAGTGACACATTAATTTGTTATTCACGTTGTAATTTAGCTTAACAAATACAAACATTTCTTTGCAGTATTCAGCGTTGTAGTGCTGTGGTGTTAAGCAGGTGCTGATTTCTTTCTGAGACAGTAAAGGAGGTGATAAAGACTGATCAAGTGATTAACACAGCCATGCTGTGTTCACAGGTGCAGCGCCGAAGCCACTCATTCATGTCCTGAACATCACAGAGGACGAGGCGCTGCTGAAGTGTGAGGTCAGAGGTGCTTCTCCAAAGCCTAAAGTAGAGTGGAGGGACGGGGATGGAAACATCCTTCCTGCTGAGGAGCCACAGGTGTCACACACAGGAGAGCGCTATGACATCACCCTCCTCACCACGGTGACCAGGACAAACATCAGCCCCTTCCACTGTGTAGCCACACAGGAGGAGCTCAAACATAAGACTGAGGATAAGCTCTACGTCGCTTTCTGTGGTAAGATTTGTTTTTTGGCATTTTAGAGAACAAATAACTGCAATTGTTGTTTCTGACAGAACGCTTGGAAGAACCTACTTTCTAAGTAACTTGTAGGTTTGTCTACTTGGGAGAACTTTTACTGAACCACAGCAAATATTTATTTGATGTTCCTTTTTTAACATCAGAATTGATAAGGGCTTTGTTTTGACCCTTTTGGAATTTTAAATATTGTGTAACTGTTAAATTAAAACCTCCATCCATCCATCCATCTTCATCCGCTTTATCCGAGGCCGGGTCGCGGGGGCAGCAGCCTAAGCAAAGAGGCCCAGACCTCCCTCTCCCCAGCCACCTCCTCCAGCTTATCCGGGGGAACACCAAGGCGTTCCCAGGCCAGCCGAGAGATATAATCTCTCCAGCGTGTCCTGGGTCTGCCCCGGGGCCTCCTCCCGGTGGGACATGCCTGGAACACCTCACCCATCCTTGTCAGATGCCCGAACAACCTCAGCTGGCTCCTTTCAATGTGGAGCAGCAGCGGCTCTACTCTGAGCCCCTCCCGGATGACCGAACTTCTCACCCTATCTCTAAGGGAGAGGCCAGCCACCCTTCGGAGGAAGCTCATTTCTGCAGCTTGTATCCGCGATCTCGTTCTTTCGGTCACTACCCACAGCTCGTGGCCATAGGTGAGGGTAGGGACGTAGATCGACCGGTAAATTGAGAGCTTCGCTTTTACACTCAGCTCCCTCTTCACCACGACGGACCGGTGCAGCGTCCGCATCACTGCAGCTGCAGCCCCAATCCGTCTGTCGATCTCCGGCTCCCTTCTCCCATCACTCGCGAACAAGACCCCGAGATACTTGAACTCCTCCACTTGGGGCAGGAACTCATCCCCGACCCGGAGTGGGCACTCCACCCTTTTCCGGCTGAGAACCATGGCCTCAGATTTGGAGGTGTTGATCCTCATTCCCGCTGCTTCACACTCGGCTGCGAACCGTTCCAGTGCGAGCTGGAGGCCCTCACCCGATGAAGCCAACAGAACCACATCATCCCAAAAATCAGAGATGAGATTCTGAGGCCACCAAAGCGAAAGCCCGCCGCCACTTGGCTGCGCCTAGAAATCCTGTCCATAAAAATTATGAACAGAACCGGAGACAAAGGGCAGCCCTGGCGGAGCCCATCACCCACCGGGAACGAGTCCGACTTATTGCCGGCAATGCGAACCAAGCTCTTGCAACGGTTGTATAGGGATCGAATGGCCCGTAGCAATGGGCCAGACACCCCATACTCCCGCAACACCTCCCACAGGACACCCCGACGGACACGGTCGAATGCCTTCTCCAAGTCCACAAAACACATGTAGACTGGTTGGGCAAACTAAATTAAAACCTTAATGTGCTTATTCCTCAAATATTGAATTATTCGCTGTGTGGGATTAAAAAGGAAAAACGCACACATGACTGCATTTACTTAGAACTGCCGAGGATGCCATTGTTAACCCATAGAAATTAATGCTTGGTTGCCTAGCAACATTGTTTACAGACATTGAAGGCTGCTATAATGTGAGTCAGAGCTCTCTATATGAGATTGATAAATGAACATATATGGGACTGTAGTTAAATAAAAGATGAATAATTACTGTCAAGTTGAGGATGAGATTTGAGCAGAGCCAGAGCAGGAACGCTGTGACTGAATGTGCGAAGAACGGGTGGCTTGGTGGCTTTGCAGAGCATGCAGCTGAACTGAACAGAGTCCAGAGTGTGGAGAACTAATCTGAGCTAATAAAGAGTGAAGTCGTTGTAATTTAGCTTAACAAATACAAACATTTCTTTGCAGTATTCAGCGTTGTAGTGCTGTGGTGTTAAGCAGGTGCTGATTTCTTTCTGAGACAGTAAAGGAGGTGATAAAGACTGATCAAGTGATTAACACAGCCATGCTGTGTTCACAGGTGCAGCGCCGAAGCCACTCATTCATGTCCTGAAAATCACCGAGGACGAGGCGCTGCTGAAGTGTGAGGTCAGAGGTGCTTCTCCAAAGCCTAAAGTAGAGTGGAGGGACGGGGATGGAAACATCCTTCCTGCTGAGGAGCCACAGGTGTCACGCACAGGAGAGCGCTATAACATCACCCTCCTCACCACGGTGACCAGGACAAACATCAGCCCCTTCCACTGTGTAGCCACACAGGAGGAGCTCAAACATAAGACTGAGGATAAGCTCTACGTCGCTTTGTCTGGTAAGATTTGTTTTTTGGCATTTTAGAGAACAAATAACTGCAATTGTTGTTTCTGACAGAACGCTTGGAAGAACCTACTTTCTAAGTAACTTGTAGGTTTGTCTACGTGGGAGAACTTTTACTGAACCACAGCAAATATTTATTTGATGTTCCTTTTTTAACATCAGAATTGATAAGGGCTTTGTTTTGACCCTTTTGGAATTTTAAATATTTTGTAACTGTTAAATTAAAACCTCCATCCATCCATCCATCCATCTTCATCCGCTTTATCCGAGGCTGGGTCGCGGGGGCAGCAGCCTAAGCAAAGAGAGAATACAAGAGCAGAAAACAGATTTTCAGGCCTGAGCTGAGGAGGTGAAGCTGCAGACTTAGACTTGTTTGTCAAACCTTAACCAGTGCAGGGGTCTCCCTACACCCTGGACTACATTGTGTGATCTCGTGATTGATTGGGGTGCACTGTAGAGAGACCAGTCAGACACAGGCATTCAATTTGTGGCTCGGACTGCCGCACCATTTATTTAGACACTGGGGCATAAACCACTCCAACTCTGCTACTGCTGGCCCTTGCAAAGCAATCACAGTAAACACTGAGCCAAGATAGCAGCCACACGAACAAGAAACTTACAACTGCGATGTTGTAGTTGTAAGTGAATTGTTCAAAACTAATTCAACTAAAACTTCAAGCTAATTTTAAAGCTGTGCTTTTCCTCCATATTTGCTACGACATTCAGTGGAATCTATGTGAATTTTATTTTTGGTTCGTACATCATTACATGAAAGTCATGAATTGATTTTGAATGTCATTGGAATACCAACCAGAATTCTTGTTCCTCCAGACCAGCTCTATGGCAGTTTGAGACACAGATTACATCAGTCAATCACAGATTCTCCTGATCTTGACTCATTATGTGTATAAAGCACACCTGTCCAGAGAATCGGTTTCTTCCATTCTGATCTCTCCACCACCATAAACATGACTAAAGAGCTATCAAAAGATACCAGTGTAGACAGGCATAAGGTGGCAATGGGCTACAAGACCATCAAGAGGAAGATTGGTGAGAACCTGACAACTGTTGGTGCAGTTTTTTGGAAATGGAATAAAATGACCATTGTTTGCCTTTGGCCTGGAGCTCCATGCAAGATCTTGCCTCATGCGGTAGGGCAGGGCAAGGTATTCCAAAAATATTCATCATGACATATATCTGGGTGGCTGTAGCTCAGGTGGCAGAGCAGGTCAGCCACTAATCAGAAGGTCGGTGGTTCGATCCCATACTGCCTCCTGGCTACATGCCAAATATCCTTGGGCAAGATACTAACCCCGTGTTTGCCTACTGGTGGTGGTCAGAGGGCCCGGTGGTGCCAGTGTCTGGCAGCCTCGCCCCCAGGGTGGCTGTGGCTACAATGTAGCTTGCCATTGCCAGTGTGTGAATGGGTGGATGACTGGATGTGTAAAGCGCTTTGGGGTCCTTAGGGACTGAGTAAAGCGCTATACAAGTGCAGTCCATTTACCATTTGAAAATTTGCGATAACAATATAACTAACGATATAATTGACGCGTGACAAAATACTTTACGACTCCACAACTTTTTTTTTTTAGTGCAAAAAATACCCCATCAATTAAACAAGCAGCTGTTTTTTAAGTGCATTAAAGTTATATAAAAATTTAACAGTGCAAATGCAAATTCTTTGCTGACAGTTTAACCAAAAGGCATTTCCAGTGGAAACTCAGCATAACCATGTATAATATCCACAAAACTTAAAAAGAGGTTATACACACACAATACGGTAATATTATGTTGAAGCACAGTACGTATCACTCCGCGAGGCTCCTGCCTACGATGCCGTAATGCTCCGACAATCCATCAAGCGGTGCGGCTTCGTAGCTTAGCAAAGTCGTACTAAAAAAATTTGACAGATTTTTGAGCACCGTGTACCACATAAAATCGTTTCGGTAATAACGGTAATAACGACGGCCCGCTAGCATGCTCTACCAAAAATAGTGCTTTGTTGTGTATCTGACGGACGAAAGCTAAACCAGTTCCACACCACTGAAGTTGCAGCATTTTTATAAACCAATTCTGGTTCATCCGTTTCATTCAACGATCCACGTTCGCCCTTCTCATTCCCTGTCGCCGCCATGCTTTTTCCACCATGTGCGTATGAAAACAAAGGCACTGCGCGTTTTACCCATATACTATCGCGATATTTCATTTTCTTATCATTGCCCAACATTACACCGGTATTACCGTGAACGGTATGATTTGTCCCAGCCCTATCATGGGGCGTAGATGATTACAAGAAAGGGATGAAACTAAACAGGAGGAGCTTGTTAATGATCTGAAGGTAGCTGGAGCCACAGTCACCAACAACACCACTGGTAACACACTAGACTGCAATGGACTGAAATCTTGCAACTACAGGACTGTCTTGAGTTTGCCACTGAAAATATAAGTGAGTCAGAGAAGGCATGGGCCAAAGCTTTTCTGCCGTGTTTGGAGGAACAGAAATGCTGAGAATGGCCGAAAGAACACCATCCCCACAGTCAAACACAGAGGTGAAAACATTCATCTTTGGGGGCTTTTTTTGTTTTGTTTTTTGCGAAGGGTACAGGATGACTTCACCAAGGGGCCAGTAGAGGGGACCAGGTACCCCAAACCTCTCTTCTTCAGCAAGAACATCGAAGATGAGTAGTAGATGGATGACAATGTCCCAAAACGTATCACCAAGACAACAAAAGAGTAGCTAAAGAAAAGGAAAATTAAGATTGTGGAGTGACCTGGCCAGTCTTCAGACGTCAATTCTTTAGATAATCTGAGGAGGGAGCTCAAGCATGGAGATGCTACATGAAAGTGAAGAAACCTGAAGGATTTAGAGTTTTTGTAAAAAGGAGCGGGCCAAAATACCTCCTGAGAGGAGTGCAAACGTGACGACAAACTATGAGAAATATCTTAATATTGTGCTTGCTAGCAAAGGTTTCTCCACCATGTAGTAAGTCATGTGTTGTAGGGGGTCAATAAAATGAAACAACCAAAAAGGTTAGACACTGTTTATTTCTGAGCAAACTTACAAGCTCAACAGGGGATTTACCTCACATGCTGTACATGCCGTGACATTGCATAAGCTCATTGAAAATATACTGTGTTTCAGTGCTAAGTCTAAGCTAAAGGCAGGTTCACAAAATATTAGTGTGTATGAGACAGATTGATCAAAAGATCAATTTGTCAGATGAGAATCTCCACAGTGTTTGGTTGTGTTCATTGGATTTAAAGTTTCAAAGCTTTTAGGAGCGTTTCTTTTGAGGTTTATTCAATTAATTATATGATTTAAATACATTCTCTGCATCACACAAGGTTTTTGTGATGTCTTTCAGGCACATTTGGAAGAGTTATCACTGGATTGGCTGTATGTTTCATTGGAAGTTTTGCTTTAGTTCTGGCTGTGCTTGTGGCTACAAGGACTATCTCAATACACTTTAACAGAGGTAAGTTGAAGTAATTATTTAATAATATGCTGTGTAAAGCGACCAATATGTTAAATATATTAATGAATTGTAACATTAATATTGTATTATTAATTGTATTATTACGACAGCAATCCCAAAAGTAAGGTCTCCTATTGTTTTAGAAATACAAACAACCATTTATTTTCCATAATATTTACATAATTTGAAGGGTTGAAGAATTATTTATTTTTCTACATAATCACCATTTCAGTCAATGCATTTTTGTAGACGCTGTGGCAGTTTTAGAATGCCCATGTCATACCAGCTCGCTGTCATGTCCTTCATGAAGCTTTGAACCTAACCTTTCACCTCTTTGTCAGAGCAGAATCGCCTTCCGGGCAAATGTTCTTGGGGAATTTGGGGAGCAGGTGGTTGTTACTGGGTGCCAAGTCCGGGCTACAGGGTGGGTGATGAGGTTCCAACCAAAGTTTTGCAGGACAGCGACGGTTTGACGGGCAACTTGTGGACAAGCGTTGTCGTGGAAAATGCTTACGCCCTTGCTTAACATTCCTCTTCTCCGGTTCTGTATTGCCCTTCTGAGTTGTTTTCAGTATTTCACAGTACCTGTCAGCAGTTATTCTGGTCCCAGCAGGCAGAAAGTCGACCAACAATACCCCCTTTCGGTCCCAAAACACAGTTGCCATGACTTTATCAGCAGACTGTGTTTGTTTGAATTTTCACGGCTTGGGCGAAGAGGTATGCCGCCACTTGCATGATTGTTGTATGATCTCAGGTGCAAAGTGGAACCCCTTGGTTTAGTCACCAATGACAATCGAGTCCAAGAAGATGTCCTTTTCATTTGCATAGCGGCGAAGAAATTCACGGGAAGAATCAACTCATTGCCATGGTCTTCTGTCAGTCTTCGTGGTACCCGTGTTGCACACACCTTCCGATATTGCAACTTGTCTGTTAAAATCCTGTGGATGGTGCTTTGGGAAACCTCAAGAACTAAAATGCAGTGAGCATCCAGAGTAATCCGCCGATCTTTTCCTCAACCTTCATGACTCTTGGGGAATTGACGGTCTCCCGCTCCTTCGTACTGAAATTCATGCCAAACAACCGGCTGTAAGCTCTCCACACCACCACAGCAAACTGGAAGCTGGTTCCACAGAAGAGGGGCCTGAAAACTGAAGGCTCTGCCTCCCATTCTACTTTTAAATACTCTAGGAACAACAAGTAGGCCTGCAGTGTGAGAGCGAAGTGCTCTAATAGGGTGATATGGTACTACAAGGTCATTAAGATAAGATGGGGCCTGATTATTTAAGACCTTGTACAGTGGGGCAAAAAAGTATTTAGTCAGCCACCGATTGTGCAAGTTCCCCCACTTAAAATGATGACAGAGGTCAGTAATTTGCACCAGAGGTACACTTCAACTGTGAGAGACAGAATGTGAAAAAAAAATCCATGAATCCACATGGTAGGATTTGTAAAGAATTTATTCGTAAATCAGGGTGGAAAATAAGTATTTGGTCAATAACAAAAATACAACTCAATACTTTGTAACATAACCTTTGTTGGCAATAACAGAGGTCAAACGTTTACTATAGGTCTTTACCAGGTTTGCACACACAGTAGCTGGTATTTTGGCCCATTCCTCCATGCAGATCTTCTCGAGAGCAGTGATGTTTTGGGGCTGTCGCCGAGCAACACGGACTTTCAACTCCCGCCACAGATTTTCTATGGGGTTGAGGTCTGGAGACTGGCTAGGCCACTCCAGGACTTTCAAATGCTTCTTACGGAGCCACTCCTTTGTTGCCTGGGTGGTGTGTTTTGGATAATTGTCATGTTGGAAGACCCAGCCTCGTTTCATCTTCAAAGTTCTCACTGATGGAAGGAGGTTTTGGCTCAAAATCTCACGATACATGGCCCCATTCATTCTGTCCTTAACACGGATCAGTCGTCCTGTCCCCTTGGCAGAAAAACAGCCCCATAGCATGATGTTTCCACCCCCATGCTTCACAGTAGGTATGGTGTTCTTGGGATGCAACTCAGTATTCTTCTTCCTCCAAACACGACGAGTTGAGTTTATACCAAAAAGTTCTACTTTGGTTTCATCTGACCACATGACATTCTCCCAATCCTCTGCTGTATCATCCATGTGCTCTCTGGCAAACTTCAGACGGGCCTGGACATGCACTGGCTTCAGCAGCGGAACACGTCTGGCACTGCGGGATTTGATTCCCTGCCGTTGTAGTGTGTTACTGATGGTGACCTTTGTTACTTTGGTCCCAGCTCTCTGCAGGTCATTCACCAGGTCCCCCCGTGTGGTTCTGGGATCTTTGCTCACCGTTCTCATGATCATTTTGACCCCACGGGATGAGATCTTGCGTGGAGCCCCAGATCGAGGGAGATTATCAGTGGTCTTGTATGTCTTCCATTTTCTGATGATTGCTCCCACAGTTGATTTTTTCACACCAAGCTGCTTGCCTATTGTAGATTCACTCTTCCCAGTCTGGTGCAGGTCTACAATACTTTTCCTGGTGTCCTTCGAAAGCTCTTTGGTCTTGGCCATGGCGGAGTTTGGAGTCTGACTGTTTGAGGCTGTGGACAGGTGTCTTTTATACAGATGATGAGTTCAAACAGGTGCCATTCATACAGGTAACGAGTGGGGGACAGAAAAGCTTCTTACAGAAGACGTTACAGGTCTGTGAGAGCCAGAGATTTTCCTTGTTTGAGGTGACCAAATACTTATTTTCCACCCTGATTTACGAATAAATTCTTTACAAATCCTACCATGTGAATTCATGGATTTTTTTTTCACATTCTGTCTCTCACAGTTGAAGTGTACCTCTGGTGCAAATTACTGACCTCTGTCATCATTTTAAGTGGGGGAACTTGCACAATCAGTGGCTGACTAAATACTTTTTTGCCCCACTGTATGTGAGGAGCAGGATTTTGAATTCTGGATTTAACAGGAAGCCAATACAGGAGAAATCTGCTCTCTCTTTCTAGTCCCTGTCAGGACTCTTGCTGCAGCATTTTGGATTAACTGAAGGTTTTTCAGGGAGTTTTTAGGACTTCCTGATAATAATGAATTACAGTAGTCCAGCCTGGAAGTAATAAATGGTTTTTCAGTGTCACTCTGAGACAGGATATTTCTAACTTTAGAGATGTTGCACAAATGGAAGAAAGCAGTCTTACATATTAATTTAATATGTGCGTTGAAGGACATGTCCTGGTCAAAAATGACTCCAAGGTTCCTCACAGCGTTACTGGAGGCCAAGGTAATGCCATCCAGAGTAAGAATCTGGTTAGATACCATATGTCTAAGATTTTCAGGGCCGAGTACAATAACCTCAGTTTGATCTGAATTAAGAAGCAGAAAGTTAGCGGCCATCCAGGTCTTTATGTCTTTAAGACATTCCTGCAGTTTAACTCATTGGTGTGTGTCATCTGGCTTCATGGACAGATAGAGCTGGGTGTCATCTGCATAGCAGTGAAAATGTATGCTATGTCTTCTAATGATGCTGCCTAAGGGAAGCATGTATAATGTAAACAGAATTGGTCCTAGCACTGAACCCTGTGGAACTCCATAATTAACCTCAGTGTGTGAAGAGGACTCTCCATTTACATGCACAAACTGGAGTCTATTAGATAGATATGATACAAACCACTGCAGCGCAGTACCTGTAATACCTACAGCATGTTCTAATCGCTCTAATAGGATATTATGGTCGACAGTATCGAACGCTGCACTGAGGTCTAGCAGGACAAGCACAGAGATGAGTCCACTGTCAGAGGCCATAAGAAGATCATTTGTAACCTTCACTAAAGCTGTTTCTGTGCTGTGATGAGCTCTGAAACCTGACTGAAACTCTTCAAATAAACCATTCCTCTGCAGATGATCTGTTAGCTGTTTGACAACTACTCTTTCAAGGATGTTTGATATAAAGGAAGGTTGGAGATTGGCCTATAATTAGCTAAGACTGCTGGGTCTAGAGATGCTTTTTGAGTAAAGGTTTAACTACAGCCAGCTTGAAGGCCTGTGGTACATAGCCGATCATTAGAGATAGGTTGATCATATTTAAGATCGAAGCATTAATTAATGGCAGGACTTCTTTGAGCAGTTTTGTAGGAATGGGGTCTAAAAGACACGTTGATGGCTTGGAGGAAGTAATTATTGAAGTTAACTCAGAAAGATCAATTGGAGAAAAAGAGTCTAACTTAACATCAATGGTACTAAGAGTAGCTGTAGATAATATTACATCTGTGGGATGATTACTGGTAATTTTTTCTCTAATGATAAAATTTTTATTTGTGAAGAAGTTCATGAAGTCATTACTAGTTAACGTTAAAGGGATGGTTGGCTCAAAAGAGCTCTGACTTTTTGTCAGCCTGGCTACAGAGCTGAAGAGAAACCTGGGGTTGTTCTTATTTTCTTCAATCAGTGATGAATAGTAAGATGTTCTGGCTTTGCGGAGGGCTTTCTTATAAAGCAGCAAACTATTTCTCCAGGCTAAATGATGATCCTCTAAATTTGTGACACGCCATTTCCTCTCCAGCTTACGAGTCATCTGCTTTAGGGTACGTGTTTGAGAATTATACCACGGAGTCAGGTACTTCTGATTAGAGACCTTAGTTTTCACAGGAGCTACAGTATCCAGAGTCGTACGTAGTGAGGAGGTGAAAATATTAACAAGATAATCGACCTCTGTTGGGGTAGCGTTCAGGTAGCTGCTCTGCTCTATGTTGGTACAGGGCATTGAAGATGATAACAGTGGGTGGATTATATTCCTTTTTTTAAATTTTTTTTTAAACTTTTATTTAACTTTTTCCCCCAACAAATATAAGACTGGTTCACATCCAAAATAATAACAGTACACAGCACTAGAATATTACAACATTATGTCCATAACTGTTGTCCTCTAGGATCCAGTTTATAGGTTACTCCCAGTGCTTCCAGTGGTCTCTTCCATTTGTCCACAAAAATTCGGGAGCTCCCATCAATATAATTTCCCAGCCTGATCAGAGTCATAACTTCAATGATGAGCGACTTCCATAGAGAAATGGAGGGAGGCTCAGCCCCCACCCATCTCAACATAATGCTTTTCCTGGCCAACATTAACAGTGACTGAATTACATGCTCATGTTGTACCAGTGAGACAGGAATATATCCCAATATACACATTAATGGGTTTTCTGTCACCTGATGACCAATGGCTGTACTAATATTGGCGCAGACCTCTTTCCAAAATGACTGAATAATAGCACATTCCCACAAGCAGTGGAATCTAGTGCCCACTCTGACCTTACACTTGAGACAGTTTGGAGATATTCCCATATTATACTTACTATAAATATACGGAGAAATATACACATTGTGCAAAATTTTGTACTGCAGTTCTTTAAATCGGTTACAAACAGAGATTTTGGATGGAAGGAGCAAGATTTTGTCCCATGCCTGTATATCTATTTCACATTTAAGCAGCGTCCCCCAAGATTTTCTCAACCATGCCAGTTTATCCACGATTAGGGCATAAATCTCAGAATAAAACTTTGATACAAAATGTTTATGCTCCCTATTATCCAGAAAAAATTTCTCCAACCGAAAAGAGGCAGTTGAGATTCGTAATGTTTTAGCATTTTTTAACACATAATTTCTCAATTGCAAATACTTATAAAACTCAGTCTTTGACATAGAATACTGGGACTTCAAGGATTCAAATGATTTAAACTCACCATGTTTAAAGAGGTCATAAAACCTCTTTACACCTACTTTATGCCATCCCACAAAGCTTGACCCTATGTTTTGTGGCAGAAGGTCTGGATTATTTATAAACGTTGACAAGATATTAAACGGAAGACTACTGTTAAAAAATTTTCTCAGTTTTCCCCACGTCCACATAGCATTATATATCAGTGGGTTATGCTTTATTACGTGAGGTAAGTCATTTAGACGTTTCCCTAAGAAGTTAACAGGCTAAATGATGATCCTCTAAATTTGTGACACGCCATTTCCTCTCCAGCTTACGAGTCATCTGCTTTAGGGTACGTGTTTGAGAATTATACCACGGAGTCAGGTACTCCTGATTAGAGACCTTAGTTTTCACAGGAGCTACAGTATCCAGAGTCGTACGTAGTGAGGAGGTAAAATTATTAACAAGATGATCAACCTCTGTTGGGGTAGCGTTCAGATAGCTGCTCTGCTCTATGTTGGTACAGGGCATTGAAGATGATAACAGTGGGTGGATTATATTCTTAAACTTAGTTACAGTGCTTTCAGAAAGACATCTACTGTGATAAAGTCTACTCTCCACCGCTGTGTAATCAATTATTGTAAATGTAAATGTTATCAGGAAATGATCAGACAGGAGAGGGTTTTCAGGAAACACTGTTAAATGTTCAGTTTCTATGCCATATGTTAAAAACAAGGTCTAGAGTGTGATTAAAGTGGTGGGTGGGTTCTTTTACATTTTGAGAGAAGCCAATTGAGTCTAATAACAGATTAAATGCCATGTTGAGGCTGTCATTTTTAGCATCTACATGGATGTTAAAATCACCCACAATAATTATTTTATCTGAGCTCAGAACTAAATCAGATATAAAGTCTGAGACATCAGACAGAAACTCTGTGTAAGGCCCAGGTGGACGATAGATGATAACAAGTAAGACTGGTTTCTGAGGCTAAGCATCAGGCTTTCAAATGAATTAAAAGTCTGTCTTCGTCTTTCATTAATTAATAGGCTGGTGTGAAAAATTGCTGCCACACCGCCCCCTCGGCCTTCGAGGTTTCTGGTAGTTAGAATGACTCGGGGGTGTTGATTCATTTAAACTAACATAATCATCCTGCTGCAACCAGGTTTCTGTAAGGCAGAGTAAATCAATTTGTTGATCAATTATTAAGTCATGTACTAACAGAGACTTGGAGGAGAGAGACCTAATATTTAATAATCCACATTTCACTGTTTTACTCTTTGGTTCAGATGTGGATACTGTATTGTTCTTTCTTTGTGATTGTTTATGTTTAAGTTGTTTGTTGCTGGTTTTTAGTTTGTTTTTTGTCTGTTTGGGAGCTGACACAGTCTCTATGGAGATGGGTTTTTGGGTGGGTAGCAGGAGGAGAGAAGCTGCAGAGAGGCGTGTAAGACTGCAACTCTGCTTCCTGGTCCCAACTCTGGATAGTCAAATTTTGGGGGGTTTAATAAATTTGTCCATATTTCTAGAAATGAGAGCTGCTCCATCCAAAGTGGGATGGATGCCGTCTCTCCTAACAAGACCAGGTTTCCTCCAGAAGGTTTGCCAATTATCTATGAAGCCCACATCGTTTCTGGGACACCACCCAGACAGCCAGCAATTTAAGGAGAACATGCGGCTAAACATGTCACTCCTGGTCTGCTTCCCAGCAAAGCTGTGCATGCTTATTTGGGAGTGGAGGAAGCAACAACTACAACAATGTGGCCAACAGCTGTACAGTTTCTCTATGTCACCAATTTTTTCGAGATCTTACTTTTGGGATTGCCCTCATATGTGGTTTTTAAAGTATTCTAATCTGATTTTAGAGTGATGCTTTCTGCTCGTTTTGTTTTTATTCTGCTTCAGTTACTTTTTAATTTTATAGGTTTAGCTGCAGGTTTTTCTTTGATTCCTGGCAAATAAATCGCTGACCCACTTAAACCCGGATACAGACTTTGAGTCAGTTTCTGTCTGTGTGTGTTGAATTAGAATGAGATTAAAATGTTTTTAGAATAGCAAATAATTTCTGTAAGATTTCTAAAAGTTAACTTCATGAAAATGTGTTTTCAGGCTGCCTTGGGAGTGCAAACAAATCCTCAGAAGATCCACCAGCACCAGGTTCTGAGACAGGCCCAGAAGAATTACAAGTTCTAAGGAACGGTTCAGTGGTTTGATCCCCAGCTACTTCACACTGTTCATGGGCAAACTACTGAAACACAGATTCTCCGTGTGTGTGTGCCAGTTAGTTAGAAAGCACTGTGTACAAAGATGAAGGTGCACATAAAAGTTATCTGTGTGTGTGTGAGAGAATGGGTTCAACAATTAATAACACCGTTAATTTAAAAAAGAGTGGGTGGATTAGCTTGTTACATTGATTCAAGTAAAACCCCTAAAACAATCTGATGAAACTGTCTTAGATCAAACGTCCAGCACAGTTCACCCTCTGAAGTCTAACCTGCTGCTGGCATCAGAATTGTTTTTAAATATCTGTAATCCTTGAAGCATTATGTTGTGCTATGCTTTTGGAGAACTGCAAAGGGAACACTAATAATGTTGACTAAGGTTTGATTTAGGCTTCTGTGAGAAATCGTGGCTCAAGAGTTGGGTGTTCGTCTTGTAATCGGAAGGTTGCCTTTTCGAGCCCCGGCTCGGACAGTCTCGGTCGTTGTGACACTTCACCTACTGCCTACTGGTGTTGGCCAGAGGGGCCGATGGCGCGATATGGCAGCCTCGCCTTTGTCAGTCTGCCCCAGGGCAGCTGTGGCTACAACTGTGGTTTGCCTTCACCAGTGTGTGAATGTGAGAGTGAATGAATAGTGGAATTATAAAGCGCTTTGAGGGCATAATGCAATCCATTATTATTATTATTATAAGTCTTTGTCATTGTCAGCATTTATGCATATATAATTACCGTGTGTTCATGTCCCGGTGTTTGTATGTGGTGCTTTGTGCATTCCCTCGCATCCGTTCCAAGCATTCAGCTGGAAGCACTTGTTTGTTGTTTTGCTTGTTGTTTTAGTTTATTGTGTTTGGTGGTTATCCTGGATGGGGGTACGCTTGAGGGTTCGGTACCCTTGAATTTGCGTTTAAAGTTGCCTCGAGCCCGGTACACCACTGAAGACTAGACCGGTAAAGTTTTATTGTTTTTTGTAGCATTTCAGGCTGGGAGTTGCACATAGTAAACAAGTGGCACCAAACTCGGCAAGAGGTTTGAGACAATTTGTTAATGATGGTCTGTAGCTGAGGCGGATGGGTCGTTTTTAAGTTGGCATAATGTGTGTTGATGGATGCTAATGAGATCCTCGTGTGGTGAGTGTTTTGTGCTGTGACCTTTAGTGTTGTGGGGAATATGGCTACTGTGGTTGGATCACTTGTGAGTGGTGTTGGCCAGATGCTGAGCCACCCTTGATGTGATCATTGTGTGGCCATAGCTCTCCATTTTGTGGTTGGTCACTAGTATGCTTGCTTTACTTGCTTCTGTTAGCTTTTACTTTTATTCCAGGTTTGTGGGTCAAGGACCTGAAGGCTTCAGAGGGGTTTTAATAAATTTAGGGGTCCTAGAGGAACCCTTTTAAGGGAGGTGTTACGTCCCTCTGCAGCCTCTGATCTGCTCAGTGTGGTCAGCTGGTGCTAGTTGGCCACACCTAGTCAGGTGTGGATAAAAGCATACCTGAGACAAGCTTCCTGAAGAGCTCACTAGTCTTTGCCTTGGTGGTACCAGCTATTTTAGCTAACCTGCTATGCCATTTTAAGATAAAACCTCTTCTGACTAACACTCTGGTATTCATCTCCTTTTTTATGTTGCGACTTTTGAGCCGGGTCGTAACACAGCCTCCTAGAGTTTGAAGATATTTGTGAGGCTTTATATTAAGTCTATGATTTTTATTCCTTACTTTGACAGGATACTGATTGTTGTTCTCTGGCTGAACATTACAAAAGTTGCACTGAAAAAGTAGCTGTTGGAATTCAAAGTGCTGAACAGGCCAATCACAATCACAGTAAAAGGGATGTGATTGGCCTGTTAATGAGTTGAGTGAAGTTTGATGCATATGACTGTTTTTGTTTCGCTTAATACGTCTTATAATCCAGTTCTCCTTATGGTCCCAAAAATACGGTAATTACATGCTATTTTTATAGAGTTGTACTGTTTAAATGTAAGAATGTTTGTGGGATTTTTTTACATTGCACTTGTATTGAGCTACTCACTTTTTCTTGTGCTTCTGCTCATAACATTGTGTGTGTCTGTCATGTAAATTACGCCATGTAAATAATTGTTGTACAGTAAATATTTTTAAAGGCGCTGTTCAGCCAGTCGGCTTCTATGACTTTTCAGAATGAAAGTGTTTTCTGCTTGGAAATATGTCAGTTTGTTTTTCAAGTGTATAAGGCTACGTCCACACGTACACGGGTATTTTTGAAAATGGAGATTTTCCGTTTTCGTTTTAAAAAATAATCCCGTCCACACATAAACGCAGAAATGAAGGAAAATGCTGCTAAGAACATGTCAAAGCAGCAGGTGGCGCTAGATTCCTAACCATGTAGAAATGTTGGCCAACAGAAGTTTAGAAGCCTCGGTGGGAAATAGTAAACAAAGCTGGGGCATAGAAGCAGAACAGAGTCGTATGTGTGGAGGGACAGTAACTGTGTGTATATGTAAGCATTTAAACACTGCAGAGAGGACAATTAACAGTATTGTAGAAATTCATTTCACCGAAACAATAACGTGGCGCACAGTGTGACGTCAAAAAAGGCGCACATCTTTGACGCTGCGTTTTCTCCGTTTTCCTCGGCCACACGTAAACGCAAAAACGGAGTTTTCGAAAATATCCACCCTGGCAGGCGTTTTTAGAAATCTTCGTTTTCAGTGACCGAAAACGCCGTTTACGTGTGGACGAAAGGTGCAAACGCATAGAAAAATCTGCGTTTTCAAAAATACCCGGGTACGTGTGGATGTAGCCTGAACCTTGATTTCAGCCAGGGTGGCTGTGGCTACAATGTAGCTGCCATCACCAGTGTGTGAATGTGTGTGTGAATGGGTGGATGACTGGATATGTAAAGCGCTATGGGGTCCTTGGGGACTAGTGAAGCGCTATATAAATACAGGCCATTTACCATTTATTTTTTAAAATGTTTTTTTTTCTAAACCACATTTCTTGTATATTTTCAAAAATAGAATGTGGATCTTTTGCACCTTTTTCAATAAAGATACTTTTCTAAATAATTGCTCTGTGTTGTACATTTGTTTTGTGCAGAAGTAATGTTTATTAGTGAAACCATATTATCTTCAAACTGTCCATCATTACATCTGTTTGCTCTCCACCTTCAGCTTCTTGTGGATGCACCTGTAGATGGAGCACTGAGCTGTGATGCTGTGTGAAGCAGCAAAAGTAAAAACAAACAAACAGCGCGTTGTACAGCAAAGTGAGGAAATCCTTAGAGGAACATTTTAACTGTTGTTAATCTGCCATCATCACAGAGAGAAACAGAAAAAGTGATGGATGTTAAATTTAATCTCCCGTCACACTGAACGACCTTTATTACAAACTGCTGGGTAACAACAAAAATAACGTCAACATCAAATGTGGAACATCGCAGAAACAAAAGGACAGACAGGAAAAGGATGACACGAATTTAATAGAAAGATTTAAAAAAGTAACAGTATTATTTTTTTCATTTTAAAAATGACAAAATCAGGCTGATGTGGAGCTGGTTAAGAACTAAAATGAACCATCTTTGGCACAATACTCCCAGCAGTTTGATCAGCTGTAAAGACATCTTCACTGAATTTGGAGTTTAAACTCAAGGAAAAGAAAGACATCTTTAAGTGGTGTAAGGCCTCCAGACAGGCCAATAATTTCTTTTATTTTCTTTGTGAGAGAAAATGAAATGTTTTTTTCTGAAACTGATGTAACTTTGAGGCTAGTTTTGGTTTAGAGTAGCTGCCCATCTTTAATCAGTTCAGTTTAATTAGTAGTTTGTTTGTTGTTTTACCACAAATTAGTGTGAGTCCGTTTCGTGACCGACAGTTGAGATAACGGTAAACACTGGAGGAACTTTCACTGCTGGGGCGGCTGTGGCTCAGGAGGTAGAGCAGGTCATCTACTGATCAGAAGGTTGGTGGTTCCTCCGATGCATCAGCTGGCATCCATCAGAGTGTAAATGGTAGTTAGTAGGCACTTAGCAGCATAGAACACAGTGCTTGTGTTGCGTTTGAGAGTAGAAAGGTCCCATAGAAGAATCAGTCCATTTGCCATGTAGTTTTTTGTCTGAATCACTACAATCCATGACCTTACCATACACAGTTAAAGTGCGCCATCCTGTGGTACTTACTCCACACTCCTGCTATAGATGAATCATTCACTTTCAACTCACTGCACAGACAGTTATTTATTTTTTTAAAGTATTATAGCGTCAAACCTGGAGGCAGGCAAAATTACAGTTTTTACAGTTTTACTGAACAGTTCTGAATTTTAAAAAAATCTCGTTGAACCTCATACAAAGTGTGGACTTGCTGGCCACTTTATTAGGTACACCTCCTCAACTACTTGTTAATGCAAATTTCAGCCAATTACATTTCATGGATCTCAATGCAGTCAAGCATGTGCATGGTCAAGACAACCTGCTGAATTTCACAGCTAGCATCGGAATAAGGAAGAAAAAATATTTATGCAACTTTCTCTGCTAGGAAGGCAACAAGAAGTAAAATAACCTATTGTTACAACCAAAGTGTGCAGAAGAGCATCTAAGAACTTGAAGAAGCTGGGCCACAGCAGCAGAAGACCAGACTAAGTGCCACCCTGTCAGCTAAGAACAGGAAACAGACTGCACACACACACTCACCAAAACTGGACAATAGAAAGCTGCAAAAATGTTGCCTGGACTGATGAGTCTCAGTTTCTGCTGTCACATTTGAATACTTATCAATCTCTGACCAATCACAGACACGGACAGGTCTACTGATAGCAGAGCGACTGATTTTACACAGCAAGTAAAACTATGACTTTAGAAAAATATGAAGAGATAAAAAAATAAATAAATAAATAAATTTCCTAAATATGGGATAAATGAAGGTTTTCCTGTTATTTATATTACAAGTTAAAAGCAGCAGAGTGTGAGCTTTGAGTGCTTTGGTCAGTAAAACTGGAAAAGAGCTGCTGTGTTGGTGATACAGTTTAGCCTGAAGACAGAATTTCAGCTAACAGGAGAAAAGCAGGTGTGAAAATATTCTTTTTTTTAAATTGATGCTCTTCAGGAAAGTCTTTGGACCCTCCTTCTAGGATTTCACAGTAAGCTGTTGTGATCTCTATAATCTCTGGATCTCGTCCAGCCTGTAGTGATGGGATTTCCGGCTCTTTTTAGAGATCCGGCTCTTTCGGTTCGGCTCACTAAAAAGAGCCGGCTCTTTCGGCTCCGAACCGGCTCTTCAGGTTGTTTTGTTGCTTTAATTAATTTATTATTAACAATAATATAAAATTATGCACAAAAGGAATTACTAACGTAAAAACAAGTGGTTTTATTTATATATGTTTATATATAAATATATGCGGTGGCCCCTAGAGACAAAACACGTACAAACTCCAAAACACATTTCTAGCATGAACTGAACTTCCAAAGCAGAGCTACTAGATCACTTAAATTACACAATTGAAAGCATGTGTGTATTGTTTGTGTATTTATACACAGGCACTCATATATATATTCAAATAATTTAAAAAAAAGTTCATTTACCTGTTATTACCACACACCAAATCCGGTCGTTGGTACTTGCTGGCTTGTGTAGCCACAAGATAACAAAGGCTCAACACTGCGCCCAGCATCCTGGAGCACTTCTGTTGTCTTTTGTACGTGTTTTGAGTTTTTATGTGCTTCTGAGTTTTTTGTACGTGTTTTGGAGTTTTTACGTGTTTTGGAGTTTGTACGTGTTTTTACGTGTTTTGGAGTTTGTACATGCTTCAGAGTTCGTACGTGATTTGAAGTTTGTATGTGCTTTGTCTCTAGGGGCCACCGTAAATATACTTTTATTTATTCACTCCACATAAAATGTAATAAATAAATCATATAATACAAAAATCAACTATTCACATTTCAAGTTTTAACTATTTAAATTTTCAGCTTTTTCCTTTCACAAATTTAAAGTGAAAAGAACACAAAACACTGCAAACCACAACACAATTACATATAAATTATAATATGAAAACTAAAAGAACATGCATATTCTCTGTCATATGGACCTGCATGAATAAACTTTCTCAATCCTTTATCATCTGCAACCGAAAATAGTTGTGGATGATTACTATACCTTTCTAATGTTGTTGTCCCTGCCTCTCTTTCTCTCTCTCTGGCTCTGTTCCTGTGCTACTGAGTGTAACTACCGCCCCTCCCCCCTCTGCCCAGCGTAAAGCACAAGGCTCGCGTGCAGAGTGAAGCGGAAAAAAAGTGCGAGAGAGAGGCTGAGAGAAAGAAAAAAAAAAAAAAAACACGTGACGGCTCGCGATAAGGAGCCGGCTCGCGTCGTTCACGTCAAAGAGCCGGCTCCAAGAGCCATTTCGTTCGCGAACGACCCATCACTACCAGCCTGCCCCAGGTTAGGTCTTCAGTGTATGTTGGTGATGTGCACCAGTGAAAAGGGAACCTCCTTCATAACACTGAAAGCCACAGATCGTTCCTCCTAATACAGGTTCATGGTGTCGCTCACGCTGTAGCTTCCAGGTCAGGAACACTGAAACAGCTCAGAGTCAACAGGAGAGAAACGAGTTCAGACCTCGAAGGCTTTAATCTGTAATCTGTGGTTCTTACAGCGAGAGCTGGAGACGTGTGTTCACATGTTTCATGACACTCTGAGGAAGGACCGGCGCTGAAACATGTCTGTTTTCTTCTTACTGACCTTTTATATTAAACACTTTATGCTTGTAAGTGTGAGAGCTGAAGTTCTCATTCATGAGTTTGCATTTATGTCGTTATGCACTCATTAATAACCTGGATTGTTGAACATGTTGATGTTTTTTATGCAAAGCTTAACAGAACTAACACACACACACACACACACACACACTCTCTCTCCTCCCACTCGTGACTGAGGCTTGTTTCCTAAACTCACTCGACCAGAGTATCCGCTGCTGAGCGTCAGTAGCGTGATCGACGCAGCACAGAGGAACGTTTTTACTCCGCGTCATGTTTTCTTCTGTTTTTAAGGCAAAAACTCTGCAGCTTTTATTTTTGTGCCTCTTTCCTCTGACTGTGACTGCAGTAACAACAGGACATGAAAACGGTAAGAACACTAATGCTGAGACAGTAAAGCTCTTCTACTGATTTAACACAGCAGCGAGATGTATCCAAAAATGGTGAATTATCCCTTTAATGTTGGTGTTGATTCGTTTTCCCCACTCATCTTTAGATGGTTCAGAACTGTCAGTGATGAGGTAAACAACAACTAGATTTAAAGATACAAGTGTTGAGTGTTTCCTCACTGCGGCCCGAGCTGTCCCGTCACAGTGGAGAGAAACACTGAAATATCTGCTGAACAGCAATGAAGGAGACGTAATTACTGCTTCAAACAAATTCAGTTCTCAAATCACCACGATGTTGGTGTGAAAACTTAACAAAGACATTTCTTTCTACTAGATATCACTAAGAATTGGTCTTCTGGTATTAAACACAGAAGAAATCATTGGACAAATCGCAGGTCAATGAAGATGTTGCAGGTCATGCTCAGCACACTTCAGTTTAACAGCGTTCTACTCTGCAGAGGGAGGAGAGTGACAGCTTATCTTCCAGTGCTGCTGTTTGTTATCGTGATGACAGCAGAAGGAGTTCAGGCATGTCGGCTCGTCACAGGAAGCTCAAACACAGCAGCTGGTCTCTGAGTGGACTCTTCATCCTTTTCAGTCTGTGACATTCTCATTACCATCACTCAACACTGTGCCAAACCACCTCAGTGTGAGCTGAAGGCTAATGCCACTGGGAGGTCACTAAACCAGAAACCACCTTAAAATTCACCTGAATGCTGAAACATCACCCTCCTTGTGCTGTAGCTTCATGCTGTGTTCACAGGTGCAGCTCCGAAGCCGTTTGTTGGGATCCTGAACATCACGGAGTACAGGGTGCAGCTGAGGTGTGAGGTCAGAGGTGCGTCTCCGAAGCCTAGAGTGGAGTGGAGGGACAGCCATGGAAACATCCTTCCTGCTGAGCAGCCACAGGTGTCACACAGAGACGGCCGCTATGACATCACCCTCCTCACCACGGTGACCAGGACAAACACCAACATCTTCCACTGTGTAGCCACACAGGAGGAGATGGGCCATGTGACTGAAGAAGAGATCCACGTTCCAGGTGAGGCCACAGACTCTGATTTGATTGCTAAAGGTTGTAATTAGTGTGTTTACAAACGTATATCTTTGTAACAGCAGGCTTCTGTAATGTGTTTCAGATCAGCTGTTCGAGTCCTGCGATGGAGTCGGTGTGATCGTTTCTGTATTTGCTTCTGGATTCTCTGTCGCTGTGTTTGCGTCTCTGTTGCTGTTCTCAGCTTGTATTAAATGTTGTTGATAACAGACAGCAGATACTTTCATCTGCCTTTTTTATTCTCTGCTCTTCTGTTTCCTCTGGTTTTAAGGCTGATATGTTATTTATACCAACATTGTATTAATGAAAAATAAAGTTGGGTAAATGATGACTCAGTGGATAATGTGGATATGGATGTGGATAAGGTTTTAAAACATGCTAAACTGCTTTAAAAGTGTTTAAACATCACGGTTCACATTGAAGCACATTCATGTTTTTATCCCCACTGGATACAAATTGAGGCTCTGCCCTTTATCTGCTCATTATTATGATGAATCCTGATATCAGAGCTGTATTTATAATGGCCAGATGCAGGGTGGTGGACTGATCCCCGGTGGCTAAAACTGGTTTTTGGTATACGAATATCACCTCTCTGATTGGGAGGGAGCCTGGGCTCGCCTCAAGGCTTGGGTTCAGGAACTCTCTGGAGTGAAAGGGTGGGGGAGGGCGTTCTTGTATCACCCTGGTTAGGTGCATGTGAGCTGGGGTTTTCCTACAGGTTATACTGGAGGTCCTGAGTGTCACATATAATTATGCACATGAAAATCAGCTCCGAGTACTTGACCTGCTTGGAGTTCCTGGTGGATGCTTGAAGGTGGTGCAGCTGGAGAGTCTTATTTTTACTACTTCTTGTAGGTACTGGCAGTGAGAGCTGGGTGTTTTATTGCTGAGCTAACCGCAGCTTTTCCATAAAGAACGCCGTGTTTGAGCATAAGGCGGTCGACACAGTCAGTCACGGTTGATGATCAGAGTTTGTAATCAGAACAGTTTCTTCTTACTAAACGCAGAATCCAGCACATGTGATACATGAAACTTTTAATAACTTGTTGCTTGTCAGTAATGGAAGCTGTGATGATGAAGAGGGAACTGCTGCCAGGTCCAGTTTCATTGAACAGCCAAGTTCAATAAAAGTACTAAAACACTGCCTTCATGTTACATTCGGTTGTAATCCCTGTGTAGATGCTGACAGTTACCCGCATCACTGCTCAGGCCTTTAAATTCAGCTGTGATATTTAAATGAGTCAAATGTTTAACATAGTCGTAAATGAGAGTGTCGGCCTGATCCTCTGAGCTCATTAACAGCTGTTTACTCAGAGAGACGTGGTTCCTCACAGGACAGCCACCACAAACGGGATTATAAAAAATATTATGCATCACTGAAGATTAAATATTACATATTATTGTCTGCTAACAGTGAGGATCTAGATGATAAATATAGGAAAAAATTCTGAGAAATAAGCTTCCTACAAAAGGTATCAGGGTGAGGGGTTCAGTCATTCTGGAGTAATCAGTCCTACAGATTGAAAGAAGTCAGTTGAGGTGACATCTGACGAACCCCCTCCCTCGCAAAACACCCACACAAACACACCCACCCACACCCTGCATGTTTTGTGGGTGAGGCTGGAGCCTCCGGGGCAGACGCAGTGTTGATTATGTCTCTTAGCTGGCGTGAGAAAGTCTCTGTGTCCTTCCAGAAGAGTCTGTGGGATATTTTGTGATGACATCCAGCAGAGATGGAGGCTGTTTATAATGGAGTGTGATGATATACAATAAATAAAAACACAGTATTTACCCACAGGAGCTGTGTGAATCCTGAGCGTGTTTTCAACATGCTAACTATGCTAAATCTTTGATCACTGTTGTGCATGTTTCTCATCTTTAATAATCAAACCTAGAAGTGAAAGGCCAGCCTCTGAAATATGAGAACTGTGTTTAAAACTGTCTGTAATTCTAAAACGGTTCAGACTTAAGCTGCTTAAGTAATGAGGCGGCTCATCTGCTGCGTCAGCCTCTTATAACTGTCCACATTACAAAAACTTGCAGGGACGACTCTTTGGGCCACGAGTCGCTGCTCGTTTGAACACTTTTGTCAGACAAACAGCAGCAAAGTGAGAAACAGCAGCAGGCCACACAGCTCCACAGCTGTGGATGATTCAGGACACAAAGCACCTGTGGATCTTTTCTCGCCTGCTGAGGTCCTAATTAAACACAGCGTTCAGTGTTACATGTTTTCTGTGGGGTGAGCGGTGTGCACTGCAACAAAAAGAAAATGAGCTTTCTGTTTGTTTGTTTTTTAATTCATATTTTTATTAAGGTTTCAAAAGCAGGCATTCACAGTATGTACATCATGTAAGCATTCTTCATACTTAGGTTATCTGCCTTAAATACTGAAATAGTATTTTAATTTACATCCAAGTCATAAGGGAAGAATACTTACAACGATAGAAGTAATTGAAACCATCACATAATCCGAAAATCAAAAAACAAAAAACAAAACTAACAAACCTAAGAAAGAGAAAAAAACAAAAAAAACAAAAAACACGGATGTGTTGGTATGGGGTGATCCTATAAATATATATACATACATCATAATTATTGGTTTGTAATAGTAAAATCTGGCCTATGAGGCGTGATATATTTAACCCAGTTTTCCCAATATGATGTAAATTTCTCCAGCTTGTGGTTAACAGAAGCTGTTATCTTTTCCATGTTATAAATTTCCATTGTGATTTCCATCCATGTACTTATGTTTGGGCTCTCTGGGGATAACCATTTTCTGGTGATATTCTTTTTACAGGCCACCAATAAAATATTTATTAAATGTTTATCATATTTAGGCCATTCCTGAGGTATATATCCAAAGAACATAGTCTTACTCTCGAGAGGTATTTCACGTTTAAAGATATCCTGTAAGGCATTATGTATTTCTCTCCAATAATCCCTCAAGATTGAGCAGTCCCAGAAAATATGGTAATGATTTGCACTTTGATTTCCACAGTTCCTCCAACAAGCAGGGGGGTTATCATCATAATGAGACTTCTGAGAAGGTGTTATAAAGTATCTAATTAGGCACTTCCAGCCAAATTCCCTCCACTTTTGTGAGCTGGTACACATCCACTGATATCTCCATATTGCCGTCCATTCTTCCTCTAATATTTTTATCCCTCCTTCCTTCTCCCATTTTGTTCTAATATATGAAGTCGAATGTGGTTTCAAATCCATTAGACCCTTATAGAGACATGATACAATTCTATCAATAGTTTCTGAGTTATAGCTTTTTATAAACAGTTCCATCAAGCGTGTGTTTATCATTGTTACGTTTCTCATCTTCGTGTCGGCATAGTGCCTTAACTGCAGATATCGATAGAAGTCTTCTTTTTCTAATGAAAATGTTTTTCTAAGCATGTCAAAGCTGAACAATTTTCCATCCTTCATTATACTGCACAGGGCTGTTATGCCCTTACCTGTCCAGTCCTTGAATCTAGAATCCAGTTCATTAGGTTTGAACTCTGAGTCGTAAGCACACCATTTAAGAACTGTAATATTGGTCTCGAGTTTATATTCCTTTATAATAGTTCTCCATGTTTTAAGGGTCCTTTTCACCCACATGTTATCAGTATTTTTTATATAGGTTTGTAAGTTATTGTCAGCTACAGTTGCCTGAATAGGTATAGACAGCATTTGTTCCTCAATGGTTTTCCATTGGGCAGTGTATGATTGGTTGAAAATGAGCTTTCTGAACACTAAAACACGACCACACGACCCTGCTGTGAGAGTCTAATCCTGCTGACTCCACTTCAGGCTGCAGCTGGTCTGACTCAGTGTTCCTGGTTTAAGTGACCGTTCAGGTCTCAACATCTGCAGAGCAGGTAAAGGCTGATGTTAGAGTCCAGCAGCAGGATGAGATCCTTCCTTGGAAGCAGCTGAGTGTGGAGAGGAGATTTATGCAAACCAGCTGAAGGTAAAACAGTGTTCAGTTTGAGGGTGACCTTGGGGTCCTTAGGGACTAGTAGAGCGCTATACAGGCCATTTACCATAAACTGCACATGCTTACAGCCACCACTGCCACTGTGCACTCCTAGTAAATGTGATGCAGAGATTTCACCTCCTAACCAGCTGCTGCCGTTCGGATCACGGGGACGAACTGACTTTATTCAGCATCATGTTTTTAGCGGAGCTTTTATCTTTGTTCGTCTTTCCTCTGATGATGTTTGCAGTAACAGCAGGACATCAAAACGGTAGGAAATCATCAATAACTCTGATCATTTCTCACAGAGTCTCCCTGATTCTGTGCTCTGACCTCCTTTATAATTTATACCAGCTGTACATGTCTCCAATACCTTGAATCCAGACTATTGTCTCCCATTCATGTAATTAAAATGTGATGGCGTGCTGTGAACTGCCTGCTCTCACAGCAGTTTGTGGATCCAGCTGCTCCAGATGTGAACTGACCAAGTGAAAAAACTCACCTACAGTCAAAGACACCGGACATAATCTATGAGCTCTCTTTTTGTTTTTGAGATTTGGTTTGTGTATAATGTCAGACGTTTGTTCTAACATTTGTTTTATGATGAAAGTTTTCTTTAAGGACTTGATTCTGTGATCGTTCCCAAAGATGTGACGGGATTATTTACATTCATTTCATGTTCTTCTGTTAAGATCGGTGGATTTAAACAAGTATAAGAAAAGAATTCAAACTTTAATCTCAAGTATATAATGTACCTAATAAAGTGACTCACTGGACACTTTATTAAGTGCATTGTTCAGCTCTCACTCAATTCTCAAATCACGTTAGCCTTTCTCATTGTTTCCACACACGTCACTGCACCTTGAGGTGGCTGTTGTTGTGATTTTATATAAATAAAATTGAATTGAATGAACTTCTCATTAGAAACAGATCCTGATCCATCACGTTCCTGAATACTTACCAGCATCACATTTGTGCTTCCAGTCAAATCACATCAGTGTGACGCTGAAACTGCCTCTCAGGACAAAGCAACATGAACACGTTTATAATAATGTCACACTATTAAGCATCATTAAGGTCATTCATTGTTTATACAGCATACTCCTCTGTAGCATGTCATTATGAATACAGATTGTTTTCTGACTATGATCATTACCACAGATGAATAATCACATCTGTAATTAGAGGTGACATACTAAGAAGGAGGAGTGATTTATAGATGAATTGGCAGAGGTGGGACCAAGTCATTGTTTTGCAAGTCTCAAGTAAGTCTCAAGTCTTTATCCTCAAGTCACAAGTCAAGTCTCAAGTCACTGGTGTAAACGTCCGAGTAAAGTCTCAAGTCTGAAACTTTGAATTTCAAGTCCTTTCGAGTCTTTAAAAAACAAAAACAACAAAAAAAAAGTTGCAGTTATATGTAAATGTAAATATTAGACCATGTGATTTTTAAATCTGTTTTTCTCAACACATGACGAAATAGTGAACTTAGAAAATATACACAAATTGTGAAATTGCACCTCTTTAAAATGCAGCTCAATTAAACCTAGCTCCTAGAATAAGTTTCACCGACAGTTCTGAGATAAGCTGCATGTTATTCTTGGATGCGCTTGTAGGACCGGCTTTAAAATAGCATGACAAAAAAATTATACACATTAAAACCAGACAGTACCATCAATGTAGCCTGGACAACATTTGCTAGTTAGATGAAGTCAGCTATCCAATCGTAGCAAAAGAGAACCTACCGTTCTTTATGCAACTTCAGCTGTCGGACAAAGTTGAAGTTGTTCCATCTCTGTCTGGGATTCTCTGCTTGCATGTTTTGCATATTGCATTTCATTTTTTTGTTGACTACTTCATAGTTTATGTACCTGAAAAAAATAACTCCTTGCAGCATTTTTGAGCGTTTTTTTTTCTTCTTAAAAAAAATCTGGTTAATTTGATTGGCTGTGCTACAGCTCACCCACACATACGTACGGAGTGTGGTTGGAATAAATGAATGAATGAATTGAATTAATGGTGCACATTTTCTATATAACTCATTCACTGCCATTGACGTCTATAGACGTCAATTACGTTTTTCAATGGGAGGGGCTAGAATACAACCTCGGGCAGCTTGTCAGTGAACATCAGGCTGCTTGAAATGTATTTTTCACAAAAAGCTCGTTTTCTCCCTTTTTGTGGTCAAAACAGGCATTTTTGGTGGAACCCACCTCTCTTCTACAGCTGATTACTAAAGAATGGAAAATGGTAGAAACAAGCTTTTTTTTTGGATGGAAGAAGAGAGTCTGTTCTTCATTTTGGTTGGTTCAGCGTTTATATGATCATAACACACAGTTTCCTGTGGCTCTTCAAAAATGAGTAAAAATGCTCAAAAACCCTGGCAGTGAATGAGATAATATGTGTGTTAAATTTTAGAGATGGGGGTGAAATATCAAGTCTTTTCAAGTAAACCGGTTCAAGTCCAATTCAAGTCCCAGGTCACTGGTGTAAAAGTCCAAGTCACAGTCTTAGAATATTTTTTCAAGTCAAGTCTAAAGTCATAAAATTAATGACTCGCGTCTGACTCGAGTCCAAGTCATGTGACTCGAGTCCACACCTCTGTGAATTGGTGAATGATGAATTAAGCACTTTCTAATAGCTTACTAATAACTTAATGATACTTAATGATGCTTAATAGAGAGACATTATTAAAGTGCTGCTGACACGTTCTCAGAAGAGGTGCAGCTGCAAAAAATAGAAACACAGACTCTCAGTCTTGTGTCACAGGTGCCTGACATGGCACTGTAATTACACATGAGCATATGCTATATGCTATATATATATTCACCTACCACTTTATTAGGTACACCTGGCATGTGTTGGGTAGCACCCATTTTTGCTTTTCAGAGTTTGATTCATTCTTTGTGTCACAGATTCAGAACAAACTGCTCATTGGTTTCCAGTTTAGAAATGAAGAAATGTTTATAGTTTAACTGCATACAACATCTGTGTATTAATATAAAATAGAAAACATTTTCTTAAATGAAAAAATATATAAATGATCTCATGTACAGTCAAAGGTCAAAGTCAAATAAAATAATATATCTTCAATCTGAACTAAGGCATAAAAAATGTAGCTTGACTCTTCTTAGAAAGCTTGCTGACATTAAGAGGAGTCAAGTACTATTAATTTATAATAATATTTCAGTATCCACTTTAACCACCCTCAGCTCAGTGTCTCAGAGTCGTCTGTCTACATTTTTACTGGCTTTTAAAACCAAACTTTTATTTTATATTTTCAAATATTCACGCAGTTTGATCAATAAAATATTTTAACAAATTTCACTTTTAATCTAAAAAATGGTATGAAAGACAAATATAGTCTAGTGCACCTCATGGCCCCCTTTAGACTCGCCCCTGTTCTCCATGTAAAACAGGACGGCTGCTGTCGGCGAGCTGCATCATTTAAACGTCTCAAAGACTGAGGGAACAGGTCATCTGCAGATGTGTGTAAAACAAACATCGGAGGATGGAGCAGCGACAAAGTTTGCTTTTCTGCATGTTAGAGTTTGATGATCAGGAGCTTTGATGAAGGACTTTAAAGGTTTTAATGTTGATCACAGAACAGATTTGTATCTTTAAATCAGCCTGAGCTCTTCGTCTCAGTCTTCACTGTGTGTAAATTCCACGTTAAACTATCGCAGCCTCATCATCACTGCTACTGCTTATCAGTGTTTCTGTTTATAAGTGGAGGCTGTTTGGCTTTGATGTTGTCAGACCTTTTTCTGACAAGCTGCCCAAAAATATGTTTGCAGGTCTGTTTTTTAGTCACAAATACGGATTAAACACTCGTTACAGATCCGAGCAATAAACAAAGCATCGAAAGAATTCATGTTGACAATTTTTTAATGAATTTACAGTTTTTCTTGATTGACTTGCCTGCTGCATGACAGCAAAGTCCAGATTTTCCAAACAGTTAAGACACAGGCACAAACTCATCATCAAGGTGACACATTTGGTTTGCAAAAGATGTTTTTGACTGAAAAAACAAACTGTTGTGATGAGCTGTGAGACTCAGACGAGTGGATCAACACACTAGCAGATGTCTTCAGCAGTGAAGCCTGTGCAGGAACAATATGAGTGTGTGTGATGTGCTGGAGGAATGTGATGTTTTAAAACTTATCTCTGAATGATCTGCATTTGTTCTGTGTTTAAACATAATGATTTAAATATGTTTCATTCTTCAGGGCGAGGAACCGTCGTGGTGGCTGTATCTGAAGGAAACTACATCATCTTGCCGTGCTCGCTCAGCTCCCAGGAGAGCCTCGTACGAACACGCTTTCACTGGAAGAAAGACGATGAGCGGGAGGTGTTTGTGTACGACGCCGGCCTCCATCATAATAACAGACGTTCAGGTCAAGACGAGCACTTCAGAGGACGCGTGTCACACTTTTCAGACCAGCTGAAGTTTGGTAACGCCTCCATCATCCTCAGAAACACCAAGGTGGCCGACAGTGGAGACTACACCTGTGATTTTCCATTTCATCAGCCGGACAGAGAAACATTTAACGTCACCCTGGTTGTTGGTGAGTCTTTCATTTCTGCAATCATCCTAAGAAGTTATTCCAACCTTGAACAGTATGGAGTGTCCACTTTCTCCTGCTGTGTTCACAGGTGCAGCTCCGAAGCCGTTTGTTGGGATCCTGAACATCAGCGAGGTCGGGGTGCAGCTGAAGTGTGAGGTCAGAGGTGCTTCTCCAAAGCTGAGAGTAGAGTGGAGGGACAGCGATGGGAACATCCTTCCTGCTGAGGAGCCACAGGTGTCACACAGAGACGGCCGCTATGACATCACCCTCCTCACCACGGTGACCAGGACAAACACAAACCACTTCCTCTGTGCAGCCACGCAGGAGGAGCTCAGCCACCGAGCTGCTGACGAGATCTTTGTTCCAGGTTTGATTCCCGCTCATCATGTTTCAGTCTGTGATGCTGATGTTTGTATGTTTTAAACAATGCTGTGAAAAAGTATTTATCTTCCTTCCTGATTTCATTGTTTTTTGCATATTTGTCACATTTAGATGTTTCAGATCATCAAACAAATATAAATAACAAAGTAATACAAAAGGCAGTTTTTAGATTATTTATCCAAACACAGACACACACTGTGATTAGGCAAATCTTTTGGAAAGCTGAGTTTAATTTTCCTATTTTAAGCATTAATGCTGCCAGAGCTGAAAACCAGAAATGAATAAAAAAAGACAAAAAACTTTTCTGAAAAAGTGAATTAGACCAAAATCTGACAAAGCAGCGCGTCATGAAAGAGAAGCTGAGACAAGTCAGTGACATCTATCGGTGATGTTTGGGTACAAACTCGTGTTTAAGGCTTTATGGCTCACACAGAGAGTCATTATCTACAAACAGACAGGAGTTGGAAAAGTGGTGAAGCAGGAGTAGCCGACCTTACAAAGTTACACTGAGAGCACATCGGTGGCTCATCCAGGAGGTCAGTAAAGAACCCAGAACAACAGGCAGCTTGTGTCAGTTTAGGAGAACAGACCAGAAAATCCTCCACACTGGTGTGACGCACTGTTCATCAGTTATCACAGACGCCTGAGCGCTGCAGAGGGAAATACAAGCACCTGTTTTCACACAGGTTAAAGGTCAGGGTAGGACGTTTTTGTTCCTTTAATAAATAAAAACATCACTTAAAAAATCTTATTTTCTGTTTACTTGGCTTATAAAATAAAACATCAGGAAGGAAAAAAAACGTTTTCACAGACGTGTTTGTATTTTTTCATTGATCACAGACGCTGATCTTATTTCTGTGGGTTGAAACTAAACCTGACCTTTAGTGTAACAGCTGGATTGTGTCGTGTGTTTCAGCCCAGCTGTTTGAGTCCTGCCGTGGAGACACCGTGCTCATAGTTTCATTTGTTTCTGGGATTCTTTCTGCGCTCGTCGTTTTGTCTCTCTGTGTGTGTTTCATCTACACTACAGCGTAACTCGCCTTTAAAGGTACGTTTGAACATATTCACACCTGTGGACCTCGTCAAGAATGATGCAGTAACAAATAATAGAGACATGAATGAATAAATGACCAGAGAAAGAAAAGCTGACCTCAAGCTATCAAACAAAAGTCACACTGAGTTTGTTTATTTTGTTTTTTAATGTCCAAAAAGTATCAGATGAGGGAACGGTGAGGGAACGGTTAGGGAACAGTGAGGGAACGGTTAGCGAACAGTGAGGGAACGGTGAGGGAACAGTGAGGGAACGGTTAGCGAACAGTGAGGGAACGGTGAGGGAACAGTGAGGGAACGGTTAGGGAATGGTTAGGGAACGGTGAGGGAACAGTGAGGGAACAGTGAGGGAACGGCGAGGGAACGGTTAGGGAACAGTGAGGGAACGGTGAGGGAACGGTTAGGGAACAGTGAGGGAACAGTGAGGGAACGGTTAGCGAACAGTGAGGGAACGGTGAGGGAACAGTGAGGGAATGGTTAGAGAATGGTTAGGGAACGGTGAGGGAACAGTGAGGGAACGGTTAGGGAACAGTGAGGGAACGGTGAGGGAACGGTTAGGGAACAGTGAGGGAACAGTGAGGGAACGGTTAGCAAACAGTGAGGGAACGGTGAGGGAACAGTGAGGGAACGGTTAGGGAATGGTTAGGGAATGGTTAGGGAACGGTGAGGGAACGGTGAGGGAATGGTGTGCAGAGTTCCTGTTTGAAGTACAGATGTATTCATGATAACATGTTTTTATTCTGACCAACAGAATTTATTGTGTTTTGTTGTTTTAACATAATAAAAATTCTCATCTTCACAGGACCAACATTCTTCATGTGTATGTGTGTGATTTTAAAAGCAGACTTTATGTAATAAGTACTTTTATTTCCTTTTTGCAGCTTCTCAGTGAAACCAGAGACACGATGTTTCTGTGAAGCTGATTTACAGCAGACTCCAGGCTCCAGAACAAAGTTACTGAGGAAAACAGATTCATACCTCAGTGAACTGAAATACTGAAATCCTACGTTTCCTTTGTCTTTATGTTGATCCAGCTTATTACAGGGAAGGAAATACTCTTGCTTTAATTTATGCCATCTTTTTTAATTGCATTGAGAAGCAGTGCTTTCTATGATGATCATGAAATGTGAAAACAGACACTGCATTTGACATGTTGTTATCAGGAAGTGAACTGTGAAGCACGCGAAAGTGCAGCTGGTTTTAATTCTGTTCGGTCCTGTTACAGGACGTCTGTGAATGTTTTTAGTGTTTGTGCTCCCAGAACTACTGCTCTCATTATTATTATTATTGTATGTTTCATGTCTGCAGACAGACGGTCTCGGTCATTAGTCACACAGAAGATCGTTTCACAGGTCGTCCCATCTCAAATCAAACAAACAAACAAACAAACAATTTGAAAACATGAACGTTGTGCTGTTTATAGACGTGTCTGGGTCTATGTTGAATTGCCTTTTTAAAATTCTGTCACTATAAAAACTGTTCAAGATCCTTTAAATTTAATATCTGATGCAACGACTGGAGCCCCACTCCTAAAGATCCATATTCACAGAGCCATGTTTACAAATGTGCACATATACAGTAACTAACTGTGGCTGTGTGCAAAATGTACCTCTGCTGTGTAATGTACAACCTTCTTTTCAAAGCACGTGTTAGAGGCTTCCTCCTCATCATCATCATTGCCCCTCCCACCTCCCATCCTCTGCCCAGTGTTTTTCTGATGAAGGCAACGAGCAGAAACATGTCGATTGAGTAATTCAGTCGTTCTTGTTCCCACGATGCTGCTCGAGCTTCACCTTCTTTAGGCTATAGCTCTTCTCCATGCACCTTGAGTAATAAGTGAAGTTGTGCCAGAGATCTTTGTGTTGCCACGGATGTCGTCCTGATCACATCAGCTCCAGTTTTATGTTTTTACAGAGAAACAGACGCTCAGAGCTCCACACGCAAGCTTGATGTGGTCCAAGGATGAGCGAAGTCCCTGTTTTTTACTGTTATTTAGTCTGTGCTGATACTTTCGCTTCCACTCTGTGGAGGCTTGATGCTCAGGACTTTTAAACATTAGTTTTCTCCTTTTTGTTGGTGAAATGAATGAATGAACTTTCTTGTGGGACAACTAGTGCCTTCATGCTCATGAAAAAACATGAAACATTGTCTCAACTTAAAAATAAAACCTTTTCTAAACTCTGTCTTTTCGTTTTTACAGTTAGTTTCCCTTCTTGTTGATGATGTTTCTGTTAGAACAAAGAGCTGTGTCAGCTTTTTTAGCGTCTGTTCTTAAATGCTGAATATTATTCCATCTTTCATCCTGCAGTCAGCTGTAAAACATCTCAACTCTACATCACAGGCTGACTAAATGTTGCTTTTTTCGCTTTATTTAGAGTTTGATTTTACTCAGACTTCTGCACATCACTCAATGAATTTATGAATATTAAATGCAGTGCTTTTCTGGCGCCCTCTAGTGTCCAAAACTCCAGCATGCAGCAAACAGCAATGAGCTAATGAATTAAATGCAGCCTTTACTGGTCCATTAGAAAGACTTGAAGTCTCCTTCTCTCTGTGAGTTGTGCTGGCCTGTGTCCTGCGGTCCTCCTTGCAGGCTGTCCTATCCCTTCACCTGGCTCTCTGGTTTGGGGTGGGTGCCTCTTTCTTCCAGGATTGTTGGGGGTCCGGGAGTCTGGGGCTCGGGTATCCTGCGCCTTTGGGGGTGGGCCTTGGCACCTGGGTTGTGCTGGCTGGTGCCCTACCTGGCCTTCGGGTCTGTTCACTGTCCCTTGGTGTCTGCGGTGTTCGAGGCCCTTCTCTCTGGGTGCCCTTACTACGTCTGTGGGGTGGGGATGTGCTTGTTGGCTTATACTTGATCTCTGTGGTGACTTTAGACACTGGTGCAGACTTTCATTGTTTCTCAGAAAAAACAGAGACATCTGGTCTTCTTGGCTTTGTGGTCTTTGCTATTGGTCACGACCAATCTGGGGCTTCTGGGCTTTATGGTGTTTGTGTTCCAGTGATTTGGGCGAGCTTGATCGGGGTGGAGTTGTTCATGCAGGACAAGTTACCACACTACCAGGTGTTACACCAGTGTACTGTATAAAGAGCTAAGAGAAAAAAAATGGAGAGGTGGCGAATGATGCTTTAAAATAACATTGATTGTCAGACGCCCCAACCTATTACTGTCATGTGAGCCGAGCGCTGCTCACTCTTAAATTCTTTTCTGCATCCCCCCCCCCCCCCCCCCCCCACACACACACACACAAAAGAATAAAGTACTATAAATGAAATGTGTATTTTTATTCTTTCCACCTTCTTACATTTTTTTTGCCTTAGTGTGGGAGACACGTGGAGCTTGAGTTCTTCATTACCTCAAAATCATCCTTGATTTTATTCAGCTGAGTTTAAATAATGACTTTGATAATGACAGCGTCGGGCTGCTATCTGAATGTAACAGTAACAGAATCATGTTTCAGCAGCTTTCATTCGGCCGTCCACATGTTGGTCAGATATTTAAGATATTTGTGGTTTTTGTTTGTGGTTTTGGAAGGATGAGGACTGGAGGTGGACTCTGATCAGAACCTGTACAGGTATAAATCTTCTCTGGACTCATGCCTTCTGTGTTTATTGGGCGGCGCCCTGCATTAATTCTTGCAACGGGCCTGCGCATGTTTAAACGTGACATGCCCACAGTGAACTAGGAAATGTGATGCTGTTTTGTTTCGGTGAACTGCACTTCTCTGGAAACAGGCGGTTTTTGCATGTTCCTCTGTCATCCAACCAGCTCGACCGACGGACAGGATGTAACAGCTGTAACGTGATGCATGCATGAAAAATGTGAAGTAATGAAAGGTTGACTCCATGTGTGACGATGGTCTGCACTGCATAGATTTTTCTCTCCAGTCTGTTAAGGCAGAGTTTCTCTCTCACACACACACACACACACACACACACACACACACACACACACACACACACACACACACACACACCAGGGAAGACCTGCTCACATTCCTGCTCCAGCCTGAGTCACACTGGACTCAACGACTCGTGAACTCCTGGGATCTTTTTGGATTTCATTTTTGGGGGATTTGCAGGAAGTGCTCACTCACTTTTAGAGATTTAAGCTGCTGCTGTTTGGATCGCAGGGAGGAACAGACTTTATTCAGCAACATGTTTTTATCGGAGCTTTTATCTCTGAGCCTCTTCCCTCTGACGGTGTCTGCGGTAACAGCAGGACATGAAAACGGTAAGAAATCATCAGTAACTGTGATCACAGCGTCTCCCTGAGAGTTTGCTCCGACCTCCTTTTAAGTGAACAAACTCAGAGCTTCACAGCAACTGTTCAAACTCACCTGCAGTCAAAGACACAAGCCTTCCTGCCTTTTTGTTACGGTGTAAATATTAATTAAAAAATTATATTTATAGTCACATATAATAAATGCTCACTTCAGAGAGAAGGGAAGAATGAGTCTTAGTCTAAGTTTGTCTGTTTTATATTCCACTTTTAAAATTCAATTTTATTTAATTCAATAAAAGGTCAGATGAACAGAATCAAATTTTGGGATTTACTTACCTGAATAATTGCATTAAAACATCCAGTGAGCTGCAGTTGTCTGGGTGCCTTCATGATGTCAGAGAAGAATGGCGAGGAAGGCAACTCTAATAACCTCTCGTTACAACTAAAGTGGGCAGAAGAGCATCTCTGAACACACTTTGGACCTTGTAGATGGTCTGCAGCAGCAGAGGACCACACTGGGCCCGCTGTCAGCAAAGAACAGGAAACTGAGGCTAAACTGAGCAAACGGCAGAATAGAAAAACGTTGCCTGGTGTGATGAGACTTTATTTCTGCTGCCATGTTTAGATGGCAGGTCAGAATATGGCGTAAATAAAAGAAAGCATGGCTCCATCCTTCCTGGTATCGTTCCAGCTGCTGGTGGTGTGGGTCTCTGTACCAGCGAAGTCCACGCTGCCTACCTGAGTTTTGTTGCTGACCGTGTTTATCGATGAATGACTACAGTGCACCATCTCCTGATGGCTGCTTGAACAGGACAGCACTTAAGGCTTAAAGAAGCTTAAACCATCTCCAACTGGTTTCTCGAACATGACGATAAGATCAGTGTACTCGAATGACCTCCACAGTCACCAGATCTCAGTCCAGCAGAGCACCTTTGGGCTGTGGTATAATAGGAGATTCACATCATGTAAGAAAAGCTGACAAAGCTGCAGCAGCTGTGTGATGCTAACACGTCAACATGGACCAGAACCTCTGAGAAGTTAGCTTGTTGACTCTGCGCCATTAACAGCTCTGAAGGTAAAGACGGTCCAACTGAATAAGAGCAAGGTTTCCCTGATAAAGCTGCTGTAGGAGGCATGCATGCTTTGTGGATTGCTAATGTTTGGTTTCTATGTTTGGTTGTGGGGTGTGTGCTCCACAGGTAAAGGTGATCACACTCGCCTGTTCACTTCACCTGGGGTTGGACGAACATGAAGTGAGCACAGGAGGAGTCTGTGTGCTTGATGGTTTTCCTGTCCTGGTGTTTGGCATGTTTGAAATAAACAGGAGTGCATCCAGTTTATTTTTCCACTCATGCGAACTTCCTTAAATGATTTGGTCATGTGACTCAAATGCTGAATAAAACTGTTTTCTAACTCGGTTATAAACTGTTGTTTCAGTTGAGATGACGTGTTTACGAGCTATTTATTTTAGATTTAGCTCTGTATTATTCATGTTTTGTTCTCATGAGGTTTAAACTGTGATTCATTCTTTAGGAACCGTCGTGGTGGTGGCATCTGAAGGAAGTTACATCATCTTGCCGTGCTCGCTCAGCTCCCAGGAGAGCCTCGAACGAACGCGCTTTGATTGGAGGAAAAGCGACGACAGGGAGGTGTTTGTGTACGACGCTGGACTTCATTACAACAACGGCCTGCGAGGTCAAGACGAGCACTTCAGAGGACGCGTGTCACACTTTTCAGACCAGCTGAAGTTTGGTAACGCCTCCATCATCATCAGAAACACCACGGTGGCCGACAGTGGAGGCTACACCTGTGATTTTCCATTTCATCAGCCGGACAGAGAAACATTTAACGTCACCCTGGTTGTTGGTGAGTCTTTCATTTCTGAAAACAAACCAAAGACCAAGTGTAACAAGCGAAGCACACGTGAACTTTTATAACAGACAAGAGGTGAAATATTCCTTCTTTACCACAATACTGATATAAAAACTTTATACTGATTTGATATCAGTAATATTTGGTGTTTTCTGCTGTTAATGACAAAAGTGTATCGATCATGCTCCACACTCTTAGTGCTGTTAGTGTTGGCTCAAACAACCCTTTGTGGGGAAAGTGACCGCAGATATTTATCTCCTGATGCCTCTGCTTGTTCTCGGGATAAGAACAGGGTGTGTTCAGACAGGCTGGCTGGTAGGAAAACAAATCAGCAGAAACAAATCTTATTCTACATTCCTCAGATTCAACAGTCCTGTGTCCTGTAACCCACTTCAGACGTGTCATGAAGCAGGAACAACAACAACGCAGAACTTTTCCCTGTTTCACTGAAGACAGTTTTAAGCTGATTTGCTTGTTCTGACTCGTGTTTCTTGCTGCTGTGTTCACAGGTGCAGCTCCGAAGCCGTTTGTTGGGATCCTGAACATCAGCGAGGTCGGGGTGCAGCTGAAGTGTGAGGTCAGAGGTGCTTCTCCAAAGCCTAAAGTAGAGTGGAGGGACAGCGATGGGAACATCCTTCCTGCTGAGGAGCCACAGGTGTCACGCACAGGAGAGCGCTATGACATCACCCTCCTCACCACGGTGACCAGGACAAACAGCAGCCTCTTCCACTGTGTAGCCACGCAGGAGGAGCTCAGCCACCGAGCTGCTGACGAGATCTTTGTTCCAGGTTTGATTCCCGCTCATCATGTTTCAGTCTGTGAATGATGCTGTTTTCATGAATGTGCTTTTCGTTGATCACAGACTAAATTGTGGATGTCATGGAGACTCGTGTTAACAGCAGGCTGGTGTCGTGTGTTTCAGACCAGCTGTTTGAGTCGTGCGGTGGAGACATCGTGCTCATAGTTTCATTTGTTTGTGGAATTCTCTCTGCGGTCGTGCTGATAGCTGTGTACGTGTGTTTCCTCTACTTTACCGTCTAATCGTCCATGAAGGTGCGTTTGAAAGATGGATTATATCAACATGTCTGTAATCTGTCGACACGACTGTACCGCGGATATTAATTTTTGTTTTATTATCTTATTCACAGCTCCTTTTTTATTGGGTCTTTTATTCTGTGTGTGTGTGTGTGTGTGTGTGTGTGTGTGTGTGTGTGTGTGTGTGTGTGTGTGTGTGTGTGTGTGTGTGTGTGTGTGTGTGTGTGTGAGTGATGTTGCCTTAAATATAATTTATTTGTCATGAGGAAGTTTCACTGAGCATATTCACATCAGTTTGTTCTGTTGTGTGTTTGATTGTTCTGGAAGGTAAAGCAGGAACTTGATGTGTTCAGGTTCAGGTTGATTGTCTGCAGTTTCACACGTTGATGTTTTGTACGTTTTTATCCGTGAACCCAGGAAAAATAGGAGTTGCTACAGAAACAAAGAAAAGTTATGTGAATGATTAAATGACCAAAGAAAGAAAAATATTTATGTTAAGCTCGAGCTCTTTTTGCAAAATCACATTTTTGGTTTATTTGTTGTTGTTTTAATGACCAAAATGAAAAGTATCAGATTCGGGAAGTTTGCATCGTGCCGTGATGTGTTTAAAACAGGGATGATGGGGACAGGAGGTTAACTGGTGTGAGTGTGAGTGGTTGTCTGTGTCTGTGTTGGCCCTGTGACAGACTGCTGATCTGTTCTGGGTTAACCCCGCCTCTCGGCCTATGGATGCTGGGATAGACTCCACCCCCTGCGTCTCTGAGGAGGATGAGCAGAGGAGGAGGGATAGTTGTTTCTCCTGCTAACAGGTGATGTGTGACTTGTTGAGTTTCTTTATTGAAACTTGGAGTCATGAACATATTATAGATGCAGAATAATAAGCTTCACAGCTGCTTCTGCTCACTGAGTTCATTGTTAACATTAAAATCTTTAGAGTTAAAGAGTTTCACTCACAGTCCAGTGGCTTTAAATGAGATGCTGATAACTCATCTTTTTGGGAGCTCCATTCATCACATGTATGTGTTGATGTAAAAGTTGCTTTTGTGTAATATTTACTTTGATCTCTTGTTTGCAGATTCTTGGAGAAACCAGAGTGATGATCCTTCTAAGGATCCTTGTAACGGTGACACCGAGCTGCCACATCAGACACTCAGAAGAAACTTACTGATTCTAAGTTCAGGACAACAGATTCATGCGTCAGTGAAATGAAATCTTTACTTTTACTCTTGTCCCATATTGAGTCAGCGTGAAGTAAATGCTGCTGTTTTATATTTATTTTAAAATGATGGCTCATGATGAAATGAATGTTTTTTTATTGTCACATGAAGCAGTGACTTCCATGATGCTCATGACACATGAAACATGATCATGGCTGTTGTTACTGGGAAATGAACACTAAGCTGCAGTAACGTCCAGCTTTGCTCTGCACTTTAATGTTTGTGCTCTCACACTGTCATTACCTTATTAATGCTATGTTTCATATCTGCAGTCAGATAATGTTAACCATCATTACACAGCAGACTCTCGTGCTGTTTCATTTAATTAAGACAAATATGGCCATCATCTTTTATTCATTCTCTTATTTCTCTATGTGCAGATTTGAAATTTTGTATAAAATCTTTCCTTCTAATTTAAAGATTATTTGCTGCTGTTCAGAAACCTGAAGTAGAGTAGCAGGACAGTGATGGAAGCATCCTTCCTAATGAGGAAGTTGTACTTTTGCTGAGCAAGTCTTGACTTATATGTGTATGTCTATCACTTGTATTCTTCTTTCTAAAGTCTTTAAAAGAAGACATTTTCTGTCCTTACACCTGACCGTTTACTTAAGCCACGTATGACTGACCCGTGAATCTTTCAAGCCTAAATTGTAACCGTGTGTGTGTATATGGGTACGTTTATCTCTGAGGTATAGCACTTCTTTTTTAACTCCCAAAAGTCAAAAAATGTAACTACAAACAGTTCAGACGAAGGCATTTCTGTGTTTTTCACTGACTGATCAAAGAAAAACTAATGATGATCAAAAATGTAAAAATAAATAAATAAATAAATAAAATCTGAAGGTTTAAATAAATTGTTCTCTTTGTGTGTCTGCAGCTCAGACGCAGTCTCATACACTCAGCCCAAACTTCAGACTCAGATGATTTCCCTCGTTTTGTTTTCACTGATTCGTTTACAGTGCAGGGACTAACGTGTTGTTAAGTAAAGCGTTACAGTAACTACATTATTATTGTGGTAACGAGCACGGTAACTAGTTATTATGCCAAAATCAGGAACCCGTCAATCGTTACTGGGATTTAGAGTCGTTATAGGGCTTTGGAGTTGACGTAACGCCGCAATGCATTGTGGGAGCGCAGCACCATATTGGCAGGCCACGACTCAAAGATTCCCTCAAGATTCAAGACTCAAAACTCTTTATTTGTTGCATGCATAGTCATACAAGTACAACACGCAGTGAAATGTATCCTGACCTGCTCCTCGACTGTGCAAAAGAGGGAGAGAAGAACATTATGTGCATTAAGAATATATACATGGGGGACATTATGTGCAGTAGTAGATTTGTATGCAGCAAGTACGTTAATTATGTGCAGTAAATGAATTAAATAAACATCAACACGTTTCAGAAACTGGAGCAACTCAAATTAATCCAGATATAATTAAGAATCAGACAAAAATTCTCTTGTTAAATGTCAGAGGTCCAAAACACATAATTAGTGTCTTCTCAGGTCCCTCAAGACTATCCAGAACAGAAGAGCAGGAAGTATATGTGTACTACAGCTGTTTTTATAATCATACATCCAGTCAGTCGTTTCTGGACTTCACATATTTCAGTTCATGGTGTGATTGAGTTGTTATTTCTTTGTCAGGTTAATTGTAATGATTCTGGTTATAATTGTTCGTGCATGTTAAGATTATATGGCTCAGTACTTTGATACTATGTTGCTAAGATATTTAGCACTAAGTTAATAGCAGCGGCCATAATCCCCACAATAATAACATCCAGCTGTATTAGTTAAAGGACTGTTCGACTGTTTAGTTTAACTGCTGCTAGTTTTACCGTATTTGTGCCTTAATATGAGCAACTTGTAAGACACGTGTTAAAAAGCTTATCTATGGTCTACAGGGACCCCTTGTGGACATTGTGAGATATTGTTGTGTGGAGAAGATGGAGTTACTGTATTGTGATCATAGTTATCTGTGACACGTAAACGACAAGTTCAGTTATGGCTGCACCGCCTGGCAAGCACTTTGATGCAAACAACTCTTCTGTGGGAATTTATTAAAGACCAATAACCCAACTCCTGCACTGCTGCAGTCTTTCCCCAACCAGACCCTGGATCAACAGTCAGGTACGACACATGCTGCGTACTCGGTCTCTTGCATTTACATTTTTCCTTCAATTTTGCGTTTACGTGTGGACGGGATTTTTTTTAAAAACAAAAATGGAAAATCTGTTTTCAAAAATACCCGTGTACGTGTGGACGTAGCCTAAGATGACTTTAGGAATTCTGTGTCGCCTCTTGTTGTTATCTGTAAATAATAATAAAAAAGGCACCTTCACATACTGTGTATATTTAGAATCCAGACTCTTCAATTTGTTTGCTAGAACATGCATCACATCCAGCTAAAACAAACTGTGACATACTTTGGCTGTAAAGATTTTGTGTTCGCACATGATGACGACAAGCTCGTCTATTCGAGGCTGCAACACTGCAAGGCTGCCATCAGTTTATTAATAAGAAATACAGTATGACTATAATACAGAAAACTGATCACTCACATTTAGCATTCAGTCTTTAAAGCAGAATTTCCAGAGATAGATTTTCCCTTCAAGGGGGACAGGAATTTTCACAGAAATTGAAAAAGTGTATTAAACGGGGCAGGACCCAAAACAGAGCCTTGAGGTACACCGTGTTTAAGAGGGGCTATTTTGGAGTTATGGGGGCCCATATTGATGTGAAAAGACCTTCCTGACAAATAGGACTGAAACCACTGGAGGGCAGATCCTTTTAGGCCAGCATGAAATTCTAGCCATGATAACAGGACGTCGTGGTCGACCTTGTCAAAAGCTGCTGACAGGTCCAACAATAGAGGCAAGGTTACCAAAAAAGTAGTCCCAGAACTCTTGGACCTAACTGTATGCTGTAGATGTTTCACATGGTTTTTCCATATGAGACGACTACTTTCCACTTCTTTATTAAACAAGATTTAAAAAAAAAAAAGACATTTAAAATCTTTATTTTTTTATTAGAAATTAATTTACGAATGTAAAATGATTTCTATATTTATGGACGGTGATAATAAAGCTTCCCGGTGCTGAGCCAGAAAAAGATGCCAGAGTTTAAAGTTAAAAGTGTTTATTTAGAATACTTTAAAAAGTGTGATGCAAATTTTATAAAATCTGTGTCAAAATGCTTAATAAAATCATAAAATACACAAATATCCATCATTTTGAAAGCAGCTTGATTCTTAAATACATCAATACCAGTTTTAACAGCACAAACGTCATCACTGTGAAAGGCACAGCTGCTGATGACTCTGAATAAAAACAGATTTCAACCTGAGAAATGTTAAAAACAGATGTGAACACCTCCAATACAGACAGACGTTCCTCCAATAAGTCGACTCGACAGGAAGACAAAAGAAAAAGTCAATCTCATCAAGTTTAAATACAGTCAAAGGTTTGCAGGAAACTTTGGTTTGTTCTGACAACAACGTGAAGCTGAGTGATATTTGAAGAAGTCAAAGCAGCTTTTACCATCTGACATCTAAAAAGTAGAACCAGTTTGTGCAGGATCACCAGCACCTGCAGCAGGTTTTGGAATGAAACACTTACAGTTGACATAATCAATATGATCTCCTTGACTCATCACAGACTGCAGTGTGAAACATGGAGACACAACGAGACGGATTTAAAAAAAAAATAATAATAATAAAACTGATGAAAAAACAAAATATTAAAAAAGCCACACAAACACACTACAGCTGTGACGTTAAACAGTTTGTGAGTGAAGCGTCACCGTTACAAGCTTCCTTAGAAGGATCGTCTCTCTGGTTTCTCTGAGAAGCTGCAAAAGCAGAAAAAGTGAGAACATGAAGGATGAGATTATAACATCATGTCTCTGCTTTACTCACAGATGGAGAGAAGCAGCAGTTTGTGGTAACTGTGGTACAAAAACATGTAGTCAGAATAAAATTATGATTTTAGGTTTGGTGGCATTATGTGAAGATGAACAGCTCCATGTTGACATGAACGTGCCTGAAACTATCAGAATAATCCTGCTGTGCACACTCTGACTTAGTGTGTACACCAGGATTATTAATTATTAATAATTATGAGTTTTTATTTTCCTGTTTAAAGCAAAGGATTCAAACATAAAATGTCAGGAATGTGAACTCGACACTGATCAAATCATCTGTTATATGGCTGTCTAACCTTACAGGTATATGAAATAAATCATAAATAATAAATCCATTATTCTGACTCACCTTTCTTGTGTTTTCTGATGCACTTTGCAGCTACAGATGGAGCCAGAGTTGCAGCGACAGTCAGAACTCCAGAAAACCACAAACCTATGAGCACACCGACTCCACAGCAGGACTTCACCTCAGACGTTTTCTCTGAAACACATGAAAGTTCATGCAGGACTGTAGCAGGACGCCACACACAGCACACTGGATACACACAAACATTAAACACAGTCTAAACAACGACACAATAAGATCTTACCACAGTAACGCACGTCGATCTGATCACGGGTCACATGGCCCATCTCCTCCTGCGTGGCTACACAGTGGAAGAGGCTGCTGTTTGTCCTGGTCACCGTGGTGAGGAGGGTGATGTCATAGCGCTCTCCTGTGCGTGACACCTGTGGCTCCTCAGCAGGAAGGATGTTCCCATCGCTGTCCCTCCACTCTACTTTAGGCTTTGGAGAAGCACCTCTGACCTCACACTTCAGCAGCGCCTCGTCCTCGCTGATGTTCAGGATCCCAACAAACGGCTTCGGAGCTGCACCTGTGAACACAGCATGAAGCTGCAGTTACAGCACAAATGTGCTGTCATGCTCTCATGTCCTTCTCTTTCCTGATGGAGATGTCGACACATCGTGTGTGAGAGCAGAGAAATAACAACCTTTACTACATGTTACAGCAGAGTTTGGGAGGACTTTCATTTATCAGCACAAACAGGAAACGTCCTGAGTCCAGCTTCACAGAAGTAAAAATGATGTCATCATTATTGAGCTTTCAGACAGGTTGATTTGTTAGACTGTGACCCAGAGTGTGACCTTACAGACTGATCAGAGAAATCTGAAGGCTTGACTGAGAACATCACTGATTTCTACATCTGCGCTCTGTGTGCTACGACTCTGTGCCCCAGAGGGAACGTACCATTACTCACACATTTGGACACCAGCACAGGTTTGATCCCAGTCCACACAGCAGCCTCTACAAACTGCACATGTAGAGTTCAGTGACATCAGAGTCAGGCTCAGCACCGACTCCTCTGATGTGCAGGGTGGGCCATTTATATGGATACTCCGTAACAACATGGGAATGGTTGGTGATATTAAAGTCCTGTTTGTGGCACATTAGTATATGTGAGGGCCAAACTCCTCAAGATGGGCGGTGACCACGGTGGCCATTTGGAAGTCGGCCATCTTGGGTACAACTTTTGTTTTTTCAATAGGAAGAGGGCCATGTGACACATCACACTTATTGGTAATGTCACAAGAAAAACAATGGTGTGCTTGGTTTCAACGTAACTTTATAACAGGTTACAGATGCACACATCAGTGACATCATCACTCACCTGGGATTTCTCCTGATCGATCTTTCAAGGTGAGTTCTGAAAGGCAAAAATTAAACATGTGTTTTTTCACACAGCATCATGAACTCATGATGGAGCTGATGTTTCTGCATCACCTTTGTGAGCATCTCTTGGTTCAGGTAACAAACTGATGAGGTGACAGCTTCCAGCAGAGTTATTAAAGGGTTTGTTTTCACGATGCTTTCTACTCACCAACAACAAGTTTAATGCAGAACCTTTGTTCTGGCTGCAGATGTGGAAAATCACAGGTGTAGTCTCCACTGTCAGCCACCGTGGTGTTTCTGATGATGATGGAGGCGTTACCAAACTGCAGCTCTTGTGGGAAATGTGAGACCCGTCCTCTGAAGTGCTCGTCTTGACCTGGACGTCCATTATTGTAATGAAGGCCTCCATCATACATGAACACCTCCTGTTTATTTGGTGCTTTTTTCCTCCAATCAAAGAGCTTCTGTTCAAGGTCCTGATTGGTGCTGAGGGAGCAGGGTAAGATGACATCACTTTCTTCTGAGACAACCACTGTGACTCCTGGACCTGAAGAATGAAGCATGTTTGATTCAGTATGTTGAAATATGCAGTTCATAGTTTGACTGTAGCTCAGACTCAGTGTGTTCAGATATTTTACTTCACTTGTCTGTAGCTCAGGTCACTGATAAGTCCAACATACAATCTACTGTGATAGGATCAGCTCTATCGTCTTGACGCCTGCTCAGTCATCCAGGTAAGCAGATGGCAAAAGGTGGATTCTGTTCATCTGTAAGCAGCGTTTTCAGTGGGAGAACTGAACTGAAACTGAAAGCGCGTGAACAGGTGATCAGAATCAACCTTTTGGGATAAACTTTTGCCATCTGGTTGCTTCTGATAGAATACAGGTTTAAGGCATGTCCTCATTGCTTTAATACTTCTAAATAGAAGCTGTGCTGTGGGCAGAACTTTGTGCCATTAGAAACTGAATTTAAATAAGTTCAATTCAAATTACAAAGTTCTGCCCATCTATCATACTATGTTTCATGTAAATGTATAAAACAACTTACTGTGAAATAACATTTTTCCTCACATTAACATTTATGTGTACCATCATTAATCCTCATAATCTTATCAATAATACTGATGTCTGTCAAAACACATTCCTGGAGACGTTACAGTCATTACAGCTTCTCTGCACTGCTTTAACACACTGTTAGAAACAGAAACCCCACTTTGTCAGTCACAGCACTATTTTAGTGTTAATTATAATCAATAAAAAAAATTAGATTTGAGGCGACACAGAGGGGTGTTCAGGTAGAGGAGGTAGAGAGTGCTTTGCATTAAATTTTGGGGGGTTTCCATCAAAGAGGAGCTTCAATGATCAGAGAAGCTGCTGCTATTGTAAAAAAAAAAAAAAAAAAAGACCCAGCAGAGACTTTATTTCCTCAGGATACTGAAGAAGGTTCACCTGCTGCTGGAGCAGCTTCTGTCCAACAACTATCACTGAACTCCATCCTTATTCTATTGTATTCTACTGATCCGTGTTTATCAGTCTAAACTAAACGCTGCTGACTGTACCAGAAAGCAACAGAATATTTCAAATGAGCTCCAAAAACTGCAGACAGAAGTTTTCTTTAAGTACTTTTACTCCAAGTACTGTAAGACCACCCAGATGTACTTAAAGTGAGCGATAAAAGGATCCAATTCCTGCATTCCTCATTTCTGCAGAAATTTAGAATATTTTCGCTCAGAGCTTTAAATATTTACTGTCATTAGTTTTCTTACACTTTTCATTTCCTATAACTGCAGATACAGTCAGGAGACAGATGCACAAAATCCTCACAGACTTCATTTCAGCAAACTGAAAAAAGCAACGGCAGACGGATCGGCCAAGAGCGGCGAGCTGCTCCGAGCGAAGACGAGAGGAGAGATACAGAGCGCGAGCTGACCGGGCTTTATATACGGCGAAAAAGCTCCCGACCGACAGAAATGTTCCCGACCGACGACGGACCGCCTCTTTCCCCGACCGACGACGGCCCGCCCCTTTCCACGCCCGACGACGGCCCACGGCCCGCCCCTTCCACGACCAACGATCTCCCCGACAGACCAGCTCCATGTAGTGTTCCCAACTTAGCGACTTTGTCGCTATATTTAGCCAGTTTTCAGACCCCTTAGCGACTTTTTTTTCTAAAAAGCGACTAGCGACAAATCTGGCGACTTTTTCTGGTGTTATTGGAGACTTGTTTATGACGACTTTTTGACATGAAGGCGCGGATCGCTTTTACTCTCAACAAGCAGCGGTGCTGCCGTGGGCACCTCGCCCGTTCCAAAGCGCTCACGGGCGGAGGATAGTCCTCCCCCCGCTGCTATCAGGGCAGGAGATGTTCACGCCTGTGCGTCTGAACTGCAAATGAATTGCGCATGAGCGAAGCCGCTGCTCCGCACTGACTGTGACGCAGTCAGTTCTTCTTTTACTCTTATGCTGTTTTGTGGATCACGAGGTTTAAAACTACGAAAGGCGGAAGAGGAAGTAGTTCCTTCCAATGTAGACAATCCAAATGATAAACTACAAATTTGCCGTAAATTACTAAAACATCTATATTTTAATATGAGAATCGATTCTAGAACATAAATTACTGGTATCAGAGGACTCGATATTTCAGTATTGATTAGCACAGCACTACAGTTCCTCTTTTTACCACACCCAACTCTGCTGCCGCCTAACTTCCCCTAAAACTCCTAAGTTTCATACACATACGAGTCATTTTTCTTTCATGTTATTACTCTTGATTCATATACATTCATCATGTCAACATCATGATTTATTGTTAGTTAGTTAGTTTATTGTTAGTTCAAACTATAATCTATACATATGATTCTGTTGTATAACGCCCATAACATTTACTCTTCATACGTACCCCCCCCCTCGTTCTACTCATGCTGAATAGGCCGGGGGCTCTCACACTCACAGTCTCACAATTTATCGACAGCTGAGAGGAAGAAGTTGGATAAACTCATCAGGAAGGCCAGCTCTGTTCTGGGACGCACCCTGGACCCAGTGCAGGTGGTGGGAGACAGAAGGACTCCTGCCAAAATAGCATCTCTGATGGACAGTCTCCCACCCCATGCATGTAGATGTTGCTGCTTCAGTGACAGACTGCTGCATCCTCACAGACTTCATTTCAACAAACTGAAAGAAGCAACGGCAGACCGACCGACTGCGGTCTACAGCGGGGAGCCAGTGTTGCCAACTCCTCAGTAAGGAAAATCGCTATTGGCTGTCCTAAAAGTCGCTAGAAGTCGCTAAATGACGTCATCGCCTAATTTGCATAATTGGTCATGGTAATATAATTGTAACCTACGTTGTTGGAGAGAGAAATAACATCGTGGAAGAGACATAAAGTGAGTAAAAAATGTCCTAAATGCATTTAGAGTTTATTTAGAACTACAAATTAAATTTCTTTGAGCAATTATTGTTTTTTTTTAATGTCACAATTCCAACCCTGCTCCTTTACCCGGGCTTGGACCGGCAAAAGTGACCTGAAATAGGCACTCTGGTGGAGTTACTTTGTGTGTGTTTATAAGTAGTTCGTGATCCACAAAACAGCATAAGAGTAAAAGAAGAACTGACTGCGTCACAGTCAGTGCGGAGCAGCGGCTTCGCTCATGCGCAATTCATTTGCAGTTCAGACGCACAGGCGTGAACATCTCCTGCCCTGATAGCAGCGGGGGGAGGACTATCCTCCGCCCGTGAGCGCTTTGGAACGGGCGAGGTGCCCACGGCAGCACCGCTGCTTGTTGAGAGTAAAAGCGATCCGCGCTTTCATGTCAAAAAGTCGTCATAAACAAGTCTCCAATAACACCAGAAAAAGTCGCCAGATTTGTCGCTAGTCGCTTTTTAGAAAAAAAAGTCGCTAAAGGGGTCTGAAAACTGGCTAAATATAGCGACAAAGTCGCTAAGTTGGGAACACTACATGGAGCTGGTCGGTCGGGGAGATCGTTGGTCGTGGAAGGGGCGGGCCGTGGGCCGTCGTCGGGCGTGGAAAGGGGCGGGCCGTCGTCGGTCGGGGAAAGAGGCGGTCCGTCGTCGGTCGGGAACATTTCTGTCGGTCGGGAGCTTTTTCGCCGTATATAAAGCCCGGTCAGCTCGCGCTCTGTATCTCTCCTCTCGTCTTCGCTCGGAGCAGCTCGCCGCTCTTGGCCGATCCGTCTGCCGTTGCTTTTTTCAGTTTGCTGAAATGAAGTCTGTGAGGATTTTGTGCATCTGTCTCCTGACTGTATCTGCAGTTATAGGAAATGAAAAGTGTAAGAAAACTAATGACAGTAAATATTTAAAGCTCTGAGCGAAAATATTCTAAATTTCTGCAGAAATGAGGAATGCAGGAATTGGATCCTTTTATCGCTCACTTTAAGTACATCTGGGTGGTCTTACAGTACTTGGAGTAAAAGTACTTAAAGAAAACTTCTGTCTGCAGTTTTTGGAGCTCATTTGAAATATTCTGTTGCTTTCTGGTACAGTCAGCAGCGTTTAGTTTAGACTGATAAACACGGATCAGTAGAATACAATAGAATAAGGATGGAGTTCAGTGATAGTTGTTGGACAGAAGCTGCTCCAGCAGCAGGTGAACCTTCTTCAGTATCCTGAGGAAATAAAGTCTCTGCTGGGTCTCTTTTTTTACAATAGCAGCAGCTTCTCTGATCATTGAAGCTCCTCTTTGATGGAAACCCCCCAAAATTTAAAGCAAAGCACTCTCTACCTCCTCTACCTGAACACCCCTCTGTGTCGCCTCAAATCTAATTTTTTTTATTGATTATAATTAACACTAAAATAGTGCTGTGACTGACAAAGTGGGGTTTCTGTTTCTAACAGTGTGTTAAAGCAGTGCAGAGAAGCTGTAATGACTGTAACGTCTCCAGGAATGTGTTTTGACAGACATCAGTATTATTGATAAGATTATGAGGATTAATGATGGTACACATAAATGTTAATGTGAGGAAAAATGTTATTTCACAGTAAGTTGTTTTATACATTTACATGAAACATAGTATGATAGATGGGCAGAACTTTGTAATTTGAATTGAACTTATTTAAATTCAGTTTCTAATGGCACAAAGTTCTGCCCACAGCACAGCTTCTATTTAGAAGTATTAAAGCAATGAGGACATGCCTTAAACCTGTATTCTATCAGAAGCAACCAGATGGCAAAAGTTTATCCCAAAAGGTTGATTCTGATCACCTGTTCACGCGCTTTCAGTTTCAGTTCAGTTCTCCCACTGAAAACGCTGCTTACAGATGAACAGAATCCACCTTTTGCCATCTGCTTACCTGGATGACTGAGCAGGCGTCAAGACGATAGAGCTGATCCTATCACAGTAGATTGTATGTTGGACTTATCAGTGACCTGAGCTACAGACAAGTGAAGTAAAATATCTGAACACACTGAGTCTGAGCTACAGTCAAACTATGAACTGCATATTTCAACATACTGAATCAAACATGCTTCATTCTTCAGGTCCAGGAGTCACAGTGGTTGTCTCAGAAGAAAGTGATGTCATCTTACCCTGCTCCCTCAGCACCAATCAGGACCTTGAACAGAAGCTCTTTGATTGGAGGAAAAAAGCACCAAATAAACAGGAGGTGTTCATGTATGATGGAGGCCTTCATTACAATAATGGACGTCCAGGTCAAGACGAGCACTTCAGAGGACGGGTCTCACATTTCCCACAAGAGCTGCAGTTTGGTAACGCCTCCATCATCATCAGAAACACCACGGTGGCTGACAGTGGAGACTACACCTGTGATTTTCCACATCTGCAGCCAGAACAAAGGTTCTGCATTAAACTTGTTGTTGGTGAGTAGAAAGCATCGTGAAAACAAACCCTTTAATAACTCTGCTGGAAGCTGTCACCTCATCAGTTTGTTACCTGAACCAAGAGATGCTCACAAAGGTGATGCAGAAACATCAGCTCCATCATGAGTTCATGATGCTGTGTGAAAAAACACATGTTTAATTTTTGCCTTTCAGAACTCACCTTGAAAGATCGATCAGGAGAAATCCCAGGTGAGTGATGATGTCACTGATGTGTGCATCTGTAACCTGTTATAAAGTTACGTTGAAACCAAGCACACCATTGTTTTTCTTGTGACATTACCAATAAGTGTGATGTGTCACATGGCCCTCTTCCTATTGAAAAAACAAAAGTTGTACCCAAGATGGCCGACTTCCAAATGGCCACCGTGGTCACCGCCCATCTTGAGGAGTTTGGCCCTCACATATACTAATGTGCCACAAACAGGACTTTAATATCACCAACCATTCCCATGTTGTTACGGAGTATCCATATAAATGGCCCACCCTGCACATCAGAGGAGTCGGTGCTGAGCCTGACTCTGATGTCACTGAACTCTACATGTGCAGTTTGTAGAGGCTGCTGTGTGGACTGGGATCAAACCTGTGCTGGTGTCCAAATGTGTGAGTAATGGTACGTTCCCTCTGGGGCACAGAGTCGTAGCACACAGAGTGCAGATGTAGAAATCAGTGATGTTCTCAGTCAAGCCTTCAGATTTCTCTGATCAGTCTGTAAGGTCACACTCTGGGTCACAGTCTAACAAATCAACCTGTCTGAAAGCTCAATAATGATGACATCATTTTTACTTCTGTGAAGCTGGACTCAGGACGTTTCCTGTTTGTGCTGATAAATGAAAGTCCTCCCAAACTCTGCTGTAACATGTAGTAAAGGTTGTTATTTCTCTGCTCTCACACACGATGTGTCGACATCTCCATCAGGAAAGAGAAGGACATGAGAGCATGACAGCACATTTGTGCTGTAACTGCAGCTTCATGCTGTGTTCACAGGTGCAGCTCCGAAGCCGTTTGTTGGGATCCTGAACATCAGCGAGGACGAGGCGCTGCTGAAGTGTGAGGTCAGAGGTGCTTCTCCAAAGCCTAAAGTAGAGTGGAGGGACAGCGATGGGAACATCCTTCCTGCTGAGGAGCCACAGGTGTCACGCACAGGAGAGCGCTATGACATCACCCTCCTCACCACGGTGACCAGGACAAACAGCAGCCTCTTCCACTGCGTAGCCACGCAGGAGGAGATGGGCCATGTGACCCGTGATCAGATCGACGTGCGTTACTGTGGTAAGATCTTATTGTGTCGTTGTTTAGACTGTGTTTAATGTTTGTGTGTATCCAGTGTGCTGTGTGTGGCGTCCTGCTACAGTCCTGCATGAACTTTCATGTGTTTCAGAGAAAACGTCTGAGGTGAAGTCCTGCTGTGGAGTCGGTGTGCTCATAGGTTTGTGGTTTTCTGGAGTTCTGACTGTCGCTGCAACTCTGGCTCCATCTGTAGCTGCAAAGTGCATCAGAAAACACAAGAAAGGTGAGTCAGAATAATGGATTTATTATTTATGATTTATTTCATATACCTGTAAGGTTAGACAGCCATATAACAGATGATTTGATCAGTGTCGAGTTCACATTCCTGACATTTTATGTTTGAATCCTTTGCTTTAAACAGGAAAATAAAAACTCATAATTATTAATAATTAATAATCCTGGTGTACACACTAAGTCAGAGTGTGCACAGCAGGATTATTCTGATAGTTTCAGGCACGTTCATGTCAACATGGAGCTGTTCATCTTCACATAATGCCACCAAACTTTATCAGTTAATATTCAAGGTTCTGAGCATTAAATCATCATTTTATTCTGACCACATGTTTTTGTACCACAGTTACCACAAACTGCTGCTTCTCTCCATCTGTGAGTAAAGCAGAGACATGATGTTATAATCTCATCCTTCATGTTCTCACGTTTTCTGCTTTTGCAGCTTCTCAGAGAAACCAGAGAGACGATCCTTCTAAGGAAGCTTGTAACGGTGACGCTTCACTCACAAACTGTTTAACGTCACAGCTGTAGTGTGTCTGTATATTTCAGGGAAATGGATTCATATCTCTGAGGTCAACATTACTTTTTTAATATTTCTTATTTTCATTCCTTTTATTGTTTTCTGTCTCGTTGTGTCTCCATGTTTCTCACTGCTGTCTGTGGAGTCAGTGAGATCATATTGATCATATCAACTCTGTTTCAATCCAAAATCTCAGGGACTCGAACCACAAGGAGCAGATTCACCACATAATGCCTTAAAAATTAGCAGAAAGCCAACTTTGAACACAAAGGCAGCTTATGAAATGTGGTAATAATGGCTGCTGTGTGTTAAAGTGGTGGTTATGAAGGTGCTGACTGCAGGTGCTGGTGATCCTGCACAAACTGGTTCTACTCTTGTAGATGTCAGATGGTTGTAAACATCAGTGCAGCAGAGATTCTTCATTCAGGGAAACTGACTGTACGTCAGTGTGAAAGCTTTTAGAAGTTTGTTCACATCTGTTTGTTAATTTCTCAGGTTGAAATCTGTTTTTATTCAGAGTCATCAGCAGCTGTGCCTTTCACAGTGATGAAGTTTGTGCTGTTAAAACTCATCATGATGCATTTAAGAATCAAGCTGCTGTCAAAATGATGGATATTTTTGTGTTTTTCATGATTTTATGAAGCAGTTTGATGCTGATTTTATAATATTTGTATCGTACTTTTTAAAGTTTTCCAAATAAACACATTAAACTCTAAACTTGTGGCGGACCACCAGGTGGCTCCACTCACACACAAGTTGAAGGGAAGTGTGGGGGTGGAGATTTTGGCGCTGACTATATGTGAAGTTCTGTCAGTTAATAAAGTTGTTGGAGTGAGACACTGAGACCTCTCCTGTCATTGTTACATACCTCCACAAACTCAACTTTTTCTCGCTCAGCACCACAAAGCTTAATTATTACTGTCCATAAATATAGAAATCATTTGTAAATTCTTTTCAAATGATAAAAATAAAGATTTTAAATTGTATTTTTCTGATTTTGTTTAATAAAGAAGTGGGGAAGGTTTGACCATGTGATACAACTACTGCATACAGTTAGATCCATAAGTTCTGGGACTAATTTTTGGTAACCTTGCCTCTGCACAGACACAGCGGACTTTAAAACACTCAGGACTGATTGACCTGCACACTTTCAGTGGCGCCTACTGTGGCGCAGCAGTTGGGCCTCCTCCGCTGTCTCTGCGCACTGACACTTAAGCCCCTCCCTCTGCACTTGCGCTTCGGCCGCACTCGGTCGGTCGTCGCTTTCATCAGTTTTGTTGAAGTGAAGTGAAATGGTAGTTTTTATGTGCATTCAAAGTTCACCCTGCCAATCTTCCATTTATATTAGTGAGACATTTATTTCCTTTGCAATGTCAGTTTTATTTCTTTTTGGTTTATTTATTTCTGATGTTTGCGCTGTGGACAGTTTCAAATAAAGCGATAAAAATCTGAGTGGGAGAGGCAGATAAATACAGATCACAAGGGATGAAATTTCTCCACACACACACACACACACACACACACACACACACACACACACACACACACACACACACCCTGAATGAGACGAGCGGTGTGGCGCTATTTATTTACCTGGCGGCGCACACCACGCATGCGCATGTTTGATTTTTCTCTAGCATTTTCAGAGTGAATTTAAGAACATAAAAAATCTGACATTTCTTACACGCAGCTTCCGGCTCTCTCCTCTTTAATGTGTTTTCTCTCCTTTTCCTTCTCTCCCGTGGAAAAAGCTTGGACAGCTTCATGTCTGCTGGGACGAGGTGCTGAGAGTGGGTCACTTCTGCTGTGTTTAAATTAGCAGTCATGTGACACTTCTTTGAAGAGCTGATGATCAAACTGAGGCAAAGCATTTAAAAACAGAATGACAACATCAAGTGCATCAACACTTTTCCAAAACTCAAATTAATCCAGATACAATTAAGAATCAGACAGAAATCCTCTTGTTAAATGGCCACAATCATATTATTAGTGGCTCAGCAGAAACATTTACACACAAACTGGAGATATGAACAATACACAGAAGGAGAGGCAGACTTGCCAGATAATTTTTAATAATACAATAGGCTTCTATACACACACCTGTGTTTTCACTCTCAGGTCTGAAGTTGTCTTAGAACTACCTTTTCCAATATTTTGGATATAAAAGGGAGTTTGGAGATCGGCCTGTAGTTAGTGAGCATTAGGGTCAATGTTGTTTTTCATAATAGGTTGTACAACAGCATGCTTGAAGACAGACTGTATACAACCTGATGACAACGATGCATTCAATGAAAGTAGGACCTATCATATGTGAAGCTCCGGGGGAACCAGAGATTTTAAGATGATCAATTATAGCAGCAAGAAGAATTGTTTTATTTAAAAACTCTGACACAAAATTTGTTTCACATTATTATTCACCAATTTATTTATTCAGTTCTACACATTATATATAATCCGCCTCTCTGAAAGTGCAGTGAGAGGATCTGTGAGGTTTGGTTGATCATATAGTTTAATACATAAGAACAGCATCTCTTTTCTGTACATCAAAAACAGCACCTGGTTTAAAGACCACATAATGTTGCAGTTATAAATATCCATACAGACACAATAGCTATAAAAGACAGTTTTATGAACACAATGTCAACAGCACCTCATTCATCCTTTTTTATATTAAAAAATACTTTGTCTTAAAGTCCAAATACAAAAAAGCAACAGTGCTAATAATAACATAAAATAAATTAATCTCATCAAGTTCATGTTCAGGTTACAACAGAGTCCCAAAGGTTTTCAGGAAGCTTTGGTTTGTTCTGATCACCATCAGCTAAAAGTAACATTAACCATTATTAAAACCAGCATCACAACCTGCTTTACACAATAATAAAATACACAGTATAAAAGAAGCAACATCTGGACTGCAGCTGGGCTCTGAAATATGTCCTCATCACTTTTAACAGTACAAACATCATAACTGTCACAGCTTCTAATATCTCTGAATAAAAACACAGTTTAGGATCACACAGCAGGACTCTGCTCGGCCTGAACACCACCTCAGGTGTCCTCGTAACTCGCTGCACTTTCATTAAAGCTTTTTTCTGGTTTTGTCAGCTTACTTCTCACTCAGAGTGGATTTAACAGCTGACGTTTCACAGCCCACAGTGAGCTCACAAAACAACTGAGACTACAGATGAGTCGATTATGTTGACCTGAGATCCAAACGTAACTGAAATGTACCTTTGTGCACACATCTGTGTAACAGCTGTGATGCTAAACAGGTTCTGATTTGAGTGTCAGCTCTGTGTCACCGTTCTCAGGACCCTCAGACGTCTCTGTGCGTCTCGGTTTCCTCCGAAAAACTACAGAAGAAAAAAAAATATATATTACATACAGTCAGTTTACGATATTAAATGTAAACTAACTTTAATTTCGGTGATCACAGAGAAAAACGAAAACAGCAGATAAATCTGATAAAATAAAATAAGACACATTTATAGCTAAACATGCTTCATAGAAGAAAACTGAGACACGGTGGCTGTAAATTTTGTTGAAATCAAAATGTTTATTAGTAACTGCAGTTTTTTCATCATTTTTAAATGATAAATAAATCTATAAATCCAAAGTATCAGCTGTAAAACCAGACGATATCTGAATCAAATGTCAACAATTTGAACACAACATTGGTCTAAGCATCTGTTACATGGATGTCTACGTCTGACATGTTCAAATAAGTGTTTTTATTATTTACACTTACCTCTGCTGATGCGATATTTGACTTTAATTATAAGAAAATAAAGAAGTAAAGTTGAAATTCCTCCAGAACACATCCAACCTATCAGCGAACCGACTCCAGGACTGCAGGACTTCACCTCTGTCTGTTTCTCTGAAACATTAAATAAAAGGTTGATGCAGCCTCGCTGGATGCAACAAATACACAACTAAACCTTTTAAACTGTGCCAAGAAATCTATTAAAGAATAAAAAGATCTGATAATTACAGTTATTATAAAACAACAGAAAAAAAACTTACGATAATGCAGGTAGATCTGTGCATCAGTTTTATGGCTGAGCTCCTCCTGTGTGGCTACACAGTGGAAATGCTCAGTTGTTGTCCTGGTCACCGTGGTGAGGAGGGTGATGTCATAGCGCTCTCCTGTGCGTGACACCTGTGGCTCCTCAGCAGGAAGGATGTTCCCATCGCTGTCCCTCCACTCTACTTTAGGCTTTGGAGAAGCACCTCTGACCTCACACTTCAGCTGCAATCCGTCCTCGGTGGTATTAAGTATCCTGATGTCGGGCTTTGGAGCAGCACCTGTGAACGCAGCACGGTGGCAAAGAAAGGAGGAAGTGCTGATCTTTAAAATCACCAGTGTCTATGTTTATCATTCATGTGAAGTAATTGACTCTCATCCAGATAATACTGTCCACAGCAGCATAACAAACCAGGTTCAGGATCCAGCCCAACTGAGGTTTATCACAAAGGACAGTTTGAGATGATCTGTTTGTTTCCTAAACTCAAACTGGGAGCAGCTCACACAGATTACAGACACTTCAATGACATCATCACTCACCTGCGATTTCACCTGATCGATCTTTCAGGGTAAGCTCTGCAAGGTAAAACATTTAAAATTATTTTTTTAAACCACCTGGTTCAGGTAGAAAAATGGTCTTCACCATTTTTTCCAGGATGTTCTCCAAAATAAAAGACTCACCAACATCAAGCTTTATTCTGAAAGTTTTCCCTTCCGGCTGCAGATGTGGAAAATCACAGGTGTAGACGCCACTGTCAGCCAGCCTGGTGTTTCTGATGATGATGGAGGCGTTACCAAACTGCAGCTCTTGTGGGAAATGTGAGACCCGCCCTCTGAACTGCTCGTCTTGACCTGGACGTCCATTATTGTACTCGTCACGAGCAGCGTACAGGAAAACCTCCTTCTGGTCATCTTTCTTCCAATCAAAGAGCTTCTGTTCCAGGTTCTGATTGGTGCTCAGGGAGCAGGGTAAGATGGCATCACTTCCTTCTGAGACAACCACCGTGACGACTCCTGGAACGAATCATATTTTTTATTCTTTTTTAAAAAAAAAAAAAAAAAAAAAGAGCTAAATACAACATGTAGATCATATAGAACACAGTGAGCACACACATGCCATTTCAGCTACTCTGACATGTTTACATCATGTTAGTTAGAAGACACATTTATTTGAGAATATTGAGAATATATTAACAGTTGAAACCAAATATTTACATATACTTTAGGGAGAAAACATAAGAACCTTTTTTTTTTTTACTGTTAAACATCAATTTAGAGTAAACATTTTTGTTTTAGATAAATAAATATTGAAATATCTTTTGAATTAGTTAACTGTCAGAATAAAGAGAGACAGAGCGGTCTATTTTTTATCACTTTCTTCAAATTTAGGAGTACATATACTCTAAGTTATAAGGGAGAGAGAGGAACAGAGATGGAACAAGAGCAGGTGAGACACATGTTAGTCAAATGGTTGTTTGCCAAAACTCATCAGAACATGTATCTCGTACCTAGTGTAACTTTCTAGGTTTGTTATTTTTCAAGTTTTATATTTATTAAGTTATGCAGGGTTGTTTGCACAACAAGACTAAATAATTATATAAACTATTCAGAGTCTAAATACTGTTCTTTGGTAGAATTAAAAAAATAAGTGTAGTTGAATTGAAAGCCTTTATTGTCATTATACATGGTATAACGAAACTGGAAACAGCTCTATAAAAGTGCACACATGCTTATAGCACATTATAAAAACTATACAATAATAGTGCAGGTCTATGATGATTTTGTTTTGATTCTGGTTCTGAGTAAATCGGTGGGAATTGGTGGCCTAAAGTAGTCCTGATTTTGAACTGTTGTAGTCCTGTTTTAATTCCGGATCAGTTCTGGGTCTGGTTGAATTGGGGTTTAGTCCTCGTGTCTTGATAGAGCCCTGATTTTGTTCTGCCTTGCTGCTTAATTAAAAAACTAGTTTAAGATGTCCTGCATATGTGATATACATTTTTCCATATATGAAGTCATTCTTTTTTGAACAAAACTCAAAACACAGCCTAATAAATTTTTCAGTCATTTCCAATCACTGTTGATAAATATAGAAATCATTTTACTTTTGTAAATTTTTTTCAAATAATTTAAATAAAGATTTTAAACTTTCATTTTTCTGATCTTGTTTAATAAAGAATTGGAAAAGGTGTGACCATGTGGTACAACCATACGTTTTGAGACTACTTTTCGGTAACACTTGCCTCTGCACAGCCACAGTGGACTCTAAAACACTCAGGATTGATTGAAGTGCGCACTTACAGCTTCCATTCAGCGGCACCTACTGTCGTGGAATTACACTGATTTTATACACAGCATCTTGATGCATTCTCAATCATCCAAGAAAGTAAATCTCCAAAATTGCCAGGATTTATACATCAGGGAAACCAAACAACCTCTGGCGAAGCGGATGGCACAACACAGAAGAGCCACCTCGTCAGGTCAGGACTCTGCAGTCTATTCACACCTACAGGTCAGTGGACTCTCTTTCAATGATGAGGATGTAACATCCTGGACAGGGAGGAACGCTGGTTTGAGCGCAGAGTCAAGGAGGCCATTTACATGAAAAGGGAACGACCATCTCTGAATCGAGGAGGGGGCCTAAGGGTACATCTGTCACCATCTTACAATGCTGTGATTGCAGCCATTCCCCAACTCTCTGTGAATGGGACTCATGGCCATTGATCAGTGGTCTTTGGTCAGTGGTTGTTGATCAATGGTCATGAGAATTTGCATAATTATGATTAAGGAACTGACCTCCCAGCCCTTTGTTCCCTGAGTGGGCTGGTTTCAGTCATTATGCAAATGTATTGTTTATAAGATCAACTTTTGGAGGTTTATACAGCAGTTTGGGCCGTAACAAAAACGTTACACATGCAGCTGTGACGTCACTTCAAAGTTTAGTTCTGAGGCAAAATGTGTTTTGTTTTTATTAAACGTCTCTTTGCTGGTCTGAACCAAAGTCCGGCTCACTGCTGTGGGTTCAGTCGGACTCTGTCACGCTGCTCAGTGTGAACTCTACGCATCAAAACACGAACTACAGAGCGTCTTACAGACTGACTCCTCCGTTAATCATTTCCTCTTGGAAGCCACAAAATGAAAAGTCCTTTTATTCACGAGAGCAGATCAGGTGATGTCAAAGAGCCGAGGCGACACGAGGAGAGGACCGCAACGATTTGTGACGCATATTTTTTTATCCAGAGTTTAATTGGTTTGAAAATGTCTCAACAAAACATCACATCGCTAAAGTTTGAAAGACTTTAAAACAAACACAGCTGTCTGTAATAAATGAGTGTTGACGGTCAGCTGTTGTTATTCATGTATGTAAACATCATTTGAGAACTGTGCTGATTCGCTTCTTACCGTCTTCGCGTCCGGTTGTACCTGCAGACAGAAGAAAAAAGTGCACAGACGGAAGGACCGCGATTATCAGATTGATGAGTTGATGTATCATGACGGGGAGGCTGTAACAGGCAAACTGAACTGTAGCGCCTGAAGAGTCGAAAAAGTCCGATCAGATCGAGTTTATTAAACACTAAAAACTACAACTTTAAAACTCTCGCTGTGCACACCAAACACACTTCTGCACAAACACAATGCAACAAAGCACAGGGAGGGCTTTAAATCTGTGGGCGTCACTGCTACTGTACGTCACGCGTGATTGTGTTTTTTTCTCCTTTGCAGCAGAGCAGCTTCCTTAAACTCTCATAGTTTAAACAGTTTAATTTAAAGCTCTGGTTCCGTTTTTACATTATTAAACTTTCTTCTTTATTAAACCAAAAACGATCTCCTTCTCCTGATCCTGTTTGACAATCACGAAGTATCATAAAATAGTCAAAAACACCAGGGCAATGTTTTTAAAGAATTCCAGTTTTATCAGAACAACAGTCCAAAGGTTTCATTTGATTTACAAAAATCGAAAATATTTAAATAGGAGTGTTTTCCTGATCACAGTCATCACTTCAAGACTCCACATGTTTGACTTCCTCATGATCACAGAGCTGAAGTTAGAGACCGAAACTAATCAAGCTGAATCTAAACCCGAAATCTTCCCTTAACCGTGTAACAATAAGATGCTCTCTGCCTTCTCATTGGTTGGAGAGTTGTGAAACGAAGTTCTTCTTTTTCTTGAGGGTGGCAGCTTCACTCTGGCGTGAGTCATTTTGATCCACGGTAAGTGGTAAGGTCACGTGTTTGTAATGTCTGCAGTTGCTTTTTTTTAGTTTGTTGAAATGAAGACTGTGAGGATTTTATATCCGTGCTCTTTCACCTGACTGCATCTTCAGTCACAGGACATGAAAACGTTAAGAATACAAATGACAGTAAATATTTCAAATGTTAAGCTTTGAGCGAAAATATCTTCTAAATGCATGTATAAATGAACTGACAGAGCAGTGATGGAGCAATTAGATCATTTTTGTTAGAAAACAGTAAAACCCCAAATTGAAACCGCTCACTGTAAGTAGGGGAGACCGGGGATAGTTGTAACATTTTTGACATTTCTGTCTGTAAATTGAAGCTCTTTTAAGGTAGTGGATTCAAAATGTAATGCAAAGTATTTACATGTCTCTGCTATTAAATAGTGCAGCTATTTTCTCTGCAGCACAATTATCCATTGCATGGTATGGCCTCAAACACAAAGAGTGAAATGTTACAATTAACCCCCTAGTCTGGGTTAGTTGTAACATATCCTGGGGTGAAATGTAACACAATGAAATAAGGGTACTAACAAAACATTAACATGTAATCTTTGTTTATTCAACACATGAATGCACTTAGAGCCATTAATGTAATTATGTGTGTGTGTGACAGAATGCAGAAATCCAGCTTTTGAACATATTCTAACCCCCCAAAAAAGACAAGTTATGGAATTTTCTATAACTGAATATTTCATTAATTTTGGTTGGTCTTCCTTGAGTTTGGCCTCATTGGCTCAGTGGGCATTATAACCTACAACTCTTGCACCAATTTTGAACATAACAATGAAGCTGAAAAAATGTAGTTGTTCACCAGCATCGCAATTCCATTACTTTTTATCCTGGCTTACCTTGGTGTGGTTTGCAAAGTGCTTCAGAAAGATGAGGAAATCTGTTTCTTGCACCCATCCTGATTTATTTCCACTACCAGTACTTCCTACTGGTCCATCTCTGACACAGTGGTCTGCATAATGTATGTGTGGGAACACAAACAGTGGAGGAATTGTGTTGCCAATGGCATTAACCGCATATACAAAAGCAACCAGTGAACCTCTCTCTGCTGATGTCGTTGCCCCAACTTGTTTAATATAAGTTAAAGTAATAGTGTGGTAAGTTGTAACATCTGCATTATTGTTACAACTAACCCAGACTGTTGCTGTTACAACTGACCCAGACTCCTATAGCCATGAACCAGCTAACATTACAGCCAACGGCTAAAACATTAGCACTAAAGACTTACACAGAATATATCCCCATAGACATACAAATAACATAATTTAAGTTTGATGAGTTTAACTGCAAAGCAGATAATGCTATTACAAATTGAAATAAAGTAGAAAAACTTACTTTTTGGCATACAAATTACTTTTTTTCATGTTAAATTGTCTGTGTTTGACAAAATGTGCTGATTTTTCACATGTGATAGCAGAACTGAGTTGGGCATGCACAGGATGAGTCACATCATTTGAAACTTAGCCCTGATTGGAGAAATTGGAAGTGTTACAACTGACCCACGTTACAACTATCCCCGGTCTCCCCTACGTCATTGGCGACTGTCAAACCTTTCAGTCGCCGAGCAGCTGAACAAGGGAATAATGTTGACCGCCCGCGGTTCAAATGTAAGACGAACTTTAAGAATGTTATGAAAATCCCTAAAAACCATCCAAAACAACTGTGATCAAAACATTCCAGGCTTGAGCGGTCAGCAGAAGTCGTCTTCCCCGATCACCAACTCACTTAGAAAAAATCCCTTAGTAAGCGAACAGGTGATATTACTACTACAACCAACACCATGTGACGTGTCTGTGAAGGTTCTCAGTCATCCAGGTCGTCGTACTCTAAGGAGCTTGGAAAGAACACCACGTGACCCAATGCTACGCATTTACACCCCATTCCGGTCCCTAATTATTACATTATTACTGCAATAATTAAACTTCCGACACGATAACTGAAGACATACTGTAGGAACAATATGTGAGTGTTTCCTGTTTTTTGATAAACACGGTTGGTTTAAATGTACACAATGGTGCACGGCTGTGTGGCGTGACTCACGGGTGTGTGTTAGATGATAAATGTGGTTGCACTCTCCTGTTCACCGCACCTGCTGTTTAATGAGCAAAAAGGTAGGGTGAGCATGGGGGGAAACTTTATGTTGACCACAGCTTGATGTAGCCTATAGTTTAATGCACTAGTTAATGCCATAGTGTGATGTTACAGTTTGGCATAGTATGCTAATTAGTATAATATTTTTTGAGTTGCAGTGATGTTTGTTTGTGCATTTGTTTTACATTGGATCCTATGTACTCATTTGTGGGTTTGGACAGTACAATGTGGAATAAAAGGAACAAATGGCAACAAATAGCTCGGCCATTGGTTGGAGGAGCTGCAATATCTAGTAAACAAAATGTTTGTAAGTTTTATTGGATTATTTGTATATCGATAATGTTTTATTGGTGGTCATGGTTTGCTGTTGCCGTTGTCCACGCAGCCTTTAGAGTAAGCCTGTGGCTTCACACAACGGATTTCTTTTGGGAGTTGTTTATTCCCCTGTTAGGTTTCAGCGGTACAGCTGCATTAGGCAGTTATACTGATTTGTTTAGTTGTTTTGCATCAGGCGGCTGAAGCCATTGGCTTGGGAGTACCGCCGCAGTTTGTGTTGAAGACGGTTTGTCTTCCTCACAGCTGACGGTATGGAGGTACATAAATACCCACCGCTAGTATGCACAGAAGACTACGCTGAGTTAGCTTGTTAATTTTAATAGGTAGATTAGTGAGGGATACATTTCTCCTGTTAATTGTGTGTGCGGCCAAAATTTACAGAAAGGAATGTCATTAAGTTGATGTTAGAATGAAGCTGTGTGGCATATAAGGTGCAGTTTAATGTTTGGGTTTTGTAACGTTTTAAAGAAAAAAGGATACGCACCAATTAATACAACGTGTTGATGTTAATGGAAAGAAAAGACGGCAGAAACCGACTGCTAAGGCGTTGGAAAATAAGATTGAAAGGCTTCAAACAGAACGTGACACTAAGAGTAATAAAATTAAAAATGCCACAAAGGTTATTAAAGAATTAAAGCAATCTGAGGATTGTAATATTCAGTCTCAGAGAATTTGTCTGTGTTGTTTGATGCAGGTCATCTGCATGAAACCCTGGTTCCTTGCTTCCCCAAGAAGGACGGGAAAAACAAACTGCTTGGTTCTCAGGTATGTGTGTGCACATAATATTGGATTTGTGGAAGGGATTGAGAATTATGGAATGCCAGGACTGCCAAAATGAATTAATTAAATACACCATTAAATAAATAATTAATTAAATTTGGAATTAAATAATTAAATACATATTTATGACATTTAATTAATTATTGATACATTTAATTATTTCATTATGTATTTATTTCATTTTGGCAGTCCTGACCAGTAAGTCAAGACAGGTCGATCCTAGATAATTGATTGCTGGTGTGGACTTGGGGCAGGTATCCCAGAATGCATTTCAAATCACAAGCAACAATGGTGGTGGCGCTCTAAAAGTTTTTAAATGCCCTGTTTTTCTGTCACCAACTATACTTTTAATAATGTTTTACCCGTGAATGTAGTGGTGTAAAGTTCACATCTGGTCAGCTGGTCAATATAGAACATGTTTGCAAAAGTGCTCTAAAGTTTTCGTTGTTGTCGCTAGCTCAGCTAACAGTCAGCTGACCGAGTGTACCGAGCTCACAGCTCTGATGTTCCAGCTTAACTGGTTTTTTAACCGGTTAGATTTGTGTGTTCCACATGTTGCATCTGCAGATTCTCATTTTCACTGAACGGTCGTCTCTTTCCCCCTGCTCTCGTGTCTGTGTTGACATTTTCCTCACGACACCAGCGATCGGCTCGGCAGACCCTCAGACTACGTCCACACATCGTTTTCTCTCCGTTTTGGCCTCCCGTCCACACTGAGACTGCGTTTTTGCAGATGGAAAACGCAGGGTTTTCAAAACGCATACATTTCAAACCGTGTTTTCATGTCGTGATGTGTCCTGTGTGTCGAAGCTTCGAAGCGTGTGTCAGGTAATCTCGGGGGCAAGGGCGTAGATTTGGCATGGACTGAAGGGACATGTCCCCACCAATAATTTGATCGATAGAAAGAAAAAGAAAAAAGAAGGAAAAAAAAAACGATCTATCAACGTCTCATTCGCCAAGCGGTACAGAAAGCGTTAAATTACTGGAGTCCTACGTCATGTGACAAATATGGCCAATGTGATTGGCTGTGCCTTTCAGGGAGCTCTGTTTAGTTTTAGTAGCGGCAAGCCTGCGCTGCGAGGAGAGGAGGACGGCAGCAAAAAGGAAGAATGTGGATATAGGAAAGTGTTTTTCAAAGAAACCTGTGAGTCACTTAAAGCCAAGTTAACTCATAAAATGTGTCCGTCACAATAACGTTACAGGCTATGCTAGGCTTTGGCCCACATCAGTCTAAAATTGTATGTAACCACGAATAACGTTTTTTGGAAACTAACTGCACAACATGCAGCACTATTAGTTCTCTCAGTCTCAGAGCAGCATTTCTAATTTTGATTGAAACTGTCAGAGAAAACGGCAGCTTTGAGCAGCCAGGATATTAGTTTACAGAGGCTGTTAAAATTATATGTCTAATGTTAAAATGTTGGAGACACAATAATTTCATCCTAATGGTAATGCTATTTTCATAGGGTTAATTTTTGAGACAAAATATCACAAAGTAGTCATGATTTTCCAAATATTCCACCTCGGAGTGCAGTTTGCACAAATTGTTTTTAAAATGCACTCACCCTACAAACATTACTGATGAGTTAAGATCTGCACAAACTGACAGAAACACTGAAGCAGCTCCACATTTTATTCTTATTGTCATGTATGTCCTATTTGTCAGGTGACAGAAGAACCAACACAAAGCTCAGTTATTCATATAAAACTATGAATTGTAATTTTAAATGGTTTAAAAGCATGTAGAATAGCATATGTATGCAAGTATATTTCTGCTTTTATCAAGAAGCAAAGACAAAAAGGGAAAAAAAGAAACCGGCAGCGTTCGGTGGTTGAATCATCTGTCCCCACCAATGCCTAAACCAAATCTACGCCCTTGCTCGGGGGAGTTTTTGTGAAGCACGTATCGAGGCTTGCTTTGATTACGTATGCAGTGACATTCGAGGCCTCGCGGGCAGTCGGTACCATGTGACTGATTCAGGAAGTGGCTCGCCGGTTCGCGCCAGATGTGAAAGCGCTATATAAATGCAATCCATTATTAATGTGATTTCTGTCTTTTAGTTTATTAAAAAGTGAAGCACCACACACTAGTTTGTGTCATTATCCAGATGTACATAAGCATGATTACACAGTTACACAATCATACCAAAACTCTGTCCTGATAGTTTCCACTTTCTCTTTTGTATCAGACATACTGAGACAATATTCGGGATAAATAACCATGAAAACAATTTATTCAGTTTAGAGGTTTAGATAATACTCCCAAACAGTTGATTCTGTTCATCTGGAAGTTATGTTTTCAGTGGGAAAAGGAGTTACTTGGATGAGTGAAGAAGCGTTTCTCCCCCTGAAAACTCTGCGTCCAGGTGAGCAGAATCAACTGTTTGGGATTCCTTACTTGGATGATTGAGCATATTGTGACACAATAAATAATATGAATACATTTTATTTTAGATGTCCTTCAAAACACTCAAGTTCACCTTGCACAAAAGAGTTAAAAACAATAAGTGGCTGTACAAAGTCTGTGTTTGCCTTTGTACTGCATTTCCTTTTAGTTATTTATTAGTAACAAACTATTACACTAATCAAAGCCATTAAACAACATCCAACAGACTTTAAGTTCTCCAACAAACTGAACGATGTGAAAATCGCACAAATGAACCTGAACGTTTCCTGGAAAAGTGAAATTAAAAATGTTTAAGACTAACTTTAAAAATGATGTAAAGTGTATTTTTAATAAGATTCAGATTTATCGGAGGAATTTCTAAATTCATGTCATTAACTGAGTATCTGTGATCATGACTACATGAATTAAACAAAAACTGAACTTTATAGCAGCAAACATGTGAAATAACGACAGGCTGAATCCAGTCGAGTCAATAAAAGTTTATCGTTTAATGTTTGTCATTAATCATGAATCCACAACACAGCAGTTTGTTTAGTGAGTAGGAAAAACGTGAGTATTTACATCTACCATCATACACGTCACAGTTTATACCCATGCTAACACAACAAAGACTTTTATATACAAGAAATACTATTAGCGTCGTCATACAAAGGAGCGCCATCGTTGGAACTATCTAGATTTGTCATTGATGCAAAATACACAAAATCATAATAAACGTCTCCTCAGCTGCCCTGAAGTGATCGCGATAATTCGACAGAATGAACTTGGATCGCTGTGGACCAGGTTTAAAAACTGGTTTACATCAGAAAACACAAGGCGAGACGATCACAGTCTACGTGTATACGAGGTTTGCCCTTCATGCCCGCGATAAATACGCCCTCTCCTCGCTTATGTACAAAGAAATCAACGCGTCTCCTCCGTGAGCTCCGTCGGATTTCCCTCCACGCTCCTCCTTCTAAAGGAAACACAGACTGGGTGGGGTCAGTGGTTTTAGTCTCACACAAAACTTACTTTCTTTTAAAAAAGCACCAAACTACTTTTAATTTTCCTGCCATCCGACACGTTCAAGCCAAAGAACAAAAGAATGAACTGAACGTCCTACAAACAAACCTCTGATTTGCATAGTTCATCTTCACCTGCTTCGAGTTTGATTCACTGAAATCTGAACACTTCATCGCTGCAGACCGAGTATGCAGGACCGTTTGTTTAAAGCAAGAGTTCACAGCAAAATCAAAGATGTCATTTTAACTGTGGTAACCGTAGTAACCGTTTACACATCTCTTTTGTTTTGGTGGGAATGACCCAGTTTTGGAGATATTAGGTGCAGAGATTTCTGCCTTCTTTTCAATACAAACTACTAAACAGCACAAAGAACTACTTTCTTTTTACTGTCTACATCTGCCAGCCAAAGGAAAATGCAGCCAGGTCTCTCTTTAGTGAGCAAATAATTAATATAAGCTGGTCAAAGCAGGCCGTCACTTTACATAAAAGATGCCGTACCCACCAGCGAGGTCCCCCGTTGGATATGAAGGATGCTGCACATTCATATAGCAGCAACTTGTCAATTACACCCTGGTTTATCCACTTGTTTGCCTCCAATAGAACGACAGCTGATAAAATTAAAGTCCTGCCACTAGTGAGGCTCATCAGGTAAATATTTACTGAGGTCATAGTTCAAGCTGCGGGGGTTGTTTTCTCAGACTTTTTCTGCAGGACAAACAGTTGCCCCCTAGTGGCCACTGGAAAGAACGCAACTTCCAGCTTTGTTTTAATTTTCAGACGTGGAAGCTACAGCCATCCTTTATATACAGGCCCAATCCCAGTGTCCAATCACAGGACGAAACAGACTGTTACCGGGATAAGAAACAAAAGCACCAGAATAAAACTGTAACGCAACAAGCACAAAAGAGCAACGACACAAAAGGCAAAAGAAAATCTATGCACGTGTGATTGCAGCATATGCATGTAAAGTAGGTTTAGTTCAGGGAGAAGAAAATAGTTCCCACATGAAACATCTTCAATAGGTTTTTGCTGCTTCTTTACTTCTCAGTAGCTGATCAATGATCTCAGATTCTCAGTTTAGCTCAGATATATTTAAAAGACAGCAGATGTCAAAATGTTCTAAAAGGATGAACAGAACTAAAAATCAGGAGAAAATAAAGTACATTTAATTCTGCTGTGAACTTTTCTTTAGTAAACTGTTGTGTGACTTCTCTCTCTCCCTCTGGTGTAATTCGATCCTGATATAACACACACTCTCTCACAAACTGCCGTAACAGCGCACACCTTCATTGTTGCAGTTTCTCGTTGCTGAAAAGCTTCTCTAACCTGCCTGCGTCATGTATTTACAGCATCCCCGCTCACAGCTCTTTGTAGGCTCAGAAGGATCAAACATAAACGGCTCAGCACAACTGCATCAGGAGCTTTACAGATAAACAAACACACAGAATGACAGAAAAGTGATAAAAAATTCAACCTTCCAGTGCGTTATGTGAACTGGAGGTAAAGGTTGCAGGAAGAAAAAGCAATAAGGTGATTTCTAAATCTGGCTTTGTATAAACGTATACATATTAATATCAATCTTCATGTTTTGCAAAGGCAACAAGCATAACAGATGTGCTGTGAGAAAACCTTTGAGAGCACTCAAAGCTGTTTAAAACAGAGGTAACATCATATGTTGTTGGCATAAACACAAAGGCGTCAGTGCGAGTCTGTAACAACTGTTTATATCGCTGTGAATACACACAGCGCATGAATCCACCATCAGCTGCACTGAGTGTTAATATGGGTTTCAGTTTCAACAGGACAACAATCAACTCGAACTCTTCACACAAGGATGAAAGAGTTGATCATTTAGGGAATAAATGAACTAAAATGATTTTAAATGAAATTTATAACTAAAAGTAGAAGAAGAGAGAAGCTAAAGATCTAAAAACAGACAGGTTCAAGGAGGTAACTCGAGCCGTGCTGCATAATTCACCTGTAACATCATCAGTCAGTTCACCAAACACCCGACTTCATGAATTCAGCAGTTTTCTGCAAACTGTCCGGGCTGTGGTGCAGCCTCTGTGTGAGCCACAGGACAGTTTCATGGCTTTGACTTTTATAAGTGGGGAATAAAGAGACTGGAAACGCTCACCGGACACAGAGCACCACTGAAAGTCCAGCTCTGAACTTCCACTGAACATCTTTAACCATCACTGCTTCACTCGTATGTTTATGGTGGAGAATTCAAGCAGCGGGCCCGTATCACTGCTCACACAGCTCACGCCATGCGTCGCGGCAGGAAATGCACATGTGCAACAACTGTCTGAATGATGGCTGTTGTTCCATGTAGCTTACTGGGTCAGTGAATGCAGCAGACACGTTCACTGAGTGAATGGGTTAAATGCAGAGAGGGATTTTCCCCACGGGGACCAATAAAGTACACTTTCTTTCTTCTTTCTTCTGACATTACAGGAGCTGAATATTTAAAGTGGACCCGCTCTGCTCATTTCGAGCTCTATATTTTGATGTTTGGACTCTACCAGAGGAGCTTTGTATGACTCATAGTTAAAAATAACACTGCAATGTGTCTGAAACAAGCTGCTTCAGTGCCCGTCTCTTTAGACTGGCTGCTCTTTGTAAACAAAACTATGGTTGTGTTTACTGCGCACATCCATCCTGGTGTGACAGAGTCAGAAAATCCAGAACTGGTCGACTTTAGTAACTCCTGAAAATGATTTAATGGATGAAGTAAAGTCTGTGATGGTTCTAAACGTGCAGACGCACTCACACACAGTCTCGTCGTTTCACTGAAAACAAACCTTCAGCTTCTCTAAAGCAGCGAAAGCCATTCGAGGCAGAGTGCGCACTCAGGTCGCTAATCCTTAAATCTAAAATGTCTCAACCTGACTCAGTTTGTCATCGACATATTTTTATGTGATGCCTATATTTACTTATGCTTGTGTCCCCTATTTTATTGTTTCTGCTTTCAGCCCTTTATGTAGACAATGTTGATTTGATTTATTTCGTCGTTGTTCTCTGTCTTAACTTTTAATTCGTCCCATCTCGCTCTTCGATGTCCAGCTTCCTGTTGAAATGTATTTTTCTATTTTTGCCTTTCTGTCAAAGCACTTTGCAAAGACATCGTGTTATTATTATTTAGCCTCACAGGGGAACAGTTCTGTGTTGGATTTATCTAAATGTAGCTGGGCTTAAGTTCGAAACTACAAACTACAGAGCCACCAGCCATCGTCACCAACACAATATGACACTGAATCAGGATTCTGAGTTTTCTGCACCTTTAGGAGGAACCAAAACAGGACAAAGCTCAAACACAACGATCAGCTTCACCATGCAAAATGTGAGGTGATCGGACACCAGGCAGAGCACAACGAGGATTTCAAATAGCCATGTGAGCTAACGGCTGTTCAACCTAAAAAAGGGGGCGAAGTGATCAGGATGACAGTCTGCTCACAATCTGAGTGCTAAATGTAAAAAGAATATTTAAAACAAAACACTAAAGTACAAAAGTATGATCCTTTGCAGTACTTTTACACGTCTACTACTAAATCCTGCTGATTCAACATCCTTGGTGTTCAAAGTGGTTTCCTAGACTACAAAGACATCAGTGCACAGTACAGTATTTCTCCAGTGCTTCCAGTGCTTCACCTCACAGTCTCTGTTCAGTGAATGAACATGCATACAAAACAGTACCCTGATTAAAAAATGTACAGTCATTACTTTCATAGAAAAAATGCCAAAAAAGGTGTATATTTACTTCAGCTAACATCCCTAAAAATACCAGCAGTCGGACGCCTCGCACATATTTACAGGTTCCTCCGCTGAACGCATCGTCAGCTTTAAAAAACCCTCAGAGCAAACTGTCCCTCGCTCCTGTTTTCAGGAGCTGCAATAAAACCTTCAGCTGTTGTGAAGTGCACATTGCGTCTGATGAAGCGGCTACTGTCGGCTCAGAAAGCCATTTGCACATTTCTTCAATCAAAAGTATAACGACTGAATATAAATTATATGTATATACTTCTTTATACTGTATTAAATGTATCTACATTCTCTCTTACTTAAATATAAACACTTCTCATCTCTGTCGTTTATCTTCAACATTTCAGGAAAAAGTGACTGAAAATCTTCGAAAGCCGTCGCTCTGTTTGCATAAAGCATCACTTAAAGGTACTTTTTGTAACTTCCTGTTTACTAAGATTAACAAAAATTAACAGAATATAAATACCAGCTTGACTTTATGTCCTAAACTATCTGTGTTTTCTGTTAAGATGTCAACCGTAGTCAAATGAGGTCCCGGCCGTACTTTGGTGTATTACCTTTTTGTTCAAACGCTGCCCCCTGGTGGTGAACGTTTTATTTACATCGTTACAAAAAGTACCTCTACCCGATGCCTTTATAGCCGCTGTTTACGTGACAGAAATAATCATCATTAGTTATTTGCTTTCATTTTGGTCTTTTGTTTTCATCTTTTTAAATCATCTAAATCAGTGATTCCCAAACTCAAAGCTGCTAAACTGGAGTCCACACGAGACTGACCTTTGGTCCCCTCGTCCCACATCGAGACAGTGTCCCACATTTTGTTCACTGCAGGACAGGCACTTTCCTAAAGTCTGGCTTTTATCCAGTGGCTTTAAAAAAACTGAAATACAGGGAGACTACTTAACTGGGTGAAGTCAAAACAAAGGAAATGATTTTCCTTTCTTAGTTAATCTGCAGTGATGCAGAAAGGAAAACATGACATTAAGTGACAGGTCAATTATCGGGACAGCAAAAGTAAATATAGTAAAAAGAATATATCACGGACAATAACATGAAACTTCTTATTGTGCTTATTGCGTCTGCTCAGCGAGGCAGGAGGGAAAGTCCTTCACAAACCTGCAGTTTGTCCTTTTATAGTTTTTTAGGATATGTGAAGATTCCCACACAAATAAACTCCAGCTGTTGTAAAATGTTGTATCATTGAGGTTCATGGAATCTGGCCACCCTGCCTCTGGAGGACACCCTGCAGTACCTTCACAGCCCACTAAGGGGCAGCGGCCCACACTTTAGGAATCACTGATCTAAATATCCTTCAGTATAACATCCCTGCTTTGACCGTTCTGTGTCTATAGGTTTTATTTGTACATAAATAAAAATGTTTTTAAAGTGCCGTTTGCCTTTAAATCTTCAGAGCGAGGCTTTTTTTTATTTGACTAGAAATCCCTTCGTAAAATCACGGGTTCTGTTTCAGGTGTAATCATGAATTTAGTGAAAAAGCTGAGCAGCATTTTCTCAGCTTAAACCCCCGTCTGCACATATAAGAAGTAAAGAATCAGGATGCAGTGACGTGAGGACTGTTTGGTTGAAGGAAACACGTCTCAGAGGTCAAGGATTCGTTAGCCAGATGGAGCGTGCGAGAGCAGACTGAAACCTTTAGCGGTAACTGGAGGACAGCTGGGGGCGATTCAGAGCTACCCTCAACTTCATGACCCAGTTTTTAGTTTGGCTCTCGCTCTCACGTCTTTTCTTTCTCTCTTTTGAGAAGAGTTTCTTGTCTGTCCCTATAAACCATGAGGGGGCGTCCTACTCCTCGCCGATGCCGTGCTCCCACGCCACTTTAGCCTGCTCATCCTTGGTGGCTGCGATTATGGGCTGGGAGATCTTGCGTGGCATGGGCCGCGGTGCGGGAGGTGGAGGCGCTGCAGACTGGCTGATCAGGGAGTCCTCTTCAGGGATGCAGCCCTCTCGGAGGTAGGGTTTAGGGGGCAGCGCCGGAGGCTCATGGAAGTGGTAGAGAGGCGGGTGGTGGGGGATGTAGTGTGGGTGGAAGTGATGGTGGAGTTGGTGGTAGTAGTGGGGGTGTTGTGGGTGTGGCAGCACATCCTGCTGCTGCATTTGTTGAACTCCGATGGAGGCCGAACCCGGAGCCTGGGGTTGGATTTGGGACCCCACCTGAGCCGGGGTGACGCCTCCCGGGGCAGAGTGGCTGCGGCAGGGCGGGGGCTTGACTCCATCCAGGACTTCAGGTTCGGAGATGCTGTACCTGACGGGCTGGTAAGGTGAGTCGAGGTCCTCCTGGTCGGTGGTCCAAGCCTGGCTGCTGGGGACGGACTCCAGGGTGTCTGTGCGGCTGGCGGTGGGGTCAGAGGAGGAGGCGGGGCCACCAAAGTTGCTCTCACTGAGGGAGGAGACTCCGGAGCTGGCACTGCCTGACAGGTTGGAGTTACTGCCATCCAGGATGGACTGTGGACTGGTGGGCGAGGCAGGTATAGGATGCAGGGGAGACTGGAGAGAGAGGCGAGGGAGAGTCACACAAACAATCTCTAACACAGAGTCTGTGATTAACAGCTGCGGTTTTAATAAATATGTTTAAAGTCTGTTAATATTTAACAAAGCAGGTCGATCACATTCTTTTCTTCTGCATAAACATGAAGATCACAACTTATTTACAATGAATGTCTTTAACTAGAATCACATCTGATTGAAGTGTAGAAGCAAAACAATGACAGTGCACATTAACAGGCATAGTTTAAACTATAAATATACCAAGTAACACAGAAAGCAGGATTCTGGAGTGTTTGTTAAAAAAAGAGGAAAAAGGAAACATGAAGCCAATAAATCAAATATTGCTGATGAGCTTAGGAACAGGACACGAAGGTTTACAACTGAACAGAAAATATTTTGTCTTTGTCGTAACTGTTGGTGGATAAACTGTAAAGTTATTTCCAGCTGGTGTTGCAGACTCAGCTGTGAACACTGATGCTTCATTTAAAAGAACAAAATCATGGACACAAAGAAAAACACACAGACAGTAATGTGCACTGATTTGTGAGTGCATACACACACACACACACTAATGGACTGACAGACGAACTTCATCCAGACAGACAGCAGGCATGAGGAGGAGGAGGAGGAGGAGAAGGGTACCTTTCTTAAAGAGCGCGCGGGGAGAGCTGGAGGGAGGTCGCTGACCTGGTGGTGGAAAGCGTCAAAGTGCATCGACAGGTGTTGCCCTACAGGGTGAGACACAGCAGGACTGACTGAGAGAAACTCGCACACACTCACACACATTTCAGACCAGAGAGGAGGAGGAGGTGGGAGGAGGGGCAAGGGGGAACAAAGGTCAGAGAGTGGAGAACAAGAAGGTAGAGGCAGGTGGGTGGGGTTAAAACAGGAAAAGGGGGGAGTTGGAGCAGTGTGTGGAGGAGGGGAGGTGTTCAGCTCTGATAGCATTTAAGTTGTTTGATTGCAGTGGTATAAAGTGTGTGTCTGTGTGTGTCTGCAGTGAAAACGAGATCAAATTAACCAAAGTTCACTCTCAGAGAACGCTTCCTTTCTTTCTCTCTGTGCTTCGAGCCCTGCAGACGTCTCCTCTGAGGTTGCAGGAACCACCAAACGCTTCATAAACACTTCATGTACCTGAACTTTCACTCTTGGGACTCAAAGGTTTGAATAACGCGATTTACAAAACCGAGAATGAGTGTTCGGTGGTTTTGAAAGGTTTCTGTGAGGGACTAATACGAGTCTGCGTCGTCACAAATACTCCTGAATGAAAAGCAGAGCTGCTTTGAATCCCCGATCATAGAGGTCACGGAGAGGAGAGGCCCAGCGCTATTCTGTTAATACTTTCTCAGCCAATCAAAGCACAGCTTGCATAAAGGGGGAAAACGGCTAAAACAGCTGTTTTCAGACAGAAGACAAACTGAGAGGCTGCACCGAGACCCACCATTAGATACACAGGGATCATGAATCATGCGGAGCTAATCTAACGGAGGTACTAATGAACATGACAGAGGAGATGAATCTCCCCTGAATCCTGCTCAGAAAACAGTCATGTCTTCTGACCCGGTGCTTAAAAAACAGATTCAGTTCCACAGCCAGGAAAACGTTACAGAGTCCCCCGCACAAACACACTGCAGGGGAACCTGTGGGGATTCCCCACACACAAAAACCGACACACGCAACGATGCACAAGAATCAACGCTTCGCTCTCACACAACAAAAACCCAGCAGGCGTCCACGGATGACACTTTCTGGGCTAAAGGCGTTCAGTTGCATGGCTTCATGTCCAAACTTGGTTAAAAAGTGGAGTTCAGTAAATATCTAGTAAACATTGTCTACATTAGACGTTAATTCTGTAAGTCTAACACTGAAGTGTTTGTCTGTAGCTGTGAGCTGTGTGTGAGGGGGACAAACGGTACATTCTCTTGGTGGTCATGATCATCCTGCATGTGTGGTTCTCCCTGGGTTGCATCTCACTGACACACTCGTGCAGCTGTTTTTAGGATTATTGTTTCACAGTACGAAGGTTCAAATCCACTAAAGAGGAAGTCCTTTCATGTTTCAGACGGTTTTAGATGTAAAAGAATGACATAAAAAGATTTAACGCTTCAGCATCTGGCAAAGTTTGATTTATGCTTGGTGGGAAATCAGTGCACAATACACACACACACACACACAAACGCACACACACACACACACACAGTAGTTTCATACCTTGAGGCAGGTTGCGTGGTGGAACAGGTGGTGCCATGACACTGCCAACGTGGGAGGAAAGGAAAGGGAGGGCTTCTCTGGTACCGCTGTCCAAACTCCAACTGCTGGGAGTGGTCAGGACTGGAGGGCAGAGAGTGAAGACGGGTGGAGTGGAGAAAAAAAATAGATGAGTTTTACAGAAATATTCTGTATTGTGTGTGTGAGTGAGTTTGCCGACCTTTCTCAGCCACAGAGAGGTTTGGGTCGCTGCAGGGTTTGCATGGACCGATCACCTGGTGGAACAAAGCTCGCTGGAAGTTTGGTGGCTGAGGAGGAGACCATGAGCTCGTTAGAGAGGACCACAGCGATCACCTGAATCAGACTTTAATCCGTCTTCAGCTCAGTAAAGAACTGAACATGATTGCATTCGAAAATATTTAGAAGAATATCTGAAGGTAGGTTGAATCCATGAAAAGCACCTGCAGCATCACAGGTCAGCTGATCACAGTGCAGCACAAAGAAAACTAATCTTTGTGCACAAAACAAGAGCTTCCAGTTTCCTCTCCTGTCAAATCCCACTTTACCCTCTGACGTACATGCAACTTCTAATAAATCAAATTCGTCAGACAACTGTCACTGCTGTCGTTCAGGATCCCCCCTCCACTGCTTTACCTGTCCATTGTCTGTGATGTTGGTGTACATCGCGCTGCTCGGCCTCTCTCTGTGCGGCGGCAGCAGCATCAGCATCTCCCTGTTGTGTCTGTATTTGTCAGGCAGAGACGGAGAGCCGACTGCAGACGGACAGATTACAGAAGTGAGACATGTGTGAAATACAAAATATCAGAAAGCTAAATATAGCTTTAAAAATCTTCCATGGGCCGCTAACCTCTGATGGTTGAGGGGGCGGAGTTTATCATCTGAGAAGGCGCAGAGTGGGTGGAGCTAAGACTGGAGGAGGACAGGCTCGCCTGCAGTTCCAAGAAATTCAAACGCAGTATTGTACATATAGATTAGAATAATGTGAGGTATTTGAGCAGTGATGCTCAGCTGTGCACAAAAAGCTGGACATTATAATATTACAGAGTTTTATATTCATGTGTGATATATGGAGTGTTTCTTGTTTCTTGCAACAAGTGCGTTTCCTCTCTGCGAATCGTGTTTTTCACTGACCTGCATGCGGTAGAAGTCCTCGGGGTGTTCCACTACCATGCCGTCAGCCAGGATCAGCAGATTGCCAACGTTTCCCATCTCACTGGAGTTATGAGAGGAGAGAGAGGAGGAGGAGTTGCGCACAGGAGTCAGAACAGCTACGGGACTGGGAGGAGGGAACGAAAGGAGGAAAAAAGAGGAGAGGAAACAGGGAGGGTAAAGAGAAAGAGGGCGGGGGGAGAAGAGGGAAATTCCAGGTAGAAGAAAAGAAAGGAAGGAAGGCAGGAAGAAAGGAAGGAAGGCAGGAAGGGGAAGGGCCGAGCAAACCAAAAAAGAAGAAGCGAAAACCAAACAGCCGGCATGCATGAGGTGATGCGGTGAGAATGAGAGCGATGGTCAGCCATGAGCATGCAGGAAGCACGATGCAGGAAGCACGATGCAGGAAGCACGATGCAGGAAGCACGATGCAGGAAGCACGATGCAGGAAGCACGATGCAGGGTGGTGTCGGTGAAGGATGAAGGAGAGAAAGAGAAAATGGCAGACTTTCAGAAAGTGCGATGTGAGCAGACGACAGCAGAGATGCTGCGAGGAACTTCTCAAAGATCATTAATGAGACACAGCAGGTGAACCACAGATGGAGGTGAAGCCAGTGAGAAGACGTGTGCTGACTGTGAAGGATGGTTTCTGCCGTGTTCACCACATTTAACAGTTTCAATTAAGAATAAGATAAAAGTAATTAACTGCTTTGTCTCTCTTGATCCGTGCCCCTTTGACCCGACCCTCTATGCAGACTTAGAGGAAACTGACTTTGAGGATTTTTTAAAACCTTTTCAACATGTTTAGAGACCCTGAATGAGGTTTTGATGACATGGTGGTGCAGACTGAGGAGTGTATCAGGGTGTAGCTGAATAAGATTAAAGCAGGAGAGTCTAACGGGCACTTTAAAGGATGACGTGAGGGTTAAAAAAGTCTCTGCGTGTTGCTGACCTGTGTCGGTGCATCAGTTTGAAGCTCTCGGGGCTCATGGGGCCGTGAGTGGCCAGGATTCCTCTGGGTGTGTTGGGCCCTGAACCGGACTTGTCTAAACCAGGCAGACCCTGCAGAGACACATAGAAGCACTGCTCTGAATATTCACACTGCCCTCGGGTGTCCACACAGACAGAAGAATCACTGGTTGGAACGGTAAAGGTAAAATTATGAACAGAGGTGAAATGTTCAACGAGATTCTTTGCAGTGACGTAGTCTCTAAGCTTGGTGCACACTAACATGCTCTTTGAAGAAGAAACGAATCCATCCATCCTTCCAGCATGTTTACACCGTAATGAATCTTCTTCTACACTCGTTCATTTTGGTTCATGAGCTACATCTAACAACAGCTCCGCGTACGTATTTGTACCTCCTGAGGTTGTAATATTATATTATTTTGTGTGCTCACATGGCAGAGGCTGCTCCTCATCATCTGGAACTGATCTATCAGCTTCTTGTGCAGGGGACGCATTTCTGGGTGCACCAGCTTCTCGTGCACAGCCAGACCGACTCCCAGGATGTGAACCTGTGTGAAAACCAGTTTTTAAAAACATCAGCGGATGAGATGAAGAACCCTGTTAGTATGAGCAAGAATGAAGACGAGGTTGTTGCTCACGTTGGTCTACAGACAAATCCTTCCTTTGGAAAACTTAATGCACGTGTTTCACCTGCTTTACTTTTGCCTGCTTCATGTCAACAAATGTTTTTCTACTGGATCGAAATAATCTGACATGGGAGAGGGGGCGAGGTTAGGGGGGGCATCTCCTCCTATCAGCAGCTGGGGCTGAAAGTATTAGCCCCCCAGGAATTATGGAGCATTTTGCTAAACTTCTTCCCAATTTTTGCAGCATTGATGAAACTTGATATAATCAAAGATTCACCAAACCTGTAGCTTTTGGGACATTTTGTAATATAAAATACATTTTTAGTCTTTATATCAAATATAGTTAAAAGTAGGGTTGCCAAAAATATTAACATGTGAATGTTTGTTTTCAAAAAGAGCGGCACATCACAGCCTGACAGCCCGGTGACTATTAATGGCCACGGGGCTAATCACTCATTTCTTTCTTGTTTTGTATCCATGAAATATCCTGATTAAACTTAAACATTGTTATTTTGTTAACAGATACACTATAAAAAACAAAGACTTGTTGTTAATGGTCATTTTCTTTCCTTCAGTTCAGTGAAAGCATGAATGATAACGTCTGCATGCAGATATATGAAAACAAAAACTATAGATTCAACTATTACAGGATTCTGAGGTTTTTCTTCAATCGTGACATTTGTCTCACGCTAAAGGTCAAATTCTCCACATGGTTCTATCTGAACACACTTACAGCTCTATATGTGTTTCCACTGAAGCACATATAGAGCTTTAATTTGAGTATATGGAGCCAACTTGGTCTATTTGGCATCTCAGGACAAAAAGGCAGAGCTGTGTTATTAAAGCTCTGCAGGAACGTCAGCAAACGACACCTCACCTGCTCCTGCATCAGGTCTTTAAGCTGTGTGATCTTCTCAGTGTCTTCAGGGTGGCTCGTGATGTACTCCTTATCAAAGAAAGCCTGCAAACGAAGGAAAAAAGCAAAGTCAAATTTATGGAGCAGTACTGTGGCATTACATCATCTCAAAACACCAAACCTTATAGAAATGAACATTTTTAGTCCATTTTATACATAATTTGTTCGCACAGATTCAGAGATTATGCGCACGGATAACAAACTGCTGTGCTTTGTAATAAAATACATGTTCTGTACTTTTGTTTATAAAAGGAAACTCTAACATATCACTGAGGTTAGTGCATTCTGGACCGTTTGTGTTTTATGAGTGGATAAAATAACAGTGGTTTAATCATATTGTGGCCCCTCCTTCACCTGCCTATAAAACTGCCCACTGTGATGCGCTGTAAGATTTTACTGCTGTGACTCAGCCTCACGGGGGCCGATGACATGAAATTCCCTGTCTGTCTGACCTCTTGGTATCTGGCGATGCCTCCGTTAACAGCAGCGTCGATGACCCCGTTCAGCGTCATGCTGAGCAGGTTGATGTTGCCGTGCAGCTGCTTGTGTTGGTACTGGCTGATCAAAGTGCGCAGCTCCTGGTTCTTATTCTCCACCACAGAGATGGCGTTTTCTAACGGGCTCACCTCCACCTGAGAGAGAGACGCAGAGCGACGAGGAGCCAAAGTGAGAGACGCTCAGATTACTTCGTAGAATATATCATAACAGATTGTTGTGAGTTTATGGATCCTGTTTATCTTTACAGATCTCTTTCATGTGCTCACCAGCTCTCTCTTCTCCACCTCAAACCAGCGGGAAATCCCGGGCAGAGGGTGGGTGAGGATCAGAGTCGTCCTTTCTATCCACAGACTCTGAAAAACACGACAAGCAGGGAGACAAACAGTCCAGACTTCAGGAGGTTTGATGTAACATCAGCAGCCATCGAAATCTCCTGAAATATCTAATTAATGTTGAGAATCCGGTTTATTAATCATCTAAACTTCAGTCAAAATGAGCCATGCTGGCTGAATTTTCAGAGAGCTTCAGAAAAAACCAGGCAGATCTTAATGAACTGAAGCAACGCTGTAAAAAAGAGGTGGATTAAAACCCTCCACAACGATGTGAGGGAGTCGCAGAGTGTTTGATGCTGTAAGCTGCTGAATCACGAGGAAGGTTGAAGGAGAAACAATGTCTCTACTGTCAGGGATGGAAATGACAGAAAGCAAAGACAGACGAGGAAGATGTCAGATAAATTTCACAGGAAGGAACTTAAAGAAATGTAAATCTTGGATAAACAAGGCAAAAAAGGTTTTTGTAATGAGTCACTGGATATAAATGCTGTAAATCGTGTCATTCATAAGAATATAAACAAAGGCAGGTTCAGCTGGGTTGCAGTAAGTAAGTGTGTTGAGCTGATTCACTGAGTATCTAATAAAAGAATAAGAGGAAAAAGCACTTCCTGTCTCACTTTGAACTCATTGTCTCGATCTTTGGGGCCTTTGTGGAAGGGCCGGTCGTAACGGAAGCGGCGAACGTTGTTCACTCGATAGAAGCTCTTAATGCGGTCCGGTACTCGGTCCATCTGAAGGACGGTCACGCTGTCCGGCACCGGCGTTACTGCGTAGATCTGGAGGTCTGAGAGGAGGGAGGTCAAAGATATAACTGAGAGCCGATAACACAGCAAACAAAACGCTTCCATGGACGTCAGGCGTGGATTAATATTTAAATCGAGCGGTCTTTGGATGAACATCAGCTCTGCTGCTGAAGGATACACTGTGCATCACACTGCAGGATGGCCTCGTCTGGTTGATTGGGGTGCTGCATTGCAATGGCTTGCGGGAATTCTCCCAGCATCCTTTGCTGGAAGGCTTCTAACCTTTCGTAGTCATGACCACGGCAGACAAACTCTTTGTTCTAGAGGGAACGAATCAAAAACGAACAGAAAAGATTAAGATGTTCATTTTTTAAAGCAGAAATCTTGAAGCCACCTCTTAAGTAACAAAACCTGCAGTTCCTGTAATGACCACTTGAGGCTGGATCCCAAAATGCTCTACAGCAGCCGTGAACATGTTTACTTCTCGCTTCATAACAGCTGTTTACTGGGTCACTGAATTCAGATGTGGCAGCTCAATTATTAGCTTGACCAAAGTCCTTCTAGAAACAAGTCCATCCACCCTGCAGCCATCGAAATATCCTCAGAGAGTTTGTTCACTTTGCCCCAAAATAAGGTTTTAAAAAGCTTTTTTCCTGGAAGGCGTACGTCTTCTTCTGTGAGAAGTGAAACCATTAGAGCTTTCATTTTCTTTTCTGATGGAAAATTACTCAACTTCAAATAGAGTTAACGTGCATGTGTAAATGCTGCACAGTGACATCACTCACTCTGAGGAAGAAAGGGAACTTCCTGCCGTAGAAGCCGACCCTGAAGAACTCGGGCTCCAGGCGCTGCTGCTCCATGATGTTGTCGTAATAGGCCGCCTCCATTTTCTGCAGGTAAAGGTCGCGGGGGGAAGATTGTGAGATCTAATAATTAATATGTCCTTATCATATTAAAGATCTAAAAGATTCTTGATGTGAGTGTTGTTGGGGCTCACCCGTATCCAGCTGAGACTTTGGTAGTCATACAGGGATTCGTACTGGAAGGCCAGCTCCCTGCACAGAGGAATGCCGTACTCCCAACACTGAGGACACACAAACACACAAAACCATGGAGGCGCTGATGTTTGAAGCAAAACCACAACAACTAACAAACTGCCTTTAACTGCAGCGAGCTGATTGGTTACCAGATAACACTTTACATACTGACCCCGTGCTTAACAGAGAAGACGCAGCAAGTGTCTAATATGAAAGTAGTTGCTGCTGGCACCTTGTAAAACCAAGACTGGCACCCCGGTGTTAGATAAGAGAACATACCTTTATTAGTCCCACAAGGGGAAATTTCATAAGGCTGCTGACCTATTGCACGCAATGGCGGCGCCATCTTACCCTGCGACCATACATACATTACACAAACATCACATGGGGAAGACAGGTCAGAGAGGTATAACAATGGAAAATGCACCACATGAGGAAAGATAAGGAGAAACAAAAATGTGCACATAGCACATGAAAAAACTCTTAATACACCAAAGAAACACACGACGAACAACAGGGGCGGGTAAAGGGTGAGAGACAGCCAGTGTAGACAGCACAGCCGGGCCTGCGTGCGCTGGTCTCCTTGATCCAGCGTCAGCATCGGCGGGGAATAAGCGTCGAAGGCGTTTGGAGGGGGATGAGTGTATATCTGCATGTGTGTATATGTCTGTGTGTGTGTCCAGAGTTCAGCTGAGACAGTGTCCTTCGCCCTGCCAGGCTAAGCAAACAGTCTTCCAGCCAACTCAGGTGGCCTTGCATAGAATGGGAAGAACAGACTAAACACAGTCGTTATCAGGGTGTTGTTGTTCAGCTCCAGCCTCGAGACCGCAGCTGACGCCGAGAGGGGATCCGCATGAAGTGATGGTGCTTTTTACTTTACTGCGAACAACTCATATGAATTTCAAAGCTGTTCTAACAGTCCGACACTGGTCTCTCAATCTCCCGTTGGAGAGCCGCGAGCTTCTCCATTAATGAAGCAGCTCGTGACCTCTAAAGCCCACGCTGACCGTGTCACGCCCTCACCTTCCCCTTGTTGAAGTAGTGGATGACTTTCCTGCAGAGTCCCTCCTTGCGGTGCCACTCGGTCTGAGAAGGATAATGCAGGAACTCCTTCAGAGGACGCTCGTCCCAGTGCAGCAGCTCCCAGTATAACAGCAGGGTGAACGCGGCCTCTGCAGACAAACAGCCCAGAGAGCGTCAGCCTGGTGTTTGTCACACGTTCTGCTCGTGTCCACGAGTGACTGATTCTGCTGTACCTGTGTAGTTCTCCGCCTGCAGATGCATGTCACACAGTTTGTGGATGTAGCGGATATACATCTCCTCCTTGTTGATCTCTGACTTGTAGAAGTTCTGAGAAGAAACAAAACAGACAATTAATGCACTTCCTGTGTTTATGCACTGATTTAAACCTGGGATGCCAAACGCTGCAAATACCCACTCGATAGGTGTGGAAATTTCTTAAAGAAGGGCAGAACTTAACTCAAGGCCAAGGTCTGAATCATCTTCATCATTTTCATGGACCTATTTATGGCATACTGTACCAAACCTATTTTGTTAGTTTGTTTGTTTGTAAAGGATCAAGTGTAGACCAACTGAATGTGGAAAACATGAGAATTATTCTTGAAGGCTGTTTATTTAGAACTGGACGGTTTAATAAATGTGAAGCAGCTTGGAAAGAAAAGTGTCTGGACTTGTTTAAGTTTTCTTGAAGACGTTTCACCTTCATCCAAGAAGCTTCTTCAGTTCTAAGAACAGCTGGTGCAGAGTCCCAGATTTCAGCCCATGGGGGCGTCTCCAAGAGGGTCAATGGCAGCCATGTTTATGAAGTGACTGTTTCCAATGCAGAGGTCTGATCCTGGCACAAATAGGAGAGCTGTCCATCTGCACATAAAGGTCAAAGGTCACTCTCTCGAGGATGCCAATGTTCACATTCTGGACAGAGAGGACAGATGGTTTGAAAGAGGAGTGATCCTCGTGTAGAGGATCAATAGGGGGTCCATGACCCTCTTGGGGGGTCACTCCCATAGGCCTTAAATCTAGGTCTCGACAAGTTGCTCTTAGAACTGAAGAAGCTTCTCGGATGAAACGTCTTCAAGTAACTTGAAGAAGTGCAGACGCTTTTCTTTCCAAGCTCCTTAGACTACGATGACCTGGATGACTGAGAAGCTTCACAGACAATAAATGTGAACACTTTCTGAACTCAGTATTTTAGTGATGTCGCTGATTTAAAGTCTTACCAGGAGGTTAACTGTGCAGCCAATCTTCTTGTTTTCGGTTTCATCTCCCTTCATACAGTCCCTGAAAAAATGAAACCAAGTTTATAAAACTTCAAACTTAAACCTTCCACACTTACTTATGAACCTCCGCTTTTATTAACTTGGGTGGGTGTTCTCATTTAGCCCAAGCTCCAAGACACTTTTTCCTATGATAGACGTCACGAGATGCCCAACAAGTTTGCAAACAACAAGAAGACTGTTTTTGAAGACGGATATAAATATAGATACTGCAGGTAAAGGAGGATTACTGCAGGGAACGTGACTAAGTGCTGGTATTCTACAGACAAAGACTTTTATATGATGGCCCCGTATATGACCTGGGTCTCACAGTGTTTAAAGTTTCTTTGCTCAGTTTAAAGACATTTCAAAGGCACAACAACAAAACCAAACTTTCTATGACTTATGGAGCATAAAGTACCACAGAATCATTTATGTCCTATGAATACAAAGGCTTTACTGTACCGGTAGTCGAGCAGCCGCTCCATCAGTCGTGTGACGGAGGTAACGAAGGAGATGCCCGTCTCTCTCCACGTCTCCTGCTCGATCTTCTCCAGCAGGCTGCAAGAAGCATGCAACAAATTACACACTGGAAACAGTTTAAACTGTGGGGACAAACCCACCACGTGCCTCTGGACATACTGTGTGTAAGCACATGTGAAAGTGTGTCGACAATGTTCTACTTTAAAAAGACGTCAAAAAGTTCAACAAGAGCAATAAATGAAGCCAAATCTGATGTTTCGTGTTTTAGTGTAACGTTTTTGTCCTGTGTTGTGAGCCATGACTTCTCCATCAGGGAGTTAACAAAGGCTTCACTGAAGGTCCAACAGACTCACAACAATGTCAGGTTAGCAGATAAGAACAGTCAATGTTAGCAGCGTATATCTGCCCATGTGCAGGGAGTGTCATACCTGGGGTAAGGCCCAAACAGCTGGGTTCTAGTCCCGCAGCAGACAAAGCAAACACACAAAGAGAGTGTTAGAGCAGAAAACTGAGAGTTAATTTCTGTTATCAAAGAGAGAAAAGAGCAGCAGGGCAGAGGGATTCGCTCCAGGTTAAAAACAGAAACACGGGGATGTCAAAGTCTGCGTTCCTCACAGCAAACCGAAGAGCTCCCTGTAGTTCTCGTCTCCTTTCCCCTCCGACACCAAACTGTCCAGCTTGTCAATCAGCTCAGCCTCCACCTGCACACACGTACACAAACGCTGACTTCCTCTGGTTTTCTATGAACGACCTGAACAGCCTCTGCACAGCTGAGCGTGTGCTCCTGTACCTGTTTGAAGTTCCCGTTCTTGCGCTGCTCCCAGTCCATCATGTCGTGGAAAATCGGGATCATGATGTTTCGCACCTCCACCTGCGGGACCAGCGTCACTCCCAGGAACGGACCAATCATCCCGGGAATGAAGTGGATCTTATTCTCACCTGAAACACGTTTCAAACATGGATCCAAAACCATTTAATCAGTCAAACTTAAGTCGGACACAACAGTTTAAACCCGACGAGAGGATCGTACCCAGATTCTGCCACATGCTGAAAAGCTCGTAGGTCATCATCACTCTCATGTCACCGTATCTGCAAACAGATCAGATCTTCAGTCACTTTACTTATTGGATCAAACAGTCTCTGTATTACTGACTCTGACTCAGTAACAGCTGTTATATTTGTTTGAAGTGGTAAATCTAATTTTATCGTTTAAATTAGTTTTCCGATGACTCAAGCTGTTCACTTTCTGACCACACTGAAACAATTTAACAGCAAAAATACACATTTAAAAAGAAACAGAGTAAAATTTTAATCTCGACTCCCTCATTTCTTAATATGCATCAGCCTAGTTTTGCTCTAATTCTGACAACTCTTGGAAAGTGAAAATGAAAAGTGGAGGAACTTCCAGAGCCCGAGGAGACGCTGCGGTTCCTGGAAATATTTTGTGGAAAGAGCTAATGGAGAAGGGAAATAAGCTCTTCCTGGATTAAATGTTTTTCTGCAGGACTGATAAAGTAAGTTGGCATGTTTGGATGCTTCAAAGAAGAAAACTGGCTCTCTGACGTCTGTATGAATGTGTGTGTTGCCACGTACAGAATAGAAAAGATGTTTGGAGGACAGTGCAAAATCTCCAACAGAGGAAAATCTCATCGTAGCACATCGTTCAGATTGTTGTCAGACTTCAGGCACTGTGGATTATGGTATTACCATCCTGGACTGCTAACATCAGGAAAGGTTTCACCATAAGATAAAAGTGATGAAAAGAACGATTTATAATCACCTTCCCTTTAAAGTCGCCTAGAACACCTGACTGTAAGCCACACTGTGGACCTAATAGAAGAACATCCACGGTGTGGTGCATTTTAATGACAATGACATCAGTGAAACAAACAGCACCGTGGGGCAGCTGTTGTTGTGATTGTGTGCTATATAAATAAAATTGAACTGAATTGAAATTAGAGGTCCTCGCTGGTTTGGTCATGATAACAAACAAGCGTCTGCTGCCACAGCTCAGCTTCATCTGATGTTTCACTTCGATCGTCCACAAAAACCCAGCAAATAACCAACTTAGTCTCCTTCAAGCCTGCATGTGCAGCGCTTACCTTTGCAGCGTAGTGTCTGTCCATGCAGCCACCCACTGATGACAGTGATCTAACCCTCACATACTCATCAATGTGAAACACGGCGATGTGGACCCAAACCAACACAGCAGGCACTACTGTTTTTTCCTTTAATCTGTCAATCTTTAATTAATGGGAACATAGCAGGAAGTGTCAAGTTTACAGTTATTACAGTGAATTTAAAAAAGGAAAACTGGGTATTTATATTTATTTTGGTTCACTGACATAAACACAAAAACTGAATGAATGAACTGAAAGAATTTTGTTTTCTTACAAAAGCAAAAGAACATAAAAAAAACAAGAAAATATCTTTTACCCTTCAGTCAAAGGTCAGATTTGTCATTACATCCTGTCTGATGGAGCAGCTGTTACTGTTTTATTTTTTTTCTTATCTGTGTTTTTCTTCTCTTTGTGTGTGTGTGTGTGTGTGTGTGTGTGTGTGTGTGTGTGTGTGTGTGTGTGTGTGTGTGTGTGTGTGTGTCCTTACTTGTCTAAGACCTTCTTCCTCTTAGCAGGACTCAAATTTTCCAACTGTAAACTGGGCTGGTTGATGTAGAGCACCGCCAGGCTGAAGTAGGAATTCCACACCTGCGCGCGCACACACACACACACACACACACACACACACACACACACACACACACACACACACACACACACACACACACACACAGCTAACAACACGTTTTCTTTCTTTGCAAACGGCCCTTTGGTCGCAGCTTGCACAGTGATGCAGCCCTCACTCTCACTCTTTGCACTCGTCAGTTTTCACATAATGAAGTTATGAAGTTGACATTTTACAAAACTTCAGCCTCACGTCTGTTTCAGTAAATCAGCGGCTTCAGTTCAGTCTAACAGTGTTTCAGCTTTGTTTCATGAAACCACAAAATAGTGACGATATAAAAGAAATAATCTGAATAATATTCATGATTTAGAAAAACAACATTAGTGTTAGTAGTGAGGAGACTCAGAGAGGGGAGGACGGCAGCTTTGTCAGACGCTTGGTTGGGTTTTGTTACACGTGGTCGTTTCCACTGTTATCAGTCACTGTGGTTTGTGCGCACCTGACAGGGTGACGTTAAGTTCAAACTCAAAATTAAAATTTTATTTGTCACACACATAATCATACACAGTACGACATGTTGTGCCCGAGCATTAAACTAAACTACAGAAACTGACAAGATTTATAAAATTTACAGTAAAAAATTTGCAGTTAAATAAAAAAGGGTCTAACAGATGTAAACAATAAATTAAGAATTTAACTAGGAAATAAAGACTAAACTGAGAGTTAAAGGTAAATGATAAAGTAGGAGTTACCTTAAAGTCAAAGTCGGCTTCTGTGAAGTTCTTGTGCAGAGCAGGAGAGAGGTACTGCACTGTGGTCAGGATGATGCTGCACAAACACACACATGCATTGCTTTGATATTTACTCCAATGATCCAGCAGCGATCGGACTCAGTCAACACTCGTGTATTTCCAGCCTGTCGGGTAAGTTGGTGTCTTACTTGCTGGTGAGGAGTCTCATGAGGTTCCAGTCTCGGGGGAAAATGCTGAGCTTCATCAGATTTCTAAACACACACATGATCTTCAGCAGAAACTCCTGAGCAGAGGGAAAGAGACGAGAGCGTGGATTAAAGATGAAACCTCTCCCTGTTGTCATGTTTCACAGTGAGTCAGGACTTCCGTACCTTCAGCTCATCTTTGCTCTGAAAGTTTTCCATCAGGTGCTGGAAGTGGATATCTGTCATCTGACGGAGAAGCGACAGGAGGCAGGACACGTACTCTCCCTGCCAACAGGAAGCAGGGCACAGTCATGTAAGTGCATGGAAACACAAAGGAGTCAACAGTGAGGTGATGCACCAGGATGAGTCGGGCTCTTTCCCAAACTGACCCCTCTTTATCAGCCTCTCTGCTGGAACCACTTTATGTGTCAGTAACTTTTTCCAGCCTTCATGTAAAGATAAATCTGCAGCGCCACACGCAAGACACGAGGAAATACGAGTTCACTCCACTTTTTTCTAAAGGGCGCTAAATAATTCTCACTCACGCAAACTTCATCAAACCTCTGTGTTGATCTACTGCATTAAAATGCTGAAGTTCAGAGGATGGATTCGTGTTTGAATCTAGTTTTTATCACCACCTAAAGAAAGATTGTAGTCTGTATTAAAATATGTGAAGTGAGACCCTGCAGGAAACCCGGCGCCTCCATCTGAGAGGAGGAACGACGAAGGAGAACGAAGCAGCTGATCCAAAATAAAAACTCACAAAATCTTTCTGTGTGGCGTCGACACCAATAAGGCATAAAATGAACTGCATTACACCAAAGCATGACATAAACGATAAAGTTGCAAGAACGTTTTTAACATGATGAATTATAATTTCTATAAAAGTTTTAAATACCTATCTACTAAACTTTAACTATCAATTTATCGTTTATAATGACATAAATAGAATATTAACAAAAACAGTTTGTAAACACTTCTTTGGACTCTTTTGTTCTTATTTTTATTCATTGCTTTATTTATTCTTGCTTCCTGGTTAAACAGGAGGGCAGCAGATGAGCAGACTGAGACTGAGCCAAAGATGAAATGAATGTAAATGAAGGTGAACAGTCAACAAAAATGCATCAAATTTACAAAATACAAATGAACCCAGACGACTCAGATTCACACATCTGTGATTTAACTAAGATATCGTTCTGCACAGTAATACAAATAAAGATGGAAGGTCTTTAACGCATGCACAAAGAGACGTAACAGCAGGATGGGTCAGTGATGATGATGGTGGAGTAGGAGAGGGCAATATTGACAAAACCAACAGTTTTCATTTTTATTTTAACACTTTTTGCTTCTCTCAGATCTCCCGTCTCTTATTTTGTTGCCATCATGTAACTGTACGACAGTATAAAGGGACAACAAAGCTATAACATGAATATAATATTGCCCTGCCCTACAGCAGACAGACAGTCAGACGGATGCAGGGTGGATGAGGGGCCGGGAGGTGACGTAGTAGTAGTCGTATTGTTAGTTACTAACAGCGATCTCAGCGGTGCACTGCGGACAGCGTTGACCCCTTACCGCCTCCTGCGATTGGCTCTTGCTCATGATTGACAGCAGGGTTTGCAGGAGGACGTCCAACAGGGACTCCACCATCATCTCCACCTCCTCCTGCACCGACGTGTCCTGGAAGAAGAGACGAAGGAAAGGACACATAAAGAAAAGGAAACCAGAGCAGAGAAATAAGGACAGCTGCTCTCTGTGCGTTTCGTGTACTTTTATATGGGTTAGTGTCCAATAATGAATTTTGAAGGTTTTTGGTGCTTTGCTGCAGCTGTGTCTCACACATTCCTGCTCCTGAGAGGACAAACCTGACTGAAGGCTCACTGCAACACTAAACATTCACAGTACGTAATGGAAATAAACACTGGTTTCTCACTGGTGCTCACGAATTTCAGTTTCAGTTCAGATCAGATGAAAGTGTCCAAATACTTCAGAGACTTCAGCACCAAAAGCAACGCCTCAGAAGAGAAGAGCGTCATCACTGAACATCACTCGTTTCATGAGCCGTTAATATGTTTTAACCTGACAGCGGTTTGTTTGGCCTGCAGGGGAACTTTGAACGTTTCACTACTTTGATAACAAAGTTCCTGTTAGAGTTGGCAGTTTTTGTCCTCCTGTGAAACTTTTTATCATGTAAACATTTAATAAATGAAGTGCTGGTTTTATTCCAACTTACTTGGTTACGTCTCCATTACTGCATTTGTTCTGCATTTTCTTTCTGATGATCATTTATTAATTATACTTCAGCCACAGATGATAATTAGGAGTTAAAGTAAATCATCGTCGCAGCACAGGGACACGGCAGCGTGAGCAAGAAAACAAAGGAAGGGGTCATGGACTTCTGCAAAACAAGAACTGACCCCCCTCCCCTCTCCATAGATGGTGACTATGTGGAGAGGGTGTCCTCCTTTAAGCTCCTCGGCACCCACATACCTGAGGACCTATCCTGGTCCACAAACACATCAGCCCTAGTAAAGAAAGCCCAGCAGCGCCTCCATTTCTTGAGGGTTCTGAGATGGAACAGGCTGCAGACTGACCTCCTAGTGTCCTTCTGCCGTGCCACTATCGAGAGCGTGCTGGTGCACGCCATCCCTGTGTGGTACGCTGGTTGCACAACAGCTGACAGGAAAAGACTACAGAGGGTCATCAGATCTGCAGAGAAGGTGATCAGCTGTCCACTCTCCTCCCTGGACTTGCCAGCTCAAGATGTCTCTCCAGAGCCAGGGCAGTTATAAAGGACCACCTCCACCCTAACCACCACCCTTCAACATCCTGCCCTCTGGAAAAAGGTTCAGATCCATCAGGTGCAAAACAAACAGACTAAAGATCAGCTTCTTCCTGTGAGCTGTCAGAACTCTTAATGCAAACTAAGAGTGTGCACAGACGTCTCCAACACATCCACCCTGACGCTGCTGTTGATCAACTATGTGCAATATCTCAGTCTTTCCATGTTCTGTGCAACATTTCTTTGGCGCATGTGTAATATTTAGGTCTCAGTGAAATTATCATCTCCACCCTAAATGATCATAGCCCCTCCACCCTTATTTATGTATTATATTATATAACTGCCCTTGTATACAGCCCCACAATGTTTCTGTTTCAGTGTTTCTATGCATACAGCATGTATGTAGTTCACTCACATGTATATTGCTTTTTCTTCTTTACTTTTGCACATTTGTGCTCCAGCTACCCAACTTCGCTGTGCAAGAAACTGCACAATGACAATAAAACTCTAAGTATTGAAGTTCTGTTTGTTCAGTTCACATGAAACAGCAAGTCTGAAGTATTTACGGTGGGCTTCCTGTTCATGTTCTAACCACAGCAGCGCCACATCAACAAAGACCACCATCACACAACTGCAGCCACAGTCTGAACATCATGTTTGTCTCTGTATGATTTCTCCTTCAAATCCTTCCTTAGCCTCATGATGTTTCTTATTCAGGTCAATGAAAAGTCATTATGAAAACACACAGAAGGTGCTTATTGATTTGTTGAATATGCAGCTGTAACCATGGATTTACTTTTCTTGCAAAGGCACGGACATTTGGTGGAGCAGAGGCTCATGGGAAAGCAAAGGACCCATCTGGTTCACCTTCTACAAAACCAGGACTGGCATCAGCTGGGAATGACTTCTTTCTTCTAGCTTCTGGGGTGAGTGCCCTTTCAAACCCCACAATGACACTCAGATTTAAATGCAGCGGTGTTTCGAGCGTGTGTGTGTGTGTGTGTGTGTGTGTGTGTGTGTGTGCGTGTTACCAGCGAGCTGGTCTTGATGATAGAGAATATAGAGCTGAGTATTCCAGAGCAGATGAGAAGCTCTTTCTGTTGCCTCAAGTGCAGGTGGATGTGATGGAGGACCACAGGAAGTAGGATCCTCCGAGACTCTGAGGGAACACAAAACAGACACACAAGTTTACTTCAGTTCAGGTTTATTTGAGAAGGACCACGCACACGTTACATTATGGCGGTTAGGGTGTCTGTGGATCGTAACCCAACAACATCGCTGCTGTTCACTGGAACGGCAGCTCAGCGATGCTGCTCAGAGGGAGTCGGCCTCCTGCTCCTCTGGTCTGGTTCATGTCCTGAAACAAATCCATCTGAAAACTGTGCAGCTCTTCAAGCTTTTGTAGCTACAGGTTAAAGGTTACTGTCAAGTTAGTGCCATGAAACAGATTTTAGAAACATTTAATGTCAGTGGGGAGAAAAAAACAGGGAGGCAATGACGGGTTAACTACACACAAACACCAGAGACAACGCCGACATAACAAAGTCACTTATTATCTGCATTTGAGCGGCTTCGTGGCCGATTACACAGCAGAAATGTTGTTTAGCAACGTTAGCAGACGTGCCGTGCGGAGGTCCTCCCCCAGGAGGGTTCGAACAAAGTTTCACCAGAAAGAATTTTGATGTGTCAGTTTGAGACTATTCAGCATCAGCTGGTGGTACTGAAACTGTCAGGCATTAATTTTGTCTCACCTTCACATTAACACATTCAGTTCTGAGTCATATAGACTCTTTTGCATTTGTGTGGGTTCACGATTTAGAGCGAAACCCAAAATTGAAAATGTCAGGTTGTAACTGGGGACATAACCTCTTTAGATTAGCGTTCCCTGTTCAGAGATGGTGGCAGCACGTCGCACAGAGCTGTGGTGACAGTAAGGAATCTCCACTATGTAAATGAGCCTTATTGAAAACGAGGAAAGGTAACGTTACTTTACACTGAGACAAATACACGTGTCTGAACCATACAGCAGTTTCACAACATGTTGGTTATGTAGACGGGTGATTTTAATTTGGCCACAGGTGGATGTGAGAGTTTGTTGTCACTCTGTGTCAGCCCTGTGACCCTCTGTGACGGCTGGGACCCCAAACTATCAGCTGTTAAGAGAATGAACTGATGGACCTCTAGTTGATGATGTATTTGGGTTGCTGCATGTTTGACTCGCTTTTGTTTGTTTTTAAAGTCATTCACAACCTTTATTTTGATTTTAATAGTCCTGTGGCAAAAATCACAGCGCATTACATTAACGCATGAATGAATCCAAACATTTACCTGGGAAAGAGAAGAGCCGGCTGTCCACGGTCCGAGCTATGGACTGCAGCTTGACCACATCCATGGACTGTCCTATGTGCACCGTGGACGGCATGCTGCCCAGGGTGCCGCGCACAAACTCGGCCACCTCTTGCACCGTAAACATCTGCAGCAGCTCATCAAAGATGGCTGGGAACGAGTTCAAAAGTGCAGCCTGAGAATGAAATTAGGGACAGAAGAGGTGTTAATGACAAGAGGGGAGAGGTTCATTTAGGGAGGAGGGCAGCAGGGGGAGTTAGTAAAAAAAAAAGGTTCGAGTGAACGAGAGAGAGAAGGAGTCGGTTATAAGGAACAATCCTGGTTTCAGTGACTGGAGTGTCCACAGGAGAGAGGTGCCAACCCACACGAGGAGTCATAAATCCACACAGGTCAGCAGGTAGACATCTGTTCAGATCCAGCTATTACAGTTTTTACAAAACAGCTCGTACGAAGAGGCACACAGAAGTTATTCCACAGCAGAAAACAAACCAGAGCTGGAAGTGAAAGGTTTGAAAAAAGGAAGACAAAGCACACACACTAGCAAGTCAGGGGTATCAATCATTAATAACATGGTTCAAACAGAGTGAACGGACACAAAGACGGATTTTAGCACAAAGAAGCTGCAGCAGACGTGGCGTTTTGGACAAACAGGTTCATTCTGGTGTGAACTGGACTCAAAGCGGCACAAAACTGAAAGCTGCTGAACTCTGGATGAAAACTTCTTCTCCACTCTTTGTATTTTTACTAACAATATTTCACCTCTTCTAAAAATAAAGCTAATCTAAGCCTATGAGGTCCTGGGCAAATACTTCAGTTTTAGTTCCACTTTTTAATGTTTTCTTTAAGAGTTCTTCTGGTGAAAATTGTGGCTTTTGGAAAATGTTTAGAGGCCTCATTGAAAAATAGGAAGAAGTACATGAGATTAATTTATTTCAACGAGTTTGTTCTTATTGCGTGAATCAAGGCTGAAAAAGTCCAAATCCTGCAGTACCTGTAAAGGCCACGTGAGCCTGGATCTAAGGACAGCAGAGACGCGTTTACAGCCAAGAAATATTTTTGTCTCTACAGCGAGTGAAGTGAAGAGTTATCAGGATGGATGTCATTAACAAACATGCTCTCAGTCAGAGGACGTGTGTGACCAGCGAGTGCAAGAGGACATCGTGTACTTGTGTGTTATATCAGCCGGGACGTGTGTGCAGAGGACCACAGGTGTGTGTGTGGTTAGAGCTCTCTGAGGTGAAATGGGACTCTGGGCTTCACGGGGTTAAAGGGGTGCTGTGGGTTTCTTCCAGACGTTTACTTACTGACAGCGGAGTCGGCCGCAGAGCGTTGGCGCTCACGGCCTGAGTGCAGTTGGCCTGTCCGCTGCCAGGAACCTGTCCTGGGACAGTGGACTGCAGTTGGCCCGGGGCAGGAGCTAGTGCTAAGGGAGCGGGAAGCCCGGCGCCGGGACCTGGGACTTGATTTGGGCCCGGACAAGGCTGGGGGCCCTGTGGTATTTGGGTGTGGAGGAGACCCAGGAGGAATAATAGGGACCCAATTGAAGGAGCAAAGATTTAGGGGAAATTGAAAGAGAAGATGAGGAAAGGAAACAAGGAAAGATGCGAGGTACAAGTGGAAAAAGGAACAGAAGTGAAATAAAAGTCAGATTAAGGCAACTACAAGAAGATGGGAAGCAGCTAAACTAAAGTGCATTTTACTGTTAGCTGTCTACTGTAAACTATGACGACACAACAGTTTCAACATCAAAATCACAACAATAAACGATTTTTGTCTGCTTCATAAACAAGGAAGAAAAATGTTTTTGTTGCAGCAGGTTTCCTCACCTGAGTGAAGATGAGCGTCTCGGAGTTGCGGCTGTCCAGGCTGAGGACGAAGCGGATCGACTGAAAGAGTTCTTGGACGCTGGTGCGAAACTGCTCCTCCTCCATGCCACACGTGGCCCGAGAGTAAAGGATCCGAGACTGGATGATGAACTTGAACAGATACTCCAAAGCCTGAGAGGACGTGCAAACAAAGAAAAGAGAAGCATGAAATATTCACTCGGGGTTTTTTTTGTTCTAGGAGAAACACAAACCTCAAATGTTTTAGGAGTACAGTGTTCCCTCGTTTATCACGGATGTTGATAACCTGCGAAAGGTGAAATCTGCGAAGTAGCGAACGTTTTGTTTTTTTACAACTATCATAGATGTTTTAAGGCTGTGAAACCGCCTCACTACACACTTTATACACTTTTCTCAGACAGGCATGAACATTTTCACACATTTCTCTCGTTTAAACTCTTAAAGTTCAAACCTTCGTAGAAGAATACGTCCAGTATTATATATATATATATGTAATTTAAACTGTTTCCTCTCTGTTTTATATTTGTAGCACTTTGGTCAACATTGTTGGATGTAAAGTGCGTTATAAATAAAGATGCTATGCTAAAGAAACCAAAGATAAAACCCTGTTTTCAGGTCCAGAACACGGGAACAGAGCAGCTGCCAGAGAATTCAACATTTATCGATCAATGGTACGGACGTAAAGGAAGCAAGAAGAATGAGTTGGGTGAAGTTTGACTTATCTGACTACTTTGTTTCACTTAATGCTCCTTAGAATCCTTTGACGTCGACACTGTTGTGTTTGTTGTCTTGCAAAGATTTATGTAAATTGACAAGCTGAACGCATTCTGTGCAGTACAGGAGACACGGCACGAGATTGATTGAAAATGGTCTACAGCCAATCAGGACGCAGAACGCAATGCGCTGCAAAAACAAAAAACAACGTGAAAATTGCACTAAAAAAATCGGCGAAACATCGAGGCTACGAAAAGTGAACCGCGATGTAGCGAGGGAGCCGTGTACACTTTTTTTAAAGGATGGGTAATTTAAGTTAAATGAAATATTCCCACTTTAAGCTTTAGTTTCTCTTAGTTCGAGCATCAGATTACTTATTTTAAATGAACAGGAGGGTTTCCTCAGAGTTCAGAACAGAGACTAAAACACAAACTTTGACTCACAATCATGTAGCTTGTCCAGGTTTTAATAACATGAACGCCAACGATGCTTTTAGTGACAAATATGACCAAACTGACAAAGACTTAAAAAGACTTCCTGTAAATTTTATTTAACGACATTATTTTCAGTTAGCTTGTTTTTCTAGTTTCCTTTTTTTTATTGCTTCACAACCAGTTTTAGTTTTTAGTTTAGTTCAGTGTATTAATCTCGTTTTTATACTTCCACATTGTGCCATTCTGTGCAAATGCACAGAAGACATAAAACTGTCTGTAAACTCATCACTCTGTCACATGGTTGTGGGGGAACTTCGGCCGCTCATTTAGCTCGTGCTCTTGTTCTTGTGGGTTTGCGAGACTCATTGATGCACAGCTCCACCTCTGTCTGAGCTGTTTGTGCTGATATCCTGTGTTGGTTTTACCCAAACATGGTGCAGTGCAATACGAACACTTTAGTTCACAAATCTTTGTGGTTTGTTCAGATGCAAATCAGAGAAGAGATTTTCTCCTGGCAAACCTTCTGACTGTGCTGTCGTGAACTTTAAAATTTAACATGCTAACCGAGGCTTTCGAGTCTGAGACGGAGCTTTTTGGTGTTTTGCAAACCCTCTGAGGATTGCACGGGTTGAACATGATGATAGTCAAACATGCACATTTGCAGCTGGCAGTAAGGTTGCACGTAAGTTTTTTACAGGACTGCGTGTCCACATTAACCAATGACTGTGTGTCAAAAGCATGTCTGAGTTACAAACTGTGAAATCCCCACTGAGGCTGGTTTGGTGAAACGCGTGGTTATCAGGATGTGAGATCAAATTCTGAAGTCTGAAGACTGCTTACTCAAAATGTTTGCTGGCTTTAAGTCTAGTTTTGTTTTCTTTTTTTCCTTTTCTTTTTGCAAAACCTACCAGCTACAGATAATTAAAAGTGTTCTTTTCATCTGGAGCTTACGCCTTTATCACATCTGCAGGAGACAAGATCCTATTTGTATCTGGACAGAGATCCCAGGATGCACCAGGACAGAAACATCTGCAGCATCTGGGCTGCTCCTTGTTTACAGCAATGGTTAAGAAAGTTAGTGGAAGAATAAAGCAGACAGAAACAGGCTAAAACTCCTTGGACGCAGTTTATAAAAGATAAATCTGGAGACTGCAGCATGTGTCAAAGCTGTCCTCAATAATTCACGCCGTCCACTTTTTACATGACAGTGTGACCCATTTGGGATGGATGCTTGAGTCGGATAAATATTTTAACGTGCTGAGCAGCGTTTGTCTACTAAATGTGGTACGTTCTGCACATCTGTGTGGGATGGTGCATCTATTCCCAGCTCTGCTACGTCACTGATGTAGTTCTGAATGCATGCAGTCATATTTTACCTGAGAAGAACGTCCAGTGGGAGGAATTAAAAAGTTGAAAAGGTGTTTTTTTGTTTAAAAAGCCTTTATGGTGAAGACTGTTATATAAAACTCAGTGAAGAGATGAAAAATGCCAACAGCCCTTCATGTGTTTGATTATTCGGAGTTCAGTGTTCAGGTCAGTGCTCCACCCAGGTGGCACTGAGCTCTTACCCTCATGGCTTCCTGTATGTGGTCCTGCCTCACCACCTCAGCAGAGCGATCCATGTACCACTTCAGACAGCGGATCAGCTCCCTGAAACACATTTAAAAAGCCACACAGGGTTGATTCTCTGCACTGGAAGGAGTGCAAACGTAGCATTACTTTAATAAAGGACCCGTTCAGCCCAGGATGGCTCTGTAAATAAATGCTTAGATTTTCCTTTTGTTGTGATAGTCGCAGCACTCTGCAGGACCAAACATGTACGGAAATACATCACAAAGACCTGAAAAACTAAAATTTGTGTAGTTATAACTATATGTGTCTTTTTTTATTTTCTGCCAGTCGACCCGAGATCGAGATCTTTGTTTCATCCTCTATAAAATATTTAGTCAGTGCAAAACTAATTTTCAGACTCTTACTAAAAGCAAAACTTCTCATGTAATATATCTGGATGAGGTCAAAGTTAAATGAGCATGAAAAGCATGCAATCCTACGCCAGTTTTCCATACTGTATTTATCTCTGATGCCCTTGAGCCACCGTGATGAAATAAATCCAGGAGAAGTCAAACTGCAATAAAGGCAAACGACGTGTACACGAATATACAATCACACTTTAATCAATCAGGCTGTTAGTTAGAGAGCAACACTCACTTGTAAGCTAACGCTCCAGCAAAGTGCTTCTGGATGTAAGTGTCCATCACCGGCCTGAAGTGGTAGTATTTACTGTCCCTGAGCAGGTTTATAATGAACACCTGTGAGACAGACAGAGACTGTGATCAGTGAGTGTGATGCTTGAGTGACGCTTAAATGCACAGAAAATGAATCATAATTTACAGTCGCAGTGAAAAAAGTACGGCCTCTTTCAAAGCGAAGGGTTTAGCTATAAAGAGATTTAAAAAGGAAATGGTGCTACTAGCCCTCATGTTTGGAGCAGTTAAATAGAAGCTCAGAGGAACCTGAACACATAGCATTTTATACCATGTCATTACTTATGAAACACAAACTGAGCCACAGTGCAGAGGCAGTGTGTGAAAGTCTATCACACGATGCAGCAATGACTTCATCTCTCTCATCGTCATCGACAGTCTGCTGCTGTGCTTGGGATCATTGTCCTGCTGAAGCTTCTGACTGGACAGAGCTTTTCATACGTTGTTGTTCAGCTCGTATTTACAGATGTGCAGGCACCAGGTTATTGTTTATATTTTAGTGCTTTCTTTGTGATCATGTGATCATGACCCCACAGTATTTTATTTTCCTGTTACAGCGTAACCTTCTTTCATCACCCACCCACATTTTCCAAATTTAACTGTAACTCTTATTCCTGTTGCACAGTCATACTGAAATTAGAGTAAAAAAAATGACAGAATAAAAAATCTTTCAGCTTTCAGGGTTTAGGGTGTCAGAGCTCCTGTTTCCAGTAACTCAGAGGATGACATCAGTGGGACTGAAACTGACAGTTAGCCTCATCTGTATTAGATTGTTTCTTCTGCAAGTCTCTAAATCCTCATTATTAAATTTAATGAAACTCATTATTTGTTACTTTTGTTTGTTTACTTTATTTTCTCCTTCTTCGTGCACTGCCCACGCCACACTCACCAATGACTGAAAAACCAGCGGCCCATATTTGTCTGTGTTGTCATCCAAGATGGAGAACAAGGTGTCCAGAATGTCCTGAAGAAACTGAGACACACACACACACACACACACACACACACACACACACACACACACACACACACACACACACACACACACACACACACACACACGCACACACACACACACAATGACATGTCTTCAGTTTAGTAAACAGCTGCTGAAAGTCCTGCTGAGGAAAATGGCTTACATAATGGCGGAAAGAAATTTTCCGTTATTAGTTATTTATGAACACCACATGACAATTTTTAAAGAATCAAACCTTTTCATGGTATCCTCCCAGTTGCTGGTTGTCTACAAGCTAATGTTAATGGGACCACAGGAGTATTACAACACCTGTAGAGCTCTTTTAACACATGCTTTAAAAAATCACCTCAAACCACCTCAGAGATCACCAACAAACACGTCCTGCCCAGCAACATGGCAAATGTCTTACACAGCAAATCTGGCACAGCTACAGAATATTATGATGATCCACGATACAAGTGTTTACACATATTAAACAGAACAATCTCCCCACCTGTTCGACTTCAAACCTCACCTTGACGATCTCTTCTCCGCTGACATGCCGAAGCCGTCCAAGGATGTCCATGACCCGGTCGGGATGGGCCTTCCACTTCAGCAGGGCCAAGAGGTCCACTGGAAGACAACAGGAATGTCAAACACCAGGAAAACAACGGAAAAAGGCTCATATTCAGACTTCAGCCTGTGAGCAGCAAAACAGCCGTTTAATATGTACAACGGAGTAAAAACTGTCATAAATGAGGAAGCCACTGTTAGCGCAGCACAACGGCTGAAAGCAGGTGTCTGTATGCCAGAACCATAACAGATGGTGACAGTTTTTCCTCACTTTAATGCTGTCACCTCAAGCTGCTTTATGTCAGGTTACGACTACAATATCAGAAAGAAACGCCAACAATCATACGAGCCCGTATATGCAAACACTTGGTGACAGTGGAATTAAAAACACCTTTTTCGGTGTAACAGTCTGAAATTCTCACGTGTAATCGTGCATATTTAAGCACATTATCCACGAGCGGCTCAAACGCCGGCTGCAGATCAGCTGCGTACCGTTCTGGGTGAGCTTGGTGGAGGAGAGCTGTGTGGAAATCCAGAAGGTCTCTTTCATGCTGCGCTGGAAAATGAGGCTGGAGGGGATGTTGGGACAGCTGTTGAAGTCCTCCTTACAGCAGGGCAGCCCCAGGTAGAGGGCGTGGTTACTGAAGGTCGTGTTTTCATCACACTGAGGACACGAGACACCGAGAAGGAGGAAAGGAAGGAAGGAAAGCGCTTACAATAGATCTGTGCACCTCATTGACAAAGTGTAGCTGCAAAACTGAGTCAAAAGCTGCAAACATGAAGCTTGTGTGTGAACACTGTACAGCAGGAGTGTCCAACTCCAGGCCTCGAGGGCCGGCAGGCTTTAGATGTGTCCTTGATCCAGCACAGCTGATTTAAATGGTTAAATTACCTCTTCAACATGTCTTGAAGTTCTCCAGAGGCCTTTTAATGAACTAATCGTCTGATTCAGGTGTGTTGACCCAGGGTGAGATCTAAAACCTGCAGGACACGGCCCTGAGGCCTGGAGTTGGACCTGCTGTACAGTTTTGGTGAGCAACAGTAAAGGTGTTGTGGATATCATGTACAAAGTGTACACAACATTTAAAGTGAACTTTATAGTTATACTGTGAGATTACTGAAGTACAGTTCACATATATACTAACTAAATATTGTCATTTCTGCTGCAATCATCAGCCAACAGAAAGACTCCTCTGCAGAATAAATGACGAACGTGTGATGAAGGCTGATGAGTAGCAGCCAGGAAACAGAAAAGCTCTAGTGTAGCTGACCTTGTAGACATACAGCTCGTGGCTCTCATCAGAGAGAGTAGTTCCATCCTCTCTCATTAGAGGCGTGAAGGCAAAACCAAACAGCTTTTTCTCTCCTTTGTCCTTTGCTGCAGAGAAAATGACGAAGAAGGAACATGTGAGAGGAGAAACGCACCGAGTGTTCGGTCAAAAAGCACCGAAGTTAAATGTCTCTCAGATTATTAGAGATGTATTCAGAAAACCAGTTCACTATTGTAGACAAAGTGATACAGCCTGCATATAAGAAGGTCAAAGAGTAACTTGGTTATGCTTTTAATGTTATATTTAGATATATTTTCTATAAATGTCACCACCTGCTTGAAGCAGCACCTAATCAGTCTGGGAGGATTATAGTGAGCAGCCAGCTGCTGCATCTGCATGCCAAGAAATGCAGATGCATCTGTCATCTTATTACACGGTTCTGGGTTTTATTTTTACAATAAGCCTCCTTCGCACCTCCACGAGTGCCTGTTCTTGGATCCTCATTTATTTTCTCCACACGGATCATCCCATTAGCCATGACAGCCCCAGTATTAACACAAGTAACACACTCACTGGAGCAGTGTCTGAACTCGAAGCGCAGGTGGGACCCTCTGAAACGGTCGATGGGAATCGGCAGTTTGATCACCTCGCTCCATCGCGGGCTGTTGTTATGGTAGAGCACAAAGGAGCGGTGCTCTGGCACGTTGGGCTCACCTGAACCCAGACTGATGCAGTCCTACGGAGCATGTGCAGAAGCAGACAAACAATGAGATCAGTGACACTGCAGTAACACTTGGAGAAACTGTGGACCAGAGCGGCCCCAACAGCCGTGACGCACCAACACCTGGGCCAGCTGTGCACACAACACATTTGAGTGATACTCAAAGGTCAACTGAAAGGGGTCCTTCAGGTAAGCGAAGTCAAGGAGTGGAAACGTATTTGAATGGGAACCTTTAAGAAAGGTGTGATAGGCTGGCTTGTTTTTGGTGGAAAAGTTGGAAGTTAAATGATAACATTTATGAAAAACACTGAAGCATGAACTTGTTTATTTCTACAGACTCATTCCAACGTGAACCTCAAACTGCAGAGCCTGTAAGTTTGAGCCAGTGTGGAGAAACATCGGACAAAGGTGCCACCAACGAGACAAACACAAACATCACTCAGAAGTCGGCTGGTTAGTGATGCGGTTACTCTGATCAACTGCATTCAAATTTAATTTATTTTTTTTTTAAATTTTGGCAGAACAGCAGTTTTCTCTGTTTTTGACTCAGGCTGTTCAGACTATTGATCATCTGCTAATCAATATCTGCTTTTCAATAAGCTCACCTCAGTTCCTGATCACACATCTCTGAAATCTCATCGTCAGCACAGAGAAATGCATTTACTGTCACTGAGAGTGGGTCCAACACTCCACTTGTGCCTTTGTTGGCTCAGCTGTTTCTGACACAACTCTTCTGTAGTGATCAGTTCAGTCAGATTCATCGTAACATGTAAGAAACGTGTCGCAGGCTATGAAGATTATATATCTAATTCAAATAGACGGCCTTTCAGCCTGCCTGCATACTTTAAAAAAGGCTTTAGTTTCACACTGTCAGGTCATATCAGTGCACTGAGCTCATCATATGTTCTTAAGTGACGATGAAGAACATCTAATGTTGAACCAGTTCTCTTTCATTTCTGCAGGGAAACTAAAACATCTGAAAACTCAAGAAAAGCCAGGAGCAGAACGTGCCAAGGAAATAGGATCCAACGGAGAGATAAAGTTAGACGTAGAGCTGGACAGCAGGGACTGATGGAGATGTGAACCACTGTCTTACATTCAGTCTGTGCAAAAGTCATGAGCCAGCACTCATATTTGATGTAAAATTAGTACAGGAATTATTTAGAACATAAATTCTATTTTTTTGGGAATCACCAGAAAAAATACCAAGCAGTGGTTAGCACTGTTGCCTCACAGCAGGAAGGTTCCTGGGTTTGAATCCATCATGTGGTCTACGCAGGTTCTTTTGTGCCCTTTCCTCACAGTATTTTAAATATTTGGGAGTTATAATACATAAGGATCTCACAGAACTATTAGAAAGAAATTATTCACCAATACAAAAGAAAATCGAGGAAGATATAGCGAGATGGAATTTAATCTAACCTAAGTTTATATTTGAGAATAGATTGGAATAAAATGAATATACTACCCAAATTATTATATTTATTTCAAACAGTGCCAATAGAAATAAGCCAGAAACAATTTAATCAATGGGACAAAATGTTGTCAGACACATATGACAAGGTAAAAGGCTCCAAATTAGATATAAAACCTTAAAGTTCGCTAAAATAAGGGGGGGGGGGGCTTCCTTCTCTCTAGGATTATTATTGGGCAGCACAGTGAAGGCGGATGACATGTTGGTGTAATCCTTCATACGATGCTCAGTGGAGGGTCTGACCTCCATCCACATACAAGCTGTTATAGCAGACAGTAGCCTGCAAGATGTTATAGACACTATTGAAAATACACAGTTATTACAGACAGTCGTATGCTGGCATTGGGCAGTTTCACCTCTGTTAATCATCTGTAAGTAATATTGTTTGTTATCACTGAGACTACTTGTGTGCAGTGTTGGTCAAGTAACTAATTACTGATTACTTCCCCAAAAAGTAATCTGGTTACTTTACTGATTACTTATTTTCAAAAGTAATTAATCACTTAGTTACTTAGTTACTTTTTAAAAACACGATTTACAACCTGAAGAGGTGATAAAGCGATAGATCTTTCAGCCCAATTCTACTTTTTCTGCATAATCCATCATACAAAATATAATCAGATGGAAAAGTCTCTTTTTAAAACTTGTTTTATTAGTTTTAATCTTTTAACTTTATGCATCAAGCAAACATTTAATTATCTGCAACATTCTCTGACTAGAAGAAATTAGTTTAACATTTAAACCTATTTTCTGCACATTCCAGCTCATAAAATATTTTTTGTGTTTACACTCAGTCTTTCAAATAGATGCAAGTAAAACACAGCAGAAAATAAATAAAATCAAAGACTCAGCGGTCCTGTTGCTCTATTTTCACCTGTAAAGCAGGCGGATGTTTGCCCTGGTGTTTTACTGCTTTAAAGTGTTTTAGTTTCTTTATATGAGGTTTGAACCTACAGGGGGCAGCAGGTACCCAAGAAATCATGAGACCGGCACAGAAACTAAAAGCATGTACTGAAGTGTGCACGGTCAACAACGTGGATTTCACACACATAAAAGAGCTGATAGTGGATTATACTGCTCATTTATTCTAACTTACAACATTTTCACTACTTTACTCTTACAGTCCAATAAAACAGGTCATTTCATCTCCAAAAAACATTGAAGTGGTTCATCTGCTGCAGCTGTTACTTAGTGTGTTTTAATGTGACTTTGGTGTTTTCATTGTTTGCTAATTCTACTCTAAACTTGAACTAAACCATCAAAACACCAGAAACATGTTTGCTGTGAGCTACAAATTCTCTGCTGCCTTTAAAGAAACTTACTGCTATAAACCAGCCTAAAGTTTAACATTAGGCACAACTTCAAACTGATGAAAGACTTGTTTTTTTGTTAGAAGAAGAAAGATGCTGAACGTCTGTTTATATTATGTGCCACTAAATGGACAAAAGAAGGCTTTTTACAGCAGGAACGTTTCCCTACCTTGAGGATTTCTCCGTCGGCGTAAAGCACATATATGGTCACCTCGATGTTCTTCTGAACGCTTTTCCCTCCCCTCTCAAAATCTCCTCGCTCCAGTGTCAGGTACAGGTCGTTACGGATGTCACCTGGACCAGCAGAGACATGTTAATGCAGACTAATATGTGTCAAACACCAGCGCACATGGTTGTTTTATTTGTAAAGATGCAACAAAGATGCAAACATGTCCGTAATCTCGAAGCAGGCGCGGTGTGTCGCACACATTTTAAGCTGACACACATAAGACTAACGACCTGTGTGGACGTGTGCGGACTCATTTATCACTCCCCGCTTGTCCTCATAGAGGAGGTGTCACCTTTAATGTATAAAGATGGGAGTTAAACACTCACTCCATCACTGCCTGAGGGGAGCAGTGGTTAATGTGTGTGAAAGACACTGGTGCCTGTGGGATGTGCAGCCCTGCTGTTTTCTTCCTGTTTGCTGTAGAGGGAAGCTTAATGTAAGCGTTCATTTGTTTACCTGTTAAGCTCATCATCATTAAGAGTATTCACCAATGAGAGCAGCACAGCAGGTTCATGAGCTGGACTATGAAGCTGCTCGACTCGTGTCCTTTATTTCTAAAGGCGAAAGTTAAATACAAAGCAAGGCAGGGCTGCTACAAAAGGACCTGATGTGGTACAGATGAATCTATGGTAATGATGATGTATTCAAAGCACTTCTTGTAATTATGTAAAGATTAACTCCTGACAGCTGGCACGACGGGGTAAAAGCTTTGAATAATTTCTGTAGCAGGCTGTAAGAATGTTTATTTCCTGCTGTAAAGTTAACAGGAAGTCTAAGGGACTGACTTGCTTTTAAGAGGAACTGCAGTTTTTTGCCCTCAGCTTCATTTTTCAGCCCTGTCTATTGAAGAGCAACAGACATTTCTGCAGCTCTAAAACATGGCAGCTCGCATCATAACTATCTCACCGGACAAGCAGCACCACAGACCAGAGGAGAAATTATATTTGGGGCTGAAATTATGCCTCTAAGAAAGCCTCTCTTGTCAAGCACATAAATGCGGGATGTTGAATATTTTCTGAGGTCACATATTTTACAGGCTGCATAAATGAATTAACAGGAGACTGTGGAGATCATAGCACTTTAGCTTCAGCAGCATCAGTGTTTGGTATTTCTGCTAAATCTAAAAAGTAAGCATGAATGTGGGACAGGTAAGGTTTCTTTAACTGAATGAAGCTGCAAGCAGTGGATACAAAAAGTAAACAGTGAGATGCTTTTTGTATGTAAATCCAGCTGCTGCCTGGATGTGATATCAGCCTGCTGCAGCATTCACACACAAACACACACTTGTCCATCTTTGTGGTTTCTTTATCAGGCTGCAGCCAGTTGGAAAAACGAGGCATAAAACCTAAAATCCAGATATGGAAATAAAAGTTTTCTCAAACATAAAAATGTAAAATCTTTGTGTCAGCTGCAAATTTATGAGAGAAAACTTAAGGAACTATAATATTTTATTTTTCAAAGTGAAGTTGGAAACAAATTCACATATTTAAACTCCACAGTGCACCAAGAAAACCTCCAACATGGTCTAAAGAAGTCTATGAGTCCCTCACAGTGAGACATCACGATATATTTTTTATTTTCATTTGTTTTGCTTTCTCTAAGATTTATCAAACATTTGCCATTTTTATTTTCTTTTGCCAGATTTTTCTGCCCCCTGGTTCTTACTTCCTCCAGAAGCTGCTGCACTGTGTGTACATCTGCTCACAGCGCCACAGCAATGATTTCTAAAGGTCTGATTAACACTCGACATTTCCATGTTCACTACCACGATCACTACCTTATTGTGGTGGAGATTTATATATATATATATATATATATTTTTTTTTTTCAGGGGTGGGGGGATTTGTCCCTGGCAGGGTCTCCCATGGCAAATCATTTGAATCACTCTTTGTCTGGTTCCTCACCCAGGACCAGATAGTTTGAGCTCCAGTCTCCTGCAGAGGGGCTGGACTAAATGATGTCAGTCCTCTGGGGCAGATAAGAGCTAAGACTGATAAATAAATGAGCGTGCATGCCTAACACGTCTCTGACAGCAGGCAGTGCACTTGTTGAGAAGATTGAATTATCTTTTACACACCGACAGAAACAGCTGGGAAGCTGTACAACAAGACACATTAAATCATCAAAGTGACTTAAGCTAAGTACTGCTGAAAGAGATTTCCACACTTATGAAAAATACATCTGTGGACTTAAATATCTACAAGCCTGTAACTCAGTTTATTGGGTTATTAAATAATAACACATTTACAGCTTTGAAGGTCTTCACAAACATTTTAACATATTACAGGAGGAGAAGCTCCACTGTAATTAAAATGAAGTCAGTGGAGAGATGCAAACTGACACATTCGGTCTCCCTGTAATGGATTTATAGCTCTCAGAAGAGGAAGCTAACACAGGAATATCACAAAGCGGGTCCAATTCTGGGAAACTGTTTACTTCGACCAGTGCTTTGGAGACGTTCCTGCTGGAAAAACCAGATTCACTCCTTTGTTGCTCCCATGTAGGAATCTAAATTAAGCAGCAGCCCGGCAGGAGCGCAGATCAGCTTCTGTGGTTCTGTCCATCTGTCCAGCCTTGAAGTCACTTGTTTATTTTCAGGGATCCTGGACCTCAAATCTAAATTCTCTTTCTTTGTTTGGAACTTGGACATTGATCCAAAGGCCTCTTTGAAAGCCAAACAAAGCTTTTGAAGATTTTTATAGCTGCAAGAAATAAAACTGTTTACAAAATGCCTGCTCGAGAAGAACACCTGCAACACTGCACCTTTTCTCTGTGCTTCAGCTCAACAGGTACGTGTTTTTGCTCCCTTCTTCAAAAGCAGAAGGTAGAGATGTACAAAACCCGCCCAGACATTCAGCACTTTTTCTATTCCTGTCTGACCCATTTACATGATTCAAACCTGAATTGTTGTTTTTATTTATTTTACGTGTTATTCACGGAGTCCATCTCTGCTGTGTGCTTACGTAAACTAAGAATAGAAGTGTTGAGGTGGACAGCCCGCTGCGCTGCGATGGGTAGGCCTGCATGAAGCTGGATACGTGACTCACCGGGCATGATGACATCTGGGAATCCCAGTTTGCGTGTGATGGCCACCCCCCTGCTGAAAATGAGCGGGTTTTCTCTGCGGACCTGCTCCATGTCGCCCCTCAGCAGCTGCAGGGAGATGATCAGCCCTGCAGGATGTGAAGGGGAAGAAATGGGAACGAGTGGGTTGACAGAAAAAGAAGATGGGTAGAGAGATGGATGAAAAGCAAAGGAAGAAGACAGAACAAAGTGTCCTATTTAAAAAGCACAGCCTTTAGGCCACACATAAAATTCAGATAAACTTAAAGTCTAAACAGAGTTTTGAAGCTGCAGAGCTCGTTTGATCTCCCCAGAATCAGAACAAACATTTCAATGCATGCTAAACGTTGCCAAACTGCTTTTCCAGCAGACTCTCAGCCTGTTAGTCTGGGTTCATCTCTTCACCTGAAAACAAAAGTTTGCTGCTGGATTATGTTTTTTTAAAGACACATATCTGTGCGGGGTCATGGGAGTTCACAGACTTTAACACTGGGGCAGAGGAGAGTCCTCTACAGTGACACCAATTAATATGATTTTCCCGCTGATGTCAGAGTGATGACTTGCATGTGTCAGTCAGACGCTCTAAATAAGTTGCTCCTGGGAACTCTTTTTTGTTCAGTGTTCCTGAAATGTCGGCTGACTCATCAGCAATGAAATAAAACGAGTCACAAGTGCTGCAGGACTAGAATCTGCTCCTGCCCTCTGTGCTTTGACAGAAGTAATAAAGTGACTGGAAGAAACGGTCCACACAGAACATCAGCGGGCTGGAGCAATAACTGAGTGCTAGAAATTGCCTCCACCCTCGGCTGCTGTGTTCACAAAAACACCACTGCACTGCTAATGTTGCAGGGTAACCCTGCAAGGATAACGCATCTGCTTCTGGGTTTTGTGGCCAAAATAATTCACCTGGACAAAAAAATCCAGTAGAATAAAAAAATATACTTTTAGGACAATAAATTGTGCTCCGATATACGTGTAGCAAGCCTGCTGTGTTTTTTGGGTGTTGATTGCTAACCTTTATGCCTCCTCTCTTACCATAGCTGGGTTGCCCGTCATTTCCAGTGAAGTGAGGGCACAGCTGGCTGCACTCAGCGATCAACCAGGCCTACAGTGTAAGAGCTGGGGAGGAGAGCAGCTCAGTCTCTCTATGGGCCAGACGTACAGTAGCCTTAGCCGTGTGTTGTGTTTTAATTATGTCAAGCTCCCAGTGAGTAACTGTGACCTCCTGTTTGCAGAGTGGGGTTTTCTTCTTTTGTGTTGTTGAGGTGCAGATTCTTCATTTTTATTTCCAATCTCCCAACATTATCTGTTTGCTGATGCTTTTCTTTTATTTCTGGATTATTTAGGGCGTAGAGGCGAAGTTAGAGCTTTTAATAAAATCAGGATTGAGTTTGTAATCTTTTTCACCTTTTCTTTCACATGGATACTCTACTGTTACTCCCCTCATCCTGTAGGCCAGCGGTCCCCACAGACCGGTTTATACCTGACAATATTTTCACAGACCGGCCATTAAGGTGTCATAAATACAAAATAAAACCAGTATACCAAAAAAAGAAGATTTATTCATTACACGGGGAAAGTCCGAAGGAAACCAAGTTAACGCTAAAAACTGATAAAAACCCAGAAAACCATACACTTCACCCCCGAGCCTCCACTCTCGCAGCCTGGTACCAAACAACTGGCCTGGAGGTTGGGAACCGCTGCTCTACTGTTACTCCCCTCATCCTGTAGCCCGTTTCAGGGAACATAACAGTTTAGGGGCTTGTTCGGGATTCAGAACCAGAAAAGTTTGCATGAAAGAAAGTGGAGATCTTTGAGATATTAACAAGTTATTTATTCTTAAATGTAACTATGAGCTTCAGTATTTGTATTTAGCATAAATCAGAGATGTGCTCTTCATCCCACACTCAGTTTGTTGGGGTCCGATCATCCAAACTCAGGGTACACAAACACGTGGTCTCTCCTACCGTAGTTGGTGCTGGGTGCCGTGTATTTGGTGCTGGACTTGCGGATGATGTTCTCATGGATCTGGTACCATTCATTCTCATTGTTACACCTGGAGAGCAACAAAAAACAATCATGTCCTATAAAGGATAACAATATATTTGTAACTTGTGTTTTTATACAACAAAAGTTCGGTTGGATATAATGGACTTTTGAAATCTAGTTATTTTGGCAGTTACTCTGGGGCGTACGTGCCATCAATCATTGCAATTAAAATATAAAATTGGGGCGTGGTCTACGGGTGGATGCTGGGGTGGTGAGGTGAATGACAGGTAGCAAGGCAGAGCAGCAGCGCTGACATGTCAGAGGAAGTGAGGGGAAATTTTGGAGTTAAATACACGGATAAATTGGAGCAGGTCTTTCTTCCATGTCTTCGTTGGTCTCTACAGCAGATCAGCTGTCTCCATCTCTCCCTCTCTGTTGTCTGTTCTCCTGTCGCACCAAACATCTGTCCTCTGAATCTTCTCTTCTTCTGCATGGAGCTCGAACTTCATCATATTCATTTCAAATCCCTTCCATCCTGCTCACTCCCAGTGTGGATCTTAATATCTTCAGCCGGGCCTCCTGTCTCTTTGTCGGTGTCATCATCTCCAAACGACACACGGCAGCAGGTTCACTCCCATCTTGTAGGCTTCCCTTTCACTCCTGCTGCTACTCCAAAAATGCAACAAAACATTTGTCTGTGTGCAGATCATCTTCACCCGGGCTTCATCGCTGGTATCTTGACAAACCCACTCTCCATTTCGAGTGCTGACCTGCCGCATTTTTGTGCAAACGCATCTTTGGTTCTGTGGTTTTGTTGGAAAATGTAACATCTCTGTTTGTATTGCACACTTCTGTGCACTAGAGAGTGCTGCTCTCGGCCAAATCATACATTTTATTTATTTTTTTTGTTTCATAAAGGGAAAACAGTTTTTAGATTAGACCAAAGGTCAGATTAAACACCCGTTAATGGCATCTTTGAGCCATTTAGAGGCCAGGAAATTGCATTTTCACAGTTTTACAGATCGACTGATTAATCAAGGAAACAACAGGAGGAAAGAGAAAAAGAGCAGTAACTAGCAGACCTATTTGCAGATAATACAGTGGATGAGCCACGCTGTGTCAAGCTGCTGGATTTTTGTATTAACATAAAACAGCCCCATCCAATAAAACAACTCGCTCGTTCCACTCTTAATTTACTCGTCTTTCTTCAGAGTGAACGTGTGGATCTACATTTTCCTCGGCTGATTCTAACAAACTGATGATTTCGGTCCCGTTAACGTCACACGATGCTGGAACACAAGCCTGAAAAGGAGACGTCTAACCCCCCGTGAACCGACCCGAGCAGTTCAGCTAAGACTGAGGCATCAAACACACACACACACACACACACACACACACACACACACACACACACACACACACACACACACACACGCACACACACACACACACACACACACACACACACACACAATGACATGTCTTCAGTTTAGTAAGAAGAGGCTGGTGGTGACAGAGCGATAAGAACAGAAGTAAAGCTATAATAAAAATATATGGCATGCCCCACTCTTTACTGTCTCTCCAGCTCGCTTATCTTTAACCTTCTCCTCTTTCTCTCTCTGACCTTTTCTCTCAGCCCAGAAATATTTGGAGTAGGACAAAATGATTTTCCAAAAAGAAAATATCATCTCTGAGCTCTGGGTGTGTTGAGTTTGTGCTGTAAGCTGATATTTTTGGGCACTTTTGCTATTTTAGTTCACTCAAACATACAGTAATATGATAAATATGGATTTAAAACAAAGACTTTTAGCTTTAATATCAGGACTTTACCAAAAAAACAACAGTCCACTTATTTCGAGGGTCACATGTACCCGGACATATCAGCATAATCGTAACAAAATATTAAAAAGTAAACATTTTGTTTACTTTTTAATATTTTATTAAGAACCCCTTACAGGTACCGACCTTCTCCAGCCCAAACTCATTACGAGTGAGTTTTTCCTCCTTTGTAACTCTGCCAGCTTCTGACTGCAGCTGTGTTTCCTGCCTTTAGTTTTCTCCTCTGTAAACGAAATGCTGGCAGGTTTGAGATCAGCTGATTCTTTACCTTCCTAAACCCGGGGTTGCATTTGCAATTTTTTTACTTGGGTCATTGTCCATCTGTCCAATGAAGTGCCAGCAACTAAACCTGAGATCTGTACACTTCATTTAGGATTCATATGTCTGCTTATGTCAACACCAGCGACTCATATCTGTGTCACTGCTTCACCACAGGTTCGAGTCCTGTGCTGTGAGTCTAATCAGGCCATTACTTGCAGTGAACCCTCAGTATTTTTCTCTTGCCTCGTTATCTGCGAGTGCAGACACTTACGTGTACACTTTAAGGACAAAATCTTTCTCCTCTTTGAGCTCTGAGATGGTCTGCAGCACGTCGCTCATGGCCAGGACCGCACAGCCATACGGTCGACGGTACTGGACGTGCGGAGGACCCTTCTTACTGTCATTCAGCAGCATTCGACCTGTAACCAGAAGCGTGTGCGTCACATAATGAGAAAGGCTCCTGTTCCATTCATACGACAGCATTCATTTCTTTCTATTTTAATCTGAATGGTATTTCAGGTTAATAAAGGTGCACATTATAAACTTGACAAAGTTATTCTGTTATTTCAGGCATTTCTGCAGGAATTGTTTCCACCTACATAACATAACTTACCTGTCCTGATAACTTGTGAGACAATATAGAGATCTCTCTTCATGTCTTTGTTACTCAGATCCTGTGAGAAAAAGAAAAAAGTATCATCATCATCATCATCATCATCATCATCATCCACCAGCTTCAGCTTTTCTTACAATTAAAGAAGGTTTGTGCTCTGAGTTTCTGTTCGTAACGTTTATGGACAGAACTCCGATGTGGAGCCAGGAGCTCCTGGATCACATCTTTTGCTGTTTTTTGCAGATGATGGTGCTGCTGGTCCAGTCAGAGGTGATCTCCAGCTCCAGCTGGGGAGGTTTTGCAGCCAAATGCAACACAGTTGGAATGATAATTAACACTTCCACCTTGAGGCACTGCTTCTCAGCAGGAAAATCGTGGTTTCTAACACTCCGGGAGAGGAATGATTTCCTGCCCCAAGTTAAGAAGCTCAAGTTTCTCTGGATCTTGTTCATGAGTTGAGGAAGATTGGAGCAGGAGACTGCCAGACAGACTGATGTGGATGCTGTACCACTCACTGAGCGGGTAGGTGAAGTTGTTATCGGTCGGTCTATGTTTCTCACTTATGGCTCCCGAGCTAAGAATAAGGCTTCAGAGGAAATTAGCTTCTGACTGGGCTCAGCTTCAGAGATATTTAGTTTGAGGAGCTTCATGAAAATTAGCCAGTTGTCCTGGGTTTGCTGGGTTTGGGAAGGCCCTGGAAGAGCTGGAGGAGGTGGCCCAGGGAGACAGGAGGACTAAGAAGCTCTGCTTAGACTGCTGCATCAGTGGATTGTTTTATTACTTTTATAAATATGTGTGTAATTTAGACATATATGGACTGATTCCAGCTCGGGTTGAAACAAGAACGCTCAGATTTAACCAGCTTAATCATTTAAGCACGTCTGGTTTCATCTCCCCTGTGACTTACATGTAAATCATGCATTCACCTTATAATACTGACTTCAATTGAGTTTTTGTAATTACTGAAGAATTCAAATAACTGCATCAGTGAACGTTGGGAGCTTTAGTGCAGCAAAAATGCATCAAACGATCTGCAGACTGATTCTGCTGCAGAGCAACAGGGGGCAATGCTTCCTCACTTTTAGATCCTCAGTTTTTCAACTGTTCCCTTCTTAAATTACACGAAACACCATCACTGCACCACGAGTTTCATTAAACGTGTGTGTGTGTGTGTGTGTGTGTGTGTGTGTGTGTGTGTGTGTGTGTGTGTGTGTGTGTGTGTGTGTTGTTACCGTGAAGAGGGCACACAGCCGGTCCACCTTCTCTGGATTCTTTGGACCTCCGTTCTTGTTCAGTCTCACCATGAACTTCTCACTGAAACAACACAATCAACGGCCACTTTGGTTAGTTTTAGTAAAAACGATTTCTTTCAGTGAGATCAGGTCGTCACCGCCTCTGTGCTGCTTTATCGCTGATATTTGACCTGAGAAAAGGAGATACGGGAAACAGTGTGTGGCGTCTCTCTCTCTCTTTATTCACAGACTCTGCCAGATGGCTTTATCTGGCAGAGTCTGTGAATAAAACTTAAAAAACTTCTGTTTTTCTTTAAATGTTCCTCATATCAGCCACATGTCAACTGCACACGCTGCTCAAGCCTGAGGTTGAGAAGCTCTAACCGCTGGCAATTTACCCCCGGCGCCCTCTCTCCGTCTCCTCGAGGGATTTCTGAAAGAGATAAAAATTCTTTTGGATTTCTGCTCAAGCCTTTTCCCCGCGAGTACCAGCAGTGAGGAAACTCTAAAGCAGCATGTCTCAGCCTTTTTCGCTTCAGGGAACAGCAAAGTATTGTCTGCTGGTGTCAGCGACTCTGTTCTTTTAACCCATATTTATCCAGGGAAACGCGACGGAGCTGACGGGCCTTTGTTCAGCCACGTCGTGCCTCAGACACATTAGAAGATTTCTCAAATCATAAGTACGTCTGACAGGAGCGAGCCGCACATAAATCCACTGATACTCGCTGACTTACTGTCGTGTTCTTCTTGATGCCCGTCAGTCTTAAAGCAGGCAGGTCTTACATCACGCGAGGTCGCCTCAGGCCAGATGCCAGAAAATCGAGATGCGGAGGCACAAAACGGGAATCCAGATCGGGAATGATATTTCGACATCAATCAACAATATCAATATACAAATATTAGCTGACAGGGATATTCAGCCTTATATATTTGAGTGTTAAGCACAAACTAAAGTCTGAGTTTTTGGCTCACAGCGATTATTTGTACATCGGCGATCCTCATCAATGAAGGATCCACAGTCGTAAGAACGTCTTTATGACAGAAACGAGGAAACAGTTTTATCTTATGAGCTTCATGAACAGCCCCAGAGTCTGTAATGAACTGAGTTACATTTAAAATGATGTTAGATAATTAGATACGAGTCAACATATCCCTACCACAGTCATGCCTGTTTAGGAAAATGATAAACGAGTGACCAAGGTTATATTTTAGCTTCTGATATTTTTACAGCACAGCAGAGAAGTCTGAGTTGGGATGCCTCCAACAAAACGGTCCGGCTCTTCGACTGCCAGCCAGAAAATCTCAATCCACGATCTTCTCCTGGTGGAGTTTCTGAACTGGGTTCAGTCAGCGAAATCCTTTTTTTCTGCCTTCAAAAACTGCTTGAGCAGCTGCCACTTCTGAGAGCACTTACCCACCTAATGAGCCCTTCATCTCTCCATCACCATCCGCTGCACTTCTCTGTATTTCCCATTTGCTTCATGCGCCTACAGACTTATGGGCATGAAAGACGGAGCAGCGAGGGCCTGATTTTCTCTGTCTGTTCCTTTATCTGCTCAAGTTCGGTTTGTACCTCAATTTTACAATGCATAGGACAAAAGTTTCCTGCAAATTAATAAGTGTAAGAAGTAGAAGAGCGATGGAGAACGTGTTCTTCATTCTTCTGGACAAGACCGAGCTGAGAAAAATCAGGACGAACGCTCTGACAGTCAGTCCTGGGCAAAAGGGTTTATGAGACAATGCATTAGAGTATTATCTACTCTCATTTTATTAGTTTTTCAACTGAAGCCATCACTTCGTTAGCACTGTTAAGTAAATCCCTTCCCTGTTTAATATGTTGCCTCCATTCCTGGCTCCTTTTCTTTAGACAACAGAAGAATGAAAGCAGCGATTCTCAGTGAGTCAGTCTCTCTCTGAGCTGCACTAGTAGAATATTTGCAGTCCTGTGTCAGTGTTCAGCACACGTAGTGAGGTGGCAGAGACGATGGCCTTTACATCGGGAAACTTCTCTGCAGCGGTGATAATAAGGGTCTGCTGAAGAGCTTGGCTTCTGATGCACCTGCTTCAAAACACTGAGGTGAGCAATGCTCAGAAATGGCACGGCTGGCTTTCAGCTCAGGTAAAGACAACAGAATGAAGGAATGAAGATGCTGATTATGTGGAGGTTCGAAATGCTGCCGATATCAGCTGACTGTGCAGGGAAGAGAAGTGATCACATTACGAGGTCAATCACAGAGTAGATTGCACATGTTGCCACCTGTGCGACAGATTGTTGTAACAACATGAATCATAATATAAACTCAAAAAATGCAAATTCTAGTTTTTACATGATCTTATTTCTATTGAAATGTTTGCGTGCATGGAGTGAAACCTGCGAGTGATCAGGATGACACGTCGAGCTACGTCGTCACACATCAAACATGCCCTCCCAGCTCACGGGTCTAATGAAGTGCCGGTGCTCTGCATCCACCTGTACGCTCGATTCACTCAACGCTCACAAATTTCTGCCATATTAGTTTGAAGTGAGGAGTTCAGAGCCTTGATGACAAACTAAAACTATTTTCTGCTGCTGTAATAAATCATCTCAAACATGAGCTGTTGGCTGACGATGTGTTCACACACCAATCGTTAGAAATCCTCTAACTGAACTTCCTCATTAACATAAACGGCCCAACTAAATACAGTATCTCATTATAGAACATTGTTCCTCATATAGTCTTTATTGCTCAGCAGATTACCCCCCGCCACATATGATAAGACTCTGAGGTTATAGTGTAAGGTAATACGCAAACAACAACGAGGACCCACAAATCCCTACAACACAGACACACACTGCGTCTGGCTCTTTAAATGGAACAATTTATTCTAATCCCCCAGAGACACTGAGGGCCAAACAAATACAACAAAACACAATAAATATGTATTTCTCCTCAAACAGTGGGACGCTGTGACTTAGTGGAAGATGTGGGGGTGAGGAGGCACAAAGAAAGACTGAGATATGGGTTTTACATTCTGCTCTAAATCCTGTTTTTGTTTCTTTAAATATTGTTGCTGGTTGTTTTTTCATTCAGTCAGAGTTTGATTCAAGGAAGAAAACAATGATATAATCGACAAAATAAGAACATTTTATTTGTTTATATGTTATGTAGGAAGAAGACGGCGTGTTCTTCCCTCATATTTATGCGTGTGTGGTACTGAGGCAGGTTATTGGCTGCTAGTTGGATGGGACCGGTCTCTTCCGGGGATCCTTGGGGATTAAGAGTGTCCAGCTTTCAGTTAGCCATTCCGGGTGTCTCTCATCAATTAGCAGCTGGTTCAGCAAAAGCATTAGAATGTCATTCAGACTGAAGAAGTGTAGTCGGATGATAACAAAGAGAGAGATGGTAGTCAGAACTGAGGGGCTCGAACTACCAGAAGGCAACATTGCAGACATAGAGGACAACTACAAGCACCTGGGATCCCGCAGGCAAATGGGAACCATGAAGAGTGGCTGATATCCAGAAATCCTACCAGTGGCTGGACAAAGCTGGACTGAAAGACAGCACAGAGGCACTAATCATGGCAGCACAAGAACAAGCTCTGAGCACAAGATCCATAGAGGCTGGGGTCTATCACACCAGGCAAGACCCCAGGTGCAGGCTGTGTAAAGATGCCCCAGAGACAATCCAGCACATAACAGCAGGGTGCAAGATGCTAGCAGGCAAGGCATACATGGAACACCATAACCAAGTGGCCGGCATAGTGTACAGGAACATCTGTGCCGAGTATAACCTGGAAGTCCCGAGGTCAAAATGCTAAGATCCTGTGTGAGTTCCAAATACAGACTGACAAAATAGCATTGTAGCAATAGATGTAGTGATCCGAATGATAGCAACATCAGTCAGAAGGAACACAAGTAGCTGGAGAAGTACCAAGGGTTCAAAGAAGAGGCACTCACCAAACTAGGCGAGTGGCTCCAGCAGATCCCAGGAACAACATCCAAGATCTCTGTCCAGAAGAGCAGAGTCCTAGGAACAGCAAAGACACTGCACAGAACCCTCAAGCTTCCAAGCCTCAGGCAGAGGACCCGAGCTTCAAGGATAAAAGACCGCCCACATCAGCAAGAGGGGAATTTTTATCCACCGAAGTTATTTGTAACTATCCCTTTGGGTGGCAGCAGGAACAAGTGAATGAATCATACACATATGACAAAGACTGTTCACTAAGAGGAGGAGAAACACACACACACGGCTGAATTATTAACTTTATCGCTGCATCAATATGAAAGAGGGAAGATAAACAATGCAGATGCAATCAGAAGACGTCCTGACCTATCCAAACTCCTCCCAGCACACAGATGTGGGTACTTGCATGCATATGCAGACATAAGCTGCTGTACTGCACATTTATGTACGCATGCATGCACGTGTGGGCTTGCAGTAACCCACACACACCCACACACACACATATGCACTTTATGGAAATCCATTACTATTTCCACACCACTGACATTCAGTCTAAATATAAACATACTGTACAGGCAGAAGAGTCTCAGCTCAAGCACAGACAGCACTCACAGCCAGGACGACCTTTGCTTATCAAAGGAAATTTGTCCAAAGACACGTTAATAAAAATCACATATTGAGGCCGCTACCACATCACTGCACTGCAGACACACTTCATGAGGAAGGGAAAGAACAGATTTTTCACCTGTCAGGAGATCCAAACTGGAATCTTACTGCCTACTTTCACTTTCCTGCCTCCATCAGGGACTTGGAAATGCGTCAGTCATGAGGATTTTCTCAATATCTGATAAGAACAGGACAATATAGTAATTTTCTACTTCTATCTCCTACTGCTTAGTCTCCTTCCCCTGATGTACTGAGACCTTTTAGTTTAGTCTTTTTTTTACTAGATCCATCACTGTGTTATGAGCTTACTGTCCATAAAGCGTTAACAGGAATCAACCACTGTGTCTATAGATTTATTTTTATGTGAGAAAAGATGAATCAGGTGTATAAAAGTTGGAGATAACCTCGCGTCAGTCCCATGTTTGCGCACTCCTGTTTCTAAAGTCTGGTGAGTCGCTCGCTGTCTTGGACCAGAGGCTGGAGTCCTACATTACCTATAAATGTTACCAAGCTTCAGAAGCAAGCTGTGGAAGTGACAGCGATGGACAGATGTTACGATGAGAGAAATCAGCTACAGAAACATCCTCTGACAGCTGGAGTAGTCCCAGCTGTCACGCAAAGCAGCGTCTACATATTTTTCTGTATATTTCTATTTTATCTGAGGGGTCTGCAGGCACCGACTCATTTCTGGAGCTGATTTCTTTTTTTGGTGAACTCGTCAGATCTGGAAACAAGTTTATTTAATGCAGTAATCACACAAGAGGAAACACTGGATGGAGACGGTGGATTCACCGAAATTACCGCGACCACTCGCAGCCAGTTGCATCTTCAAAGCGATACAATATGATAGTGAGAAAATATGTGAGTCTGCACTCTGTTTGTGTTAATACAGTGATTAACTCTAATAAACTAAATTCAGAGTCCAGACTGCATCTCGTACACATGGAACAGAAACTCCTGTAAATTCCTGCAAAACTGTAAATTGATGTGGATGCTCAAAAATCCTTTTATAGAGGAATATAAGCAACGTACACGGAGATGGAAACAATTCTGTCTTTTCCCCAAAGACATGCGTTGCGCTCACTGTCACAGACTGACTCAGATTGTTTCCAACGTGTCGCCAATCTTTACATTTCTAAGTTAGATTGAAATGATCGTTCCTCTGGCGACCAGCTGGTCACTGCAATCTGTCATGAAAGCACAAATAATTCACTGCAACCACCGATCTTTCTGTGTCGCAACGAGGTTTCTGCTGTATTGGTGCTGTGGTATGATTCACAGCATTAATGCAACCCTTTATTCTTTTTCTGCAAAGTCACACAGACATCCAATTAATTAATATTCCTTCATCATTGTTGCATCGTCTGTATTATTATCAAACACGATAAACCATGCAGTAATAGGTTTTTATGAAACCGCTTTAAACTGCAGAAAAAACATAAACTGGGGAATACATTAAAAGAGTAAAAACTATCATAAATAGAAAAAATAAAAGCACAATAAAAAAGAAACTTATCACACTCTTAAAAACAGAAAAGTTCACTTCACATAAAGGAGGAATCTCTGGTCACCCACTGTTCCCAGTATCTGCTCCTCAATCTGGGACAGAGAAAAGCAAAAGCAGCGACTCACAACCTTCCAGTCAAAGGATTAATATCCAAACACATGACCCGGCTGAATTATCTTCTATTACTTTCATCAAATTCAGTAGAGTGAAGCTATTTCAATTTAACCGATTTAACGGCTGATTTCACTGCATCACATTAAGCCAGTGATTCTGCACAGGCCTCTAACTACACCTTGCATATATTTACAGTATTATTTTAGATATTCAATCGACTCGAGCGAAGTGACTCAGAGTGAAACAGCCAATTTTCCATGACTTCTATCATTACACAGAACAGACACTCAACAGAGGAACAACAGCCTGACATTAAAGGAGCTGCTGATAAAAGAGGGGTGGGCTTCTTTGATTTGGTGTGAAGAAGACAAACGCGATTATGTCTCAGTGAGAACAGGATCCTGGGTCATGCCTCGCACAGCATTAGTTCATTTTAATCACAGATGGTTATTAGTCAGCCCTCTCTCCTAACATAAGCCCCTCCCATACAAATACACTGCATTTCATAACTAGTTTTGTTTTATGTTGTACTTGTTTGTAACATATGACAAAAAACATGTTTCCAGTAAACAAACATGCTAAACATATTTTAGTAAGTAAGTGAGTAATTTTTTTTTTTTACACAAGAATCAGTCACAAAATGCTTCACTGAGGTATTAAGACAACGCAAACACAAACGTTTACTGAAGGATCCCACGATTAACGAGTGCAAAGAGAAGCTTGTGGAACAGCCCACTGTGACAGGCGACAGCTGTACGTTCAGCCCATCTTAGTTTTCAGACGGGAACGTGGCGCCACAAGAAGACCTCTATCTGCAAACATACGGATCCAGTTTGGAGATAAGGATGGAGAAGATTGCGATATGTGAGGCCTCACCTCGTAATGCCACAACAGTAAAATCCAAGATTTCAAACTGATTTTAAACGTAACCAGAAGCCAGTGCAGCGAGTTACCTCGAATCATAATCTCTTCCCAAACCAACCACACAAATACGCTCAAATGAATGTTAAACAGAAGCCTTAATGACGCAGGACGGGGACCTCAGGCTTTACAGTGAAATTCCAGCATCTGACTTGTGCCTCCATCACTGCCTAAAACATGCAATCACTTTTCACACAGGTGTAGGTTTGGCTCTTTCTTCCTTAACAATAAAATTACTTGAGTTATCTTTTTCTAATATTTAAATTTGTTTGATGATCTGAAATATTTAAGTGTGACAAACATGCAAAAGGGAAGGGGACAAACACTTTTCACACCACTGTAGCCACCGTGTCAAGGTGTTGATGCCTGAACAAACACAGTGTGTAACAGTGGCACCAACAATCAACACTGATGTCCATGATGAGGATCCCTCAAAGCAGTGAGTAAAAACTACATGTCTAGAAATGAGTGAAACAGTCAAAGTCCAGCATTCGACTTGAACCTCAGTCTTCTGGGTAAAATTCCAGCATTGATGCTGACAGCAGGTCAAGTTTTTTACATAAGGAGGAAAGTAGCAGAGCTGTCTGCAACTCTTGAGGAGCGGAGACTCGGACAAACTAAGTGCAAACTGTGCCCAGGACAGACACAACTGCATCAAACCACCAACACAACAGCGGCTCTTTCCAAGTGTCTGCACAGACAGCCGGCTAGCAAAGAGCCCAGTGTGGTTAAAGCCGTCTGCCGAGCCCAGCAGCCAGAGCCTGAACCTCAGCAGTAACAAAGGCAGCGGTGAGCAGTCAGGATGGTTTCTACCTGTTCGTGTTTTTAGAGTACAATCACCATGGCGATCACTTTGAAGTCTCTTTGAGCTTCTTCTCATCTTTGCTTTGAGCCGTCGGCTTCGTGTTCTCACTTTGTTTTTCTTGGCAAACTCTGTACTTTTCGGTTTTACATTAAGAATAAGAACTAATTGAAATTCACACCATCTGCCTCATTTTAGCCTTTGTGTTTACAAGAAATTACTCCAAATGACTCCATCCTTCATTAGCTATACCCACTTATACCCACTTAATCCTGTAGAGGGTCACAGGAGGGCTGGAGCCAGTCCCAGCTGACACTGATGGAGAGGAAGAGTGCACGATGGAGAGGAAGAGTGCACGATGGAGAGATGCTAGAGAAGGACAACCATTCACACTCAGATTCTCACCTACCTGCAAATTTCTAATTGCAAATGAACCAAACAAACACAACTTTGGAGTGTGAGAGAAAAGATTCACAGACACAGAGCTCAGCATGAAACTGTTTAGTCTGCTTATTGCTAAAACACCAGTTTTGCAAAATCCTGATGAAACACTTCGACCTGAACTCAAACGAGAAATCTGCAAACCCCAAAGCAGCAATCTGATGAAAGGCGCTTAAGCTTAAAAGGAGGAAATTTGAGTCTTCTGCTTCCTGAACTTTTAAAAACTGAACTGTTTAAAAAAAAAACGTTATTACTTTAGATTTCCTGACAATAAAACACTGTTTGCTGATGCCCAAAGCATGTAGGAGTCTTCAGTTTGCCTGTGGCGACTGCGAGGAGGGAAGAAAGGTTTCAGCTTCGAGTCAAAAAATCCCCACAGAGACACTGGGATGACTTTTGGGATGAAAACCAAAGAAAAGAGACGTCGCCTGCTGAGATCTAACCACATCACAAACCTCAGCCTCCACCTCAGAGGGATCCACACAGGCTGGTGCTTTAGTTGCACCGATCAGAGCTCCTCTCAGGGCAAACAGTCTCAGCAGCTGAAGCATTATTTAGAACGTTTCAGGCAGCTGTGACGCCGTCTCCTTTTCTGTCTGCAGTGCATGCTGGGAGTGTGAGTGAGTGTGTGAAGGTGGTTGTGAGCGTGTGGAGCTGTGGAGAGAGTTCGGGACGTTTGGACTGCGCTTCTTCTTTTGGATTTTCTTTTTTATACACGGTGCTTATTGGAAAAATGGGGCTTTGGTTAATTGCTTGGTTGTCGTGTCGCTTCAGCCTGAATGAATCGTTGGAGAGAGAAGTAACAGACTTGTTCAAACACATCAGACTTCCTCATGCATCTCCCAGTTTCCATGTTCCTGTTTCCCAGAGCTCCTTCCCAGTTTAGGTTCCTGTTAGTTCCCCTTGTGTATTTTTGGGGGTGCCTGTGTTTTCATCAGCTCTATAAAAGGGCTCACTTAGTTTAAACCTCCACCTGCCTCCGTGTCAGCACTCCTTCGTCACACACCGACATCGCGCTGCTGACGGTAACCTGGAAATAGCTCAACCTGATACGGACGAGGTGGCATTCCCCAAAAACTGATGCAAGATGCAAAATGAAGGAAAAGTGCTGAGAACAATGAGGTGAAATGCTTAAAGTCTGGCAAAGCCGACAGAGAAGTGGAGGAAATGAAGGTAGTGGACAGGCAGGAGGAACGAGAGCTGAAGCCGTAAATCAGAGCATAACTGCAACATCCTCAGGTCTCCGGAAAACATCGTCAGACTTCTATCAACAGCTTCAGACATGAGACCGTAGCCAAAAAAGCATCACGTTTCACTGAAACCCCGTCACACTTCTGACTTAACGGCATCAGGCTAAAAAGTCTCAGCATCAGATCACACAGTCTCAGATAAAAGTGCCTCAGAGAGAAGCTTCCTGCCAGCCGGATTGTTTTCCAAATACGTCATCAACGTGCGACAGTGGCAGAACACGGCTACGTCCAAATTCAAGGCTGATTACATCACAGCTAAGCGATGAAGGCTGTCCAAATTCCTCCAAATGCAGTCTACAAATGCGTGCTCCTGTTCCCTGGATTTGAAGGACGGGTCGGGTGTATCCCTCGTGGCCCAGGATTCATTGCAAATCTAAGGTTGAAGAAATTTCTGGGAAAAAATGGTGGACGGTTAAAGCAAAACTTTTAAAAGTGAGTACTGAGTAGAGAGATGAGCTGGAGGTAAACAGATTTGAATGTTTTGAAAGTCAGGCACTGAGGCGTTTATTTAGTTCCTGTGTGTAGGATCGGGGAGCTGTGACTGTACATATGTTAAACTGTCTCTTTGGTTATGTTTGTAGATGAAAAATGAAACCAATAAAGTTTGCTGAAGGTCTCCTCTCCTCTGTCATCTGAGCATCTCAGAGGAGCAGCTCTGGTCATTAGACTCTAACGCTGAGTCAGACTTGGCTGTGAAAACAAGCTGCCAAGGTCAACTTATTTCTGGACTGTTGGTGTGATGGGAGGACGGAGCCTATTAGCTAGTTTGTAATGATGATACAGAGAGAACCAGAATGGGGAAAAGGGGCTGCTCACCGAGCTTCTTTCTTTCCCTGGAGGGAACACGTTCGCCTCGCTCAGACATCACACAGAGCCAAAAACGTCCTGTCTGCTAAACATCAACATCCTCACAGACTCAGCTCTACATTTATTTCCCCCAAACACTCATAAACGTGGCCTTTATCAGCCTCCTTATTGACATTACTGCTTCTTCATGTTGGCACTGAGATCTCTGCACGAATGCATAATTGATGGGTATTCGTCAGGCGGTGGTGTGGGGGGGGTCATGTAATATTTACAGCAGCACACTGTGGCGTGGTGCTGTAAAGGTCCTGGGTTTGAATCCAGCCTGAAGACTTTGTCTGTGGACTTTGCTCTGCCTGTCACGGTGTGTCTGGCTACTCCCACCTCCAACAGTCCAAAGCCAAGCGTGGGGTTCGGCCGTAAAACACTCGAAACAAACATCTGTCGTCTCAGCACGAAGCCAAACTGCTGCTCGCTGATCTTCACCTGGTAACTCTTCCCTCCCACCCAGAGTCTGTCTCAAGTCCTTCCTGAACTCTTCACAGCATCCTTCTGTCTTCAGCTTCCACCACATTAATCCTCGGCTCCTCGCTTCCTCTCCTTGGTGTCTAAAGTCATCCTACAGTCTACCATCCAATGCCGAACACCCGCCTTCTCCCCGACACCACCTTGCAGTCTCTTAGATTGTTTCTTCTACCTAAGATACCTTCCACCTGTGTGCACCTTCCTCCGCCCTATCTTCCTCCCTCTTCATCCAACTTAATCCAGAACTCTTCTCACTGTTCTGACTCACACCCAGCTTGTGGGTCATTATTAACATTCAACATCAGTCCTGCGATTCCCAGCTTCAGCCTCATGATCCTGGCAGACCGTTCACATACTCTTCCATTAAAGCCGATTAAAAACTTCCTCTGGCCTCAGATACACAACAGAAACTAAATGTCAACATCATCAAATTGTTATTTATTATTTAGTTATGTGTTTTCAAACAAAATGAAATCAAATCAAATCACTTTTATTGTCACATCACATGTGCAGGCACACTGGCACAGCACATGCGAGTGAAATTCTTGTGTGCGAGCCCCACAAGCAACAGAGATGTGCAAACACAACAACACAAACGAGCAAAATACAAGAATGGCCAACCTGAAACTAATAAATATATGTACAATATATAATAGTGTATGCATTTCTGGATGTGTATACTAAATATTTTCCTACGCGCGTGTGTGTGTGTGTGTGTGTGTGTGTGTGTGTGTGTGTGTGTATACACATTTTTACAAATTAAATAGTAAAAAAAAAAAAAATAATAATAATAATAATAATAATGAAATATATAAAATATACAGAGTTGAATATGTGCAAAACAAGTGGCATTTATATACAGTGTGGAGTGCATAATGTTGAAGTTCCAGTAGTGAAGCTGAGGTGTCTATGACGTGTTCAGCAGTCTGATGGCCTGATGGAAGAAGCTGTCTCTCAGTCTGCTGGTACGGGACCGGATGCTGCAGAACCTCCTTCCTGATGGAAGCAGTCTGAACAGTTTATGGCTGGGGTGACTGGAGTCCTTGATGATCCTCCCCGCTTTCCTCAGGCACCGCTTCCTGTAGATGTCTTGGAGGGAGGGAAGCTCACCTCCAATTATCCGTTCAGAGCACCGCACTACTCGCTGGAGAGCTTTGCAGTTGTAGGCGGTGCTGTTGCCATACCAGGTGGTGATGCATCCAGTGAGGATGCTCTCAATGGCACAGTGATAGAAGGTCCTGAGGATGCGGGGGCTCATGCCGAATCTTTTCAGTCTCCTGAGAAAGAAGAGGCGCTGCTGCGCCTTCTTCACTGTTTTGTTTGTGTGTACTGACCACGTAAGATCCTCAGCCAGATGTACACCAAGGAACCGGAAGCTGCTCACTCTCTCCACAGCAGCGCCGTTGATGGTGATGGGGGTGTGTACTTCTCTGCACCTCCGGAAGTCCACTATCAACTCCTTTGTCTTTGCGACGTTGAGGGTGGGATGGTTGTCTTGACACCAGTGGGTCAGGGCGCTGACCTCCTCCCTGTAAGCCGTCTCATCACCGTTGGTGATAAGACCCACCACTGTAGTGTCGTCCGCAAACTTCACAATGATGTTGGAGCTGTTAGTGGCTGTGCAGTCGTAGGTGTAGAGTGAGTACAGGAGAGGGCTCAGTACACACCCCTGTGGAGCACCAGTGTTCAGTGTGATGGGGGATGAGGTGATGCTGCCCAGTCTGACCACCTGGCGTCTGTCAGACAGGAAGCTAAGGATCCAGCTGCAGAGGGAGCTGCTCAGTCCTAGATCCTGCAGTTTCCTGTCCAGCTTCGAGGGAACGATGGTATTGAATGCTGAGCTGTAATCTACAAACAGCATCCTCACATACGTGTCTCTCTTCTCCAGGTGTGACAGGGCAGTGTGTAGTGTCAGGGCTATGGCATCATCAGTGGACCTGTTGTGGCGGTATGCAAACTGTAGAGGGTCCAGTGAGTCGGGTAGTGCAGAGCAGATGAAGTCCCTGACCAGCTTCTCGAAGCATTTGCTTACGATGGGGGTCAGGGCTACAGGTCGCCAGTCGTTCAATGAGGAGATGGTGGAGGATTTGGGTACAGGGACGATGGTGGCCATTTTGAAGCAGGCTGGGACTACAGACAGAGAGAGGGAAAGGTTGAAGATGTGCGTGAACACTCCAGCCAGCTGAGCCGCGCATGACCTGAGGACGCGGCCGGGAATCCCGTCCGGACCAGTAGCTTTGCGTGCGTTCACCTTCCTGAAGCACTTCCGCACATCCTCCTCAGACACAGTGTGCGCACTGACGTCATCCGCGGTGCGCACACTGTCCGGTCTCATGGTGTTCGCCGTGTCGAATCTAGCGTAGAATACGTTTAGATCCTCACATAGAGAGGCCGTGGTCTGCGGTGTGCTGGTTTTCCCTCAAAAGGAAGCTGTATTACTGAATGTGTGTTAGCGTTTGGTTTATTTAAAGGTTTCTAACCCGGATCGCTGTGACTCACACATGCAATCATCAGTGATTCACTCATCAACAGATTCAAAAGATCAAATTCCCAAAATACGCAGTGAAACTTTTTCATATGTCAGCCTGTATTCAGAACTTTTTATAGCACTGAGTAGGCCCAGAACAAAAAAACAGCGAATACTCGGAAAAATAAATGAATATTCTCATGACATTTTCTATTTACGGCTTTAAAAAGCAACATACACCTACAGCAATGTTTGGTTAAGGTTAATATTAGCCAGGTTATCTCTCCCTAAACAGAGAGTGGGATCATCGTCCTGCTGGAAAACTCAGCTGTGTCCAAGTTTCAGCTAACGGTTGACTTGAGATGACGTTGAAGAATTTGGGCCAGGCTAAAACATTAAAGCCCCACCTGACAACATCAATGAAGAAAATCACAGGAATTCATATTAAAATTTCAATAAAGTTTAAATATCATTTCCTCTTACTTGTTGGGTGATAACAGCCTCCGTGCTCACTCGGTGTGATCAACACACTGATTTCTAACCAAAACATGGCCACAGTGTATTTATTACAGTCCTATAACTTATTTATTACTGTCTCACTTCAAAGCATCATTAACTTAACAATTTTCCCCACTCATGTCACCAGAGGGGCTCCACAGAAAGCAATTCAGTAACATATGAATGTCATTATTGGGACACAGGGTCACTTTTTCAGGGTCACATAGAGCTGAGGTCGTCTCCTTCAGGTTAGCATCCTAGCTTAGCGTAGTTACAGACTTTTTGTCTCTGTAAGCGTCTCCTTGCATCTGTTTCCTCTTTGCTCATTTGAAGGATAATTGCATCTCCTGCTGTGCTGCTGACATTCAGCTTTACCTGCTGCTGATAATCAGGGTGTTTCTCCTGTGATGGCGTCGTGTCACAATGTCAAGAAACCAAACATGGGACTGAAAATTCTGGCTGTTGTCCACAAATCAATATTGAAGTTATAAAAGAATAAAATGGCAATGAATGCTGATTGGTAGGATATTTATTTATTGTGAGAGACTATTAATGTTAAATTAAAAAATAATAATTATTATAGTGAAAAACAAACTGTTGTGGAAAATGTTTCTATGCAGTTTGACTTGACCGAACAGCAACAAGCTTTACAGCACAAATATGAAAAGACTAATCATCACGGAGCCGGTGCTGCGAAACATCAAACGAGTAAAGAGTGTCACCCACACTTTTTGGAAATCTGCACCTCTGTGCTCGACTGTTCAGCTGCCACCTACCTGAGGGTCTTTCCCTCTCTCAGGTCGTACAGGGAGAAGAATATGTCCGTGTCCTCGCCTATGCTGTTGTAGGTGAAGCTCTTCAGGTTGACCAGCAGGTGATGAGGTACTGGAACTCTACAAGGTTCCCCATGTCTCTGCCGGGCGTTGTCGCCCTAAAACACACAAAAAAAGCAGCCAAACAAACAAAATATATAAATACACATATTAGAATACAAAGACATTGTGTGACAGTCTTAGTAAACGTATACACCAAAGCCTCCTGGCTGAACAGAAACATCTGTAAACTATGAAATCTTCTTAAAATATACCGTTTTTATTTAACTTTAACTTGATGTGTAAGTACATAAAAAGGTTTTTACACATATTACTGCTCAAAAACATGCATCAAATTTCTGGTTCTTTAGCATCAAAGTGATGCTGCTGCAGTTTAAATCTGCACACCGTCTCAGCGTGATGCCTAAGAGTCACACTCACACTCTGTGATGAAAGTATCAGCATTAGTAGGATAGAGTGCTGCAGAGCACAGCTGTGGGTCTAAGCTTGTAAATACTGTAGAACATAACTGTTTAAATGCTTTGAATTCATATCTCCATTTATTTTAATGATAAAAGGCACGAGAAAAGTTTCTTGGTGACATGAATGATATATGGAAATATTTTCAAGGATTCTCTTTGTGACCCAGTTCAGGCTCTTTACTCTGTAAAATGTACTCCTACTCTTACTACTACTACTACTACTACTACCACTACTACTACTACTACTACTACTACTACTACTACTACTACTTTGTAGCAGTTTTTTCTGCTGGAAGTATCTTAATTGTGTCCCATAAATCTGTTTGGGCCTCTGAAATGAGAAGTAAATGAGACACATTACTGCAGTACGTCCACGTACCTGTGTGGTGCTCTGCTGTACGCTGTGTCTGCTAGAAAGATGCTGCGAAAGAGAGACACACAAACTATTAGCTGAGGGGTCGATCATCTCTCTCCTCTTATTGTTTCCTTTTTCCCTCCTTGGTTCATCATCATTCGCTGTTTCCTCTCCTCCTTTCCTCGCCTCATTTTGCTTCCTATTTTCACTTCGCCTTTTCAGGTCTCTAGCCTCCTTTACTATCCTCTGTCCTTGCTTCATTTCTCATTTATTGTTTCCTCTTCTTCACTGTCTGCCCCAATGACTGTCATTGGTCTGCCCTCCTTTTTTCATTTCCTTCAACACTCAGTCCTTGCTTCTTCTCCTTTAGCATCTCCTTCTTTCCTATTTTCTCTTTGTTTCCTTTCATTTATTAACCTCTTCTCATTTTGTTTCCTTCTTTTATCTCCTTGTCAGTTTACTCCTTTTTTCACCATTTCCTTGCTTCCTTTCCTTCTCTATCGGCTTGTTTTTCTCCTTCATTGTCTAATCTCCTTTGTTATTTTTTCTATTCTCTTCTTGTTTCCTTTTCTATCCTATCTTGCTTTCCTATCCACTCTCATTTATCTGTCCTCTCCTTACTGTATATCCTCTCCTTCACTATACTCTGTCCTTGTTTCCTCTCCTTTTCTGTATTCATCTGCTTTCTTGTCTGATTTCATTTTCTCTTCTCGTTTCCTCTTCTCATCTCCTTCTTGTGTTGTCTCCTCGTCTCCTCTCCTCTCTTATCTACTTTATCGTGGTCCATTCCCTTCCCCTCATTGTCAGAAGATAAAAATGCCCCAGAAACTCATTACTCCGAGTTGTCTCCCTAAATCTCTCGAGTGTCTGTGTGTGACGAGAAGCAGCAGGAAGTAAAAACCTGTTTGATGAATCCGGGTAATGACTGTCAGCTGAAAGCTATCTGCAAATATTACAACCTGAGGAGGGAATTAAACGATGGCAGCCGTATCTCCTCATCTTCTTTATATTGAATTTTTAAAACCTGCTATTAAAAAGGTTGGGACAGTCGATTAAAATAAGGTCATGCAATAATTTAAACAAATTGTTTCTTAGCGCTACTCGAGCACACAAAGCTCTTTACACAACACGTGTCAGTCACACACATCTTGGGGGGTGTGTGCGACTCGGAGTTCTCCTTCTTCAAGGATACGTTGGTGTGCAGACTGGGAGAGCCAGGAATTGCACCAGCAACCTGCAAGTCACTAGCTGCCCTGCTTTACCTCTACAACAATCCTCACTGGATTGACTTTAGATTGTACAAAGACAAAATATCAAAGTTAAACTCAGCTTTATTGCTTTTTGGATAAAGACAGCAACATATTGCAGACTCGCTGGGACGGGGCAGGATTTCCTCTTGAGGCACTGAGACTGGTTACTGTGATTCTGAACGCTGAACATTTTTCCTCTCTTCTGTGATAAACGCTTTTATAGCTGCTTTTCTGTCATGTTTCCAGGCTCATAATGAGCCAAATGTTTTCAGTGGGTGACATTTCTGGATTGCAGACGCGCCTACAGAGACGCTGTCTTGCTTTAAATAATCAGGTCAGTGTGTGCAGAAGCTCAGGCCTCAGACTGTCTTTGCATGCAGCCTGCTGTTTGGCTAAAAGTGAGCGCGGCCTCAGAGGGCGAGGAGCTGAAACTTCAGAATGAACCCGAGGTGATGCATCAACGCTTGGTATAAGACGAGTAATGATTTATTTTCAGCTGTGAATGATGCAAAGCTCCACCAGCAGTCCAAGAATATAAACACAGAGCAGCTACCAACTAATTCGAATTGCTAAACTCTCACACGCACACAGACTGACAGAGCCAATCATGTTATTACTGTTACCTGTTTCCTGTGTGTGTTTTAAGCATTATGCAATTTTTCCACATTTCTTTAAACATGCGAATATATTTCAACACTTATCTCTTTAAATTTCAACATTTTAATATGTTGTCATAGTAGGATTTCAAAGTCTGCTTTTAACCTGCATATCAAGGCTGTAAGTTAACTCTCAAATAATCCATCCGTCCATTTTCTTCCACTTTATCCAGTTCAGGGTGGAGGGGGAGCCTATTTGAGCTAATCTGAGCTTGATGTGAGAGGTGGGTACACCTGGACAGGTTGCCAGTCTGCTGTAGGGCTAATCATTCACACCTGACCCCGCTAACTGCACCTCTTTGGGCTGTGGGAGGAAGCCGGTGTACCTGGAGAGGACATGCAGTCCACACACACGGGATCCAAACCCAAGATGTTTTGGGTGCACGATGCTGACTGTTAAATAATCTCCATTACAGTCATGTGTCTATTTCAGAAGTTTGGCGGTGTGTGTGTAACAGCCGATTAACTGCTAATGTCAGATGTGCATTTGCATGCGACTGTTGGAAAGTTTCCTCTCGCTCACATTGTGTTCTCGTTGCGTGATTGTTTTCCGCCCGTGATGAATCTCGCACTCTCCTGCTGCTGCACTAATGCAAATTCATCACTGAGATCATTAAAGATGAATCTCATCACATCTTCTGTTTTCCTTCTTCATCTCGACCTTTTCAAATGTCACATTTAAAAACATTCATTTCCACGACTCAAAAACAAATCAATCAGCAGTAACTTTGTAACTTTCTTTCTCTGCCCTTCTTTGTCTGTTTGTTACCAGAAAGAACTCGCGGTTCTCTCTCATGCTCACTCTTCCTCATCTTCGATCCAACCATCTATAACTTAACCTTTTTCTCACTCCCTTCCTGTTTCTCCCCCTTTCTCATGTCCCATCTCCACATCGGTCTCCAAGCAACAGAACAAAGGGGAATCACCAGGACTACGGTGTTTGGCTGGTGAAGCTATTTAAAGCAGGACTGATGTAAGAAAGGGAACATCAAGTATTACCGACAGACCATGAACAACAAAGAATGCGTCTCATGCTGCAGCACTGCACACTACCATTAATAGGCTAGAGTTATTTAATAGTTACATATTTTTTAAAGCAGCCTTGGAAATGTGATGCAGGTTATAAGTTATCCACAGACTCCAGTATAACAAAGATAAATACTTCATTTTTAGTATTTCCAGCAACAAGTTTAACCTTCATGAAATACGTTTGTGAGCATCAGTGTTTAGTTTTTGGTTCGCTTCTATTGCTTATTATAGCCTACACAATCTAATTGTCCTGAGTGCTGCAAATTACAGGTTAAAAAATCTTGACAGGATTTTGTCTGCGGCATTGTCTTCATCTTTGTTAATTAGTTTGCTTTACACCTGTTGTCTGATCGACCAATCACATCACAGCAACTCAGTGCATTTAGGAAGTCTGACATGGTTGAGAAAATCTGCTGAAATGTAAAATTAGCATCAGAATAAAGAAAGGTGATTTCGGTTCACGTGCGTGGTTGTTGATGCCAGACGGGCTGAGCTGAGTCATTCAGAAGGTTCAAATCTGCAGGGATTTCCCCGCACAGCCACCTCTAAGGTTTACACAGAAACACAATTCAGGGGTCAGAGGAGATTGTGGCTGAGTGATTTGAGCTAACAGGAAGGCAACAGCATCACAAAGCTCAGATCATCTCATTTCTTAACCACAACAATGACTTGACCGTATTCTAATGGCCTCCACAACAGATCTTAGCCTAACAGATCACCTCTGGGATGTGCTGGAACACGAGATTCATGTCATGGATGCAGCTGACAAATCAGCAGCTGTGTGAGGCTGTCACGTCAACATGGACCCAAGTCTCTGAGGAACGTTCGCCTCAAGGAGTCTGAAAGTCTTGTTCCATGTGGCCTCACCAAACTCCTCCCACACCCGAGTTTTAGCTTCATCTACCGAACGAGTGGCGCTCTGCTTGCCCTGCTGGTACCCAGCAGCTGGATCTGAAGTCCCACTAACCAAGCCCGATAGCATGCCTTCTTCAGCTTGATGAAGAAGCTCCCTTCACCTCCGGGGTCCACTATTTGGTTTGTCACCATGACAACAGGCACCAACCGGCTCCAGCTCCTTGCAGCATCTCAGCAATGAAGGTGAAACATCTGCTTTAGGGAGCAGTTGGAGATCTCCTGGACCAGAGTCTGTCCAGCATCCTTCCACGCCACCCGATCCAACTCACCACCGGTGATCAGATGACAGCTCAGCTCCTCTCTTTGCCCGAGTGTCCAGAATTAAAACTTGCTGGAAGATATTGTTCCTTTTACATATTTACATTTGAATATTGGTCAAAAATGTGAAATTAGTCGATGATGTCGGTGCCTGTCACAAAGCTCTCTGACATGTGACAAATGTCACGATGAAAGGAAAGCAGATGAAAGAAACTGAAAATATCTTTGACATTTCTGTTCAGATCCATCACAGCTTTACTCTTTCATATCTAAGAGGTTTTTCTTTTGCTGTTACACGTTCTAAGTGCTCATTTTGTTCAGTCACAGGGAACAAACTATCACTAAGGATTTAAAAGCTTAACTTAAAAAAATACAAAACAAGCTATAAAATATGTTTTCTGAAAAAACAGAAGATTGATTATAATGTTTAACTTTGATGTGCTTAAATCTCACATCTTCATGTGCAGTATTAATTATTCAACACATATTCACTCTGATTTATAAATATTTACTGTACTTATAGTGATTTATGAGTTTTCTCATAGATGATGACGGTTTGAAATTGTGATTATTCAGGACCTTGACTCTGCTCTTATTTCTCATGCTGTCTGCAGGCTACGACTGTCATTCACTCCATTCATTTATGATATTTAAAGTAGCACTCAAATACAACACAATAGCTCCAATAACAGGAGAAACTATTCAAATTTATGCTTTTGTGAACAAGTTAACAGAGGCGGGACGGTAATTTTATAGTCGGTGGTTCAGATCATCAGATTAGCAGTTTTAAGGTATCCGGATGAAGCCACCAGCAGAGCGACGTCAGATTTCCTGCTGGTGTTCAAAGTTTCAAACATCGTGTGCATGAGACGAAGGTCACGTGAGCGAGAAACCTGTTTCTGGTAACAGGCGCCGCTCGAGGCCAGAGAAAAGATGAAAAGGTAAAAGGACGAGCAGCATGACGCGGAATCGAAACGCGTTTCGAGCATCAAAACTCTGATTCACTGCAGCCACAGAGACAACAAACGGCTCATAGTTATTACTCACGTTACAACTTCCTGATTCATCCTCGTATAGACAAAAGATTTTAGTCTAAAATGAACGGTTCAGTGAGATATCTGCTGATCTTCACCAGTCGCCACACGATTACTTTGCCAACTGTTGAGGCTTGTTGCTGTTTAAACCTCGGGGTCCAGCCTGCTCTCTGATTGGAAACTAAAGCTTCCCTCCAACTGTGAAATGAATCCAGCCTGTAATCATCAAGGTGCAGCCAGCAGGTCTGTGTTAGACCCAGAAAATGGAATAAAATGTGCTCTCTCAGGGAGAAAAGCAAATAAAACATTAATCTCCGATAATTCCACGTCAGAGCTGTTCACTCGTTTGTTTCTGAATCAAAAAGCTTTCTCACAGTTTCACAGTAACACGACTTTATTAATTTATCAGTACGGTGACAAGCTGAGACCTGCAAATGCAAACAGTCAGTCACTGATATTCATGTGCACAAAATTCACTTCATGTTACTTTTATGTGCTAATACTTGAAATGATTTAATTATGTGAAAAATGAGAAAACATCTCAGTTTGCAGCACAACCTGCTCATCAAATTCAATCTCCTGCTGCTGGTTATTTAACATCCTTCTCATCATCTGCGGATAACGAAAATTAAAAGAATTGCAAATAATATGCAGATTTTAGAGGATGCCTGATTAAAAGCTACAACCTACAAATGAGATGAGCAGCAGGATATTTTTGTCTTATTTTACACAACGTATCCAGGATGTGGGATCACTGTGTGCACTACAGCCGTCATGAATCCAGTGTGTGAGCAGGTGTGACTTGACTTACCATCTTATAAAGGTCTGACACGCTGATCTGGTCTTCATCAACCATCTCAAACTCCTTTCTCGGCACCAGGTCCAGACCGAGGTGTCTGAAACACAGAAACAAAGACGGAGAGCAGCAGAGCGTCTTTCATTTAACCTTCACAAAAAGCATTTCCAACACAGGTACACAAACCTTTCCAGCCACCTCTGCACACACAAGCGTGCACCACCTACACACACACACACACACACAGAGTATATTAAAGTAATTTCAGAGGGGCTCTGGGGATATTGTTCCTCAGCATTATTTTCTGTTCAATCTCAACAACCACATCTTTCAGTTACAGGCCGGTGAACTCGCGCACTCGAAGGCGCTGTGCACAATGTTCTTCCGAATGAATAAGATGGCCTCTTAAACTGTGAATGAGAAACTAAACGTCCATCTTTGATGTGTTAACATGCGCATCCATCAAGGCTGAAATCGGGTTAAATCTGGTTTGAAAACCAAACTCTTCATCACTGCCAACCACAGCTTCAAAAATGCAATCAGGTGTTTATGTATTTGTATATGTCAAGTGAAAGTAAAGGCTTGAGTGGAAACAGAAAATAAAATTACAGCCTGGGGTTTGAGGGTAAAGCTGAATGGGTTGTTAAAGGTTTCTAACGACACTATAATTAACTGCTTATTACTCATCTTTGTACATATCTAATCAAGTATGTCTGACGCTGCTCTGAAGCCAGGCGCTGCACATTTTTGGGCTGCACCAGCAGGAGCATGATGAGATATCTCTGATCCAAACGAGGGTCCTTCACCTCACACAGAGGTTCAGAGTTGGCTGCTGTGACGGTCGTCTGACTAAAGACAGCCTGAGGCAAAGGTTTGACACTGTGTGAAGTTCAGGATGACTCAGAATATCAGTCCTGCAACGACCCAGAGAGGAATGTAGTACTGAGCAATGATCATTTGGAGACTGGCACTGAGGAGAAAAGTAAAACACATCGAAGCAGCATAGATGGAGGTCAAGTCTAGTTCACGTGTGGCAGCAAAAGCTTGTTTGTGCCCTCCAGCTGTTCTCACCGAGGATGTAGCATGAACCGAAACAGCAGAAGGAAGTGCGTCTTTGCACCACATCAGTATTATCGGCGTACACGCATCAAACGTGTAACCCTGAAACCTCACATTCAGGCTCCTCAGACACACTAAATGTCCTCATGCTGGAGACACTTGACCCGACAAATGTTTGCCATTCATGGATTCATTGATAAGTTGTGTTCTCCATGCACACACTTCCATGCTCGTGATGCATCAGGAACAATGGAGCCATTATTTGAAATGATGAAAGCGAGCTTGTTTTCCTGCAATGCAACCTTTCACCATGAACTGGCTTTCGGGCTATGAATTACGTCTGCTGCTCTGTTACATGACACGTCACTTCTTTTTACCAGCTGGAGACTGAATTAGCAGAGAGCAACAAGATAAGTAGCACCTCATTAGCTCCTTTTTGGCCCTTTTGCAGCCTAAAATGATTCACTGAGCTGCTTCTCTCTTTAGCAAAGCCACTGACTGGACGAATAACTCTGCTTTACACAGACATCCTGGTGAACTTCTATCGCTGCACCATCGAGAGCATCCTGACCAACTGTATAACAGTCTGGTACGGGAACTGCTCTGCCTCGGACCGGAAGGCGTTGCAGAGGGTCGTGAAAACTGCCCAGCGCATCGCCGGAGCACCACTTCCTGCCATAAAAGACATCTACAGGAAGCGGTGTCTGAAAAGGGCTGGGAAAATCATCAAAGACCCCAGTCACCCATCACATGGACTCTTCACCCTCCTGCCCTCTGGGAGGCGCCACAGGAGCCTCCGGACTAAGACCACCAGGTACCGGAACAGCTTCTTCCCCACAGCTGTCAGACTCCTGAACTCTGCCTCCTGACATCTGACCCACGTTAAACTCATGGACTGAACACACACACACCCACAATGGACAACTGTACCCTCAAACACAATAATAACATGGACTGAACCACCACTCACAACCACTAGCACTTTATATACCTCTGTAGAAACTATCTACACCCTCACTTATCTTAACTGCACTACTGTATAGCTCTGTGTAAATAATCATTCTGTACATTCGATAATTTTTAATCCTACAACTGTTTACAACTTGCATAGTTCCCATTTCTGTATAGCTGTATATCTCAGATTCTGTAAAGTTATTTATTTCATATTCTGTATAGTTTTTCATATTTATATCCTGTTCATAGCCTGTACATAGCTTGTACTCACTACAGCCTGTACATACTTATAGTTATAGAATATTCACAACATACTTCATACCGTGTACATTATAACATACCATAATAGACCCATTTCTGTAATATACTCACATATCTATATTATTGCTAATATATATTGTAATATATCTATATCACTAAAGCACTTCTGGATGGATGCAAACTGCATTTCGTTGCCCTGTACCTGTGCATGTGCAATGACAATAAAGTTGAATTCTATTCTAATTCTATTCTATGTGCTAAAATCACATCGTCGGTAAGTAGTTCCTACTTATATCTAAATGTGAACTCGATTAAAGCAGCATCAGTAATGACTGGAAGCAGTCACATGACCTGAAACACCCCGCGGTACCCTGAATAATTCTTTTACTATTAATTATAATAAAAGCAGCACTTATCGCCATCCCCCTTCATATCACCTCAGTGTGCCTCGTCCCCTCTGACAGCAGAACGAAGCTTTAAATAACCTCTGAAACACTCCCAGTATTAATAACTCAATCCTGAAGCAGCGGCCATTTTTTCTCCATTTCATCTGTTTCCCATCAGCCTTTCATCGTGCTCTCATGAGACTTTAACAACCACGGCTTCATCCACCTGCCTCCAATCACACTTGTGTTTGCCCCGTGTAGGAGTCAGGGGAGCAGGCTGAGCTGCCATCAGCATGTAAGTGCAGCATGTGTGAATTATTATTCAGCAAACAGACTTCAAACTTCAAACATCTAAAGGGTCTTTCTAAAGAAAAAGCCACTAACCATGTGCTGCATGTGCTGTTTTAGCTTTGCTCGTTCTGCCTTTGTTTTGTTTGTAGCGTTTGTCCCGGTCAAAATAAAAGCTTGTTTTTTGTTCACCTCACTCGGCCTCCACTGTCTGCATTTAAGCGCTTTCTCCTCACGCCAGAAGTCACAACGGTGCACGTAACACACTATGTTGCCAAACGTATTCACTCACCCATCGAAATCATTCAGTTCTGCTTTGTGGAAGAACGGCTCGCTCTCAAGAGCTCAGTGAATTCCAGCGTGGTACCATGATAGGATGCCAGCTGTGCACGTCCCGTCATGAAATATCCTCACTATGAAATATTCCACAGTCAGCTGTTAGGGGGATTATAGTAGAGTGGAAGTGATTGGGAAAGATGTGGTAAGCCACGTTGGGGCCAGTGGATGCTGAGACGCATTGCGGGCAGATGTCACCAACTTTCTGCAGATTCAATCACTGTGGACCTCCAACCTTCATGTGGCTCAAGGACAGTGCACAGAGATCTTCATGGAATGGGTTTCCATGGTGACCAGCTGCATCCATAAAGACGTGGATGAGCAAGTTTGATGTGGAAGAACCTGACTGGCCTGAACAGTCCTGACCTGAACCCAACCCAACACCTTTGGGATGAATTAGAGCAGAGAGTTCTCGTCCAACATCGTGTCTGACCTCACAAATGTGCTTCTGGAAGAATGATCAAAAATTCCCATAAACACTCCTAAACCTGTGGAAAGCCTTCCCAGAAGAGTTGGAGCTGCTATTGCTGCAAAGGGTGGGCTGACATCACGTGAAACCCTGTGGATTAGGAACGTGATGTCACTCAAGTTCATATGTGAGCGAATGCAGACGAGTGAATACGTTTGGCAGTACAGTGTATAAGGCTCAGGTCATAAATGACCCCACTTGGTCAGCTGGTGGTTGAAGCAGCATTACGTGACTATGAGCAACCAATGCACATGATACAGCGTAAAAACGTAAATGAATACTCGTGTTTGGAGAGGTGCTTCATCAGAAATGGATGAAGCACCTCTCGTCTGGGTCAGACAAAGAACAGCTGCTCTTTAAACTATGTGTATTACTTGTATGTGTGGGAAATGTGCAAATGTGTCTTAATGCAACATTTGTGTGGTTTCTCACTCGTTGCCCCAGTCGAGTCTGACGGTGATGTGTCTCTTGACGTCTCTGCTCTGGTCTTGTGTCAGGTGACCGGACAGCAGCTGCCTTCTCAGGTCTATCAGCTCCATCATCACGTGGCGAACCTTGTAGAACAGATCCACCTTGTGTTTCTGAAGGACGGAGAGAGAAACAGGGAGGATTCATTCACCGTTCGGTCACCACTTAAAATTCATCTTCAGCTCGTCAATACGCTGATTCAGCCGTACTTCTCTGGCAGGGCACCGCAAGGCCGTTTCTGTGCTGTTTATTAAAGGCACTCAAACAACTCACAGTGGAATAAAGCTGAGGTGAGCGAGTTCAAAGCCTTAGCAGACAATTTGTGTTTAGTGTTGCAGAGACATGTGTCAGCACGTGCTGGCCATGAAGAACGGAAACACGGAAAAAAGATTTTTATGAACATGCGTATTTACTGCGTTGCATGTACTTGCCTCACAAATGTTTAGCACACACAGAAGAAGCTTGGTTGGCAAATCAGGCTGAAAACTTTATGCAAGTACTAACATGCTTTCTACCACAGGAAGATCTGGGCAGTTAGAGGAAGGGGCAGCAAAGCAGGTCTAGTTTGTGATCCACTCCAAACATGAGTTGATGCCCAGAGACTCCCAAGTTTGAAAGTCCAACTTTACAGGATTAAAAGCACATTTAAAAGTTTTGGTCTCTTTAGCTAATTCCCAGCTTCATGAAAACATCCAGCCCTCAGACATGTGCCCGCTTCACCACAGCTGATCATCATCCTCCATCTCATCCTAACCCCACAGTCCTTTGTCTTTAGCATCACATGCACAGTTTCCACCCTGTGGCCATCAGCAGGCAGCTGTTGTTAATCTGGGCCACGACCGGATCAGAATGGAAATCTTATTCTTATGGTTTATGTTTGATTTAGCCCAAATCTTTTCAACAGGCTTGGGCCTGGCATTAAGAGTATGTAACTTTATTAAATGAGTGATACAGAAAATAATTATTTGTTATAATGTTATTATGATCCACTGTACAGATTAGACTGTATATAGTGGATCAATAAATTCATACGGCAACTGAAAAACAAAGACGAAACAAAAGCTCATGTGCGTCTAACACAAGACAACTGGAACCTGCTTCTCCCATAGCATGCTATTATTAGCACTTTAATTTTGCCCTGCAGGGCTTCAGCAGCAGGGAGAAGGGTTAAATGTCTATTCAGCTGTTGGCAGAACAGCAAGATGGGCAGAAGTTAGGCTGTGCAGAGGCGCGTGCACACACACACACACACACACACACACACACACACACACACACACACACACACACACACACACACACACACACACACACACACGCGCGCGTATACAATGGTTACATGTTATAACGAAGATTTCATTTGGGTTTCCAAGTATATTATATGCACACATACACATGTAGGTGCTTATACATGCATGAGCAAGTTGCAAACATATGCTGACAGCAGGAGGGCAGTGAGCCCGGCTAAAATCTCTCTGCCTTTCTCCATCAGTCTTGGGTTTATGTACAGATGAGCTCCATTATATAACTCCGGTCGTAGTGGAGGTGGAGCTGTTTTAGAGAACCTTAACTTGAAATACACCAGAGTTAGGTGAACACAGCTGAAGCAGCTCTGCTATCAACTGGCAACCTGCCCGCAAGGTTTCTCTGCTGTTCTGCTGATGTGAGCTGGCAGAGAACGTTTTTAGATGAACTGAAGCCCTGAGCAGACATGGGCACTGTGCAGCCTCGGGACGCATCCGGTGCTTTGGTTGTCCCTGTTAGTTCTAAGTTTATTTGAATCTACGCACACATGTGTGAACGCAGCTTCACTGTAAATGTGCTGAAACACACATTTATGAACGATCTGAGTTCGTTAACCCTGAAAGATGTTGAGAACTGCCTCAGTTCTTTATAACATAGAAGATTTGAACTGCGACGGCTTCAGCTGCTCGTGAGGGGAGGGCTGTGCACCTGCCTGCAGAACAGCTGTGTCACGGTTTGTCAGAGGAAGGAAACATGCCACTGTTAGCATCTTTACTGTCGTAAGTTAGTATCTAATCTAAAAGCATCAGCAGGATGGATTCATGCTGTTTACAACAACTTCTTCCAGCAGAATTTGAGACTCACACCGAGGAACATTTTTACAATCTTCTTTTGTTGAGCCCATGAAAATTGTTTATCAGTTTCCTGGTTTTTGCTGACAGGTGCGACTCCCAGTGGGGTCTTCTGGATTCAAGGTTTGGTATATTGTCCAATCAAAGATGCTTACCTTGGTTATTTGACTTATCGTTGCCTTGAAGCATGATCACGAACTGTCCTTTTGACCATCCCTAAATACAGTGAGTTGGTTGGTTGATTATAACAACTTCAGAAGGCTGGAGATGAAGGGCTCTACGCCTCACAGCTGAGTAAATGCATCAGACTTGTGGTGGACACCAGCAGAAACACCCATTTCCATGCATTCTTTGACTAAAATAAATCAGGACAGCCACCAGCAACTTGCACTGTTCAGATGCAAGCTAGTTAGGCTAAATAGGACCAGAAGACAAAGCTAATATTAGCAGGTGATTTCCCAGCACACCTCCGTCTCCCAGCACACAAATGATACCACGGCCAATCAAAGCTATACACCTTCAATGAGAGGGATTAACATGACCTGGTTCTGAAAATGTAGTAATAAGTCAAAATGTGGATACAGTTATCCCATACAAGTTACCAACTGTGATACTTGCATATTAAAAACTGGCGTGAGGGAGTGAAACTACTGATGCTCCCTTCAGGGGTAAAAATAATGGATCCATCTGTGTTCTACCTGCAGTTTGGACCCGAGTGCACAAGACGATGTTTAAAATACGGTATACATTTAAAAGATTAGTTCCCTGTAGTAAGAGACGTTTATAAATCATAATCCAACTCTGAGGCGATGTGTTTACGGTACTGGCATCCATTCCTCAGAAGCTCCAACTGGGAACCTTGTTGCACCGTCCCGTCAGAGTTGAGAGATTAGCATGATTTTGGCGCTGAGCGCAGCTAGTGCTTGAGGTTCAAAATATTACAACTTTTAGCCAAAGAGTGCCAAATTTCAACCGGTAGTTGCTTAGCAACAACAGGAGTCACGCACGACAGTTCCCCTCAGCATCTGTTTAGCATTTGTTTTTCAGGAGATACCCAGTGGACATAGAAGCTAACGCGCTTTGATATGCGCTTTACGAGAGCTCATATTAATATAACCGTTAGAGACGCAGAAACATCTTCCAGAGTAAAACCTTTTACACGTCATTCTTAAAAACAGAGAAAAGTACAAATTAATTATCTTCATTAATAATTTGTGCATTGGATTTTTTTCCTTATCAATTTAAATGTCATAAAAATTAAAAAACAAGACAAACAAGTAGAAAGAAAACAGATGCACAGTACAGTTTTCTTTCTTCACCTGCTGGTCCAATCTACATACATTTAACCCAAGGCGTGCCTAATTATTGGACCTCAAGGTACGTGCATGTACGTTTCAAGGGCCGATGTTCCCACACAGTCAAAATTAGTTGGACAATGTCTGTGTCTAAAACCCACAATCCACTAGAGCCGTACAGAAATCCATCCACCCATCGTCTGCTGCTTCAGCACTGTGCAGTGCTGGAGCCTAGAGCCCAGCTGATGCACCCTGGACAGGTCGATCAATCTGTTATACCCAGAGAAAGAAAACCAATGACACTCACATTTAAACCTTGAGCTAATTAGGGATCACCTGTTAAACTATCATGCAATCCTTTGAACATTAGGAGGAGTATCCAGAGAGAAGCCATCCAGCATGGGGAGAAGAGCCAAACTCCACACACAGGCCCCAGCTGGTCAGTGGATCCTCAGCCAGGACTTTGTTGCTGTGAGCTGACAGTACTAATCCCTGCACAGCTGTGCTTTACCAAGGCATCATTAAGGTGTTCTGATAAGTTTTTGTTCTGTATCCGTCACACATGTTGGTGAACAGTTAGGGGTTGGTTATGTATCTTCCTCTTGGGCCTTGTTTCTCCCTGACATCGATGGGTTTTCATGCACGTAGAGGTAACAGAGTTCCTGAGCTGGTTGTAGAGCTAAGATGGATAAAGCCTTTAGTGGGTAGAGACTCAAAGAGGGCTAAGGGACAAGCTGCTGTAGCCCTAAAGGTACACAGTAACATATTTTATTTCCTGAGAGTGTAAATTTGAGGTTCAGGGCTTCAGCATCCACACAAGAAGCCAGAAAAACTAAAGCTCTATTTGCACATGATTTCATATTTTATGTTTGTCTGCACATCCTGAATATTTATTCCTCCATGAGGGCATCCTGGTCCCATCATAGTGTCCAGATCAACCAGTCAAAATGAAAGTTTGTGGTAAAATGCTTCCTTTCTTCATTATTATTCTGGGAATCCAGCAATCTGAGAAAGAGTAAATAAAGATGCAAACACTGATATAACAGGATGATTCGGCAAGCAAAAAACCCAAATCTCTAATATAATGAATTTATTTGACATGTTCAGATAATCAGTTTTCAGCTTGCAACCTCGTTGGTCAACCTCAGGCAGGAATAATATACATTATTTAAAACTTGCTTTTATTGAACAGGGTCCAGTTGGGTGGGTGTACACTACATATCATGACTAATCGTATTCATTTTATTTCAGGATGTCTTTCCCATTTATTTACTGCACCAACTCTCACTGTGATAAACACGAGGCACATTTACTGGCCAACAGTATCGTGCCCTTCAAAGTGTAGTAAGGCTCTTGAACCAGAGACAGCCCACAAATGGTGGTTCATTCACTGGGTTCATAAATAACACCTTATATATAGAAGCATTTACAGCACAAATGGTTGCCCTGTTCCCGAGGGTGCTCTTCAGTGAAAACAGCAGCACAGGAGTCAGCGATAAAGGCCCAGATCCCCGCAGACACAGCAGCGCCATGCAGGACACGAAAGCATACTGCTCTTATTTACAGTACTGAGAAAGGACGATGCAAAGACCAAGGTTCACAAACACGTTTCCACCAGAGACCTGCCCAGCACTCGGTGCCTATTGTGAGCCACACAGAGCCGCTGAGGTAAAACGTGCTGAGATAAAGAGCGAAATCTTGTGTTCCTCTCCTTCAGTGCTTTAGAGCGCAGGCACACTGCTGTAAAAGGTGGCAGAGCAGGTAAGGTAACAGCAGCCCTACGTCAACACAATGTGAGGCACAGCAGACTAATACTCCATTCATAACCTCACAAAGCAAGATTACTAATGAGGCAAAGTGGGCACGGAGAGCTCCTGCCTTCATTATGATGAATTTATGACCACATTATATATTTTTTGTATCAAAGGGAGAATATTCATTAACCTGCCGCACTAACAGGAGGTGCTTATATCCTTATTTAAGGAAACTGTCTGAGAATAAGAGTCGTGGAGCACCTTTAGACAGCAGAGCATTTCAAATGTTGCATAAAACAACCAACAAGAAAACACAAAGACACGACTGACAACATAAAAAGATTAGAATTAAAGAACCATAAGTTTTCACTTAGTCGGCAAGACTCCCACTTCACTTCCTCTGTCTCAGTTTACCCTGATAACTCAGAGCCGGCGGCAGGTAACGTTACTGTCTGCCAGACCCAACAATTCACACCAGCGATGCTTTTCGGGACACGCTTTCAACACTTTATGCCATTCATTGTTGTCACCGTGTCCCAGCTGCTATCAGCCAGCTTTTGGAAGGATTCACTTTCACGAGTACCCAAAAAGAAGCCAGGATGCTGCTGCGTGTGCACTTTTAGGCATATACAAGAAGTACTGGAATTTAAGTTACCTGTAAACTCTATACTGAAGATGGAGGTTGCCTTTTGGACTGAAGGGTGAAGCCAGTGTGGAGGTAACTTAAACATGCAGCTAGCCAGACTGGATAGAGGTCGATGGAAAAATAAAAATGAGATCTGCGCCGAGTCACCGCAGACATGCATCTTCTGCACTTTACTCAAACAGAGAAAACTCCACACAAATAAAACCACCTTCAAAACCTGGGCTGTAGCTATAATCAGGACATCTGTCCAAGTCAGTGGGTAGATCCGCTGTGAACTTGACCTTTTTCTGAGTCAGTAAACCAGACTTGGAACAGGTGCACCAGCTGGCACATCGGGGAGAAACCAAGTCTCCTATCCACTTTTTGCTAGCACTCAAAATATGCACACCCACACCACAAACACTGATGTGTGCTGCTTTGAAATGAAACTGCCCAATCTGGGAAAATATAGAATCTCACTGGTACAGCTGAGCACTAATGTTTTTTTCAGCTGCGGAGTGGAAATCTCTTTTGGGCCGGCTATTTGTAGATTTACTCTTCCTCCCTCCTCTAACTGCCTCCTCTGCCTCTTTCCCCAGCCGCTGTGAGTAATCGCACCTTCACATCCTGCGGGAACGGAGGCACAAACACTCACCTTAAAGCGGTTTAACACATCGGCACTGTAAAAAAACAGCCGAGCTAATCTGAGATAATGATGCTGTTTGGAACCATTGTGATATCAGAAATAACAAAGCACTATCACCTGTAAAGCTACTTTCGGGCCACTCAGTGAGACGCTGAGCCGCGCGAGGAAGGGAAGATCCGATCGTGGTTAAAATGCAGCAGAGCAGCCGCGCTCGCTGCCGTCAACCAAATCAAACGTTTACATCTCTCTTTATTTGCTGCATTGGCCTTTTGCTTTTCAGACTTAGAGGGACATAATAACATCTTAATCACTCTGACAGCCCACAAACTAGGAAGGCACCATAATGTCACCCTCCATTAACAAACACCTCCACATTTTCTACCAGAACATTAAACTACATGAGTGGGTTTCCAAGCAGTGGGCCAGGGACCAAAGGTGGGTCTCCAGAGGGCGAGAGTCTGTCACCGTTTGGCATGAATATATAATAGGGCTTTATTCAGCCTGACAGCTCTACTGTCTAATGGTACATTTGCAGCCCCTCTGTTCCATCAGAGTTTTCCTCCATTTTCACGCCTGATAAATGAGAAAGAGCAAAAGCCACATTTTAATGTTTCCCTCGGTTTCACAGGGAGCTTTTTGAACTTTTGTTGGAAATGCATATAAATGGACTTCATCTCATTTTTTGTACAGTAACTTTAAAGTATTTAACAAAGCAATGCAAATTGTCCTATTATGTCATAAACTACACCTGCATCATTAATCACATTTTTATCTTTTGGCATCCCAGAGTTAAAAGAACATGATCAGGCAACATTTAAATGTGTGCTTCACCAGCAGGGAGCAAAGCAAAAGCAAATCAAGCGCTCCCTAAATCAGCGTCTGACCATGTGCCTGCACACACCAATCACAGCTGCCTAACCCGCCATGCAGCTTATAGTTTCCTGAATGTACTCTGGAAAAGTAAAACTACATCAAAAGACATATATACACTAAAATCAGGCACATCAGAAGACGAGAGGTCAGGAGGGTCGTCATATTCAAAGAGTCTGTTACAGTTTTGGCACAGTAATGCAACACAACTAACTTCTTTAACCACCTGGAAAAACACCACAAACTGCAGTCTGATGGAGGCCAAGACAAACAGTGCAATGCTTCCATCAACACCTCCCATAACAGTGAGTCTCTGCAGAGCAGCAGCGTATCCACCAGCCTCACAAATGCACACCAACACAGCACCGATGCATCTGGCCAAAGATGTGTCCAGTAAACACGGTGCTTAAAAAGAAGGTTCCAGGAAGTCCACATACTGGACAAAAGACATGTTAGCCCCTCCTGCAATCATTTTGCTAAATACAGGGGCAAATACAGAAGGGTCCCACAGCTGTCAAGAACTTTGTTTCCAGGTTTATTCACATCCATCCTGCAAAGATGCTTCAGCCTGAGAGCAGCAGAGTGTCAAAGTGAAAGCAGGGACTTGATTTTTGTGTGTTCGGTTCAGTGAGTTATCAGGAACTAGATGGAACAACAGCCTGGTGCTTGTTTCCGTTCCTCCATGTCTTACACATTAAATCGGTGCAGTTTACTGAAACTATGATATATCCTATGATAGTGATGCTATCATAGGTGGTTGTAACATTGATTTGGTTGCATCTCATAACATAGTTTAAATACTTTTACCTGCACTGAAAACAGAAGTTATGAGGGCTCCAAATTACTGGACGAAAAAATCGAATTAAAAGTGCAAATTTTCAACTCACCCTGTTTCCTTTAAAAGGCCTCGAAATATTCTACAGTCACCAAACATGATGAACAGCAGCTGATATTTACAGATAACTCAGTAAATAGTGGAGAAAGTATGATTTCAGTTAGAGCTCCTGCATGTCTTAAACTGTCTCTCCAGCTGCGCCGCAGGTTTGTGTTTGGTGCCTCGTAACGTGCAGTAACTGTGACAAGCTTGACTGCAGATTTAATCGGGTAAACTGTAATCTGTAACTGATTACTTTGGGAAGTTACTATTTTGAGGCCCCCTAATCGGGCGTGAGTCAGCCTGGCACGTCTGCAATCAGAGGGGACGCTCGCAACACCTCTGATGCATTAGCAAATGTCCTGCTTCATTTTCATGCCTGTCAGCGCGGCTGCTGCGCTCCTGAAAACAAAAGCGCTCAGACAAATCACCGGGGAGCGCAAACAAAGAGCCTCCGAATTCGTTTTGGTCTCCTCTGCTCAGCTCTTATGTTAACATGCTGCTTCCTGAGGATGAATCTGAAGGAGGAAAGATTTTTATGTAAAATGCATTATTTTAGTCTGGAGCACAAAGCTGCGACAGAAAAGTGACTCGAACATCCAGCTCCTGGGACACAAAGGGACTGAAAAGCACTGATGGACTCACTGGTATCAGATATTTTTTAGTGTTATGTAAGAGATTCTTTAGGAAAAGTTTTCCATTCTGAATGTGAACAACTTTTATAAATATGTACTCAGGAGGGACTGAAAAGATTGCATTAAAGACTTTCATGATCAGTCCGCAGTGTGAAAATATAGACGATACAATGCTGTAATTTCTTTAGTGTCATCTGATATGAATTTACAGTTGTGAGAGTTCATTACAAAGTTAAAAACTTCTCAGCGCACACTGTGAGTTTACCTGTAAGATAATAATATTTTATGTTTGCATGCAAAAAGCATCGAAAGATATACAATTATTTATATTCATTTTTTATGAATATAACAGCAGTGGGATTTCCAACATTAACGCACTGGGTTTGTACGACTCCATGAGGACTGTCACACCACTTTGCTTTTTAATTAATGTCTCGTGCCTTTTTAATGCCACAGTGCATGGGAGCGTGGCCAAGTGGTCACCGCTCAAGCCCAAAACTCGGCGACTCTGAGCTAAGACACCAGCGAGTCCAAGCTGTCAGAGAGTTTGGGAAAGCCATCCCTCTCCAGCAGGAAGTCTGGCGCCATGCAGCATGCAATATGTGTGTGTGTGTGTGTGTGTCTTGCTAGCCTGGTGCAAAGTCCATCTCAAATCTGCTTATGACCTTGTATCAACCCTGCCTGGAGACATACACACACACGCAGTGATGCCAGGAGCAGGATGTGATAGCAGGGGTGCCAGCCTGCCACGCCTCACGCTGCGTGTACTTGAAGAGGTGGATGCAGGAAGGACAGTTTCCTCTGTGAGTGCAGTTCCACAGGTGATGGAAGCTGTGGGATGATGTGTTTTCCAGTCTGTTTGGATCCACAGAACATGCGACACGAGGACACCTGTCATCTCCAACAGACCCTCTCCTTACACGCTCACCGAGGTCTTCCAGTGCTGGACATTTCTACACTCCATATGACAAATAAAAGGAAAATTCACGATGCAGTTTATATAACTGTCCACCAACGAGTGTTAGGAGCTGGGTTCTGGTTATGTGGTGTTTTTGTCTCTATGTGTTTTTTGGTGCCTCCCTTTTTGTAGGCGGGGCAGTGAGTCACTGAACCTGGCACACCTGTTACTCATCAGCTGCATTCTTCAGAAGTCTTCTTTAGGAGCTACCTGACAGAAGACTAGTGTCGGAGTATTGGCGTTTTTGGAGAGTCTGAAATTCTGCCCCTGCCTGCTGGAGCCGTTGGATTATTTCTGGTGACTGTACGGAGTTTTGTTTCCTCTCCAGGATTTTGCCTCGACTGGTTTGTTTTCCGTCTGGAGGTTTTTGCATTAAACTGTACCAAGTAAGCGCTCCAACTCTCTGTAAAGTTTACTTTAAGCTTTTCTCGGTTATCGGGCAAAACCCTCCTAATTCTCGTCCCTCTCCTTTTTTAGATCGAGTGCACTACCTGTGTGTGTTTCCGTCACCTGCACGTCCTGGCTCCGCGTCCCCATTCATACACTGTTGTATATACTTTGTCCTTGTAAATACCCCCCCTCACTGTAAATAAACTGTCTTCACCGCAACTCTGCCTCCGTGTGTTCGGCTCCCCGGGTCCATCTGCATTTGCCATAACAACGAGTGGAAAACCATTCTTCATTCCCACCTCGGTGAGCTCGGAATATTTAACAAACAGATTTATTTACATATAAAAGAAAGAGAAACGCTTCTTAAGGTGACTGGATTTTATCCTCAGAGTTGCACTTTTAGTTCTGCTCACAGTGTCTATCGTGAGTTTACTCATACACAGATCGTTTTGCAGAAATGGCTAAAAAGTAGAGAGAGAGACGGATAAATAAAAATCACAGAGCCTAAATTTAGTAAAGGAAGACACATTATAGAAGGGCAGTGTCTACACACTATACACACTTTGGAAGCACAAGCTTCCCTCACAACATTTTTAGAGGTAGGTCAAAGGTCAGCAAGTCCACGATGCAAATTATGAAATGCTTCCTGATATTGGAGTGCTAGCAGCCAAGGAAGCCTGCGAAGACAAATTTCTGCACAGGACAAAGTTAAAAATACACGGACGAAGTCAGCGTCACGAGCCAATCGCTGAACAATCCTTATTTAAGCAGCTAATAGGCCAAATCCACAAAACGCTGCTGACACAGTCCATTTCACCAAAGTCCTTCAAGTCACAACAAAACACACAAACACATTGTCTGTAATATTATATAGAAGTGCTCCTCCTGCTCTCCAATGACCTGCTAGTTTTTATACTACAGTTGAAGTACTTAATTACCGTACGTGCAATGATGTGAAAAAGAAAAGTAGCCCTGTGAAAAACTGAGTGCACCCCAGGAAGCAGTAGCCTGTAGCAGAGCTATTCTAGTCGTATATTTTCTAATTAGTTTTTATTTGATTTCATTTGAGCTTTTGTTTTTATTTCAGTGTAGTTTAAGTTTAGTTTTTATTAGTTTCAATGTTAGTTAAAAAACCCAATAAAAAGACCAAAACTATTGTATGGAGAGCAGATGTCACAGCACATCTAACACAACAAGAACAGAACTCTTGAAAGCAGTTGTTTCAATACACACATCCACCAACACCTCATCAGGCGAGCTGTAATAAACACACACACCCTCGCTGTTATGTTGAACTTCTTAATAAAAGCTAGCACTTTGCAGTAAGTATTATTGGTGCACATTAAATCGAAAACTTTGTTTTTTTTACTGTATAAAAAAAATCAATCGAATAAAACGTTTTGTTCCCCCGATTGCTACAAATTCAGAACACCATTTTCAAAGCTAGAGCCAACACATTTGTTGGGGAACAGCGGTGAGAGCATCAGCGAGCAGGTGAGGAGGCGTAAATCACACGACTTCCACCGTCTGCAGCAACACTGACACGAGAACAGTTTGTGTGTATCTCTAATTATCGTTTGTATTGCAGGATTATTTGCTGTGGAAATGAGAAACGATTCACTGATCACTAAAGAAACCTTCATTACAAAACACTGCTTATTAGCTTTTATACCCTAAATAACACTATTCCAGAGCAGTTTAGCGTCTACGCTCCGAGCTCATCACCTCAAATATGCAAACACGACACACAGAAATTGAGGAGTGATGAGTAAATATTCCCCAGAGTGGATGGTGGATAACATAATTCATAAATAAATCTAGTTTTTTAATTATGCAAAGCGATAATAAACATAAATGATAACATTATTCATCTTCAAAGTTTAACTGTTTGTCCTCCAAATGTTTATAACAACAGTTACTATCAAATGTTATCAAAGAATGAGAAGCTCGGGCATATAAATGCACTTTCCATTGATGCAATAATGATAATAATAAAAACACAGACAGTGTGCCAACAATCGCCTCGTCGCTATGGCAACGATGGGTGACTCACCATTGCAAACATATGACACTGCACTTATCGAAGCCTATAGATCCCACACAGACAGAGTGCGCGACTACATACAACACAAACGCACACGGACACTTGTGTCTCTGCGGACAACTCCGTCTCCCCGTCGCACGCACGCACACACACGCACGCACACACACGCACACACACTGGAATGGCAGGAGCCGGTTTTCCAAGCAGACGCACAAATGTCGGACATGACTGTGGCTACTCACGGGTCACACGGGATGATGGATCCACTTGTTTTCTTCTCCTTCCTCAGTCTGTTTCTCTGACTCTACCGCTGGCGAGCAGCTAAACTAAACAGCGATCCAAACCGGCAGAGGAAAATCACAACCTGTCAAACCACTCACAACATTACTGTAGCAACACTACCTCTCTCCCTCTCCTCTCTCTCTTTCTCTGGCTGTTTATACGTCTGTGTTTGCACCTTATTCTTCCTCTCTCTCCTCCTCTGACCTGCTCCCCGTCTCCATCTTTCTCATCTCACCCCCCCCTCCCTCTCTGCCACCCACTCACCCACAGGCCGGTCTGCAGCACTCAGCTCTTCTCCACTTTTGCAAGAGAGAGCACAGAAAGAGAAAAATATATAGAGCTAGGTGTGTACTCTAAAAACAGCGATATACAGCACACTTGATGATAAAGACATTTGACAGCAGAGCTTATATCCTGAGGCTGTTGCCCACAGAGAGCCTTGAAGTGCGGTGTGATATTTGTGTGCGTCTGACAGTCAGAAATAAGAAGGGCAGACAGAGAAAATGACTGACAGAGAGTGGGACAGATACAGAGTTGAAGCACTGTATGTCATCTCCTGCCTCTGGGCAAAGAAATACCACCATGTTTCACCTTGTTTTCACTTGAATAATTGTTACTGTTCCCAGTCAAAGTTCAAGTCTGGCAGTGGAGCAAGGAAAGGTCCTGCATGAGGTATTGCATACTGTTTAAATCATGACTAAAGACCCACTTATTCAATCATGCTTCTAGTTAACATTTCACTTGTGATTTTACATTATGCACTTTTATGCTCATTTAACTGTTTGTTCTGTATCTGCTGCTTCTCCTCTCTGCTTTGGTCCTATTTCTATCATCTTCCTTTTATTCTCTATTTTACCTGTTAAGCACCTTGGTTTTAAGTGTGCTTTATATATAAAGTTTATTATTATTATGAAAATTTAAAAGCAGGTCAAAATCTGATAATTTGCAGGTGAGAAACAAGGTAAAGACCCTACAGTATCAGAGGGAAACCCAAACAATCAGCTGGCCCCTGTGAGGCAGCACTGAGTGGAAAAGGAAAAACTCCCTTTAAACAGCAGAAGCAAAGTCAGGCAGGGAAAGAGAAAAGAAAAGGAGAGACACAACAGTGGTACATGTACCCACTGCCCACTGGGAGCAAAAAGAGGTGAGTGGAAAAGAACTGCTCAGTGCATCACAGGAACTCCTCCAGCAGCCCGAGTGTAAAGCAGCATAACTGAGGGAGGATTCAGGGTCACCTGGTCCAGCCCTAACTATAAGCTTTATGAAAAAGGAAAGTTTGAAGCCTAATCTTAAAAGTAGAGATAGTGTCTGTCTCCTGAACCCAAACTTGGAGCTGTTTCCACAGAAGAGGGGCCTGAAAACTGAAGGCTCTGCCTCCCATTCTACTTTTAAATACTGTAGGAACAACAAGTAGGCCTGCAGAGCGAGAGCGACGTGCTCTACGATAAAGGTAATATGTGGTTTTTCAGATAAGATGGGGCCTGATTATCTCAGGTTAACTAAATGCTTGTTAGCAACAAAACGTTCCTATTGTTACGTAAAGATTAATAAAGTAGACGTTTCTGCTCTGGCAGCATAACTGTGGTTCACCCTCACTGACGCTTTCTTCTTTAATCTGTTGTTACCTGCAGCACAATGACAACGTGCCCGCTGTCATTAACTACTCCACAACAACTGACAGTTTGATGAGCCACGTGCTCGGCTGTCTGCTTCACTGCAGCTTTATAATTAGATTGATGATGGGAGGATGTGTGCAGACGTCCCTTTGTACGTTTCTTTGGGTCAGGAAGGCTGCATTAGTAATGGCTGCACTCCCTGCACCTCTCAGCCTCCTGTCCCCACATCCAGTCACACATATAACAGATATACAGTGTGACGGACAGACATGGGAAGATGTGTCAAAGACCGAGACCAGAGGTGGCATTTTTATGCCATGCTGTTAGCTCACTACTGAAAGCTGTCAATCAAACTGTTGAAGAAAATGACAATACGGACCTGCAGGGGAGACGACAGATCAGACGGGACATCGTCGTACACGGCACATCAAGTGCCCCGACTAAATCTGTGCCCATTACAAATCCACTAAAGCACTAAAGCCACCATCTCTTCATGCAAGACTGAACTTACAGAGTAACTGTGTATTAAAACAACTAGGACAGATACTAATGTTGTGGTATTCTTAAGAAAACCAACCCGGCCCCTTCCCAGCGTATCAAAGCCACAGACGTCTCACAGATACACTCGAGGTGTCCTTTGGCATCGCGGCTCTGACGCACCACGTTTTGGCTAAATGAGGCAAGTCTGTTACTGCCAGCTAGTCACATATGGACACTTGTAAAAGTCCATGTGGCATCACATGCACACACACTGAGTAAGTACACACTTCAGTGTGCAGGGTTAATTTTGTGAAGGGAATATTAAACCCAAGCCACAGCCTGAACTCTGACCGTGTCTCAACGATTTAACTGAACATCAAAGCGTGACGTTTTATTTTGAGGTGCTTCTAGCTTAACTTGGCTCTGTATCCACCGAGGACGAACCTCCGTTTGTGTTCGCACCTTCACCAAGTCTGCATCCATGCATGAATATAACCCATGGATGCAGACAGATATCTGGGTTAATGAAATACTTCCTTAAAAACATCAACATGAAGTCTCCCAATGTTTCTTACTTTTATATATATATTTGTTTACATGTGACAAGAACTGGGCCGTTTTGTGCATCGCTGCAGCGTTAAAGAACCCTCTGAAAAACTCTTGAATGTAGATCTCACTGATTTCAAAGGATAAGCAGTTCAAAGTTTGGCTGGTATTAAAATCTTGATGTAAATTTATCCATTAGGCTGATCCTTTGGGTCTGTGTAGTTTTAATAAATGACATGCTATTTCACTAAATCTCTTACATCTCCTTTGTCACTTTTCAGATCCAGTGAAAATTGAATGAGCAGCCTTTTTGTGAAAAGCTCTGTCTTCACTGCAGTCTTTGAATACGTTTACTTCACTGATAGGCTCATTTGGACTTTTTCATACAGCACGTCTAATATTTATTTCATTCTTATTTATATTTATTTTTATAAAGTGTTAACTGAGTTTGGTGTCATGATTCTGTACGAAAGGAAAATTTACACTTTTACATGAAGGTAAAAAATGTTCCTTAATCTTTGAATTCCAGTGCTTTCAGTCAGTTTCAGACCCATTTCCACAGGTACACAGCATCCAGCACCATGTCATGGTAAATGGCCTGTATTTGTATAGCGCTTTACTAGTTCCTAAGGACCCCAAAGCTCTTTAAATATCCAGTCATTCACCCATTCACACACTGGTGATGGCAGCTAAACTGTAGCCACAGCCACCCTGGGGCGCACTGACAGAGGGCCCTCTGACCACCACCAGTAGGCAACGGGTGAAGTGTCTTGCCCAAGGACACAACGACCAAGGGTGTCCAAGCCGGGGCTCGAACTGGCAACCTTCCGATTACAAGGCAAACTCCCAACTCTTGAGCCACGATTACAGCGTCCTTACAATAATTTAGGGAAAGAACAGGTTAATCTGAAGAGCAGAGTCCTGTAATAAGACGCCACAACTGTTTGATGATCAGTTGTAAATGATGTTATTGCAAAGTGGAAGCATTTAAGAACCACAGCAACTGATCCACAAAGCACACTACAGCTGTGCTCAGAATCACTCTAATTATACTGATTCTATGTCATCACTTGTAGTGAAGAGTACTCATCACTGTGGGATTGTTATAGGAGTAAAGGACTACCTGTTGACTGCAGGTCCCAAAGGTACGAGAAGCTCGGCTCACAGCATGTTTGCTCTGATAAAGTAAAGTGGGACAGATTCTAAGTGTTTAAGGTTTGGTGCTGTCCTGTGAACCAAAGCTCTGAAATATACAGTTTCCTTATGCACTGAATATGTGAATAAGCCATGTTTTAGTTGCAAATGCTTATTAAATAAAATAATACACATTTTTTCAAATAATTCATGTTTTTTGTTTTTATTTTCTCCAGCTATTATTAATCTGTGGGACAGAAGTTATATTGTGAAATATACTGCTAGTACTTCTTGACCTTGCTCTCTGTCATTTATGGAAAATGCCAGTGATTGTTGATGCCAACAATTTATAACAATTTGCTTTTCAGCAAGTGTCTCATGGAGCAGTTTGTCAGCACAGCAGCATTATAAATTATGTTTAGCAAGGCCAAGAAAAAAGTGTTTCAGAAGAGGAAGGAGAGGAGAAGAAAGGTGGAGAAGTGTGTGTGTGTGTGTGTGTGTGTGTGTGTGTGTGTGTGTGTGTGTGTGTGTGTGTGTGTGTGTGTGTGTGTGTGTGTGTGTGTGTGTGTGGTAATATCTTTGTGGGGACCAGAAACTTGAAGTTTACCATACTTATGGGGACCAAAATCCTCGTCCCCACAAGTTTGAAGGAATTTTTGAGACTTAAAATGTGGTTTTAGTGTCAGAGTTACAGTTGGGTTATGGTTGTGGTTAGGGTTAGGGTTAGGCATTCATTTTTGCTGGGTTCGCCTTTATTAGTCCCACACGTAGGAAATTAGTTTTGTTACAGCAGAAAGTGGACGTGCAAAGTTACATAGCAGAAATTAGAAAAACCCTGGAATAGGATAAGAATAAGATACTATACACAACTGTACACAATAGAATAAAATAAAATACTATCCATCCATCCATCTATCTATTCGCTTCCGCTTATCCTTTTCAGGGTCGCGGGGGGCGCTGGAGCCTATCCCAGCTGTCATAGGGCGAGAGGCGGGGTACACCCTGGACAGGTCGCCAGTCTGTCGCAGGGCCAACACACAGGGACAGACAACCATTCACACCTAGTGGCAATTTGGATTATCCAATTAACCTATCCCCACAAGCTGCATGTCTTTGGGCGGTGGGAGGAAGCCAGAGTACCCGGAGGGAACCCACGCAAACATGGGGAGAACATGCAGACTCCTGATGGTGGAATTGAACTCAGGACCTTCTTGCTGTGCGGCAACAGTGCTGACCACCGTGCTGCCCAAAATAAAATACTATATACAGTAAAATAAAAATAGAATACAAATACTATGTACAACTGAGTAAAATACAACATTGTCAGAAAAAGAGCAGCTTAGTGTCACTGCTGCTGCACATGTGTGGATGTGTTTTATGTTCCTACAAGATATGAATACATGTGTGTATACCAACTGCTATTCTCAATAAAAGCCAACACACACATTTAAATAACAATGTAAATATGAACTAATAACCTGAGCTGACATTAAAGGAGACCTATTACACTTGATCATACATGCACTGTTCTCATATCACGTATGTTTAACATGACCAAAGCCTCCAAAAATGAGGTCAGTAGCAGTGCAGGTACAAGCTGAACGCTGCTCTAAGCACTCGAGTGCAGACAGCTTTTTCACCACTTGGCTCTGCTTTATGTCAATGGGAGCAGATACACCCAGTAAGATCATCGTAGGCGTACAGAAGCCCCACGAGGGGCAGCCAATCAGAAGAAGGCTGGCTTATAAATGAGGTGTTCTTCACAGGAAAGACGCTAAAAGTTATTTTCAGACATGAACGATGCCAGAGGCTGTAAAAAAGCCCAGTATAAGACGAATACAGCATATTTTGAACAGTAAGTGAACAAAGCTACTCCAGGAGAGTCCAAAGATAAAAATATTGAGATGAAATGTAAAAACGCTAACACCTTAGAGTCATCATTTAAGACCTTAAGATCTTAGCTTTGCAGTGTAACCAAACACCAATATGGACTCCTCTGGTGCTCCCAGCTGCCAGTATAGGCTTAAATATTCACTCAGTGTCTACCCAGTAACAATCATCACAGCCAAACACACACACACAGAAAGCAACACAGAAACAGAGAGTTTGAAGTTACCATCATTTTGTGTCACACTACAAAGCTTTATCCTTAAACAGCTTTTTCCACTACACCAATTATCTCCCAGCATCACAGCGAAGGCAGTCCCCATTAAAGCACAGAATAAGCAATCAACAAAGAGCATCTTTCATTTCTTTTAATCATCAGTATCTGAGTGTGGGTTTAAGGCGTAGTGTATTTCCCCCCTTTGAACAGCACATGGCAAAGAGCATAGAAAACTATCTATTTTCTTTTGATTGATTTTCACTCATGTTTTTTAATGGGAGCTGTGAAGCGCTGAAGGATCTCAATTCTTTTCTTGTTTCAGTCATTCCTCCTCTGCAGTCTTACAGCCACCAATTAAACTTTTGGTCTTTCTTTCTCTTTGTGTTCGGTTTCTCCGGTTTCTCATTCTGTGACGATATTGTTTAAAGGCTTCGACAGAAGAGATGAGATTCAGTTAGTCTTTCTCCACGACTCTCTTAAATTATTTTTCCTCTAAGTTAAATCACGTGTCCGTTACTGCCTTCATGCGCTGCATCTTTCTCCCATTTTCCTCAGGATATTTGTTTCTCTTCGCCACCTATGCCTTTCATAATCTGATGAAATTATTTTATAGGATTTATTTTTTCTAAAAATCTCTCAAGATACATGAAGGAAACTCAATTTTTACAAAGCCTCAGACTTTATACAGTAACTATGTGCAGTATAGAAACTACTTTCAGCCACTCTTGGCAATTAAATTTTCCTCCTACAAAGGTAGGCCTGTAGATTTTCATTATCTGGATGCGTGCTCATGAGCTATAATGTGAAAGAACCAGCACATCAACAAAAACATTTTACAAATGGAGGAATAAATACACAGCTAACTTCATCTTTTTGACCGCCTGGATTGACTACAAGAAAGCCTATGACTCAGTGCTCTACACATGGACACTGGAGTGCTTGGCACTTGCCATTAATAAGGATCAGGAACTCAGTGGGACTTTTAAACACAACTGTGGAAGACAACCCTGGAGCCATGGCACCAAGCACCAGATCCACAGCGGACAGATCCCAAGTTGCAGACTGTGCATACATACCCTGGAGACTATCCAACACATGGGTAGTAGCAGGATGTAAGATTAAAGCTGGGACAGGATATAAAGTCCTGATGGGACAACCAGTACCAAAGCTCTTTGAGAACAACAGGGCTAAAGTCCTGCAGGACCTCGAATTCCAGACAGTCAAGCAGCTGCTGGCTAACCAACCTTAGTTGGAACAGAAGATATGACAGATGTGCCAATCCCAGCAGAGAGCAACATCAGGAAGGAGTGCAAGAAAACAGAGAGGTATTGGATGCTGAAGGAACAACTGGAGCAGATGTGGAAGGTAAAGTCCAGATCTTTAACCCTGAAACTGGGAAAGTTGCTCTGGCAGATTCCAGGCACAACATCGGGTCTCTGTCCACTATAGCAAAGTCCAGATACTACGCAGAACCATCAACCAGGCCACTTGAGGATCATCACATCCCACCCCTGCCCAGGGGGCAAATTTAAGCATACGCAGACATGTCCATGTTATTCCATGATTAAGGTTAAATGTGTGTTTAGCTGAGCTCTAAAAGGTTTTGTGCAGATTTGTAACATGTTTATTCTTGATTTTTAAAAATCTACAACATCTCTTCATGACAGGGCTTCATAAAAGGTAAACGAGCCTGTGAGTGTGCTGCAACCTCGAGTTTGTTTCACAGCGAGGTGATCATCTTTTACTGTCAGGTGACCCTCTGAGAGGATTCTTTGATTATTGCTTGAGCTTGTGTGGTAGAGCTGTGGGTGGGACTGCAGCACTTCTTCTCTGGGTTGTTGTTGATGTTTCTTTTTGTATGCTGTCACTTTCTTTTATTAAAAAATGAAAGAACTAGTTTCTCCACTCAGACATAAAATATAACATCTGCGAGTGTAAAATTGCGACATTTTAAGCTCAGGCGATCTCGCCAAAGGCTGAGTCACGTCTGCATGTTGATATAAAAACGTTAAACCACTTGACAGCCAGTAAACTTCACAAACTGGATGATGAACTTGAATGAATTTTCATCTCGTCATGATGAATGCACGCTGCGCCTTGCAGCTATGAACACTCAGTGTGCGTCTGTCTTCTTTTGACTTTCTTCTGTTGCAGAAACAAAAATTTCATTTCAATGCAAAGCAGAAAGAAGTGGACAAGGACAGATTCCCCACCCACTGCCTGCCAGTCCTGTCGCTTCTTCTGGTTTTTTCTTGTTCCTCACACACACACACACACACACACACACACACACACACACACACACACACACACACACACACACACACACACACACACACACGTCTACACATTTCACAGCAAAGAAATGTGTCCCTCTGTGTTTATCCCTGTTTTCACATCCTTCCATCATTGTTTGGTTGTCACCACTCCCTCTCCTCCTTGTTCACAAATCAATTCTGCCCACACACACACACACACACACACACACACACACACACACACACACACACACACGCACACACACACACACACACACACACGCACACACACACACACACACACACACACACACACACACACGCACACACACACACACACGCACACACACACAGATACAAATTTCAATCCTACATCAGGATGTAGGAGACAACAAGAAGGGAGAAGTCCACTCATCCTCCACATCTTCTCTGTCCTCTTCCAGCAAAAATAAATTAACTTTAAATTGGACTGGTCATGCAACAGCAGCATCTGTATAAAAAAAGCCCGAAGCAGACTGTATTTAACATCTGCAGGAAGCTCCTGAGGATGTTTTACCAGTCGGTGGTTGCTGGAGTACTTTTCTATGCTGTGGTGTGCAGGGGGAGCAGCACAGCAAAGAAGGACTCATCCAGGCTGGAGAAACTGATCAGGAAGGCTGGCTCTGTGGTCGGCATGAAGCTGGACACTCTGGTGACAGTGGCAGAGAAAAGGACACTAAAGAAACTGCTGGACATTATGGACAATGCTGGGCATCCTCTGCACACGGCCATAAAAACCAGAGGAGTCTGTTCAGGTTGCTTCTCCCAAAGTCAAGAACCAACAGACTTAAAAACTCCTTTGTCCCACACGCCATCAGACTGTTTAACTCCTCTCTGGAGGGGAGAGGGAGGGGAAACAGGAGGACAAAGGAGGGGGGAACAACTAAGCTGTAGTGCCCTTTTCACTGTGCAATATTTTTCTATATTCATCGGCGCAATAGAATCAAAATAGTTGAAATGTGCAATTCCCTGGTTATTCCTATTATCCTATTTATCGCTATTATACACTCTGTATTAATATATGTGTATATATGATATATTTCTATTTCTGCTTACATTGTTTTGCAACTTCTGTCGGTGCTGTGCTACTGGAAAAAGAATTTCCTGGAGGAACTCACCTGAGGGACTAATAAAGTTTAATCTAATCTAATCTCCAATTATATAATAATTAAGTAAAAAACATTATGCAACTGTATGCAAAGTATCTGTTGCATTAGAGGATACCAGGATATTTAGAATCCGATTGGTGTGACTTCTAATATCATCAAAAAGAGTGACCACGTGCTCCTTTATCTATTACAGTTTCTTACAGACGCTAGGACACATTTCTCAATACTTAGGTCACGTTTGCAAAACTCCTCACACGGTGAGCACAACAGAAGTCTATGTGGGCTAAACTGAGGACCAGTTATCATTGTTTTGGCACAAAATGCATTCAATGACTACATCTCTCAAATTTCATGAATTATCTTCTCACTCAGACACAACAACTGCCAAAACTCTTTGTACGGACAGGACATTTTGCATGTGCTTACATACTGTTTTCAAAACTGTTAAACTTATGGCCAAAACAATAACACAATGCAAAACTGAATAAGACAGCAAAATCCAACAGCAATATTATATTGAAACATATTTCCAATCTAAAAATGCAGTTTAACCAGCCACAGCTGATTCTCATTGTAGATGAACATCTGCACAGATGTTACTCCTTCAATTTCATTACAAAAGGAGACAACTGCTGAATAGGTTTTTTTGTGATGTAAACATGGACCCAGCCAGAAATGGAGTAGAATAGCATTACTATTGTATGTGTATCAGTGGATGGTGTGTATACAAATTCTTGTATTTTGGGATTACTTAGTGCAAAAAAATAAAAATACAGAAACAAATATTAACGAATTCTGCATGATGTCTGATTCATTCCAGTAACATATATTGAAATTATAAACAGAGATGTGTCCTTGTTTTACACAAGAAAACACTGTAATGCTACATGTTGTTAGTGTTTTTTAGGTCATTGTTTTGTGGGTGACAAAGTGTGTTTGTCGGCTGTCAACCTTTGCTAGTGTTCTGGAAGAATGAGTTTATTTGAGACCTGAATGAAGTGTTTTGGTAGTTGTAGTGCATTTTGAATGTGAAATGAACTGCTTTGCCAAGCTGACGGTCAGTTAGGAGGATTGTGTGAAGAGTTTTGCAAACGTGACCTAAGTATTGAGAAATGTGTCCTATAGCGGCTGTAAAAAACTGTAAACCAATGTTTTACTGTTCTGCACAAAACTACCAGCAGAGGGCAGTCTCGAGCAGTGAGCTCAGTGAGCTGTGAAACAGCAACAAAGAGTGACTTGGGGGTACTTTGGGTTTAGTCCCAGTGATTAACGTAAGGCAGCCACCGTACTGTGCAAAAGTCTTGAGTCACCTCTCATTGACTTCATTGACTTCTAATTAGCTTCCGAGGAGCCAGAGTATCTTGAGCAACAGTTCTCCAGACCTCCTGGAGGTCTTTGGGCCTCGACTTGTTCAAGGAAAGTGGCAAAGGCAAAAAAAAAGCAGTGATAACCAGATGTGACGATAACAGATGGATCTGAGAAACTGAGGAACACTGAAGTGACACGGTACCAGTTTACACAATGTCTTTTATCCTGTCTTCCTTCTCTCACCCCAACCGGTAGCAGCAGATGGCCCCGCCCCTCCCTGAGCCTGGTTCTGCCGGAGGTTTCTTCCTGTTAAAAGGGAGTTTTTCCTTCCCACTGTCGCCAAAGTGCTGCTCATAGGGGGTCATGTGATTGTTGGGTTTTTCTCTGTATCTATGAAGCGCCTTGAGGCGACTTTTGTTGTGATTTGGCGCTATATAAATAAAATTGAATTGAATTGAACCACATCCAATTCACACAGAAATCTGACACTCAAAATAAAGAAAGCAGCCAAAGATCACATCAGGGCAAAGAATTTAAATGTGACTTTGTGTGACCCTGTAGCACCGTAACTTCTTTCCTCATGTAAACACTGACACTTTTTGCTTGTTTAATTACTGGTTATTGTGTTTCCATGTTTCTTGATTCTCAGAGCATCCAATAATCTGCCACTCTGATATGCATTTAGTACCACACAGCACTGAAGCCAACCCAGTATTTCTCTTCACTCTGCTGCAATCTTCCATTTCTCCTTTGTCAGTTGTTATCTCTTATTCAGTCTCACATGCTTTCTCCTTTTCCCTTCTCCCCTCCGAGCCCTCGCTTTCTTTCTCATATTTTTTATTTATTCAGTCTCTAACACACTGTCTTAGGGTTCGTCTTTCACACACACACTTTCGCCACCAATGTGTAAACTGCCTGTGGCTGTGTGCAAAGGGCAATTGGAGAGATACACTAGAGAGAGAGAGAGGGCACAGGAGATGGTGTGTGTGTGTGTGTGTGCGTGTGTGTGTGTGTGCGTGTGTGTGCGTGTGTGTGCGTGCGTGTGTGTGCGTGTGCGTGCGTGTGTGTGTGTGTGTGTGGGTGTGTGTGTGTGTGGGTGTGTGTGTGTGGGTGTGTGTGTGTGTGTGTCTTGGCCTCCCTGCTCTGCTGCATTTGTCACCTCTACAGACTGCAGACCCACCAAATGTCCACTTACTGAGACTTCAGCATGTCGATGTTTCTGCATTTATTCATGCGTGCAGTGATGACAGCCACGTCTGAGCATCTTTATGTGTGTGTGTGTGGATGTGAGAGAGGGAAAAAAACAAGTATACACACAAATATGTGAACTGGGAGTCACACAGGTTTCTATGACTCACTGCCAATTATTATATTTTTGTACAAGCTCTAGAAAAACGTTAAATTAATATGAAAATGCTTAAAGTGGGCTCTGACATCAGTGTGTCAGCATTTTGCTTCCAGGCAGCATTTTGGCAAATTTGCACATTCCCCGGGCGTCACATAGCGCCGTTCTGGCAGACGCCACCTGTGTTTCACCGTTAAGTGCAAGGTGTCTATCGGTGTCGGTGCGTCCGCAGCGATTCTGGCTGCTGAGAGATAACAGCTTTGCAGAGCTGCACAGTCTGCTTTAGGAGGTAGGAGGGAGCTTAGCAGACAGGAGACCCTGGATCGCAGCCCGTTTGTGTTTTGCACTTGGATTTTTTTCCACTGTGATGGTCTGGTTGCTCTCCTTACTTCTCTTTATTCCTCTCTACTGCAGAAGGTGGGTGATGCACACCATCAGGACAACGGGAAGCACCTGGTTTAGTTTTTTCTCTATTAAACTGCGGCTCCGATGTTCTGGAGCGCAGCACTTATCCACTCACACATCCTCACTACTGATGATACAGACTTCCTCACGTCATGGTTGTCTTTGCGTCATGTTTTTGCATTGGTTCATGAGATAACTCACTGTTATAACAACAATAACCATTAACAGGAAAAGTGCTGCTAGTTAATAATGAATAGGATTTTACAGCATCTTCAAATTTTTTATTTCCTCTTTCAACATTTGTCCTGCAATAAAACATATCTGAGGTCCATCAAAGGTCCAACATGTAAGGGGGATACTTGTTCCTTATACCCAGCTCTAAATCATTGTTTTGGTGTAATTTGGTTTCCATGGACCACATTTTGCCTTGACTCAAGTCAAATGTGTATGCTTCAGCTCAGCCACACGTCCAAATATTAGGTGCGTTGTGGCCTTTAGGGCAGCGGTCCCCAACCCCTGGGCCTCGGAGTCGTTTGGTACTGGGCCGCGAGAGTTGAGGCTCAGGTGTGAAATGTCTGGTTTTCAGGGTTTTTATCAGTTTTCAGCGTTATTTTGTTAACGTTTTTATCGTTAACTCGGTTTTCCTGGGTCTTTTCACGTGTGTTATGAATAAATCTTATTTTTTTCGGTACCGGTACTAGTTTTATTTTGTTATATTTATCCGCGACACCTTAAAGGCCGGTCCGTGAAAATATTGTCGGACATAAACCGGTCCGTGGCGCAAAAAAGGTTGGAGACCGCTGACTTAGGGCACATCTGAGTTTGCAGAGCAGGCATCTAAAGTCCAGATCGTCTGTTCCACACAACACTCGTCAGTGCCCTAACTGAGGGAACGGTGCCAAAAGTCGCCCAGATTATGGCTCAACTGTGCCCACTGTCTGCATGTAGAGCACACTCTTTTCTGCAAGTCATGTTTTTTGGCATTTACATTATAATAGTAATTTCAATTTAACTTATGGTGGCAATTTTTTAAGTATGGAAAATTTGATTGTTATCCCATGAAATACCAAAAATCTTTCCCTTCTAACAAACCAGAGAATTGCTCCGCAGTGCGCTGATGCTCAGCACCAGCTTCATCGTTTTAGACCTCGGCATGCCTCTCTCTGTCTCCTCTCCACGTCCTTTTCTGTTTACGGGCTTATTATTTCTTATCTGCATGTGTGCTTATCTATAAGCAGACAGTGTTGCAACAAAGACAGTCATTCTCTCTAATCTACTCCTATATCTCTCCATCCGTCCACAACGCACGAGCATTCCTTGTTGCTGGATTTTCATCTGCTTTAAGAGGACATTCACTTTGTCAGTGACAAAACACTCGTTAATGTCAGATCTGTCAGGATGGAAATAGAAAATCTGTCACGCAGAACCCGACAATGACAATTTTGTCTTTCATCTCTTCAACTCTGGCAGGGAGCAAAGACAAAAGTCTGTTAAACCAGAATAAAAGCACAGAGCGACGGGGCTGGCAGGACACGAGGAAGATGAGTGATGAAAATAACCATCGGAACAGAGACAGGAGACGGAGCACAGCGACAGTTTTAGATTACAACCAGGCCTAATGCACGGATTACTTTCCCCTCTATCCGTTTAGGGACAGATGGATTTCCGATCACATATTGCGACAGGAAGTGGCGAGAAGACAGATGGCCTAAAAGTACGAAAAAAGGCTACGAACTGATGGCTGGACAGAGAGGGTGGAGTGAGTGAAAAATCTGATTGGCTGACAGTGATGCAGATATGAGTGACAGCGAGCTCACAGTTACTGCTTGCAGCCTTTGCACTTTTGTACAGAAAGCCTTCACTGTGCTTTCAGAGCCAGGCACATCTCAGGAACATCGCACCTTAAAAATACATGAATCTGTGGGCAGCACAGGCCGAGGCTGGACACAAGTCAGTGTTCCCATTCAGAGGTCTTTGGTGCAATTCAGAAATCTGATTGGTTGAGAATATTTTTATTTTAATACAGGTCAGAATCAGTATCCTCCATTTCTCTGTTCTCACACAGCTGTGCAATAAGAAGTAGTAATTATTATTTGTTATCCTCAGATGAACATGTTTTATTTATTTTATTGTGCATTATTTTTGCTATTGATCCCAGCAGCGGGAGTTTCTTTTTTCACAGCTGGTCCACTGAATTCATCCAGAAAATATTCACTTTCACCGATTTACACAGAGAAAAGATCTGAGTTGGAGATTTTGTGTGAACTGGGATGAACCCACGTTACAAAACCAGCTAAAGTAAAGTTAACCTGAGTCTCTCATTTATTTAGTTGGTTATAAACCCACAAAACAAGAAAAACTGTACTAGGTGTGGGAAAAATGAAGAGCAGATGTTTTTAAGATTTGCAGCTGTGCAGCGTTCTGATTGGTTGATCAGCTACTTGTATTTCTTTCTTCAAAACAGAGATTTATCAAGCACCAATTGCTGCTGAAGGCCTCCCCACACCGTAGGCTGGGTTAGTTTTAGTTAACCTCCAAGAATAGTTCTTCACGAAAACAAAAACAACTGCAGCACTTTCAGATTCTGGGACAGCTTCAGAATACATGTGATAATAATGATGTTTGCTGAGATTAAGCAGCGACTGGATTCTTTCTAAAGATGTCGGGCTTTGGGGGACTCGGTCTGTTGCATTCCCTTTGTTCCTGACAACAAAGCGGCACGATGCACACGGATGCTCCGCGCTGCTTACCACATAGAGCTGCTTCCACAGTAAGGCCCATTCCTGCAGTGTTGACGTGACCTCGGTGACAATGGGGTCTTCAAGAGGCACCACAGTCTCATGTGGCCTGCAATAGAAAACAGACACACACACATTTAATTCACAGCTGCTGGGTTTGGACAAGCATCAGATGTCCATAACTGAAGCAGATTTAAGGACACACAGAGCAGCACGTCCACAGTACAAAGCCTTTACATGTGAAATTGTTAGCGCGCGTAAAAGTAAGAGAGACAATAAAAGCTTGGCCTGCTTTGTCACCAGAGGAACTTGGCGACTGTGTGGAGTTACGTGTGTCAGGTTTCTACACTAATGAATTAAAGTGAACTGACAGTTCAGTGAAGCAGAAATCCAAACACTAATCTTGTTAAAGCACAGAGAATCCACTTATACTGCCTGTACCAACAAAGCACACTTCATGCACAGGTGGAAACACAAAGCATATGGTTTACCTTATATGAAATAAGGTAAACTGTCAAAGTCAAAGCCAGCTTTATTATCAAAAACAGGTGTACAGATCATGCACATTGATAAATCTGACAGTCGTCAGCATAACAGTGGAAGGATATCACATGCCTTCTAAGGATGGTTCCCACGGGCTGTAAATATAATGAAAAAAGCAGAGGCCCTAAAATTGAGCCCTGTGGGACCCCAAACTGAAGAGGAGCAGAAAAGGACTCGTGCCCTAAAAGGTTAACACTAACAGTTCTGTCAGAAAGATAAGAGCTAAACCAATTCAAAGCAGTACCACGAATGTCTGCAAGATGGTGTAAGCCACAGTAAATGTTGTGGTCTACAGTGTCAAAGGCAGGTGTTTGGTCAAGGAGGACCAGAACAACATGATTACTAGAATCGCAGGAAAGGAGGAAATCATTAAAACCTTTAAGACTGCTGACTCAGTGCTATGAAGGTTTTTAAAGCCTAATTGAAAGACCTCTAAGATGCCGTTCTCATTTAAAAAATCCATCAACTGGGAATATACAATTTTCTCTAAGATTTGAGACATAAAAGACAGCTTGGAGATGGCCTGTAGTTAGCCAATACAGTGTGGTCCAGGGCGGGTTTCTTATGCATGCTTAAAATTAGCAGGGACTACACCAGATATTAATGTGTCATTAAGTTAAATAACACACATGGATTATGACTGTTGGAGGAAATTATCTTGGAGAAGTATTTTCTTTTAGCCTCTTTGACCATATCCTGATAGAGGCGCCAGCAGTCCTTAGGATTTGAAGAGACACCTGCAGTTTGTCCCTCTTCCATCTGCATTCAGCTCTATGACACTTCCTCATCACAGCCCAAGTGGTGTTATTAAACCAAGGCTCGGTTTTAGCCTTGGGCTGCCTGGTTTTTAATGGTGCCACAGAGTCCAGTATAGTAAGGCAAGAAGATTCAAACCAGGAGTTGAGGTCCTCTGTGTCCAAGGGAGTGAGATCAGCAGGGACAGACAGCTGGCTAAAAGCAAAGGAGAACTGGACAGCAGTGGAAGGGTTAATGATCCAACAGTGGCGAACATGTGCGGTGGTTTCGTGAAAACAGCATCAGAAAAGACAGCGTCAGATATTTCCACGTCTGACTCAGGTAGACTGTGTGACAAGACCAAGCCTAGTGTGTTTCTGTGTTCGTGTGTGGGACCGGGTATGGACTGGACCAGATTAAAAGAGTCAGGCTTAAAAACCCTTTCACCAGAGGTTTGTCTGGACAGCAGACATGGATATTAAAACCTCCCACAATAAAAACATGATCGTAGTTGGGCAAAGTCCCAGCTCGAAGTTCTGAAAGGTAATTTATGAAGTTCTTATTGTATTTAGAGGGACGATAAATAACAGCAATGATCACTGAGTTAGAGTGATTAACTTCAAAACATGTGAGCTCAAGGCTGGAAGATGAAAACTCTAAAAATCACAGTTTACATTTAAAATCCTTTTTAAAAAAAATCACCCGCTGTACCTCTTCCTCCCCTGATGTCCTCGGTGTGTTAAAATAGGAACAAGCCGCTGGTAAAAGTTCGGATAAAATACCGGACTCACGTGTTAAGCCAAATCTCAGTGACGCACATAAAGTCCAGGTTCCAGGAGGTAAATAACTCCTCCTTTGTTCACCAGCGGTCTGGCGTTTACCAGGCCAATCCTGACAGGAGCTGGGGCAGAGGTGTGAGGCTCAGCTGCATAGGGAGCCCGACACAGCGGCCTGAGATCGCAGAGGTTCGCCTGGCGCACATTGAGCCGAGGAGGACAGGGGTCACGAAGGAGCATCATCCAGGCCGACCACAGGGATGAGGCAGGAATCCACAGGGTCCAGAAATCGCTGAAAGCTCCAGGAAATAATCGATGTATTCCTTGGACGGTTGAGGGACAATGCACCAAGGACAGGTTGAGTTTAATGAACCTGTCCTTTGAATGGGAGGACAATCCTCCTATGCATTGTCCTCCCATGCATAGGAGGACAACGCGCCTTCACCTCACCTCCCAGCAGCAAAGTGCAGCAGCATTTTGAAGCATGGATTACTGTTTCCAAATGTGGCCTGGATAAAATGGGTCTTACTTTTGCCAAGCGCCTTATACAACACAGCTCAGTCTTTCTATCTGTCATTCACTCAGGAGAAACTCCAGTTCAGTGTTTGGCCTCTTTGCAGTCCGGAGCAGCCGGGGATCGAACCACCGACCTTCCATCAGTAGATGACCTGCTCTACCTCCTGCTCACGTCTTCAGGTGGAACAAAGAAAAGCAGCTGAAGACAAAGACCTCGTTTCACCTAAGCACTTGTACATAGTTTTGAGCATCAGGGATTTCTTCACTAGAACTGAAAGCTGCGTCTCCAGCCTGGAGTCAAGAGCATTAAAGCAACACACACACTTTTGTTCTTCTTCTCATCCCACGCTACCTTTCTGCTCGCCCCTCCCTCACTCAGGGAAGCACTTCTTTCCTTCTTACCCCTCTGCTCACGTACCCCCCTTCCCTCCGTCGCATACAGTAACTGATTAATTAATAAAAGCCAGTGTGCCAGATTAGCTGATCTCCCAGCTGAGCCGTAGCTGGCGGCCGCCTGGTGATTTCACACACATTAGTTACACTTGTATCACAGACGCGTCTCCTCCTCTTCGCCTCTGTTCTACTTTTCACTCAGCCTAATCGCTCCCTCCTCCTGCTTCCCTGCCTCGTGTTCCTCCTCCTCTCTTTTCTGGCACATCTCCATCATCCATTTGCACATTCTACTCTTTCTCCTCTTCACAGCTTCCTCTTCCTCTTCTGTGTTGCCTTTCCTGTTATTCCCCCTTTTCTGCTGTCTCTCCTGCATTTCTTCCCTCTTTGTGCTCTGTCTCCCTCTGCACCCACATCCCCACAGTCTTTGGTTTCTGTCTCCTAGCCTGACCTCTGTCTGTGTTTCTGTTGTTTGCAAATCTTTATCCATATCCTCTCTCACCGTGCCCCACAACTAGTCTCCATCTGGTTATCTCTGCCCCGAGTCATCGCTGCCCCGAGCTGCCACAGTGTTTCTCCGTCAGTCTCAAGCCACTTATATTTTCATCTGCTGCCTCATAACAGCCTCTCTTTATTATTATTCTCTGTTATTCTCCATGCAGTTCATTCTTAAAAACACTCGCTGCCTCTGTTTTGAAACTCTTGAGAGAAGAAGAGATTTTTGGGGGAAATTCTTTTTGTCTTTCATCCTTTGGTTATATTCATACCCCACAGCTGTGTTTAAAACTTTACAGCGATTTAATATTCTGTATTCTCTGGGCTGCTTTAAACGACTCCAATCCAGCCTCTTATTTCTTAGTTTTTGTGCATTACAGAAAACATTTTCAATGATGCTTCCAGTGTACTGCATGACACATTAGCATGGCAAAGTGCGTCTCACTAAAAGATCGCAGGCTGTCAGAAGAGGCGGAGCAGCATCAATGCCGGAGCCCCTCGTGGTTGTATCCTTAGTCCATTTCTCAACACCCTCTGCATAAATGACTGTATCAGCACTTCAGCAGCACTCCATCTCTCACTTTACGCAGTGGTGCACTTACAGTCTGTGACAGCTGAATGTCACTGGCACATCGAGCGCACACTGCTCCCATCTGAATCCACCTCCAATGAAGCAGTTTGACAGCTCCCGGCAGCTCGGACGTAGATAATAAACACGGCTTTAGCCAGCCTACTGTTTACACCTGCTGGCAGCAAACACAGCATCACATAAGAGCTGCTGGCCCCCGCCTTCTATCGCTGGTGCATCAAACCCCACCACATCCTGTAATCTAACACATCCTGATGTTTTTACCCTGCTAACTGCGTCCAGCAAAAACAGGTTCGATGGAGCTTTTTCTGCTCCTGACCTCTCGGACCTCAACAACAGAGCCACTAAGTGCACTTTTAGCACTTACCGTAGTCCATAACACTCACCACCTCAGACCACAGCTGAACTTGGCTTTGGACCGGGCGTGTGTTTATATACGTTTTCTGTCACAGCAGCTGAAAAACCCTGCTGAGCCGTGTGCATCAGTGTGTCGTCCTCAACACCCTACAAACTCCTCAGATGACCCTCAGATTCAAACCCAGAACGTTCATGTTATAAAAACACTGACGGCCCGGTGCTACCCCTCAGCCTGCCTGTGGATGCACTAATAGGATGAATTTCAAAATCATTGAGCTGTTATGTTCACAAGATTTTCAAAAAACCTGACCTCTGACCTTGGCCTTGAGGTCAAGTTTGCTGAGATTTAAACTCATTCCAGATTTTTAGTAGCTACACCTGGTATGAATGTGAAAATCCTATGTTACCTTGTTCTCGACTAATTGCGGACACCTGGCTGCCCAGCGGGGCGTCGACAGTACCCCACCAGCCTATGGCCGAGGGGTGAACGTCAGTTTTCATCTTGAAACAACTCTAATGTGGTTTCAGCTGCCAGCCTCACATACTCAGGACCCGGTACAGACTTAAATGCAGGGGAGGCGTGATGAACTGATGCAGCTCCGGTGTGTCAGCCTCCCCGCAGCAGCGACACAGACCACGCCCTCCTGCAAACTCTAATGTGGTTTCAGCCCTGACAGCCAGCTACCATTCAGACGATGATCAGCAGAGATATGCTTTGATGAATATGTAAGAACAGGTTGAACTGAAGTGTTTGTGATGTTTGAAATAATAATAATTCATAAATGATCAGTTTTTAAAGGTCGTGATTGGCCGACCAGTGATGGAGGAGATGCAGAGACTAACACCACCAGGGTCAAACGGCTGATAGAGACAAATACCCCAATGACTTTGGAGCGATGAGCCGATGTAAGTCAGACTGGGATTGTTTTTCTTGCAGTACTCTGTTAACTGTTAACTGGTTTCCTTAAATGTGCATCTTAAGTTATAGCTTCTGGTTTCATGGATATCATGTGTGAGAGTGGAAGGACACCAGTGCACTAGGTGACAGTATGGACACAAAAGTCTGAGTCTTTCTTAATTTTAGTTAAACAGAAAAGTCAGGTGAGTCAGATGCTCTGAGCTCAAAAATCAAACCCGAGCATGTCGACACGCTCCGCCGTTATCTCTGCGGTTATTAGGGTCACACTGCACTAAATGAAGGACATTCAGCAGGAATTAAGCCTCGTGGCTGAGAGCAGCAGGACTGATCAGGATCAAGTTTTTACTGAGGCCAAAGATCCAAGGAGCAGGATGACTCCTGTACTCAGAGCAGGCGCCCCCTGCTGGCCATTAAAACGGAATAGCTGGCACATCCTGACCAGAGCACTGCTGTCCAACCTCCGTCATCCGCTCTGTTTTCTCCTACCTGCCTGCAGCCCTGAGTGTTTGAGCTGCTGCTCTTTCGTCATTTCCGCTTTCCCACCCTGTCAAACTCAATTCTGTCGTCTTTGATCCAATAGTCTTTTTGCCTGTTTTCTGAGAGCCGGTTAGTCTCTCTGTTCCCTGTGCTTTAAATCTCACTGCTATTCTGTTATTCTGCATTTCAGACTCTCATTCATGCAACTCACCTCCTCCACATCTCCACCTTACCTGGATGCCTCAGCTGAGCCTCCATCTGTGGTGTGTTTCACCATGACTACCAGCTTCTAGTCTCCAGGGATGTTGTCATGCTTCCTGCCATTAAACTGCTTTGATTTGGTGCGTCATCCGACTCAGTCTGTGTACTTGAGCTGTATTAAGCTCTATTTACTGAACTCCCAGCAGACAGCGAACTGAAGCGCTCACACGATCCAGCAAATGTGTGATTCTGTCTCGTAGTTTGTGATTTGTCCCGTTTGCTGTTTGTGGTCTCTCGTGTTATCCTCTCCCCTCACAGAGCTCGGTTCTGCTGGAAGCTTTTTCACCTAGAAAGGGAGTTCTCCCCCCCCACTATCACCAAATGGGTTTTTCCATATAAGCCTGTAGGCTCATTACCTAAACATATAAAGAGCCTCGTGGCTGTTCTTGTGAACTGGCAGTATTTAAATGAAACTAATTTGAATCTTGATGGCTTAATCAGTTATTAGATGATGACACTTTGAACCCAACAAACCGCTCTCACTGTTGATGGTCTCTTAGGTTTTACATTAGCTCAAGTCACCCTGAAATGCGAACACGGAAAAGATGAGAAGTTCTTTTGTGCTTCATAAAATTTATTTAATGCTCCACAATCTTTGCAGCACGAATCCAAACTGGTATAAAAGCTTTTCTTTGCATTTTCAAAAAGACTGCATTCATGGGAAAATGTGACATTATTAAGTTAGGATAATGAGTAAATTGTCCCTTAAATGATACGTGATAAGCTACAGTAAATCCAGCCTGGTGCTTAAGCAGCTCAGACAAAGTTAGAACGAGGGATTTGGTTTTAGCGTCTTATTTTCGTTTATTTGGTGCTTTGAATTGTTAAGAAACAGCTTCAAAATCAAAAAGTTAGAAAATGGACCGAGGCAGGATGACAGAAGAGTGGGAAAGGAAAAAGAAATGATTGGCTCTGATAAGAAATGATAAAAGCGTACACGTGCAGACACGGAGCACTTTTCTCTCTTTTTTAAACACATGTGCTCTTTTCCATCTGTGGATCACAAACATGAAGCTGGCGTCAAAGATGAAAACCATCAAGCTCCGTATGCTGACATTAACTTGGGGTTAAATGCAGGGCGGCCGTCATTTCACCGCACCGATCGCTGAGCTGAGGGTCACCGTGCAAACAGCGCAACACTGCTTCTAAAAATACGTCCACACTGTTCACGGCGCCCAGAGGTTACACGCAGCACTGCATGTAACATTAACTATTCATTTAGATGTGAACTGCACATACTGCCATTTATTCACAACGTCACAATGCACTGCACATTTTTAAAATTTGTCTTTTGTAACCGACTCATTATTTATGAGTTCATAAGCATGTTTTGTCATTTGTGCAGCTTTAGTCTGTGTCCACACAGAGCAGAGTGGGTCCACACAGAGCAGAGTGGGTCCACGTGCGACCACATGCACCTACAACCAATGAGGTCCAGCTAACAGGCAGGTGTGAAGGAAATCTGCAGAAACCAAGCAGGAAGATTCAAACTCAAAGATAGCAGCACTGATCTCTGGAGCACCATGCTGCTGCTGCCAAATACAAAACTTGTGCAATGTATGAAATTATTTTCTTTTAATCATAAAAGTAATAAGAAACTAGTAAAACAAATGTATTTCTGTTTTTGGTGGAGCACAGATCGTCTCCTCGTATTAAACCTTCAAATGTAGAAGAAATGGTGCAAAAAATGTACGTTTTACAGCATCTGTGTTTCTTTTTGAGGCTTCGGTGCTTTTCAGGAGCGTGCTACTGTTACTTTCAGCTGTTAATCATGAGGTTCAATATTAGAGAGAAAGTCTGGGTATACTGGACCTGTAGGGAAGAAAATGACATCTTCATCTAAATTATCAACCCAATAAAAATATGAACCCTAACCCAGTTGGGAGTATATTGTATTTAATGACAGTTTATTGGTAGTTTTGACCGAGTTGTCAGCTCAGTTGTTTCTTTACATAAACTTGAAAGGCAGTGGAACTTGCCTGAAGTGTTTGAATTATTCTGCTTGTTAAACTTGTTGGAATAAAGGATTAAAAACGAGCCTGTAGAGCATTTCACTGACCTGCTGCTCCCATCAGCCTGTTTGACTGTTTGCAGAGGGAGCCACACAAACTCCCAGCCTCAGATGCTTCAGTGCTTCTCAGGAACATTGTGCTGCTACCTTCTGCTATTGAACAGTCATTTTAATTCATTTGGACAAACTTTTTTTTCCATGTAGCAAAACCTCGCGTCAGTCCAGGTGGAGCCAAAATGCCAGAAAAGAACTGACCAAACGATCCGGTGAGTTAAAAATCTGTCACTTCATAATCGATTCACATGCACTGTGCAGAAAACCTGATGAGAGTCAGGTCCTGGGTCTGACTGGAGCTGCAAACAAACAGTAAGCAGGTGATCAGACTCACTGAGGAGCTCACACAGGCTCTACACAAAGTGTTCATTTAACTTCAGACATGAGCCTGATTTCATTCTTTTATGCCTGCAAGTGTTTTTTGTTTGTTAGGTTTTTTTGGTGCATTTTGCTGTTCAAGTCTTTTTGTACCGTTACTATAAATGTGTCGCGTGCACTTGTACAGTAGGTTTCTCTCTCCATGTGTAGTAATGAAGTGCAGGGTTGTGATAATTGTAAATGTCAGCTCTGAGAGCTTCCTGGCACAAACCTGCAGGCTGCTGTACACTGGTGGATCGACACAGGGACGCAGGCAGGCCGACTCCACAGGAACAAATTAAAATCCGCTAAACTCATTTGACCTCATGCTGCAGTTTTTACATAAGGATATTCAAATCTCTCCGTGCCGTCTCAAACACATGAGACATTAAAGATCACTGTCAGATTTTCTAGGGTGCAGAGTGACTACGCTGATTCTCACCGGACAGTAAAAGTGGAAGTTTTATGAAAAGAAGGTTCACTAAAGCTCAGAAGCATCTACTGTACAGATGTCCTGCTGCCTGCTTCATGCAGAGCAGACATCCTCCTTGGTGCTGTGAGCAGTGCTGGATGGTCAACTCTTTGTTGGTCACCTTTTACCCAGCAGACCAATCACAGCGATCGAGCCCTGTTGGTGGGTGTACCACGTTACTGTGATCACATCCCGTTTTCTTTAATGCAGTAATGTAAAACATTGATGTACATAATTCAATAATTATATGAAGCTTACGCCTAAGTTATATGTCTGTCTTTTTTCCTGGTTGTCTGTTCTTTACATCACTTCCACTTTCCCACGCTCTCAAACGCAACACTTACATCATTACATTATATCTCGGTCCTCATTGTCATTCTCTCTTTCAGGCTCTCATATGTGCAACCAGCCTCCTCCCCATCTCCGCCTCCCCCGAATCACTCAGAGCTCCATCCAAGCCTCCATCTAAATCACCAGCGTCCTGATTCCGGGGGTCCCGTCCTAAATCCTGCCACCGCTGGGATCCCGTAATGACACGTTGGGTCATCGGGGTCTAATCACCAAATAGATTTTCTCTCACAGTAAATTTTGTTCCATTCTTCCAAACGTTCTCTCCGTGTTGTAATTACAGTAAAGGTTCAACACAGTCTGAACTACCACAGTGCTCGTGAACTGAGAAGAAACATCAGTGAGTTAGAATAAGTGCAGCAGGGAGCAGGTGGTGCTCAGGGAGCTCCAGCAAGAAAACTTAGAGTTGAAGTTGGCTCAACACGAGCTGATGTAATGCCGAGCTGACCAATCAAGTGCATGCACGGTCCAGCGTATCATCCCTGAGGTAAAACATGAAGTACTAGCTTTATTCTGTTTGTCAGTACGGATTTTAATTGGTACCTGAAGCAACACGCCTCCACCTACACCACCCCTTGAGTGTCTGTAACTCATACTGAACATGGCTCATTTGTTTGTACAGTGAAGACACACACAGTGTAATTCTCTTATTCCCTCACACACACCCACGTGCACATCGAAAGCTCTGCTGCTTTAAGACCCACTTGATCAACAGTCTTTAATTATGTTTGTCATCATGCAGCAGCCTCCATCTTCCTTCAGTAAAATACACCAACTCTCCGTCTCTGCCCCGGGGGCCTACTTGAAACTCTAAAAGATTCACTAATTCCAATTAATTTACTCTCTGCCTTTAATTAAAAAACTCTTATGCAAATCGCGACACGCTCTGTAACGCTGATTAATCTGAATTTTGGAGGGTTTTGTTTTTTGTTTTTTGTTTTTAAAGCTTTTCCAAATAATTATGCTAATGTATTAAAATATGTACAGTTGAACTTGGAAGGAAATGAGAAAAAAGGAGGTTTATACCTTATTTAGAAAGAATGAGTCTCAAAACAACTGATCCCAACAGAAAAGCAGATTTCATCAAATTACCTCCTAAACAGTTTTAGCTGCAGAAGAAGAAAAATGCCTCCCAGCACTGCGGATATAAAATATACCCGACTGTGGCATCATCCCACATTCGGTACACGAGGGCGACTCAAATCGGATCAGATCTGGAGTGACTAAAAGATGATGACATACAGTATGGTGCAAAAGGCTTTTGGCATGTTCGATGATTGTTATCTCACAACACCATCAGGAAGGAGTCTGATCGGCCCCCAAACTCACAGCGATCTAAACATGCAGCCAGACTCACAAAGACTGTTCTTCAGCTGAAAGCAGAGCAGCAAGTCCTGCAGCAGGAAGCAGGGCGCCAAAGAGCCCAGATCAACATCTCAGGTTCAGGCCAGGATCATACAAGCAGAAGACTCGGACTGAATCCACCGAAAAACTGTGGCAACTTCTCCAAGATGTTAACCTCATTAGTACCTTGAAAACAAGTGCAGAGCTGGTGCTCTTAAAAGCAAGACTGGGTTTCCCACAGATGATTGCAGTGGCTCACCGTGTGCATGTGTGTGCTGCAAACCACGCCACATGTGCAGGTGGTACGAATAATACACTTTTTCTCTACTTTATGACAAAAAACAGACTCGATCGTTTTGGCCTGCAGGTATTAGCTGCCACATGTGCAGCTTTCATTAATGAGTCAGACAATAAGGAAACTTTGCATTTATTTTAAAAGCCTGTGGAAGTGACTGGAACAAATGCAGGGCTGACTGAATACGTTTGGCAGTATAACGTATTGTCACTCTCAGCAGAGGCTGTTAGCGACGCTCTGTCCGTGAAGCTCTGGTTAAAATCCTCTTCAGACAGAAAAGAGACACTAATGACTGAATGAGTAACAGGAGAGAAAGAAAGGCTCAGAGGACAATAAATGCTTTTTGCTGTTTTTATGTTCAACACGACTGCTTTCAGCCCTCAAACTGAAACATGATGCTGGAGTCAGTGAAGGTGTTAAATTCATCGAAAGCGTGAGTCTAACCGAGCCTGAGGTTTCACAGAGGCTCAGTGTAGTGTCGCAGGTTTACACACTTACCCTCTGTTGGTGACGATGGCCTTCTTCAAGTGAACGTAGCTGGCAGGAAAAACTCCCTGGAGAGACACAGACAGAAAAAATAACAGAGAAGAAAGATAATTAATCACCGTCTACTTCCCATCCAATAACACCGAGAGACAGATCACGATAAAGACATGCAGAGTAAAGACTATCCTCTGTGTGCAGCAGCGAGACGCTCCTCAATCATTCGTGTACAATAATAAGTTATAACGGAGGCTGATGGCAGGCTAGGCAGGTCACTTCTTGTCTTTGATTGGAGATCTTCCAGTGAAGAGAAATACATGCTGCCTTTGCCATCAGAACGTCATGACACTGTGACCTGACAGAAAATGACAGCGAATCACATTTTTGCACAGATTTGGCCTTTTAAAGGCACGTGGTCCTAAACGTCTGTGAAGGTTCTCAGTCATCCAGGTCATCGTAGTCTAAGGAGCTTGCAAAGAAAAGCGTCTGGACTTGTTTGAGTTGCTGGAAGACTCATGCGAAGACAGCTTGAAGACAGCTCATGTGATTAGGTAGAGGATCATCAGGGGGTCCTTTGTCCCTCTTTGGGGGGAAACTCCCACTAGGTTTATATCTGGGACTCTCCACCATTTGACCTTAGAACTGAAGAAGCTTCTCAGATGAGAGGTGAAACGTCTTCAAGCAACTTAAATAAGTCCAGACGCTTTTCTTTCCTATGCAAAATATGATTTTCAGGTGATCATAAACTTTTGGTCAGGGCTGTACAATAAAAGTATATAATGAAGAAGGACTCTACAGGGTCTGAGGAAGGGTGGGGTTTATACAGGAAACATTGGGTCCCGCTGTCTCCACCTGTTCTGATGTGATGGGCATAAAATGAACTGCTTGGACTTGCAGCTGTTTCAACTGTGTTAAAGTCCAGTAAAGATCACACTGCAAAGAGATTACATTGATCCAGTGACGTTCCCGGGGCAACACTGATTGGACCAATCAGCTTAAACTCTGATCATTTTGTTATGGTTTTGGGAGGGAGTTGATTTTTAAATTTATTTTATTTTTTGTGGTTTTTTGTTGTTGTTGTTGTTCTCTGTGCGTGGGCTGTTGTTGGGTTTTTTTTTGTTTCTCTTCCTTTTTTTTTTCTTTCTTTTTTCGTGTTTTTTTGTTATCATCTGAATTTTAATGGCCTAATTTGTTTTGATATATGTCTTTATATCGGTTGGTACTTGCTGTATTGGGCCTGATATGTCAAATTACATGTGCAAAACTTTAGAAATAAAGAGGGAGGAAAAAAGCAAAAAAAAACCTCTGATCCAAACAAATCAGGCTGAGATCATTTTAGCTGGAATAAGACAAAACCAGCAGGCATGAAAGGCAAGCAGTGAGGAAAGTGTCCCACGAGAGATTTCAGTATATTCAATTTATTGTCTTTAAATTTTAAATTATTATTATTTGTTTTATATTTATTTTATTTGTTTTCAGGTTTGTGCTCTACCTCTGGGGTTAAATTCTCGGGCTGTTTTTCACACTATGTGACATATCGAGTCACTAGAGGCCCTGAACTGATATGAAGCACATATTAAATTCCTATTCCCTTCTTTTCAGGGTGTAGCTTTAAGATTAGAAAAGAGAAGATAAGAAGTTAGACCATTAAATTATTTGACATATTTATTGGCTTTTGATTGATATTGTTCAGAGTTCTGCGTCTCAGAGCCGGCTGTACCCCCTCACCGAATCCTGATGTGCACAGTGTGCACCTCTACTGTTTCACCGTTGAACCAAGGGCAGGTGAAGCATCTTCAGCCTTTCTGTGGAGGTTTTTCAGCAATCTTCAAGAAGTTGTGCCCTCTTTCCTTTTCTGCATCTGTGGCCATAGCAACTAAAACCCAACATTTTCTAGGAAAACAAGCTTCTGCATGCTTGGCTTCCCAAAGTGGTTAAAGCACTAAGAATTCACATTTCTAAGTGAAATATTGAGGCCTTCGACATAATTATGAGAGAATCATCATTTAAAACCGCTGGCATCAATTATAAAGACAGGTTACACAAGGCAAGGCCCAATCTTTCCTGGGCCCACAAAGAAGGTGAGTGCCATGCACGGCAGCTGATCAGTTTATTGTGTGAAGCTTGGCCTAATGGATGGAAACCATGCTGTTCTGGAGCATAGTGACGTGCACGCTGGTTCTTGGTTCAGTTCCATCACTAACTCAGTTGACTGTCAGTGATGGAGTTATTGTTGCTGCTGTAGCTGCGTAGGTATGGAAAGAAACTATATCTGTATAGTTGCTTAATCTGACGCAGTTGCATGAAACAGGCATAACAGATATACAGGCCTATCCTCCAGCAACATTTCTGCTTTTTCAATCTGAACCACAGCTTCTTCCTAGACTGACCAAGTAGTTTTGGCACCTCCAGTAAATCTAATGAGTGAGTAAAGCAAAACAGAACCTCTTCAATAAAGGACTGTTGTCCTCTAGTATTTCAGGCTGGTTTGCTACAGCACCAGTGTGAAGCCAGTGTTGGAAATCTGGTGCATCGCTTTGCACCTTGCAGCTTTGCATTGTCAGAATACAGAATCTGATTTGTATAAAAACTCATTCTTCATCTTCAGTAGCCTCAGATTCATCTTCTGTCTTCATCAAGACCACGACAAACCCGCTGCCTATGCTGCAGCGCAGTCGCAGGGTAACATATATGATGCCGATTTCCAGCTTTAGTCTGCGGGTGCCTTCATTTTTCAAGTGTACAAGTAAGCTTCACTTTTTGCAGCGGCGGTGCCGTCTCTTTGAAAGGTAGCTGCTGTGGACGCTCGAGGCTCCCCCATTTTAGTTTTACAAGCTCGAAATGCTGCTTACAGTATTCTCCTATTCTTCTGCAAATGTGGAAGTAATGAGGTATTTTGTGTCACAAAATCTTTATATCTCCAGTGACTGGGGAACATTTTTATGTAAATTGCAAGTGTGTAAAAAAACTGTTTAATTTACAAAGTGTGGCTGGAGCTGCAGCAGTCTACTGAGGGAAGGCTTCACACTGTGGGGATTTCATTCATATTCAGCTACATGTTTTAATGGGGAAAGAGCAGAGAAGAAGAAGAGCAGAGTCTATCTGAGGAATGGAAGTGTTCGTGCCAGTTTGTGTTTGGCTGTTTTGTTCTTAAGCATCCTGGTGTACATGTATATATGCATGTGGGTTTGTATCCTGTTTATGTACTTCTTCCCTTGTCCGCCAGCCTGCATGCTGATGCAGAAAATCTATGTTAGGTATTAGCGTAGAAGCCAAGATGTCAGCTCCTGTGTGTGTGCAGGTCTGTGCCTTATGTGCACTCGGAAAATGAGGCTTCCGGCAGTCGAGAAAGAAAGCAGCCCTCTGCTATCATGCATAATAACCCTGCTGTCTCTTAGCTAGCACTTTAGCTGCTTGTTCTTTCAACAGAGATGGATTCTGCTACAGCTGTCAAAAGACCTTTTAGGTCAAATATCACATAGAAAAACACGGCGGACCAGATTCAAGTCTAAATATGTTTCTGACGGTGTTACAGAGAGAGAGGGAGAGAAACCTATAAAATCAGGAAGAAATGAGAATAACAGGGCTGTAGATGAATAGAGTAACTGTTGGCAGCCATGCATGTGACAGGAGCAGGTCAGAGGTGCTGGTCGGGCCTCCCGGGACTCGCTCAATTACCTGTCTGCCCAGGGCCATAAACACTAAATGTGCTCTTCACAGTCGCACCGCCTCACAGCTCTGCTCCGCCGCTGCTCATTTAAAAGCCACAGCACTCGGTAGCTGCTGTCACCGCACTGTTTAAGGTGATTCATCGCTTTAACCTTTGGATAACATTTACACAAGTATTGCACATTCTGTATTTGAACATGAGTTACAGTAGACCTGCTCAGGTTTTCCTTATTTCCTGTCATATATACTGTAACTGTGTTACTGTACTGAATGCAGTAATCAGATTACAGCTACAATTATGTCATTACAGAGGTTCTTCAGTTACCTCCATGCCGGGCGGATAGAAAGAAAAATAATTATTTCTTTCTGCGTCTTGACGGTAAAGTCAGCTGATTTCAGTTTGTGTTGCTCTAAAGTGTCTTTGTGCTGTTTTCAAGCTTTGCTTTGTGTGTTTATATGTGAAACCTGATGTAATAAATCCTTTGTAATAAAGGAGAAAATGTGACAGCGACTGACTGAACCCGCTCAGATGTGGACCTCTGCCAGCGTCAGCAGCATTTCATCACCTGTGCTGAGGTCAGCGCTCGCTCTCTGTTCGCTGTCTCACCTTCACACAACGCTCATGATGCTAAACCGAAAACTCCTCTGTTTGTGCCCCACTTTGATGTGACAGTAAACCAGCGGGATGGAAACACCAGACATGCATCAAGAAGGATGAAGCACACGTGCACACACGGACTCACACGAGGCCTTCGAGCTCGGTATCATCAGAGGAGAACCTGAGGTGTTCTGAAGGCACTGACCTGTTAACAGCCATTCACTGTCACAGCTAACTAGGCAGAGACAGCAACAAGGTTTTCTGTGTGTGTGTGTGTGTGTGTGTGTGTGTGTGTGTGTGTGTGTGTGTGTGTGTGTGTGTGTGTGTGTGTGTGTGTGTGTCCCAGTGTCAAAGTGTTGTCCTTAATTTAGCTGATGGCGCTGAAGCACCGGTCCACTTAAAAAGGTCATCTTGTTACAGAGACAGAAAGAAAAAGAGACAGACGAGACGAGAAGTGTTAAAAATAAGAGAATGCAAAGACAGACGATCAGTGAGGGAGACGAGAGGATAATAAGGAAACGGAGGCACAGAGACGAGCAACAGGGGGAACGCAAGGACGGCGAGCGAGGCTGCAGGAAAAATGTCATCCTCTCAAAAATAACAGCACGCCTCCGGCCCAAATACTGTACGTCACCTCGCGTTAACCCGTGCTCTGAGTGCCTTCCAGAGGCCAATAGGACACGAGGAATCTGAAACATCAGGTATAAGAAATTGAAAGCAAAGGGAAACAGCGGACGGCTGCGCAGACATCAGACATGATCACCTTCCTTCACAGATATTTACTGCTCAGCCACACAGGAGCCAATTCTGTGCTTCGCACTGATGTCCAGGAGACAAATCCGAGCAAATACAAATAATGGTTGATTATCCTAAACAGCACAAGCACCACGGTGCTCTATTGTCCATATTTGTGTGTGCAATTGTGTGTAAATGTGCATGTTTATGCAAACAATGTTGGCTTATATCCCCATTTATACAAGCGTGTACAACGAGGCTTATTTGCGAGGCAGCTCAAGACGTTCTGCGTGAAAAATAACTTGGATGTGACACATTTAATTTCATGGTTTGTTACTTATATATGATTTAGCCTTGCTCAAGTGCTTCCATCTCACTGACGATTTAAAAAGAGCTCATGTGAGCGTTCGTGTCATAAAGTTTAGCTGGTTCACAGCAGTGTGATTTAGCCCTTCTTTTTTTAACTTGGCAAGAAAAACTGTAACTTTCTGCTAACACAAATTTACTCCACTAAAGAAAAGCACGTTTAAAGCTTCTTACAAATGAGAAAAAAGGTGCACAAAACATTTATAGTTCCATGTTTCTTCGTGTGCTTCTGAACTGAAACGAGGTCTGCACGAGGTCGGAAACAGCAGAGACTGCAGACATCAAGCTTAAATAAAGTCAGAGAGACGGGAACCAGAAGTCAGTCGTGTCTCTAAAGTTTAATATGGGTTTTTCTTTTTACTGCTGCTGTAAATTATTCAGCATCTCGCCATCTACAACACTCGATCCTCGTTTCCTAATGGACAGCCTGACTTCTCAGACTTTCATTGTAAAACAGTTTGGACCTCCTTCGTGCTCTCTGCTCAGAACACTGACGGATGCTCTTGTTAAGCCGTGTATGTGTTTAAAGTGAGCGACTGAAACGCTGTGTGGACTAGAGGAGCTAGAAAGTAATATCCTCTCTACATCTAAACGATTTGAAGGTAGGCCTCTTTCTCTCCCTCGAGCTTGGCTTCCAGTGAGACCACTTCTTTTGAGTGAACAGCAGAGGGATCAGCTGAAGGTCCAGATGCATGTCTCAGGTCCTGTTTTTAGGCCTGACATGCCACCACTTGTCCAGTTTCCTCAGATTGTTTTAAGCAGCCGCTGCACAGCATGCAGAGATGTGCCCAGTTAACTAACAGCTCTTTGGGAATCACCTGGTTAGTGCAAAAACATTATTTTATGTCAAACTGTGTAATCTTTAGTATTTTTAACAGATTCAAACAAAGAAATTAGAACAAATGATGTTTTTGTGACCGGCTGATGGTAACAACATGCCTAAAGATACAATTTAAAACTGCCTGTTATGTGTAGACACATCATCGGTTCGGTGATGAGGCTGAACAAACTCAAACAAGCATCCCTCTGAAAATGATCAGGTACAAAGAAATGAGTGAAAAACAGCCAACGTCCAAAGAAAAACTTTGCAAGACCTTCAGAAAAGCTGCAGAAGAGTTGCAAGACAGTTGGGATCATGGAAGCTCGAAACCTGTCCAGGACAAAACAAGAAAACAACAAAGACTGAAAGATGTTTCTGACCTTATTCTCTTGGTTGTGCCAGAAACTTCTGCTCTGTTTCCATATTTCTGTGCAAACTTTAAAGAGCACACAAAGAAAAGTCTCATTCATTCTCCTCGGGGTGCAAACTTCTAACAACAAACAGCAGACTTGTAAAACTTTTAATCAAAGGTTGCTTCTCAAAGGATGAGCAACTTTACACCAAACTAAAACTAACACATCCATAGGCTGAAAAGAGTTGGAGCAAATGCACAGACTGGTACAAACTCCCGGACCGTACCCAGCAGTGACCTCTGCTGATGTTTGCTCTTAATAAAACAGTCTGGGCCTAACATTATCCCTCCAGACTAAATAATTGATGGTCTTTGTAACTGTGCTGCTGACCAGCGGTGAAAGCGCTCTGGGTCATAAATGTTTTAATTCTGCAGGTGTGGAAGCAGGCAGCTCCCTCTCCTCTTCCTCGCTTCCCACCCAAAAAAGATGCTGACGCATCATCTCTGCCTGAGATGAGATTACTTTGTGGTGTCCGCATTAAGGAAAATTGAGTGAAAATATCCTGAGACAACCTGAGGAACAGACGAACTGTTCAACACGTCTTTACTACAATCAGACTTTATAAATGGAATTTCAATTTGTGCCAAAGGAGCTGTCAGAGGTGAAGATCATTCAGGGTCAGCTCACCTCTGAAGGTGGAGACGCAGCAGTATGGAAACACACTATATTGGTGTCTACGCTCCAGCCAAGCTGTTAGAAAGTGATGAATCACCAGTTTCATTCACTAACGTCGCTGCCTTAACACTCTTAATGTTGGTCCTTCTTAAATCACACACAAGTAAAACCTGTAGGAGGAAAATGGAGGATAGCATGGAGAGCTGTTCTCGGCTTTTTTCTGTATGTTTTAATCAGATATTTGTATAAATAAAAGATAATTAATTAATTATCCTGATAATTAATTAACTTGTAATGTACTGACTATCACAGACTTTCTGTATTGTAGTTGTAATCTTAGTCATGGTCAGTCTGTTGTGTCATCATAACTCTGACTCTCACACAGTCTCTAACATTTTATGTGAGATTAGAATCGCACAGCTCGCGTCTCCATCGCTCCTGTGGCTTCACGTTCATTTGTGTCTCCAGGTGTTTCCACTTCCCTCCTTCCCCTCCTGTGTATTTGAGTCCTCTGTGTCCGTCTGTTCCTGGTCGGGTCGTCTGTTGTGGTCGTACAGGGTCTTGTCTTCATAGTCAGAGTTTTATCCAGTTTAGGTTTCAGTTTAGTTTCGCCCTTGTTTCACTTCACCTTGTTCTTCAGTTTTTTGTATCGGCCACAATAAAGGTTCACTTATTGTTAAACCTTCGTTGGTTTCTCCTGTCTCTGCGTTTGGGTCTGTTCCATAAATACATCTGTGTTTCCCGCCGTGACATAAACAAGTAAAGCTCGTCCTTCCCGACATTTCAAAATTGTAACTTTACTGACTGTTAAATTGTTACAGTTTAATTTTGACCGTTGTTTTCAGGGTTGATCCTGAGGTGGCAGACATGTCGGGCCTCTTCCTCGTCACCTGATGATGACGCAGCAGCCCGGCTCAGCTGAAGTTTATCTGAAGCCAAACTTCAGCCTTCACAGCTGTTTAACATTTACAGTTTCAGGTGTTTTTACCAGCAAACTGTTTTTATGAGGTTTCTTTTTTCAGTTTTTTATTTTTTCAGACTTTCTGTAGGTCTGTCTGATTATGATGTCGTCATCAATTTGTACATAACTGTAATGTGATTAAAATGCGCTTCATCGGTTAGACCAAAGGTCCCAAAATATCTACCAAAGAAAACTGCAGACCCTGTTTGTGTCCAAGCACAGAGACATATAAGAACAACATGATAATATAAGGCGATGCAGTTTGGGTTATTAAGGTTATATTTATATATATTCTTTCTTACAAACATGCCAAGCTTTAGCTCTCCGTGTCAAAAAGCTCTTGATACTAAATTAAAATATTTCCAAAATATATTAACTTCACTCAGTGTAACTAAAAGGAAGGCTGAAATATTCCACATTAATCAGGTTACATTTACTCTCAGTGTTGATGGGTTTAAGAAGCCACAGAGCCTGAAATGAGCTCAGATATCTGAGAGTCTGCACACAACACCCACTGAAAGAGCTTCTACAAGTCAGAGCTACATGTGAGAGACACTCGTGAAGACACTCGTAGTTCAGCGGTTGAAGCACTCAGTGTGAAAGGAATGAGTGCAGCATGAAGCGAAAGAAAGTCCTTACTGCTCCGTGCAAACTGAGCAGTGGGTGGTGAACATATATTAATAAAACACTTTAAAAGTCGACATATTGAGTTTGAAGCACCTGTGAACTTGCACCGCAGTCAGCCGAGCGCGCCGCTACGAAGCGCTGCAAAAGTTCATGTCGGAGCTGAAAACATTAGCACTCTGTAGCATTCTTAATGTACCGGTTTCAACTTTTTAGCTCATTTAGCACACTCATCTCAACACGGCCTCTTAGCATCAGTGGGTGAGACGATGCTCCTGGATCATCAGTTGCACAGGAAATGTTTTTACACGGTTAAAATACTTTTTAAGATCCTTCTTTTTGTTTCATCTCAGCCGGTCCTTTGCTCTCTTGGACATTTTTCTCTTCCTCGTTCTTTTCGTGCCATCATACAGGATACACTCTCTGTCTTTTGTTTCCAGCTCACTGCTCTGCTGCTGTACACCAATTACAGTCTCTTTTGTTTCATTCTTATCACACCTGCCGATGAGCTTCGGATAATCCGCGTTTCATTGTCTTCCAGTCATTTCTGCAACAATCTGAAAGCTAGAAAAGACTCTGCAGCTGTGATTCACTCTCCTGCCTCCTCTATTGTCCTGAGCGAGTTTATCTTCTAAACTTAACCCTAACACACCCATATATTCAGTCCTATTATGAGCCCCTGTGTTGCATCAGGCCCCTTTTCAAGATCCCAAGAGGAAAAGAGAAAAAAAGGAGGATGGTGCAATTCCCACACTGAGCTCCGTGCAGCATCATAAAGCACGCTGGTCTATAATTTCACACAGCAGCTCTGATAGGCTCGGATGATAAAATAACAGTGATTACATCACAATTGCAGAACTGTACATCTACCGCCATTGTTGTTACTTGATTCTTGAACAATGAATGTCTTTCTAAATATTCTGAGGAGGAGAGATTTCCACTGCAGCGAGTCGGTGCGACGAGCTTCAGGAAGGTGAGAGCAGACAAAGGTTTCTCGCTCTCTCTCTCTTTATGTAAGACTGTTTAAACCGTGCAGGTCGTCCTGATTGGATTCAAATTCCGACTCGCGGTTGATATTTTAGGAAGACGGTCGCATCTAGTTTTACTTGGCGGTTATGTCACCTGACAGCAAGGTCCAAAAGAAGCACAAGGTCTGAGTGACAATAAACAAACACATCAGTTTTCCACCTTCCTGCTGCTTTTCATCACATTTCAGTTGGAGTCGCTGCGTTTTGACTGAAACGTCTCCAGGCAATGTTTCTCTCAGCCCACTCTGACTCAGACGAGCTCTTCAAGGATTGTTTCTATTCACTGGGCAAATTACATTAACTGGCCCAGTGTGATCAATCAACTACAAACCAAAGCTGATTAGAAAACATCACATCTGTAACGAAAGAGGAACAGCTCGCCTCGCCCTCAGCCCGAGCGCTCATTTATTCACACTCTACATCTCTCCTGTGATATCGTCATTGGATAACACCAGGTTCGTCTTACGTTCGTCGACTGGATGATTACACGTTCACAGGTACCGGTGTAAACACAGGCTTCCACAGAGAGTGTGGTGTGTTGTTGGTGCTGCAGCTTCAGGGCCCGTTTTTGTTGCAGTGCAGCGAGCCGGCAAAGACAGCTCTGACCGTTTGATATTTTCCTGACCTTGAAATCCGCCTTAAGCATCTGCGTGGTATTTTGGTGCCCAGCACGAAGGGCAGGGTGCAGCGCTGGGAGGAGAAGTCCAAACAGGTGCAAGGTTGGTTCAAATGAAGAGGCACAAAGCTGTTGGTATTTTGGTGGAAAAATCCATCTGAGACTACGCGGGCGAGTCAACCTGCTAAACTAAAAAGTAAATAATGCATTTTAAGTGAATCCCTTCACAGCAGGCAGGATTTAAACTGCATCAGTATACAGCAGCTGCTTTATATTTTTCTCTCACTTCATTAGATCTTTGCAGCTAAATCTAAATATGACTATATGTTGTAAGGAGCAGTTTGTCACGTTGGCACAGTCATTTACTGCATTTAACCTTTATGAAATCACACACCGGCAGACGTCACTGTGTGGAGATATCATCTGAATTTCAGGAGCGGACCACTCCTCCTTCACGCCCCCGCCGGCCTCAAGCTATAAAAGCCCCCCTCCACCAATACCTGCTGTTCTCATTTTCATGCCCCACCCTTCCCGATCATTTCCCCTCTCTTCTCTTCTCCTCTTTTCCTTTCCTTCATTCATTTCTCGTTAGTACATGAGGATCTGCCGGCCTGGGAGCTTCCCCCAACCGCAGCACCATTTCACACTTCCTCGTCCCTCATCGCCCATCGTTACCGTGGATGTGATCCCAGCTAGTGAAACGATGGGCTTTTACGGCGGATAATCCTGTGTGTCATTGCCTCCTTTGCAAATTTCATTTTAGGAAAAGTGGAATTTTATGTTTGTTCTCATAAGGGCGAATGCTGCCATGTCACATTTTACGGTATGAAGTGAGATACAGAGGAATTAAAGCAGAAACAGCTCGCACTGGTGCAGTCATAAAAACAGCTCCATCAACATTTATGACTTAATTTTGTACCAATCGTACAAGCCGAATAAAGCTGGCACCCTCTGCCTCTGGGATCAGCTCCGAGGCGCATAAATTCCCAAAGCAGCGTTTTCCTGCTGGCTGAGCTGTTGTCGGTGCTGCATCTCTGCGCCTGTCCCAACTGTTTTGGAGTCCACATCATGCTGTGGTGCTGTTTTTAAAAAATGCATTTAATAGCTTTTTTTCCTGGATTTTTGGCTTCAACTTCTATTTAATAAAAAAATGAAGACTGTTCACTTCCTTGTTCCTGCGTCTCCCGCTGAACCATGCTAACTGATGTAGTTGAGGACGATGTGCTGGGCCAGCCTGTGTGTTCAGTCTTCAGTGCGCTGCACTCTTGAACTTAACACGTGACAATGAAGCTTCAACAAAGCCGAACCCTCGCTGTGTGCAACGACTTCGCTCTCTCAGAGAGAAACAATCATGACGAGTGACTGAGTCCAAAACATCTGCCATCATCTTTGCTCAGAGTTATCAGAGATACAAAGGACAGAAAATGATCATGCATGTGGCAGGAACGAGAGAGCAAGATGTGCAACGTGTTTTACTGATATTTAATGTTTAATCTTCTTCCCTCGATTTAAAAGCATCACAATGAAACTTTTCCAATAGGGAAAGTTTGATGACCTTAAAAACGGTTTAATTTAGGTCAATTTAATAATTTATTAAGCTGAAAGGAGTGACTGAATATGAATGTGAGCACCAGCCTGAGATTCTTTGGTTTTTAAACCAGGTCAAATGTCAACATCTGGACAAAGATGTGTCCTGAGTTCACAGACACAGTTTCTCGTTGTTTTTCTGACTTCACTTGAAAGATGACTCTGACTGTTTCTCTCTAACACAAGCAGAGACCAGCAGCAGCTCCAGACAGTGAAGGAGCATATATATTTGGACTGTGCCAGGTGTAATCTCCCCGCACTGAGAATCCTTCTATGTCTGCTGATTTCGGCTGCAGCGAGGAGCTCTGCATCTCCCTCTTCTCTCTGTTTTTTATCCTGCAGCTGCTCAGTAACTCTGGCCTAATGCTCTGAAGATTAAAGGTCAGCTAAATCCACAGAGGCCCACAGAGTTCCCACCTGCTGCATACAGTGTAAAACACTGTGGTGTAAAGATCACAGAAATATTAAAGACAGCGGTGTCACTGCATTTTTCCACACTGACAGAACTTCCCGTGATATTTTACATGTTTTTGGCAGTCCACAAATATAATCAAACAGTATATGAGTGACTTTGGTCTTTGCGATGCATGGCGCTCCCTTCACCCCACCAGTAAGGAATATACTTTTTTCTCACATGTCCATCACTCCTACTCTCGTCTGGATTATTTTTTGGTCAGCAGCTCACTGCTGAACGACATTTCAGACACTGAGATTCATCCTATAGCTGTCAGCGATCATGGTCCTGTATCTTTAACACTAATGCACAAGAATAATACTACGCCAAGAAAAAACTGGAGATTTAATATATCACTACTTAAAGATGAAGACTTTATTAAATATTTTAAAAAAGAGTGGACTTCATATTTGGACTATAATGACACTCCCGAAACATCAGCTTCTGTTCTATGGGAAGCAGGGAAAGCTGTGATGAGAGGTAAAATAATTTCTTTCTCATCACATAAAAAGAAAAAAGAAAACAAAAATATTCAGGAATTAGAAAAAAACATCAAATCACTAGAAGAAGCCTACGCGTCCCACCAAGATCAGGAAACATTGAACAAAATACGCAAAACAAAACTAGAATTAAATGAGATAATTGATAAAAAAACAAAATTCTTAGTACAAAGACTACGCCTACAAAATTATGAACATGGTAATAAATCCGGTCAATTTCTAGCAAACCAGCTAAAAATAAATAAATAAAAAACAACTATATGTGCTGTTCAAGATTCATCTGGGAACACATTATATGAACCGATACAAATAAACAACATTTTCAGGGATTTCTATAAAACGTTGTATTCACCACAAATAAACCCATCTAAAAAAGAAATTGATCAGTTTTTGGACAACATAACTCTTCCAAAATTATTGGACACTCAAGCAATGGCACTGGATTCACCACTGACACCAGGTGAACTCCAGGAAGCCCTGATAAGTATGCACAATAATAAGGCTCCAGGTCCAGACGGCTTTCCTGCAGAATTCTACAAAGAATTCTGGTCGATTCTAGCACCAGTTTTCTACAGAACGTTGTTGGAAATTAAAGAAAAGGGCAGACTTCCATCAAATATGAATTCTGCAAACAATCTCCTGCTAAAACCAGGCAAAGACCCTGTATATCCCTCAAGCTATCGTCCAATATCCCTTATAAATGTAGACCTTAAAATAATCTGCAAAGCTCTCTCAAAGAGACTGGAGAAAATAACCCCCCTCTTAATTCATCCTGACCAAACTGGTTTCATAAAAGGTAGGCACTCATCAACAAATACACGTAGATTACTTAATTTGATAGACTACTCATACAGTAAAAACCTAGAAACTACAATATTCTCTTTAGACGCAGAAAAAGCATTTGACAGAGTTAACTGGAAATTTCTATTTGCAACTTTACACAAATTTGGTTTTGGATCCTCTTTCATAAACTGGTTAAAAATATTATATAATTCCCCAACAGCTTGTGTTAGAACAAATGACCAGACATCCTCCAGCTTCTGTCTCTTGAGGGGCACCAGGCAGGGATGCCCACTCTCCCCTTCACTATTTGCAATTTTTATTGAACCACTAGCAGCAGCAATTAGACAGAATTCAGTAATTAAGGGCATAAAATGCAAGAACGTGGAACATAAAATCAGCCTTTATGCGGATGATGTGTTACTCTTTCTCCAAAATTCACAAACCAATATCTCTGGGGTGATTGAATTGATAAACTCTTTTGCAAGAATATCAGATTACTCAATTAACTGGTCAAAATCTACAGTCCTACCGATTAATTGCTCCTTCCATAATTCCTCTTCTACACCACTGCAATCGGGAAATATAAAATATTTAGGTATTAATGTTTCTCCCAAGCTTGCAGATCTAACTAAATTAAACCATATCCCACTTTTAAAGAAGGTAGAAGATGATCTGGCTAGATGGAAATGTCTACCCATATCACTCATGGGAAGGGTTGCCGCTATAAAAATGATGGTCTTACCAAAAATAAATTATTTATTCTCAATGATCCCAACTAAACCGCCACAAGATTGGTTCAGATCTCTAGATTCATGTATGTCCAAATTCCTTTGGAAAAATAAACCCCCACGTATAAGCTTAAAAACACTACAAAAGACCAAGGATAAAGGAGGACTAGAACTGCCTAACTTTCAGCACTACTTCTTAGCCAACAGGCTTCAGTTTATCTCAGGATGGCTAAAACACACCCTCTTAGATGAACCTTGGCTAGAGATAATAATCTAGAGATCTCAGACCTACCATTTATCAGCTCAAACATCCAACGACATGAATGCTTTAAAAGCATCAACATCAGCTCTTCTCTGACAGCATGGTGGGAGTTTCTAAAATTGACGGCGTCTTCATTAATCCCATGCAAACGTACACCTATCTGGAACAACCCTGACATATTACAAAACAATAATATGATAAACTTTTCAGATTGGAGTGATAAAGGAATCAAATATTTAGAACATATACTAGAAGGAACAGAATTTATTTCATTTGACGGACTAGTTACACAATATGGGATCAACAAGAAAAGATTTTTAGAATATCAACAAATTAAATCCATAGTAAAAAAGAAATTTAAACCGGGTCAAGTTGAACTACAAACACCACCAAGTGTGGTTCAATTTCTTACTCTTAAACCCCCCAAATTACTATCCAAAATATACAGAATGCTTTCTAAAACAGATGAATCAATATCACTTCCTATTGCAAAATGGGAAGCGGATTTATCAGTTAACTTAGACCTAAACTTCTGGTCTCAGATTTGCTTAAAAACCTTTCATCTAATTAGAAATCCCAGTCTTCAATTAATTCAATACAAAATATTACATAGAGTGCACTATACAGGTCATAGGATGTTCAAGATGGGCTTTACGTCTACCAACAACTGCTCACACTGCAAAACCAATTCACCGGACAATTATATCCACGCTCTTTGGTTCTGTCCACCAGTGCAGAAGTTTTGGCGCGAGATATGTGAAGACTTATCGAAGTGTCTGAAATGTAACATTCCAACTTCCCCCTTAGTGTGTTTGTTGGGCAGCTTAGATAATGTCACTTCAGAAAAGAATATGGCCCATATGGTTTTCACTGCCCTATGCATAGCCAAGAAAACAGTCCTCATGAACTGGAAAAATAAAAATAATCTTAATTCTAACCAATATAGAAATTATCTATTAGATTACATTAGTCTTGATACAGCCTCTGCCACCACATCAGATCAATTGCTCTGGGCTCCTTTGATCAGCTCCATCACCTAGTGGGGGTGGGGGGTCATAGTTTGGTCCCGCCTTCACTGTTGTGATTGGTGTGGGGGTAGGGACAGGCTTAGGGCGTCGGGGGGTTCCCCGGAGGCATCTTCCTTGGGGGGCTCAACCCGGGGTAGCGGTCATGTCCGGTTAGGGGCTCTGTTGGCTCTCAGGTGACTGTTTCCTCGCGGCTGCGTGCAGCGGGGGTAGGGGAGGGTCTGTGCTGACGGACGTGGGTTACTGACCTGGTAGCCTGGCTGCCCCTGGGTGGGTCCGGGATGGGCGTGAGGTTCTGGGGGCGCTCCGTCTCTGGGCTGGGACCCGGACCGGGCCTCGGGGGCTTGGGTCCTGGTTGGTGTGTTGCCGGGGTTGTGGGCGGGTGGGTGCATGGGGGCCCAGCCCTGGAGCAGGGTGCCGCCGGTGCGTCGAGCCACCTGGGGGGCTCTTCAACTGGTGGGGGAGATTGTCACATCTTGCAGGAGCTTTCCTCTCCTCAGGAGCTCCCTCTGCAGGAGGGGGAGATACAGGAGAGGTGGAGGAAGATCTCAGCCTGGGTGTTTATTGTCTTATGTAGTCTGGAAGATGAGTGGATGGTGGGGTGGGTGCAGTTTTCTCTGTGGTGGGGTTGGGTGGACTGTCCCGGGCTCTGTGGGGCCGGGCGGCGCTGCTGCACTGGGCCCGGTCTGGATGGGCCTGGGCCCCCTTTCCCTGGCGGGTCGCGGAGTATGGGGGTGCCTACTGGGGTCAGCGGGGGAGCTGGCCCCAGGGAGGGGTCACTTGCCCCTCCCTTCCTTCCCTCCCCATCTCCAGCTGCCTCCCTCTTCCCGCTCCACCACAACCACCCACACATGCAGGGCCTTGGAGTGGGGGTATGTCACCAGGGTGCAGAGGAGGCTACCCCCCCCTCTGTCCCCTTCTGGCTGCCTCTGCCTCAATTTTATCCCACAACTTAGACATTCACATTACTCACACTCTCATTACACATACATATAGGATCTTGGGGGTGGGCACGATACACGGAGTCCAAAGTACCATCAGGGTGTACACCCCACCCCTGGCATCGTTGCCCACCTCTCAATTTTAAATACACGTAGACATTGAGGGCTAGCAGGAGGGACCATGCGCTTACCTGCTGCTCTCTGGCAGGTAGCTCCAAGCCCTCCTGGGTTTTAAATGCACCTTAGAACACACATGCATCAACATTACAATGAGCGGGTGGAGGGAGGTTTGGAGTCTTCTCTCACCCCCGTTCTCTGCGACCTGCTGGAGCAGGGGGGCTAGGACTAGGAGGAGGAGTTGGCCGTCCGACTGCGGTCTGGAGTGTGGAGCCTTCCTGCTGCTGCGGAGTCGGGGCGGTCTGCCTCCCCCCACCGCAGGGAAAAGGGAAACACCACCTGGGTCTGGGTGCAGTTCCCCCCTCCAGGGGTGGGGGCACCTAGACCCGGTTTGTAGAGTACGCTTGGGGAGTGTGATCGTGTGTACAGCGTCTCTTTATGTCTGTCTCCACGTTGGTTGAGTGTGGAGTAAGTGCATATGAGAGCATGAGGGTGGGAATGGATGTTTGTATCTGTGTGTGCCTGTATGTCTGTGTCTATATGTCAGGTTGGGTGTCAGGCGCCACCTCTCTGGGGACATCTCAGGCCCTCCAAGGTTTGGAGGCCTATCTCCCCCTACCACCACTTCCCCTGCCAGTGGCGGACCCCCTCAGACATCGGTGCGTTGGTGGTTCTTTGTGTCCGGGGATGGGCGTCCAGGTACACACCGGCTCACTCCTTGGCGGCCGCTTATCGGGGCCTGGAGCCTGGGGCTCGCTCGGGCCACTTCGGAGGTGGGGTACCCCCGGCCTCTCGGCCTGGGGCTCGGTCACTCAGGCGCAGCTGGCTGCCGGCGGAGCTCACGGGCGCGTCACTGCAACTCCCCCTGGCTTCTGCTCCGCGGCTGCTGAGTGAGCCCTCATCTGGGACTCTCCTCAGCTCTTTCTGGGACAGTGGCGCAGCTGCCCCTCTGTTGGTCTTCCTTGGTCTCTTGTGTTCTGGGGGCCTCTGGATGTCTGGAGTTTTGATCTCCTCCACACCTGCTTCACGCCCTGGAGGACGGGGCTGTGGCCCCCCCACACCCTCTAGCAGATTATTACATGAAGGAACCTTTTAAAAAACAAAAAACAAGCGCGTCCATGCTCACAGGTGTACACACGGGTGATCACACCCACAAACTACACCCTTTTTGGCTCCTACCTCAAAGCACACTGTGTTCTGTTGATCTTATGTGCTGCACAATAATGTTTAACATTTAGTATTTACTGTCATATTCCCATATATCATTGTGATGTTGTTTATTCTATTACTCTTGTTCTCTTCTGTTTGCTTTCTTTTTTCTTTCTCAGCAGGTGATCCAGGTGATTGATATATGCATTTTTTTTTTCTCTGCCCGTTCTGTTGGTTTTTGTCTTTTGCCCTTCTCCCCCGTCCCTCTTCTCAGCTGTTTCTCTTTCCCTCTTTCTTTCTCCCCTTCTTTCCCCCAGTCAAGTCTGTCCCGTATTCAGTAAGTGAAAATAAAATAAACAATAAAAGGTGAATCAAACGGACCATTACGGCAAGGCTGGGATGGTCAATTTGGTAAAGTAAATCCGTTGGGCATCTTTCTTTGCCTTTAGACAACAATTCTGACGGCAAAAGAGCCAAACGGGACAGGCCAAAAAAAAAAAAAAAAAAAAGAAACGATGGGCTTTTACGGCGGATAATCCTGTGTGTCATTGCCTCCTTTGCAAATTTCATTTTAGGAAAAGTGGAATTTTATGTTTGTTCTCGTAAGGGCGAATGCTGCCATGTCACATTTTACGGTATGAAGTGAGATACAGAGGAATTAAAGCAGAAACAGCTCGCACTGGTGCAGTCATAAAAACAGCTCCATCAACATTTATGACTTAATTTTGTACCAATCGTACAAGCCGAATAAAGCTGGCACCCTCTGCCTCTGGGATCAGCTCCGAGGCGCATAAATTCCCAAAGCAGCGTTTTCCTGCTGGCTGAGCTGTTGTCGGTGCTGCATCTCTGCGCCTGTCCCAACTGTTTTGGAGTCCACATCATGCTGTGGTGCTGTTTTTAAAAAATGCATTTAATAGCTTTTTTTCCTGGATTTTTGGCTTCAACTTCTATTTAATAAAAAAAAATGAAGACTGTTCACTTCCTTGTTCCTGCGTCTCCCGCTGAACCATGCTAACTGATGTAGTTGAGGACGATGTGCTGGGCCAGCCTGTGTGTTCAGTCTTCAGTGCGCTGCACTCTTGAACTTAACACGTGACAATGAAGCTTCAACAAAGCCGAACCCTTAAACTTTCAGGACTCGCTGTGTGCAACGACTTCGCTCTCTCAGAGAGAAACAATCATGACGAGTGACTGAGTCCAAAACATCTGCCATCATCTTTGCTCAGAGTTATCAGAGATACAAAGGACAGAAAATGATCATGCATGTGGCAGGAACGAGAGAGCAAGATGTGCAACGTGTTTTACTGATATTTAATGTTTAATCTTCTTCCCTCGATTTAAAAGCATCACAATGAAACTTTTCCAATAGGGAAAGTTTGATGACCTTAAAAACGGTTTAATTTAGGTCAATTTAATAATTTATTAAGCTGAAAGGAGTGACTGAATATGAATGTGAGCACCAGCCTGAGATTCTTTGGTTTTTAAACCAGGTCAAATGTCAACATCTGGACAAAGATGTGTCCTGAGTTCACAGACACAGTTTCTCGTTGTTTTTCTGACTTCACTTGAAAGATGACTCTGACTGTTTCTCTCTAACACAAGCAGAGACCAGCAGCAGCTCCAGACAGTGAAGGAGCATATATATTTGGACTGTGCCAGGTGTAATCTCCCCGCACTGAGAATCCTTCTATGTCTGCTGATTTCGGCTGCAGCGAGGAGCTCTGCATCTCCCTCTTCTCTCTGTTTTTTATCCTGCAGCTGCTCAGTAACTCTGGCCTAATGCTCTGAAGATTAAAGGTCAGCTAAATCCACAGAGGCCCACAGAGTTCCCACCTGCTGCATACAGTGTAAAACACTGTGGTGTAAAGATCACAGAAATATTAAAGACAGCGGTGTCACTGCATTTTTCCACACTGACAGAACTTCCCGTGATATTTTACATGTTTGGTATGACAAAAAGATCACGTGACATGTGAGACGTTACAAACTGCATCAGGTTCACTCAGCAGTCCTGTAGTGTAATAAGTGCAGGCTGCAGTGACGGCCTCTGTTTCCCATCATGCCTCTGATGGACTGAGCAGTCTGTTTAGATTTTCTGTTCCTTTTGCCTGATGTTTGAATCGTATCTGAACTGAAGTGTGGCTGAATTACATTTACAGAAGTTCTTGTTTTTAATATTATGGATCCTTTTTCACTTTCCGTGACTTTTACTGTGATGAGCACTGATGCTAATAACTACTGGCTGACTGAAAAATCTCCAAATTATGAATCATATTTAATCTTGCACATACTGAAGAGATAATCTGTGTAAAACCAAAGAAGTCAAAATGCTGTCAGCATTAAAAATGCATAAATGTATTTATTTTAAACTGTGTGCCTTGAAAGCAGAGTATAGAAGCATCGGAGATATCAAGCACAGCTCAGACTTCTTAAAGAATATTATAAATATATTTGTATATGATTTATTTAAAATGTTTGTCTGGCACACAGAGTGCTGTCACTCTTTGAAGTGGATGCTGACGAACCAAACAAGCTCCAAAGCTCACCAACATTTTGAAGATGAGAGTGTACAATGACCGCGACTGTCCTCATTGACACGTTTTGGATTGTTGCAGAGAGCAGCAGAGGGCAGAACATGAGAGCAGAGAGTCAAACTGAGCTGTTTTTAAATTCATGACCAGACTGATGCACAGCGAGCGCAGGCCCAGAAGCCTCTCCCACTGTCAGTGTGTGTTTGGGTTCTTTTTTCCCTGAAACTCTATCTTGATTGGTTTAATCTCTGCTGTGAAGGGTGACCGGACACACACACACTCGCTGTGTTTTCATATCATCATATCGTTTCATATCAACATCTTATTGACAGAATGCTTTCTCCAGCCCCTGACCCTAAACCTAACCATAACCTAACTGTAACCCTGACACTAAAACCACATTTTGAGTCTCAAAAATGGCTTCAAACTCATGGGGACGGGTTTTGGTCCCCACAAGTACAGTAAACTTCCAATTATTGGTCCCTGAATACACCCTCACACACAGACACATATCAATGAGTCCTGAGTGTGAGGGACTCAGGTGTACAGTAATTCCTAAATGGTGAATTCAGTACTTTTGTAACCCTCCTTGAATTAAAGCTGAAAGTTGGGACTGAATTTGGACTGAAATCCCCTGCAGTGGTGTTCAGAGGCAAAGTGAGGAAGAAAAGTGTCATTGTCCAAAAACATATACACCAAACTGTAATAATTTAGCAACAGAAAGACTAAATTTCCAACAACATCTCTGTTAGATTAAAATACTGCAGATTTAAACATATTGCCAACCAGTGTTGGTCAAGTTACTTGAAAAAAGTAATCAGTAACTAATTACTAATTAATTCCCCCAAAAAGTAATCTCGTTACTTTACTGACTACTTATTTTCAAAAGTAATTAATTACTTAGTTACTTAGTTACTTTTTAAAAACACGATTTACAACCTGAATAGGTGATAAATAGATCTTTCAGCCCAATTCTACTTTTTCTGCATAATCCATCATACAAAATGTAATCAAATGGAAAAGTCTCTTTTTTTAACTTGTTTTATTAGTTTTAATCTTTTAACTTTATGCATCAAGCAAAAATTTAATTATATGCAACATTCTCTGAGTTGAATAAATTAGTTTAACATTTAAACCTGTTTTCTGCACATTCCAGCACATAAAATAAAATATTTTGTGTTTACACTCAGTCTTTCAAATAGATGCAAGTAAAACACAGCAGAAAATAAATAAAGTCAAAGACTCAGCGGTCCTGTTGCTCTATTTTCACCTGTAAAGCAGGAGTGGGGTAGGCGGAGGTTTACCCTGGTGCAGGTGTGCCGCGGTCAGTGGAAGAATCCGTGAGTTTCTCTGTGAGTTTCCCATTACGTCGTAGCTACTCGGTGCTTGTTGGAAGTTTAGGGGTTTTTTCGCTGTAAAAAGAAGTTTTCTTCCCACGCACAGCGGACACTAATGTTTTTGTCACTTTTTATGGAATCAAACTCAAAGTAAGGTCAGTACTTCCACGCTTTAAACGCTGCACGCTCATACTCTCTCCCGCACTCCATATATTATCCATTGTTGATCTGCACACAGCTGTTGTCACGAACGTCGCACTCGCTTACGTCACTGTCGTGAGACATTCTCGCAAAAAAAATCATGGTTTTAGTAACACAGTAACGCAGCGTTCCTGCGTGAAAGTAACGGTAATCTAAATACCGTTTTTGCAATAGTAATCCCTTACTTTACTTGTTACTTTAAAAAAGTAATCAGATTACAGTAATACGTTACAAGTAACACGTTACTGCCCTTCTCTGTTGCCAACAAATAAAAGAAAATCAGACATTTTTTACAAAGAGCGATCCACAGCAGCTCTCAGATCAGAGCTTTGAGTGCGAGCTGCCCTCTCTGTGGCCCCGACGGCTGCGGTAATCTGAACGCTGATGAACCTCAGCGTGTGAAGTTTTTACAGTGCAGCTGAATTAGAGCAGACTCTGAGCAGGAAGGCATTTCCTCCGGGAGACACAGCGATTCGTTTCAACCAGCAAGCCCATTGTGGAGAAACCAGGTGATTAGAGTGGAACTAACAGGATTGGGCTGATGCCTCTCTGCTGGGAGAGAGAGAGCGAAAACACACGAGACGGTGCACACACACAGAAACCATCACACAGCACAACAAGGCACGCAAAGGTGGGAATGCACGCGAGTGGGCTCAATCACACGTTGGCTCTTTGAGCTCGTGTCACACAGATTTGCACTAAACTCACACATAATGAATTTCCACACACTTTCCATACACTGTTAACACAACCAAAGCTTTTACTACTGGTAGCGTTTAACTACAATCAAAGCAGACAAACTATCAACCAAATTCCAGTGTAAGTCACTATTGTGTCACCCAAAAATGTGTAAACCCATCTGTAGTGTCTGGCAGTGGGATGGTGGGAGTGGATGCTTTGGGTTGAAGGGCGGGGCTTGTTCAGGTGCATCGGACAGTTTTTTAGTCAGACTAATCGGCACCTCAGATGGCAACGACTGCATCTGTTTCTCAGTAGACGCGTACAGAAATATTCAAATACTTCGTAGTTGATGGGTTTTATTGTTTTGATACAATCACTGTGTCTGACATCGCTCAGACTCACAGCAGTGACCATCAGGCTTCAGTTCATCTAATGTTGCCATTGTAGCAACTTCCTCACATTTAATAACTTTTTATTTGTTTCCAGCACCCAGAACAATCTCTGGACACTACTGCATCACAGTGGGAGGCCTTGCTCTTCACTGCTTCTGTCTGAGCTGCTGCACTCAGACAGAAGCAGTGTGTGAGAGAGAAAAGTAAGAAAAAGTGAATTACTCTTAAATCGCAGCACAGCCATCATCTTTAACTTATGTGTGTGGAGTTGTCCACACTGAGGTTATATAAAATCCAACTTTCTTGCTTAGACTGCCCACAGGCTGTCTCTGGATGTTTTCTCTCACTTCTAGTGTTTGCTCAAATGTGCCATCACTTCTTCTTCTCCAGCTACCTGCTCTTCTACCACAAGCATGACATAACCAGAGGCCAGAGGTTCAGGTTTAACTAAGCATGACACCCATTTCTACTCTGACTGACTGAAGGAGTCTGTACACTACAAAAGCTGCAAACATGCTAAAGGCAGCGCCGCTGAATATTACCTTTCACTCAGTTTAATTGCAAGTAATAAACAAATATGTGCGTAAGGCTGTGAGTGGTCTGCTGCAGCATTTTGGATGTCTGATAACTGAAAAACATGCATACATGCAAACGTATGCATCTGCAGTATGTCTGCTGTTTAACATTAGCAGTGCATTCACACGTCAGTTAACAGAAACATCTGCTAGTTTGGTTCTGTTGTGGGAAAGCAGCAGCATGGGCTCCGTGCAGGATGGAGCAGCCATCAGCTACGACTACGCCCAGCAAGAAAGGAAGGAGCTGTGGTGGAGGTGGGCTGCAAAGCACCTAATCTGTTAGCCGTTCAGCTAACCTACCATGTCTGCAGATTAGCTATGAATGACGGGTCAAATCAAATACTTTTACAGGAGCTTCCGATTCATCAGAGTTTGAGTAAAAACATGAACAAATATTTAAAAGAACAGGGTTCTGGATCCTGACACGTCTGTTTTATTCCATTTTGCTCTTCCTGGCTTCAGTGGCAGCCAAACTAAGAGTCGGTGTAAAGATGCAGGTTGGAGACGAGCTGTCTTTGATAAGCAGCGCTCTACTGCAGGCCTCCCTAGATCACTGACATTTGCATGAGGAAGCCTGAGCTTCAACTTTTTCTTTCTTATTATGCCTGCTGTGCTGAATCCTATTGCCCTTGCTGCAACCCACAGATTTGAATGGTGGTGCATCGCCCACAGCCAAACTGGTCCTCGGCAAGTCAAGGCAAAGCTTCCCTGGAGATGCGACCTCTCAACAAGACCTGATTTTTACTGGCACTCTGGCTTATTTCACAGATTCAACCATAACATTTAATGTGCACCTGAGGTGCTTTTTAAAGAACAGCTTTTTAAAACTTACCCTACGTATGACTTATTTAAGGGGAACCACAAACCGATAGGATCCTCGGAGCACTGCGACACAGTCACTGTGAAGAAAACCTGAGATTTTAAAACCTCACTCTGTGGTTTAACAGCCAGATCTGCAGCAGAGAGAAGAACGGTCCTTCTGCTTCATTTATCAGCTGCTGGGGAGCATCATGGGACTGACATCACAGAAATACAGCGCAGTGCCCGGTCGTATATCAAGCACCACACAACAGCCCACTCTAGACTGGTCTGCCGTAAGGAAGGATTATATAGATATAACATAACTGTTAACTTATGACACGCTCTCATGGAAATCTCACTTATCTCTGCTTATCAATAGTAAGAATGAGTGAAATGACTCATTAGCATCAATGCTCCTAAAATGTTCATTCTGATGAGTTCAGTGAAGTTTCTCTGTAAAATACTTTGAAGATATTTTCCCAATATCTAAAACATCACATTTACCACTATTTAGCAAGCTTCATGTCACCAGTGAGTCACACAAGAAAAAGAAATGGATGTTATTGAAATGAAGCAAAACTCAGGAGCTACAGACTGCAGTCAGCTCGAGCTGCACTGCTGCTCTCTCTCTCCCCCCCCCCCAATTGAGTGCTGCTGCTGCCGTTTCATTCCCTCCACCATCCCAACATCCACCTGTACAGGATTATTTACTCATCACTCCCGACTTTCTATACGACGTGTTTGTAGGATGTGATAGGCTGAGAGCTTATAGATGCCAAAGCAAACGTACTCTGCTACAGTAATAAGTCATTTCAAACATGAGTTGTCTGACTGAATTGCAGTTATGAAAACAGCGAGCCTCGGTGACTCATATTTGTTGGAAAATGCAGCTCATCGCATTTCAACCTTGGCTGAGAACAATTGCATCCTGGTGTATATGAAAGCTGTGATGCTGGTAGAGAGTGTACTTTATTTCAGTTTCCCATCCTCTCACACAAACAGCAGCTCGATTAACTCCGGCGCACCTGAAGAGATAAAAAGAGGAATGCAGGAAAAAATCTGTGTGCAGTTTAACCAGTTATTAAATCACAGAGATCAACTTTTCTTCTGCAAGAGAAACTCGAGTACAGAAGAGGAAACTGTGACAGAGATGGGAAAGTCAAATAAAGTGAAATGAATATGTTTTAAAAAAATCAGACTATTTTTTAATATTTAAATGAATCTAAACTGATTTTAAGTTCATTAGTATTGGTTCAAGTAGCAGAAGTCAAACTCCCCATGATGAGATATTCAGTGAAAATCACCTTTACATTTTAGAAGTGACAAATCGCTGCTCAGTGCATTACTGCATTACAACACAGCCAGAGGTATTACAAGAAATAAGGTCGTATCAATAAATTACTGAACGACACAGAGAGCAGACACTAAATGTGGGATTTGTTTTTCACAGTTCCCTCCTGAGACATTCAAATCCACCTGAAATCCAAACTGAAGGTCGGCTTGTTTTATTTCTGGCACCGCCTCATCATTAAGACAAAATAAAGAACAAAGCAATAGCTGATCTCTTTCATGCCACCTATCTGCAGCACAGAGCAGGCAGCAGATAAACAGTAAAGCCTCTTATGGACCGAGAATGAAACAGGAGGGGAAATGGACAGACCAGGACCAAACACACAACCGGCTAAAAAAGCTACAAGCCTGTTAGCATGTGAGCCAGACATGGTGATTTTAAAAAGGGAGAGCGATGGAAACAAAGCTCTTGGTGTGAATCACAGGCTCAGGGAAGCAGCTCCAGTAAAATCTGTTAGATTAAACAGTCAACACTCTGCTTAATTCATTCCACAAAATATAATAAAAAGCTGACATATGAGTTTTACCTTTGTAAAAAAAACAAAAAAAACTGTCTCCCAATTTCTTTTTGTGTGACTGGGACAAACCGGAGTGTGGAGCAGATCATTTTGGGACAGCATCGATCTCCCAGAACTCCACCACTGTGTGCTGTGTGAATAAATTAAAGGTTTAGGAGATTTGCAAATCTTTGCATTCTGTTTTTATTTTTAAATAGATATCCTCAAAAAGATACATATGAAACATAATCTCTACGGACTCACGTTCATTTTGCAGAGAAATTACCTCACAAAGCTCTCAGGTAACAGCATGAACGCAGCATTATATTGAAAGCTGCTCGTTCAACATGAGCCAGCAACAAGCACTGACTGAATGTTACAGAAACTGATGACGTTTTTCTGGAAGATAAAATAAATCTGTGGCTCTACCAGAACAAAATCATGTTTTGTTCTGGTAGAAAACAATTCTTGCTCTTCAAAATGTCACGTTGCAGTAAAAAGCCAGCCATGAAAAACAGCAAAGACACACACACACACACACACACACACACACACACACACACACACACACACACACACACACACACACACGTGCTTCACTGGACTGCCTTTAGCTTTGATGACATTGAGCATTTGGCATAAATGTAATAATGTAACAAGCTCATAGAAGGTCATAACATTCGTTTCTGTCCAGAACTTTGTTAAATTTTACAGATGTGACAGTTTGACCGCGATGAAAAGTCTTCACTAACACATCCACAGATTCTCAGGGGTTCAGCAGAAAATGCTGCATTTAGGTGGTCGGCTGATATCCTGAACCTGGACTTGACCAACTGAAGCAACCTCACATCATAACACTCACACAGGCTTGTACAACGGGCACTAACTGGGCATGATGGGTGCATCACTTCATCTACTTCTCTTCTTGGCTGATGCAGCTACAGGGTCAGTCTGGACTCAGACCTCCTGACCTTTATCCATCGCTCCAGAGCCAAATCTTTATTCTCACTTGGAAACTGACATCTTTTTCCCAATGATCTATGCGGGTAAATGTTTTTCTTAATCTCAGCCAGATCCTTAGTTGTTTGTGACTTCTTCTCTCTGACAAACAAACCTGTTAGGAGGAGAGCTTTTCAGGTGTGGTTTATCTGTCTGTGGTTGCCTTGAGTCTTAACACAGCCTTTAGCTGGAGCAGCAGCAGCAGCTCTGGTGTTCCTCAGAGTTTCGAACATGGCTGAGTGACAATAAACAAACACATCAGTTTTCCACCTTCCTGCTGCTTTTCATCACATTTCAGTTGGAGTCGCTGCGTTTTGACTGAAACGTCTCCAGGCAATGTTTCTCTCAGCCCACTCTGACTCAGACGAGCTCTTCAAGGATTGTTTCTATTCACTGGGCAAATTACATTAACTGGCCCAGTGTGATCAATCAACTACAAACCAAAGCTGATTAGAAAACATCACATCTGTAACGAAAGAGGAACAGCTCGCCTCGCCCTCAGCCCGAGCGCTCATTTATTCACACTCTACATCTCTCCTGTGATATCGTCATTGGATAACACCAGGTTCGTCTTACGTTCGTCGACTGGATGATTACACGTTCACAGGTACCGGTGTAAACACAGGCTTCCACAGAGAGTGTGGTGTGTTGTTGGTGCTGCAGCTTCAGGGCCCGTTTTTGTTGCAGTGCAGCGAGCCGGCAAAGACAGCTCTGACCGTTTGATATTTTCCTGACCTTGAAATCCGCCTTAAGCATCTGCGTGGTATTTTGGTGCCCAGCACGAAGGGCAGGGTGCAGCGCTGGGAGGAGAAGTCCAAACAGGTGCAAGGTTGGTTCAAATGAAGAGGCACAAAGCTGTTGGTATTTTGGTGGAAAAATCCATCTGAGACTACGCGGGCGAGTCAACCTGCTAAACTAAAAAGTAAATAATGCATTTTAAGTGAATCCCTTCACAGCAGGCAGGATTTAAACTGCATCAGTATACAGCAGCTGCTTTATATTTTTCTCTCACTTCATTAGATCTTTGCAGCTAAATCTAAATATGACTATATGTTGTAAGGAGCAGTTTGCCACGTTGGCACAGTCATTTACTGCATTTAACCTTTATGAAATCACACACCGGCAGACGTCACTGTGTGGAGATATCATCTGAATTTCAGGAGCGGACCACTCCTCCTTCACGCCCCCGCCGGCCTCAAGCTATAAAAGCCCCCCTCCACCAATACCTGCTGTTCTCATTTTCATGCCCCACCCTTCCCGATCATTTCCCCTCTCTTCTCTTCTCCTCTTTTCCTTTCCTTCATTCATTTCTCGTTAGTACATGAGGATCTGCCGGCCTGGGAGCTTCCCCCAACCGCAGCACCATTTCACACTTCCTCGTCCCTCATCGCCCATCGTTACCGTGGATGTGATCCCAGCTAGTGAAACGATGGGCTTTTACGGCGGATAATCCTGTGTGTCATTGCCTCCTTTGCAAATTTCATTTTAGGAAAAGTGGAATTTTATGTTTGTTCTCATAAGGGCGAATGCTGCCATGTCACATTTTACGGTATGAAGTGAGATACAGAGGAATTAAAGCAGAAACAGCTCGCACTGGTGCAGTCATAAAAACAGCTCCATCAACATTTATGACTTAATTTTGTACCAATCGTACAAGCCGAATAAAGCTGGCACCCTCTGCCTCTGGGATCAGCTCCGAGGCGCATAAATTCCCAAAGCAGCGTTTTCCTGCTGGCTGAGCTGTTGTCGGTGCTGCATCTCTGCGCCTGTCCCAACTGTTTTGGAGTCCACATCATGCTGTGGTGCTGTTTTTAAAAAATGCATTTAATAGCTTTTTTTCCTGGATTTTTGGCTTCAACTTCTATTTAATAAAAAAAAATGAAGACTGTTCACTTCCTTGTTCCTGCGTCTCCCGCTGAACCATGCTAACTGATGTAGTTGAGGACGATGTGCTGGGCCAGCCTGTGTGTTCAGTCTTCAGTGCGCTGCACTCTTGAACTTAACACGTGACAATGAAGCTTCAACAAAGCCGAACCCTTAAACTTTCAGGACTCGCTGTGTGCAACGACTTCGCTCTCTCAGAGAGAAACAATCATGACGAGTGACTGAGTCCAAAACATCTGCCATCATCTTTGCTCAGAGTTATCAGAGATACAAAGGATCTCATTTTGCAGAGAAATTACCTCACAAAGCTCTCAGGTAACAGCATGAACGCAGCATTATATTGAAAGCTGCTCGTTCAACATGAGCCAGCAACAAGCACTGACTGAATGTTACAGAAACTGATGACGTTTTTCTGGAAGATAAAATAAATCTGTGGCTCTACCAGAACAAAATCATGTTTTGTTCTGGTAGAAAACAATTCTTGCTCTTCAAAATGTCACGTTGCAGTAAAAAGCCAGCCATGAAAAACAGCAAAGACACACGCACACACACACACACACACACACACACACACACACACACGCGCTTCACTGGACTGCCTTTAGCTTTGATGACATTGAGCATTTGGCATAAATGTAATAATGTAACAAGCTCATAGAAGGTCATAACATTCGTTTCTGTCCAGAACTTTGTTAAATTTTACAGATGTGACAGTTTGACCGCGATGAAAAGTCTTCACTAACACATCCACAGATTCTCAGGGGTTCAGCAGAAAATGCTGCATTTAGGTGGTCGGCTGATATCCTGAACCTGGACTTGACCAACTGAAGCAACCTCACATCATAACACTCACACAGGCTTGTACAACGGGCACTAACTGGGCATGATGGGTGCATCACTTCATCTACTTCTCTTCTTGGCTGATGCAGCTACAGGGTCAGTCTGGACTCAGACCTCCTGACCTTTATCCATCGCTCCAGAGCCAAATCTTTATTCTCACTTGGAAACTGACATCTTTTTCCCAATGATCTATGCGGGTAAATGTTTTTCTTAATCTCAGCCAGATCCTTAGTTGTTTGTGACTTCTTCTCTCTGACAAACAAACCTGTTAGGAGGAGAGCTTTTCAGGTGTGGTTTATCTGTCTGTGGTTGCCTTGAGTCTTAACACAGCCTTTAGCTGGAGCAGCAGCAGCAGCTCTGGTGTTCCTCAGAGTTTCGAACATGGCTGCAGCTCAGTTGTGTTACAGAAGTGCTCGAGAGGCGAGTAAACAGACTTAAAGTGGAACAGCATGCTTTGAGTTGTATATACCAGTGAATGGCACAAATAAAGCTTAAGCTGTAAGGCTTCTTGTGTGGGCAGCAGGGTCAATTAGGTGAGTTTGCTCTGTCAGATATTTGTGAGATGAATGGGTGAAAACACTGAATCACTTTCTCTGCAGACATGCGGTGAAATTCCCCGTACAGCATGCTGTCATGGTCTTCATACATGTTCTGATAAAACGCTGTCTCTGTGGAGTCTGGCTGCAACGAACACATTCCTGTAATGTGATGCTGGATCAGAAAGAAACACTTTGTATTGATAGGACAAAATATTGACACACAATCTTTGTCCTAGTTTCAAAGAATGCCTGCCAGCAGTTTAGATTTTTGTTTTCAAAAAATTTGAAGAAACCTAAAAGTTACCACAAAGAAACTTAAACTAAGTAGTACTACGGGTGTTTTCCCACCTGCAGTGTTTAGTCCGTTTAAATTGAACTCTGGTCCATTTTCCCCCTCGGTGTGGTTGATGTGTGCAGATATGAACACAGTAATCGAGGGAGACCCAAAGGACTGCACCGGGACCCTTTGGAGGAGGCGCTTCATTTATGGTGTGAATGTGATCCAACCCCAGTCTGAACCAACTACCAGGTGTTACAAGTTTCAGCTAAAAAAAATGTCCCGTAGCCATGTTGGCTTTATATTCTCAGTGCAGGAAGGTACTACAGATGAGCAAAGGTCTGTCTAACCAGCAGCTAGCTGTTATATTAGCGACCTTTAGCAGGATAATTTAAAGTAGAGCCAGAGTAGCACTCTGTCAGAGCAAAGGTTAGAGATTAAACATCTGAGTACAGCAGCCAAGGATGAGACACAATCCTTCAATCAAATGTGTTTCAAAAGAAAAACATGTCTAATAGTAAGTGCTGCTCAAAGTTACTCTTCTTGCCTGCTTTGTGAAACAGATGTTTGTTGTTAGATTAGGTTTGTATGGAAAGCCTGACAGAAGCAGAGATTGATGCCATGGCGATCAGCAAACAAAAGTTCTTGGTAGAATAAGAACATGCCTCAGATTTCTGGAGAGGCGGAGTTAGCACTGTCGGAAATTTCAAAGTAAGAGACGGTTCAGTCTACTAGCAGATCTACTACAGATGGCTTTGTGCTTCTGGCTCCATAGTTTAATGTTTAAGAAAAGAAATGAGTAGCCAAGTGTATTTAATCAGATATTTAAAAACTTATGCAGCCCACCCAAGTGTAGGCTATTATAACAGTTGCTGTTGCAATGCAGTGTAGCACCACATGGTAGCGTCTCTTGACTCGTGACTGGCAGGTCACGACTGGCAGGTCACGCCCTTTTTGTTCTTCTTCACTGTGTAGCGTCTCTGTAATGGATTCTTCCCTATGTACGCAAGTAACGTGTAGTAGAGCTGGCACTTTTATTTTTTTGATATTTAAAATAAATGAGTACTTGTGGAAAGTTAGAAGTCGCTCATTCGCTATCCAGCTGCACACCACTGCGGCTGGCTTCATCTCCACGTTACACTATATGAGTTCTGGTGAGAGTGAGACGTGAGTTCAATACATTACCAGCAGCTGTGCCAACCATAAAAGCATCTCACGACTTTTACCTCTTTGTTTCCCATAATTTCACCTCTCTACTCTCATCAATTATGCATTTTGTTACATTAGCTTCATCAGTATATATCTTCAGAGTGTCTAACACGATCTACCAGAGTGAAGTTTAAATTCTGAAAAGTAAATGTTGAAAAGGAGAAATGAACAGAAAAAATGTATCTGGTATTTATTTGCATAAGTTTGCGTCACATGCAGTTACAGACAGCAGCTAAATAAACAGCAATTTTCTCAGCATTGATCAAATAAATAGAAATGAATAAATCAGGAGCAAAAGTTGGTCTGAGAGAAAAGCTTTGAACAACCAAAGCTGTCAGCCTGGCTCACCTTGACATTTGGCTTCCTCGTCGAGAACCCTCGGTACCATCCTGAAAGAAAACACAAACAGCAGTGACTAAGACTGATGAACAAACACGGAGATCGTGAAGAGTGAAAAGTGGCCATGACTCAGCAGCCGGAGGAAACGTGCAGTGACTTTGACTTCAGCATTTTCCAACACAGAGATCTTTGTTCAAGAAATTCTGTCTTACAGGAGCTGTTTTAATGGAAATATACAGCTAACTAAAAAATGAAGGTAATGGTAAAACTTGAAATTCCACCATTAACAGTTTATGGTTCTCAGCACTACAGCATAACACACATGGTTTGATACGAACTTATTACATAGTAGTAATATGTAGTTATTGCCCATAACGTGGGTCTATTCGCCCATACACATCCAAACGTTTCACACAAAAACAATAAAAGAGATTGGCCTCCAGTTAATGCACATTTTAAGAAAAGCAAGAATCAAACTTGTAGTTTGATTCTGCAGGTTTAGTATGGATGGAAAATGATCGTGCAAATCTCAAGTCCTCATTCAGTCAAAAGTCAGGTTTGTTATTCAGCTGCCATCTTGGCAGTACCTGTGGGCCATCATCACATAGAGAGCCATAACATTAACTTTACTGTTACTGGGGCATTAACTGCATGGCCAGCATAACCAGTTACAAAATAACTGAGAAATACGTGAAAAACTTTACCACAAAAAAATCCCCCAACCCTCCCGTACCCGATGTTATTCTGTCCGATGGCTTCATTCATGGTTCAGTACAGAGTGTAAGTATGATCATCAAGAGGAAAGGCCATGCAGCACATAGAGAATACAGGTCTACCTGCAGCACATTTAAACCTCTGTACTACAAACGTAACAACATGATTGGCTTTTTGGGGGAAAAAATCTTTCCACAGATTTCTGTTCAGAACATTTTGATTTAGTGACAGGTTGCTTTAAAAAGAACAGTAGCCACGGACACAAATGTGCAGACTGAAGGTCTTCAGCTGATGTGTCCACACGTCAGCTGATGTGTCCACACGTCAGCTGATGCTTCTGAAGGTTCCTGACAGTCAGTCAGAGACTCTGACAGACAGACTGCTGTGAAGGACAGCTGTGGTTCACTGCGCTCAGCTGTGTGTGTGTGTGGATGTGTATGCTGAGTCTTTGAAAGGACTTTTATGAGAACTTGAAAGTTCTGACAATAAAGTCGAATATCTGCTGAATCTATTATACACACAAAACCTGTTCACACTGAACGAGTTTTACCCCTGAAGGCCTCGAGTCATTCGTGCTAACTGTTGATGTCGTCCATGAACTTAAGCCGGTGTGAATGTGCTCGGATCATAACTTCTAAAATAAAAATTCCACTGCAAAGTGATGCACCCTATGATAACATCAGAACCATACAGTATCTCTGTCATTTCAGCCTTTTTGTCTGCAAAATGCAAATGCTGGCCGGGCGATTTGGTGCAAAAGGCTTTCGCTGCTGTACTGGATGGAAATCTAATGTGGAGAATCGAGATCCCAAGTACAGGATGAGATCTCATGTACAGAATAGAATAGAATAGAATAGAATAATCCTTTAATTGTCCCACAAGGGGAGATTTGGTACAGGATGAGATCTCATGTTATATCAGCCCGTTCTCACTCCCGAGGCGTAACAGGGTGACGTTTTGTCACGTCCCGCGGCGTTCCTGAGGAGCACGGAAGGAGACCTTCCGCGTTGTTATGGTACGCGCCGAGTTATGAATGAAATCCAGTGGAATGACGCGGTAATAGACGTTCCAGCCCTGTATTGTAGCCCTAAACCTAACCTTATTCCTGACCTTAACCAGGACTTTAATGACGTTAAATAGCGTGTTTCGAAGCGATTTGAAGGAAAAGAGTGAACATGTGTAGATTGAGTCCGGACGGTTCTCATATTTCCTCATTTTTCCGAGGTCGTCATTTAGGAACGTGGTGGGTAGCCGGAAACGTAATGTGTTGATGATTTGTCACCTAGTGTAAAATGTTACGCTTTGGGACTGAGAACGTGTGCAGGACAGCATTTAATTGTAGGCTCCGCATTATTTAAAAACAACTTTTGTAAAAGGTCTTGATGCACGCTCAATAATCCAGGTAAGTAAATCCACAAAAGTTGATTCTGTTCATCTGGACGCAGCGTTTTCAGTGGGAGAAACGTTCATGATCAAGTAGCTGACCTCCCAGCCATTTACCTTCAGCGGTGCTAGTTTGAGTCATAATGCAAAGTCACCTGGATGAGTGACGAAGCGTTTCTCAAACTGAAAATGTTTTGAGGACGTTTTTAAAAACCTTTTTTCAAGTACTTCAATCATGAAATTTTAACACGAGTGTCCTGGGACTGTCTCACTTTTGAAGCCAGCATTATGTGACCATGTTTTTTCTGCACGGGAGGCTGGTGCTCGCTCAGGTGTTTGAAGTAGAGAGTTCGGTCTATATCTGTCCGTGATCTGGTTCAGAGACCGGTTCAACACTTCTTCTCTTACCACTGTATGACCTACAGGACAGTACATGCCCGCGTGCGTGACAGTGATGGACCCCTTTCTTCTTCAGGGCTCAGAGCACACCGCCGTTCTTTCCACATGGACGGACATTCATCAGATGCTTCTGCGGAGCAGAAAGCTGCCATGAAAGTTGACTCGACTTGGAGTAAAATCTTGACAGCTTAAAATTGCTAGTATCCAGGGACTAAATATGTGCAGGAGAAGCACCCAGACATCCTCTTAGTCAGTGGGGACATCATTTGTCTCCAGCCAAGTGGAAATAAAAATGATTGTGCCTCTGGCCGTTGGAAATGTGAGGGTTGGGTGGCGACTGTCTGTCAGTGACAGAGTGAACCAAAAGAAGCATTTATTTACATCAAAATGATGCAAATCATTACTTTGACCTTCTTAGACTACCAAATGCACACAGCTAGGAAGGCAATTCCTTGTACATTTATCAGAGCAGACGTCACCTGAATCGCCAGCATGTCTCCGAGACAAACACTTTCAACAACAGTTCAGAAAATAAAGGAGAAATTTCCTGTAAGACTACGAAATAACAGAACTCATCATGAAACCCTCGCAGTGAAACATCAGCACGCATTTACTAAATACTCGGAAATGTTCCAGTGCTGTCCAGCACATCAGACCCTTTAACTTTCATCACATCTCCTTGTAAAATCATGAGATCCATTTCTCTGCAGCTTCCCATCACCTGATCTGAATATGGAGGAGGGCTTAATTGGCTGAGTAATTAATAACCAATCAAGATTCATTTATCACCCTCGTTATGACAGCTGTGTTTACTCCCCAACCTCTCATCTATATGGTAATCAGTCATGGGCTGGGCCAGCAGCGCCTCGGCCCATTCGTAAGACCTGACGTAGTGTGTGTGTGTGTGTGTGTGCGTGTGTGTGTGTGTGTGTGCGTGTGTGCGTGTGTGTGTGTGTGTGTGTGTGACAGACAGAGAGTAAATTTACCACATCTGTAGGGGATAAGAAAGAGGTTTGAGTGACAAGGGGAAACATTTGGATGAATTATAGCGGTGGAAACAGCGTCTACAGAGCCGGTGTTTATCTGTGGCACATGGGTGCACACGCAGGTGCATATACAGTAATTTGAAATTACAGCATACTCTGAAGAAGAGCAATCGTCTCGCCTCCTGCATCTAAACAGCTCACAAAGTGGTCATTAGAATAATCATTTTGCACCGTTACCAAAATAATTACCAATAAAATTCCCTGCAAAACACTTTTGTCGAGTTAATGCATGTTCAGTCTGCGCTCATTATCAAAACTGCATTACGCGGTGGATGCAGGTTTCCATCAAGCTACAAAATCAGTCAAATATGAGTGTTGAGTGCTGCTGTAACCCTGTAGAGCACACCTCAAGGTAGTTAATGAAAAAGAAGTTGCTTGTTGATGCAGTAATAGCACCCATGAGGCTGTTTTTCTTTGTAATTTTGACAGGGATCCAATAGAAGTGCGAGCTGCAGCTGAGCCACCAATCCACTCCATGGGAACACAGCCTCCTCAGTTTATACAACACTGGCGCTATCCCACCCAGGAAAAACTCACTGAAAAGAAGCAGAGAAGTGGCTGAAACGTGATGTCTGTTCTGTTAGCCACTAGATCTGGAGACCTGAAGCTGTTCTGTGATTACGCAGTTCTTTGCACCAATCAGGCTTTTTGAGTTGGAGATCAGAGTCCACAGAGAAATTCAGGTTTCCACAAACCTTCTGTAAATCCATAGGAGAATGATCTTCCATTGCAATGGATGGTGTCGATTGGTAGGCCCACAAAACCAGGAAGTTGATTTCAGTTCTCTGATAAAAAGAAGTCCTAATCCCTGATCCATAGATAATGCACAGTTCTGGAGCCGATGTAGATAAGGTGACTCGCCCAGTACGTACTACCTCTAAATCTTACAGGTGTCTTTCCTGCTAACCCTGATAAAAAGTAACCTTAATAGCCTTGCAGATCAAATCTTATCAGCTCCACCTGTAGTTCTGCTACTAATCGTGGCACTTGTTGATTCTGGGATGGTTTTAGCCTCGACAGCAGGCTCCAAGGAAAGACCACGGTGAACGTCCACGATTTAGACTTTAATTGCAGTAAATTTTATGAAAGCAATTTGGTACGAGCAAAATCAAGTAGTAAAAAGAGTAAAACTTGAAATTCTGAATCAAATCAAACGACTCGGAGCTTGTTTCATTATTTGTGTGGTTGTGTCTGTGGTCACCCATCACCCTGCCCATCTTAATATTTTTGTTATATATGGTTACAGTTACAGTAACCACAGTACTCATATTTTTAAAGGTCTTTAAAAAAGTCACTTTTCACCTTTTCTATGAACATTTATGTCTAAAGTCACTCGTTGCTGTGACGGTTGTTCATCTCTACTCCAACTCCACTGTCTTTTCTGTAGCCGGGGACAGTAGTTGCTTTCTGGATCCTTATGTAAGATCATTTATTTTGGACTTTTAAAGGATCCACAGCATCCCTGTCATGAGTCCGCATTTCGAAAAAGCTCTGAAAACAGCATCCAAACATTAGAGGTGATTCGAGCTTCTGCAGCAGCACGGCTGCTCTTCTGTGCTTCTAACATTCAATTTTTGATTCAGTTTTATTTACACAGCGCCAAATCACAACAACCATCACCTCAAGGTGCTTTAAGCTGTAAGGTAGACCCTAGAATAATACATACAGAGAAAACCCAACAATCATATGAGCCCCTATGAGCAGCACTTTGGTGACAGTGGGAAGGAAGAACTCCCTTTTAACAGGAAGAACCGTGTCTTTGTAAGGCTGTTTTAATACTTTGTGTTTGACTTATTGGCAACAAAAAACGTTGTCTACATTTACACACCCTTCCATTTTTCCATTTAAATGCTCAACCATCTGATAGGTGCTGCATAACCAGTGGAAATCAGGTCATTTTTAAAGTAGCCTACAAAAAACGTGTTTTGTTTTTTTAAATATACATCTATTAATGCTTGCCTGGCTCACTGATGCAGACTGTCACCACCTCAGTGTATTTACAATGACACCAGTGGTCACTCTGGAGGGGGCTTTCTAAGGCTGTGGTGTTGGCCTTTAGAGAAGTGAAAGAAGCCCCCCCTCAGTGTGTTCTGGATTTTCTCCAAAGTGTTCAGAAAACAAGATGGTTTTCTGGAAAATTCTTCATTTCCCTTGTGTTGAGCCCTGTCTTTGTCTTAGGCTGCTCCAGCTCTTTAAACCAGGTCGCTTAGGGTCGCCCCACAGCCTGCCCACCTGTCCCCTGTTACATCCTGATGCCACGTCTATCTGTGTCTCGCTGTGTGTCTCTGCGAGTTTATGCTTTCACCATCTTTACATCCTCTTTTATTTTGAAGGTTCGTTTCAAATGTGGCAAACTGCTGCCTTTTTTCCTTTCCTTGCCCTACTTACCTTGGTTGAGTTCGCTCTCACCGGTGTTTGGGTTTAGTTTGGGTTTTTCTTCCTCGATCTTCCTCGCGCTGTCTGTTGTTGTTTACTCTGTCTTTTTGTATTTGGGTTCCTTTGATGGTTTTCCTGCCACCTCAGTGGAGTGTTGAGACTAAACCTGAGTGTTCAGCCTGAAGGGATTTACTGCAGCCTCACAGCAGTGACATTGAGAGAGAGAATAAAACTGCCATATTTTGATGTATGAATCACAATGTGGATATTTTCTCATGGCGAATGACTTTTTGTTCATTGACTGTGTTTCCTAACGTTTAGTCTGCCTCTAACTGCTCTGATAGGCGAGGTCAGATACAACCAATGGCATAATAACCAATCAAAGCTGAGCTTCCCTCCAGCTAATCAAATCTGGTAAAACCCTGCTTTGCTAGATTTGGACTTTTTAACCACCACATTTTACACACAGAATGACTCGTCTTCAAACGAGTGTCACATTATAACATCAGGTTATCTTCATACTTAGCTGCTATTTGCTGACAGCTGCTCTCTGCACAGTGCCAGAAGTTTGCTTCAAAAAAAGAGAAATCTTACAGCTGAAGAGCCTCTCCAACATAATTAGCACTCAGCTGACTATGGGCGCTTCAGCAGCGCTGACAGTATTGAGAATAAAATCACATACCTGAAATGGCTGCTGGCCCTCTAATCGAACTCTAATGCTTTCTTAAGTGCTGTGACTGTAATCTGTGGAGTGGACTTTGAGGATTGGACTCCAACAGTTCGGCTGCCACTTTCATGGCTTTGTCAATATATCCCCTGAGTTTCTGTCTGGGGGGGGGGGGCTACTGTGATGAAGCCAATTTTAACCGAGACCTCGAGTCCTCCTGCAGCAGCAGAATTAGCAATGATGGATCACTTCTGGACTTTGACCTCAATAAAAAATTAAAATATTAACTGATAAATAATAAATAACAGTTCTTTTGTGTTTGTCGCTCTAAACGTTAGACTAGTGCATCTTCTAATAAATGTAGGTCCTGCTGTAGCAGCCCTTTGTTTAGAGGGTATTTTCTACAAATCTATTTACACGTTCAGTTAATGACCAAAGCTGCAGAGCGAGTTCTTGAAATTTCCTCGGGGATCTTGGACAACAGTTAGCCCTGGTTTGCCCTGATAATCGCTGTGTGCTACAGGGGAAGCTGCGATGCCAGTCTCTCCCACAAGGGCTCGGATAATAAGTCGTGTCCCTCGCCAGCAGGATTGCATTTCATAACCCGATCAAATTAGACGCCGATTGGATGCCAAGGAATTAGCTCAGCCTTGAATATGAGACTGCCTGGTCAATATGCATAGATGACAAGAGACGAGAAGTGTATGTAAGAGAAACCAGAGGAGTGTAAAGGAAGGATGCTGGAGTTCAGAGGAAGCGGGAGGAAAATGAAGGCAAGTGCAGATTGTAGTTCCTCACAACAAGGCGGGTGAGGAAGGCACAAAGTGAACCCATCAACAGAATATTTCCTTCTCTGTCTATTCCTCTCTCCTCCTCTGGACATCTTCCCCTCGGGGTAAAGAGAAGCCTAATCAGCCCCTGGCATTAGATCGATGCTAGCGTCCTCCCCAGCTGTGGCTAATGGAGCACATACTCACTCATTATCTGCAAAAGACAACATTTTCTGGCTTCACACACATCCTGGCTTGAGTTGTTAATTTCTGTGAGTCAAACTAGAAATAACAATGGGAGAAACAGCAGCTAATAACTTGGGCTCCCATCCAGGCCCGCACGAGGCTATTACAGGCTATTTACACTCATTATTTGAGGGAACTATGAATGCAGCAATGAGTGCCACTTTGTTTTTACTGTGCACATTTGTGGCGACACAGCCACCGCTGCTGCCGCAGCATTAACGTGAAGGCTTTTCTGTGTGGTGGCCTCATAAAAATCTGGAGGGAAATGGACCGACTGTGATTCACTGAAGCAAACAGCAGACTGCACCACTGCAGCTCTGAATGCTGCTTTTTTAACCAAAAACTAGTGGGAAAAATGACAAGAGTGTTCTCTTTTCAGATAACAGGGACTAAAAGGAGGGCCGCGTGAAGAATATTTAGAAGGGCGTGGACTCCTTTCAGTGGTTTTTTACAAAATTTAGGGAAATAAGATGGAGAGAGGGGGCTCTGAATCCTACAAATTAGGTTACATTCTCTAGTTAAGTACCAGTGAAAACAGTAGCTTAAACACAAACACCCACGAAGGTTATTTACACTGTTAAAGATGTTCAGTTGCAGTGAATGATCGATATGCTTCGGTATAAAGACAATAACTGGAACAGACTTGGAGTTGTTCTCAAAACTTTAACGGTGGTGAGCTGCTTGAAATGCTTTGAACAACCTACAGTTTCAGTTTTATTTCTATAGCACATTTAAAAGACCAAGGTACACCAAAGTGCGTCACACGAGTGCCGCATTGCAGGATTACAACAATAGAAGAACAAAGAAAATACAGAATAGTTACAGGTAAGAAGCGCGGACCGGGTAGAAGTTAAAATCAAATTTGTTTCGAAGGCTAGCTTAAACAGGTGGGTTTAAACATGATTTGAAGGATTGAATGGATTCCGACACACGGATATCAACCGGCAGGCTATTCCAAAGTTTATGTGCAGCAATCGCGTCCCGATGCCCCCTAGTCTTCCGTCGGGACACTGGTTGCACTAAGAGCCATTGATTGAAGGATCTAAATGCTCTCTTGAGGATATAAAGGTCAAGGAGGTCGATTAAGTAGCTGAGCGACAAGTTATTTAAAATTATAAGTGTAAAAAAGGATTTTTAAAACGATACAGGATTTGACGGGGAGCCAGTGAAGGTTGGCTAAGACAGGTGTGATATGATCATGTCTTGTGCATGTGCAATGACAATAAAGTTGAATTCTATTCTATTCTATTCTATTCTATTCTATTCTTCTGGTGCCGCTTAAAAGACGTACTGCGGCATTTTGGACTGGTTGGAGGCGTTGGATGAGGGAAAGTTGGAGGCCTAGATAAAGAGAATTGCAATAGTCCAATCTCGAAGTAATGAGAGCATCAATGAGCTTTTCTAGGTCTGTATGTCGTATGTCGGGCTTTGCCTTGGAAATTTGGCGTAGTTGGCTACCTGATAAGAACCCTAAAAATCTGTCTAAGAATAACTTTGTCCACATCACACATACATCTGACCTTTTCTTCCTCTTTATTTCATTTTTTAGGTAATAAATAAAACACTGTCGCTTTTGCACAATAATCTAGTAGAAGATGATTTCATGTGTTATCTTTATTGGCTGGAAGTAGAAACAAAACGAGTCAAATTGAACTGGCTGTCATAACCAGAAGATTTTAAATAGTTTGTTTTTTGCATGATTCACTTGTTAGTAGCTATGTTCATATAACACTGATTACTATAACAGCATGGACTCATGCTTAGGGATGTAGAGTATACTGGGAACATGGTACAGACAATGCAAGCATCAAGAACGTAAAACACGTTCTCATCCCAACGAGCAACATACTAGAGGTGGGAATCACCATACATCCCACGATACGATATTATCACAATACTTAACGCACAATACGATATTATCGCAATTTTTAAAAATATTTTTGCGATATTGAGATTCTGTACATGAAGGTAAACTTTATCAATATTCATTTTATCTAATATCAAAGTCTCACACTCAGTCTTTCTCTCATTTCAGTCAGTTTTATTGTTGACAAACTGAACGGTTTGTATTACAGTCTAGTCCAACTTAACTGAATGCAACCATCTGGTACAATTACAGCTATTCTGAACTATGCAATTTATGAAAACTATGCAGCCCATTCAGCAACTGAAGAATTTGAAAGTAAATTAAAACAAAATATAATTTTACATTAAATAAAAAAGTTTTAAACTTAATTAAAATATAAAATGTCTTAAATTAAAATAAGTAAACTGTCATGTTTATTGCTGCCAAAAAAAAAAGTTAAACACATTTGGACAGTGAAGGAATGTCAGGATTCTTGCTCAGAAAAAGGATCAACATGCTCTGAAGTCAGAGCACAAAAACCTTTTTTGTAACAAAATATCGATTTCTGCTGTCCCTGTATCGATACATTATTAGCAAACAAAATATCACGATACTACACAGTATCGATTTTTTCCCCACCCCTACAACATACTGATGAATCATCTGTGTTACGCGTTTTGAGGCTTGAAAGCCGGTTGGGATGAATCTATACATGTAAATGTGTTTTATGTTCTGATCCTGAATCACTGTGGAAAACGTGACAGGGTTATGGTTACGGTGAGGACTGGAGTGGAGTGGACGGCTGGAGCCAGAGTGTTTCATAAGGACCTGGAAAGGTACGTTTAGCGTTACTACAGGTTACAGCAGTCAAACCAGTCGTGTATGAAATGAGATTGTACAACTTTGTTGCAGGGAACAGGACATAAATTGATAACTTATTATGTAATATCTACCTGAGCGATGACATACATGTTTTATCTTTGCAGAAAATAACTGTAAATTAGAGTTATGACTTCCTGCGCTGGCTGCTGTGCTGCCGGGAGACGCACTGTTTCTCTTCTCACCGTTTCTATTCTATATGCATGCAAACGCCTTTGAACAGAAGAGCAAGATGCAAAGAAAATGCTCGCTCTGGGGGATATTTACCATGTTTACTGATGCTTACAGTCGTAACGATGATCAATGACATTACCGCTGCATCAAACTTCCGCCCCCGCAGCATCTCATGAAGCTATCAATCAGGTAGAAGCCTTACCTTCACATTTCTCCAGGATCTGAACAGTCTCCCCCACCTCCAGAGCCAAACCCTGAGTCACCGAGCCTCGGAAGTTGCAGATGACTGTGGAGAGAATGAGAGAGATGGGAAAAGATGAGATCCTAGGAAGACAGAGAAAATGATAACAGCTGCAGACGCTCTGACATTTGTCGAACATGCACGCAATACAAGAAAAAGGTTACGGCATGAAAGATCGGCGTCTGAACTTTTGGACGGCAACAGCTTATTTTCATCACTGATCAAAGGATGTTATCAAAGCACATAAATACAAAGTAATGCCCTCGTCTGCTTTCATCACTGCGTGTCTGTCCCATGACAACAGGGTGACGTTAGACATTAGAGCTTGACTGAGCACATCCAGACCGTGCTGTACCAGGCACTGTTGATGTTCATATTCCTCATGACTGCTCCAGTACACCCAGTAAACAACGGGCCTCACAGCTCATCCTGCTGATGCAGTCAGTGCAAGCGGCTCTGTTACAGGACTGCAATGTTAAATTGATCATCAGGAAATCTAACCGTGCAGGTTAAAGTCTCACTGGTGTCTTAATCATGAGTAAACTGGCTAAGAGGGCAGCGGACATTATTATGAATATAACTATTGTTAAGGCACAAATGCAGCTGTAATGCTAAAAGATGCGAGCACAGTCTCCAGGTCACGAGGTAAAAATGGGTACAGTTCAAATCAATTTCAATGCATCTCTAAGAGCGATAGCGTCGACCACGAGGCGACTCAATACTGTCCTCTCGTCTGTGTAGGTGTTCAGACAGGAGGCCACAGGTGTGTCTGAACGCAGAACAAGACGAGATCTTAAAACTGTCTTTGTCTGTTTAACTGTCTGCTTTGATAAAGGCTCTTTGTTTTTAAAGACTGTACATCTTTCCCATTGAGTCTGTGGTGAACTGACCTTGAAGACAAAGACAGCTTTAAGACCAAGTCGTGCTCACGCTGGACAATCATGCTTTCTGTCACCAATCCCACTCTTAGTCTCCAAATTTAGTCCCTGGGTGTTTACGCAACGTGTCATCTGTGCATGCCGTTTGCAGGTCTCGCTGTCAGTGCTGTTTTCCTCTGCAGGGCTCAGGCGTCGCACTTAGCTGCACATGTCATTTTGTTCCTGATGTTGTTAAATTAGGACTTTTTAAGAAAAAGAATCACAAGATATCAAAATGATGGAAAGCATGAAAAAGCTGTCAAAAGTTGCAGATATGGTAATAATGTTGCCAACTTATTCATGTCACAGCAGGGTTGAGAGCTGTTGCCGCCTCGGAGCAAACACATAAAAAAAGACAGTGAAAACTGAATTTTTACACACAGCTGAATTAACACAGCGCCACATCTGCAATTCTAATTTCAGCAAATCTTTAAAAAGGTCTCAAGAAAACTAGATGCCACCTGTAAAAAGACGACGAGAGAGGAGTCCAAGGCATTAGTCATTTCTGCTAATGCCCACAAATCCTTTCACTTTGAAGTAACGCTGTTCTAGTCAAACCTGGGTGCAGGCAGGAGGTCGGTTTCTAATAATCACTGTTGTGTTTCCCAAAGACAACACAGTACCTTGTATTGTTGTTAGGTGGAGATATGGAAATTTTAAAGGCTTTTCTTCTTTGCCATACTTTTTTTTTTTTTTTTTTTTTTTTTTTTTGCCTGTCCCGTTTGGCTCTTTTGCCATCAGAATTATTGTCTAAAGGCAAAGAAAGATGCCCAACGGATTTACTTTACCAAATTGACCATCCCAGCCTTGCCATAATGGTCCATTTGATTCACCTTTTATTGTTTATTGTTCTTTGCCATACTTTGAGACAAACAGCTGATGAATCAGATGCTCGCAAAAAAGTTGCCACCACTCTGCAGCCTCACTCGTAGCGGCTCATGAACGAGCTCTCCGCCTGTCCTAGGTTCTGTGTGAGAGGCTCTCCAGCTAGCAGTGGACCAACAGGACAGAGGGACGACTATTACCAGCTGCAGTTCAAAGATGACATTGGACGACATAACCATTTTAGAAGATTGTAATCTGAAGGAAATGCTTAAAAAATCAGCTACTGTGCACACAGCAAACTGTAGTTTGAGCTGCCGACTGCAGTCTGGTACTGTGGCAGCGAGGACACACAGCTCACACCGACGGGACTGTTGCATCTGTCTCTGCCTGGCTTTGTCTCTGTGTTGCTGTCACCATCTGTCTCCGTATCATCAGCGTCACTCTCGCTCTCTGCCGTCGCTGTCACTCTCTGTGTCACTGTAATGCTCTCTGTCTCCACTATTAGCAGCGATCAGTTGGGATTGTCACTGTTTTGGATTGTGTCACTGACAATCTCAACTCCCTCGAGCCCTTCATCCCCGTGTGTCTCTCTTTGTTGGCTGTGACTTTCAACGTCAGTCCATCATAGTCCCTGGCATCATCAGAGACCCTGTCATGCTCTCACGGTCTTGCCCTGACCAAGTGTAAAATGCAACCAACCACTGCTCAATTACCTTTTATGTCCCACAAACCTCTAGTTGTCATGTTCCAAGTAGAACTGGAGTTTGACTGTGTTAAAACAACAACAAGAAAAAACACTGAAGCACAGTGAAGAGCGCGCCAGGAGACGGAGCTGTAGCCCTCCGAGGCCGAAGCAGCGACCAGTGTTCGGTCTCTCTCGACACAGACGGCTGCCATTGTTCCCATGCTACACGCTCTCTTTGTAAATAGCTTGTTAGCTTTGATGGACCCTGTTCTTGACCTCATCTTCTCTGAACACTGCTCGAGCGTGACTCCATCCTCCTCCTCCTCCCACCTGTTATCCAAACGTATGTAATCGTGATCAGAGGACTTTTGTTCTGGCTCACGACTGCAGATTATAAGAACTGGCTCACCAAAGAGAACAGCATGCGTCTCACTTACTGTAATGTACACAGGAGAGCTGTAACTCACAGATCATCACAGAAGTTTGAAATTAACATCAGTTAATCAGTCTGTCTCATTTCATTACCCTTTTAGTAAAGCATGCAAATTTAGTGCTGATTATAATAATTTAAGAAAGATGAAACTTTCTGGAAAGATGTTTAATAATCACTCATCTTATTTATCAGGATAAGACTCGGACGCAACACTGAAAATGTTTGCAAGCTGTTTGAAATGTAACTAAAAACATAGAATGGAATCATCTACAAATCTACACATTAAATGAGAAAATGTACAGGTTTAAGAAAAAAGGCTTATTTTGAGTTTGATGGCAGCAACATGTGTCAGAAACGTTAGACAGGCCTTCGTCTTTTAACAACAGTTCATCAACGTCTGGGACCCGAGCAGAGCAGCTGCCGGACTTTTGGGAGAAGAACGCTGTCCCATTCTAGCTGATAATAAGCCTGATGGTCGACGTCTTCTTTAGTGCTGAAGACGTCCGTGTTGTTGCCCCCATCGCAACTTTCTTGAGACATGTGGCAACCCTTAAATTTGAAATGAGCTCATATTTTTCATAGCATAGTAAAATGTCTCAATTTAAACGCGTGTTTTCAGCGTTTCTGTGTGGAGAAACTGTCAGTTTATGGGGTTTGCAAATCATTGCAGACCATAGTTATTTTTCAGTTTATATAGCGTCACAACATTTTCTGGGTGGGGCTTGTAGACAACATAAAACTTGGCAGGAAACACATGATGACCTCAGTTTACACTGCAAACAGTGGATTTCATGCACAATGCATCTTGTATTCACAGAACTCTGCATAACCTGGAATCAGAAATAGAAATCTGATGGAAAAGACTGTGGATGGAAATTATGATGGATGAGACCCAGGGAGTCAGTATTAATGAAAGTGCTTCATATACACATTAAGTTTATTTTATCCAGTCAGACCGAAGGTTGATCTGGAACATCCAATAATCCCTGAAAGACTTTACTTTAAATATCCCTACTAATGAAAAATCAGATGGTCTTCAGTGGTTCCATGCATCTATTCTTTAGACACCACAGGGCGTGAACGTGTTAACCACTCGACCACGGCACCACTCAAACAGGAACAGCAATGTTTTCATTAAACAAACTTTATGTAAATTAAAAAATTCTGAAAAACAGTAAGTTAGGGACAAATATCCCCAAATAAAGGTGGAACTGAAACTCTTGGAGCTGCTGGTTCATCCTGTTGGTGAGACGTCCGTTTGGGTTTTTTCCTTTCTGTGCCTCTGGGGAAGCTGCTACAAAGCTAAGAGCTCTCCAGAGAAGACAAGAGGCAGAGCAGAGACGATGAGGAGAGGCACACACACCGAACACTCACGGGGATTAGCATTGCTCTATCTGGCTCGTATTGGCATTTAGATTATCCAGCGGATTGGGTCAATAGTCTGACAAATGACTCACATCTGTTAAGCCAGTCACACCACTTAGCCTGTGGCCTTTCCACGTCTGTGCGTGTTTGTGTATGAATGAGATTGTGAGGATGAAGGAAGTCCCAAAAAACAAATGATGGAAACAAAGCTGCGTGTGCAGGAAACTGTGTGTTTGTGCACACGCCACTTCTCAGATGGTTTAGTGAACAGAATAATTCAATTTGGAGTGTGACTGCGGAAGCTCTGTTTCAATATTTAATTGCTGCTCAAGAATTCCACCAAAATCCAAACTGATCCAGACACATGACACAAATTTCACCGCTGAATAATTTAAAGAAGGAACTTTCTTCTCATCAGTGGAACAAAGGTTGTACATTTGAAGAAAACATATTTGGCACAAGCTTTTAAGTAAAGGACCTCAGAGCGCCGTGTGCCACACTGAAGATTCATGAGTAACTACAAAAAGAGTTCGAACAGGATAAAAGAAATCAACAAACTGCACTTCAGTGCTCGCGCTGGAAAATGCTGCAAACTTGTTCAAACGCATCTCCTATCATCTTTTATTAAGTGCAGCATCGTTGTGTGTTTTCAGATCCAAATGCAGAGAAAACACTTTGAAACACTTGAATTTCAACACCCACAAGTAGAAATATACAAGAAAGATTACATTTGTTTTTAAAAACTTGCACATATAGGACATGAGAGGGTTTTTTAGCAATTAAAGCTAATCCGTAGGGTCTCAATTAGGGGTATCTTCTCTTTGCCACCCCCTCTTTGAGATTTTAAAGCAGAGAGCAGCAATGATTACAGCTGGTATATAATTCACTTCTATTCTATTTCGTTTATATATAACACCACAACAACAACCGTCGTCTCAAGGTGCTTTATATTGTAAGGTAAAGACAATAATACAGAGAAAACCCAACAATCATATGACTCAATGTCAACAAGCACTTTTAACTCCCTTTTAACAGGAAGAAGCCTCACCCAGAGGTTTTTCTGTCATCTCTACTGCTACAGTGGCCACATGGGGGTCCGTGTGTGAACAAGTATTCCCTTAAAATTGTGGACCTCAGGAGTCCTTTTTTATCGTCTACATGTGTCTGGAGTTTTGTTCTGGTCTCGGTTTGTAGTGCTACAAACCTCGTCTGTGTGAGCTCCACACACCTGATGTTTAAATGTTTTGGGCCATCAGATGAAAGTTGGATGAAACGGTGTGCAGTACAGTAAATCCAACTAAGTTGCAGTTTCTCCAATAAGCTCCACAAAAAGCACCGTTTCAAACTGCTGCTGTATTTGAAACTGCGCACATAGAACATATAGACTGTAGATAAAAGACGAACATATAGGATTTGATTCAGCCTCTGGTCTGTGAAGTCGTGCTGTTCAGCGCTGAGACGATTCTGCCTTTGCTTAGCACTGCAATTATTTTGCAGTTTCATTGTTTTGCTAATTACATACAGCACAAAGTTTTTTAATATAAGGAAGTGAAACTCTTGAGATTTAATATCTGTTTAGTGAGAAGACGGTCAACATTAACTGAGCGCGTCTGTGGATGGTGGGAGAAACTTAAGAAAACTGGTGCAGAGATTATGCAAACTCATCACATAAAGGTCCTCTGATCCCTGTGAGCTAACAGCACTAACAGCTGAGCCAATCAACTGCATGGAGGGCGCACAGGTATTATAAAAAGTTCACCCCTCAGGTGATCATTTCCTTTTTTTGCCTTTTAATAGTTTTTTATACGAGACCCTGATTGCTTAATTAGGACATGGATCACTTTCACAACACATTGCTTACACAGAATTCATTATTATATTCACATTTCTCGACTCCAGTTTTCTCCTTCGAGTCAGTTATTCCCTCAGAGGCCGGTCACACGTCTGCCAATATGCCTGGAAAATTGGAAATTGGTGTGAAAAACACATTTTTCAAGGAAGTGTTTCTTTGCCACCTTTTAAACATTCACCAAAGCAGCTCTGCTTTTAAATGATCTTATCACACAGGTGTTGTGATGACCTCCAGACATTTTTAGGAGCGCTTGCTTTTCTTTTTAGCCATTTCTCCTTCAGTTCAGAAAGATAGTGGCTCCACAGAGTAGCTGGTTATAAATTTGCCCGATAAACTCCTCTCAAGGAGGAGAAACAAACTCCTCGGGGGTGGTGTTAGTCCAGGCGTTTGGCACAGAAACATGTAAACAGCTTGAGACGAAGGTAACAGCTGAAAGACGCTTTCCTCAGTTTACAATATGTATACAAAGTACATGTATTACATCAATAGACAAGAAGTAGAAGGATTAAAGATCAACATGGCAAAAATAGAATTCTGTTTAATGAAATCATTTGGAGAAAGCTCTGAATGAATGTAAAAAGAAGGCATAACTTTAAAAACTCGCCTTGTTTGGAGTCATTTTCCTAAGATTTTAAAAGATGAGCTTAGAGCAGTGTTTGATGACAAAGTTTAAAGTGGGATCCTCTCATTAACTGATCTGTATTTTAACAGCTGTTGACACCTGCTGAGTTTAAAATATAAAAAGAAAACCAAGCTGCAGGATCTTGTTGAAACTTTTCAGAAAGATCAAAGCCTAAAGGTGAAACTGCAGCGAGGCTGAGGCCTGTAAGAGCTTCTGTAACTTGGAAATTCAAAGATGCACATTTTATCTGTGGAACTACCCAGAAAACGTGCCCACACGGCCCCACAGTGGGTAGTTGTGGGTGAACTAAGTGAGCTGGGCAAACTCACACTTCCCACGTTGGCCCTGAGTAGATGTTCCCATACAGGGACCACAGCTGTTTTGCCCTTTGGAGCCTGTGTACAGGTTTCAGTAAACCCAGGAGGGCCTCGTGTGGGCTCGTGTGGGCCCGTAGACATCTTTGCCCTTTTGAGCCACTGAGAGGGAGCCCCCCAGGGGTGTGTTCTGAGCCCCCTGCTGTACTCTTTGTACACATATGACTGTGTGGCCACTACCAGCTCCACCACCATCATCAAGTTTGCTGACGACACCGTCGTGGTGGGCCTGATCTCTGATAACAACGAGACGGCCTACCTGAAGGAGATTAGGAATCTGGAGAACTGGTGCCAGAGGAACAACCTCCTTCTAAACGTCAGTAAGACAAAGGAGCTGATAGTGGACTTCAGCACTAAGCAGGAGAGGAACTACCGGACCCCCGTCATCAACGAGTGCCCAGTGGAGAGAGTGGACAGCTTCAAATACCTCGGAGTTCACATCACGCAGGACCTGTCATGGTCCTGTCACATCAACACCGTGGTGAAAAAGGCCCGACAGCGTCTCTACCACCTCAGACGCTTGAGAGACTTCCAACTGCCCTCCAAGGTGCTCAGGAACTTTTACTCCTGCACCATAGAGAGCATCCTGGCGGGAAACATCTTAACCTGGTTCGGGAACAGCACCATGCAGGACAGACGAGCTCTACAGAGGGTTGTGCGGTCAGCTGAGCGCACCATCCGCTCCGAGCTCCCTGACCTGCACTCAATCTACAGCAGGCGGTGCCGGACCAAGGCCAGGAAGATCGTGAAGGACCTCAGCCATCCCAACAACAGACTGTTCTCTCTGCTGAGGTCAGGAAAGCGATTCCGCTCCCTGAAGACCAACACAGAGAGACTGAGGAGGAGCTTCTTCCCGCAGGCGATACGGTCTCTCAATCACACCACCACACAGTACTGACCCACACATATGGTTCTTACACACACACTGGACATTCTGGACATTGTTTTCACTTCATTACTTAAATCACGCTGCTGTTATTGTGTATATGCTGCTGTTATTGTGTATATATTTATTTATATTTCTTCATACATTCTTATATAGTTCTATATTGTGTATTTTGTTGTACAGTTATTTTATTTTCAACTTTAATTTATATATTTTATCTTATTCTTTCCCAGTTAAATTTACCCTTCATTCTAATTTGTGTTGTACAGTTATTTCATTTTTAACCTTAATTTATATTTTATTCCTTCCTAGTTAAATTTACCCTTTTTAATTTTTCATATTTATTTCCTATCTTATTCATAGCCTTTTCCTTTTTTGTTCTCTTTAGGTCACGAGCAGTTGTCCAAGCATTTCACTACATATCGTACTGTGTATGACTGTGTACGTGACAAATAAAATTTGAATTTGAATTTTGAGAGGGAACCTTTGGGGTCCCTGCAGTGGGTGCTGTCTGCAGCCCGACACAGGCCCCAAGTGGGCACATATACTGGGATTAAACCACATTAATAACAATATGCGTCCCAGTGGACTTTCCTTTCACTGTAAACGGTCGAATGCAAATAATGTTGTATTCTGCATCTCGATCCTCCACGAACGCATCACACATTTACACATCTGTGCATTCAGTTCACAGATATGAAAGATAAACAATGTGAACATGTTGAGCGCCCGGTTCGTCGACACAGTGTTTTGTGTTTTTGGTTCTTTGAATTTGTTTATTTCATTATATTCTAACATTTTGTCTAATGGGTTATAGGATTGTTCTAAGTTTAGGTTCTCCATGTGGTTTATGTTAGAGTTGTTCCACAGTTTTGCTTCCCTTGTCTCGTTAGCCCTGATTTGTCCCAGCTGTGTTTCCCTCCTGTTTCCCATTCTCCGATTCCTCCCTCTGTGGATTTAAGCCCTGTGTTTCCTTCGGTCTGTGTGTCTTCAACGTTACACTGTGTGCCAGCCTGCCAGTCAGTTTAGTTAGGCTGGTTCTCAGCAATAAAGCTGTTGTTGGAATGTACTTTTCACCTCCTGGAGTCTGCACATTGGGTCCTCCTCTCCTGCTGCACACAACACATGACAGAATAGTCTCAAGTGTGAACCGAACCACAGGGAGACTGTGTGTGCAAGCAAAAGAGAAAGAGGGGGAAAGGGATCTCCAGAGAGAGGGCAATTTTAAAGTAAAGGGGCAGATAGTCAAATGTCTAAAGATGTTGCTGCCAAGAAGTTTCCATGTGGAAAGAAACGAGACGAATATTTTTACATTGCAATATTATTTTATATGGTTAACATGCTGGAAACCAAAGACCCAATTAGTGCTTTTATTTCCTGTAAGTGTACTTCTGTCTGCATGTACAAATCTGTGTGTGTGTGTGTGTGTGTGTGTGTGTGTGTGTGTGTGTGTGTGTGTGTGTGTGTGTGTGTGTGTGTGTAACACCCGTCCCACGTTCTATTGAGAGGGGCCCTGGGTTCCTGTTGTTACTTTCCTATTGATACTCCCTTTTTAATGCTTATGGTATTAAATATGTAATAAAACTACACTACATGGAAATAAATCACACACAAGCAGGTCAATTATAAAGTTAACTCCACTTTAGTGAATGCTGAATTAACAACACAAAGAAAATAAGTAAAATCAATAAAGTTTGTTAAACAATGATAAGGTATCTACCTCAACAGAAACAAAATAATCAAATAATATTGTGGGCCCACACGCACTCTCACCAAACACACACACACACCTCAAGTGCTACAGTCTTTCTGCTAGCAAACCCCTCGTTGCAGGCCTGAGTCGTGGCTCGGGTGCGTTGGGACCTAAAACAATATGGTCGCTTCACTTGTTGCCAAGCAGTAAAAATAAAAAGCACGTGCAAACAACAGTACTCACACCTCCAGGCAGTTCAAGGGGATAGCGGGGAAACTGGGTCACGGCTACCAGCAGGCCGCGGCAGCAGCACTCACAGTCGTCCTTTCCACGTGCTCCCACGTGAACACATAACTTCAGCACACCAGCAGAAGGGACCTCTCTGACACACCAGCAAGACGTCCGTCTCCTCCTACTCACAGAAGGGTACAACAGTTCTCGACTCCAGTTAACTATCCGTCAACCCGAAAATGCGTCTGTCGCCCTTCTAAGAACTCTGCGTTCACTCGACACTGTTCAGCTCTCGTCTCTCTCGCTTCCTGCAGAGTGCACACGGCTCCCCACTTACTCCCACCCCTCTACCTGAGACTACTTCAGGGTTCACTGGAGCTGTAGTACATATCAATACCATATCAAAAATAATGACATAAACCTCAAAATACAAATAAAAAGGTTGTGCATTTAACTGACACACATCACATACTTTGCAGGTATACATTCTTGAACACATTAAACATTTGCAATTAACTATCAATATTAATGAACAAATTGAAATAATGAGCTACTTATATAGCCAGGGCTACACCCTCCCCCTTCTGAATGTCTGAATGTCCCCATCAGACCTATTTTCATTAGGCCAGTTAAAATCTCACTAAAGAGTACTGGCTAGGGCATTAACATTTAGGAGTCAGGGTCGTAGCAAATCTGAATTACCATACCTCGGTAACTAATAGTCACAGGTCTGTCAGTGGGCCTTCCAAGTTCATCATAACTGAGGTGCAAAACAGGTCTCACTCTCCTTTTTGTTTGGAGGTCATAGGTTGAGTCAGCACCCCCAACTGAGATACTAGGTGTAGGAACATCTCTGTCCTCCAGCTCTTCAGCCTCCACCAAGTCTTGGTGTTGCTGTGAACTTTCCTCCGTCTGATCTACTACTACTGAGAGTTCTTCCCCCTGTTCCTCCACCTCGGACAATTCATGAACACTGAGATGATCACTTTCCATATGGTCAGGAAGGCTCACAACCTCCTCACGTCGAGGTTCAACACTGTCGCGAAAGGCTAAAGGAGGTTCATAGTAGACACACTGTTCTTCAGACTCTGAGGACCAATCATCTTCACTCAGATGCTCCAAATTTTGTGTCTGACTTTCATCTTCACACCTTACTTGCTGTGCCCTGGTCCTTGGTCTCTTTGGTCGCGCTGTCTTTTCTGATGGAGCAGACATCCTGACCATGTAACCAATGGGCAGCAGGTGATCCCTATGCACGGTCCTCACAATACCAGTTCCTCTCTCTGGTTTTACACGATACACAGGGAGATTGGGTAACTTGGCGATCACTATGTAAGGTAGTGAGTTCCATCTGTCTTGTAGTTTGTGCTTTCCTGTGAGGCCCAGATTCCGAACCAGCACCCGATCACCTTCCTCAAGTGTCTGATTCCGAACTCTCGCATCATACAGTCTCTTGTTTCGTTCATTGTTCCTGGAAGCTGCATCAGCGGCTAGCTGGTAAGCTTTTTGAAGTTCTTTTCTCATGTTAGCCACATACTGGTGGTGCTTTAAGTCATTTTCTTCATCTGACCCCACACCAAAACACAGGTCAATGGGTAGTCGCGCCTCTCTTCCAAACATGAGGAAGTAGGGCGAGTATCCTGTGGCATCATTTCTAGTGGTGTTGTAAGCATGTACTAGCTGGCTTATATGCTGGCTCCACTTAGGCTTTTTAGCTGGATCCAGGGTGCCCAACATTGCTAGCAAAGTACGGTTGAAACGCTCAGGCTGCGGGTCACCCTGAGGGTGGTAAGGTGACGTTCGGGACTTACGAATGCCCAGCAGGGTCAATAGCTCCTTAATGAGCTTGCTCTCAAAATCTCTACCCTGGTCTGAGTGAATGCGAGCCGGCAATCCATAATGCACAAAGAACTTTTCAAAAAGGACTTTGGCGACAGTCAGTGCTTTCTGATCTTTTGTGGGAAATGCTTGAGCATACCTGGTGTAATGATCAGTGACAACCAGCACATTAGCCATGCCTTTAGAGTCTGGCTCAATAGAAAGAAAGTCTATGCAGACCAGGTCTAGTGGGCCATTACTGGTAATGTGCTGTAAAGGAGCAGCTTTCTGTGGGATGGACTTCCTAGCTACACACCTTCCACAGTTCTGTATGTATGTTGCAACTTCAGATGCCACTCTGGGCCAGTAAAACCGGTCTTTAATGAGCTCTGTAGTTCGTTCTGTGCCCAGGTGACCAGCATCATCATGCACTGATTTTAGTACCATTGGCCGATACTTAGCAGGCAAGACGATCTGACTCACTTCTCGACCAGAGGGTCTTGTGGTGACTCTGTACAGAAGGCCACGCTTAACCTTTAACTTGGATCTTTCTCGTATCAGCAACACAACATCTGGGTTTGCATGCGTGGAAGCTGAAACACTTTGGTTTCTCTCAACCTGAGGTTTCACCACACCTATAACTGGATCAGAGTCTTGGGCTTCTGACAGTTCTTTCAGGCTTAGCTGTTCCAGCGGGCCCACTTCTATCTGAGTGAAGTTTGCATATAAAGCTGGAATGGCATCTGGCGAAACACCCAGCTGGTCAACAAATCTGGTGGTGTGTTCTTGAAAACCATCTGTAGTGATCCGACGACACAAAGCTTTTACCCCAGAAGGTGGGATATCCACCCATCCATCTGTTGTGTCTTGCGGACTCCTGGACAGTGAGTCGGCATCCACATTTTCACGGCCGGGCTTATATTGAATGCTAAAATCATAGGTGGAGAGTGCTGCTAGCCACCGATGACCTGTCGCGTTCAACCTGGCAGTGGTCAGGACGTAGGTGAGTGGGTTATTATCAGTTCTCACCGTGAACTTAGCCCCATAAAGGTAGTCATGGAACTTTTCCACTACTGCCCATTTCAGAGCCAAAAACTCCAGTTGGTGAACTGGGTAGTTCCGTTCTGCATGACTCAACTTGCGGCTGGCAAACGCTACCGGGCGGAGTCCTTCTGGGCACTCTTGGTTCAGGACTGCTCCTAGCCCATCCAAACTTGCATCAACATGTAGGATGTATGGTTTGGCTGGATCAGCAAATGCCAAGACTGGAGCATGTGTGAGCTTGTAAACAATGCTCTGAAAGGCGTCATCACAAGCTGGGGTCCACCGATCACCAAAAGGCTCGGCAACTCGAAAGTAGCTATTTTGCTTTCCTTTAGTGAAACCCCTTTTGCTACCCTGTGCAGGAGGATATCCCTTGGTCAGTTCTGTCAAAGGGCGGACTATGGCGGAGTAGTTCTTGATGAACCGCCGGTAGTATCCACAAAATCCGAGAAAAGATCTTAGGGATTTCAGATCAGTGGGTTTCTTCCAGTGAGTCACCGCACTCACTTTCTCAGGATCAGTGGCAACTCCAGAGGCAGAGACAATGTGTCCCAAGAACTTCACCTGGGGTTGGCAAAATTGGCATTTGTCAATGGAGACTTTGAGACCACATTCCTCCAGCCGGTCCAGGACTTTAAGTAACCGTTCCTCGTGCTCCTCCAGTGTCCTGCCAAACACAATAAGGTCATCCAGATACACAAGGACTTGAATCAGGTTCATGTCTCCAACAGCTCTCTCCATTAACCTTTGAAAGGTTGCGGGTGCGCCAGTGATGCCTTGAGGCATCCTCTCAAACTGGAAAAACCCAAGAGGACAGATAAAAGCTGTTTTCTCTTTATCAGCCTCAGACATCTCCACTTGGTAATATCCACTTCTCAGGTCCAGTACAGAAAACCACTTGCTTCCTGTCAGACAATCCAGTGCATCATCTATGCGTGGCATAGTGTACTGGTCTGGGATGGTTCTGGAGTTCAGTAGACGGTAATCAATACACATCCGCACCTTGCCATTCTTCTTCCTGACTATGACAATCGGGGAAGCATACGGACTGCGTGACTCTTTGATTATGCCGGCTGCCAGCAGTTCTTGTAGATGGCGTCGGACATCTTCAATGTCAGCAGGTGCGATTCTGCGAGATCTCTCCCTGAATGGTCGAGGGTCTCTCAGCCTTATGTGGTGAGTGACACCTTTGGCTAAGCCGACGTCCCACTCCTCCAGGGAAAAAACATCCGCTCTTTTTGATAACTTTGCTGCTAACCTGGCTTTCCACTCTTCAGGAATAGGAGAATCTCCAAAGTCAAACAGTTCAGGGTTAATAGACCTTTCTTGGGCGGAGGTCTTTGTTAACTCAGTGACAGTGTCCACCAAGTACACCTGAGCTAGCACTGTACCAGTGGGGACAATAGTCTCTCTTTGGGACTCGTTTCTTAGCAGAAGTGTGAAACTGTTAGTGTCCATCTCAGAAGATGGTAGTACTACAGGTGGAACCAACACTCCAGCTGGGAGGTTTGTAGATTCGCCCACCTCCACCATTAGAATACTTTTGTCTAATGGCTGCTGTTGTTCCACCTTGCAAACTGCATACTGTACTGCACAGGGAGGGATAGTGATTGGCCCGGGGCCTTGCCACTTCACATGACCCACCACGCCTGTTTGTTGGCTAATGAGTGATGAGGGCAGTTCTGAGGAGAGACTATTTATCCTCAGTGAGTGAATCTCATCTTTCCCTCCTACCTCTTCACAATCTCTCAGCAGAGAATGCAGTTTCTGGGAGTTAGTGCCAATGATGACAGGAACCGGGTCTGGGCTCTTTGGATCTGGACACACCAAGGCCAAGACAGTGACTGTCTCTACAGCTTCCTTTGAGTTGGGGGGAAAACCCACCTCAACTGCCACATACCCCTTGTATGGGTAGTTGGAATCACTCAGTCCCCATATGGCAAGATCTTTTAAAGGAAGAATGGGCACATTGGGGATGAAACGGGAATACCAGCTCTCAAATATAATGGTGACTCGAGAGCCGCTGTCAAGGAGAGCTTTACATGGTTGTTCTTCTATGGTCACATCGGTCATCATGGACGGGCCGACCAATCCTTCTGGGAGTCCACCCTGTGAGGATGTGTGCACGGAACTTTTCCGGATGGAACCGACCTGTGTGGGCTCAGAAGCGCCACCTGTAGCTCCTTTTCCCTCTTTGCTCCTACGAAGGGCTCCGAGTAGCCTCTGAATTACTTTGGCAGTGTTTTCAGGAGCCATGCAGTGGGTGGCAATATGGCCATTCTCCCCACACCGGTAACAGAAGTAACTTTCTGAATCTTTTGCAGCATATGGTCTGTTTACCTTGCTTCGTCTGGCTCTCCCATCTCTCTTTGTTGAGTCAGTTTGGGTTGAACCCTGTGACACTGCCATAACGGTCAGCTGGTGTTGTAACTGTTGAACTTGCTGCTTTAACTGTTGGACTTCATTCTCCGCGCCAGTCTCAGCAACTTTCTTGGTTTGTTTCAACATTAGCTCGGCATCTGAGCGCTTGCTTGTTAACTCTTTAAGCTCAGAGCGTAACTCTTTGATCTCGGCTTTGAGCTCTTGAACCTCTGTCGATTTGGCTTTTGTCTCTTCGCCAACTTTCACTTGTCTAACTGTGGTGTTTGACTCATGCCTCACTCTTGCATGGTCTTCTTCTTCTCGAATCTCACTGAGCAGCTTCAGGAAAGCGGGTGGCTCTTCCTTTCTTTCTCTGAGTCTTAGCTGCAGTAACATTATCTCTGACTCAGTTGCACCCCGTATAAGCTGGTCAATACGTGCACGGTCGACTCGATGGCTAGGGAGACCCCCTCTCTGCACTACCTTGGTCAGAGAGCGTTCCAGTCTTCTCAGGAAGTCTGACAGCTTTTCTCCTCGCTGTTGACCCAGGCTCCTGAAGGCGAGGTACAATTCTTCACCTGACTCCAGGGATCCAAATGCACTTTCTAGAGACTCTACATAGCTCTCCGGGCTAGCATCAGGGTTATCTCGCCGTACAGCTTGGATGATCTCCAACGCCGGTCCCTTTAGGCTCTCAACTACTCTCCTTCGCTTCTCTCTCTCAGAGCAGTCACACTCTTCAATCATCAGGCGAGCCTGCTCAACCCAGCTATCAAGGCTCTCTTCACCTGCTGGAGTGGGAGAGTGGCCAGAGAATATCCGCAGACGTCGAGATGCAGTATTCTCACTGGTAGGTCGCATAGTTTTCGCTAACAGGTCTCCGACTGCCCGAATGATGGATTCAGGGGAGTTTTCCTGTGGGGTTTCAGTAGACAGCAAGGCACTAACATCATCAATTGTTTTGCCTTCTTCTACCATTAGTTTCTTAAGCTTGGCTGAGAAGTCATCAACAGATTCAGTGAGGAGGGAAATCTTCCAGACAGGACCTCCATTCAATGGCTGTACATGTGGTGGTATGCGGTCTGGCTGAGTAGCTTGACGGCATTCACACAGCACAAGGTTATTGCCTGTCTGGGTGTCTCTTAGTCTATCTCTCACTTTTACTCTTCCAAAAGCTTTCACTGACTGAGCTGTCTCTTCAATGTCTGATAAGTCAAAATCAGAAGGAACATCATGCAGTACAAAAGCCCGGTTTGGGTCTATACCTGCTTTACTGCACCAGCTACTAAGCTCAGGTGCAATTTGAGACTCTTTTCGAGTAGTCATCATATAAACCCTAATGCTGGTGTGCTAGGCTGTGAAAATCTGTAAACAAAATACTCCTTTAAAGAACAAACTAGAAAAGTTAAGCACGGGAGTATCCCAGCGGTGCCTCCATAATTGTGTAACACCCGTCCCACGTTCTATTGAGAGGGGCCCTGGGTTCCTGTTGTTACTTTCCTATTGATACTCCCTTTTTAATGCTTATGGTATTAAATATGTAATAAAACTACACTACATGGAAATAAATCACACACAAGCAGGTCAATTATAAAGTTAACTCCACTTTAGTGAATGCTGAATTAACAACACAAAGAAAATAAGTAAAATCAATAAAGTTTGTTAAACAATGATAAGGTATCTACCTCAACAGAAACAAAATAATCAAATAATATTGTGGGCCCACACGCACTCTCACCAAACACACACACACACCTCAAGTGCTACAGTCTTTCTGCTAGCAAACCCCTCGTTGCAGGCCTGAGTCGTGGCTCGGGTGCGTTGGGACCTAAAACAATATGGTCGCTTCACTTGTTGCCAAGCAGTAAAAATAAAAAGCACGTGCAAACAACAGTACTCACACCTCCAGGCAGTTCAAGGGGATAGCGGGGAAACTGGGTCACGGCTACCAGCAGGCCGCGGCAGCAGCACTCACAGTCGTCCTTTCCACGTGCTCCCACGTGAACACATAACTTCAGCACACCAGCAGAAGGGACCTCTCTGACACACCAGCAAGACGTCCGTCTCCTCCTACTCACAGAAGGGTACAACAGTTCTCGACTCCAGTTAACTATCCGTCAACCCGAAAATGCGTCTGTCGCCCTTCTAAGAACTCTGCGTTCACTCGACACTGTTCAGCTCTCGTCTCTCTCGCTTCCTGCAGAGTGCACACGGCTCCCCACTTACTCCCACCCCTCTACCTGAGACTACTTCAGGGTTCACTGGAGCTGTAGTACATATCAATACCATATCAAAAATAATGACATAAACCTCAAAATACAAATAAAAAGGTTGTGCATTTAACTGACACACATCACATACTTTGCAGGTATACATTCTTGAACACATTAAACATTTGCAATTAACTATCAATATTAATGAACAAATTGAAATAATGAGCTACTTATATAGCCAGGGCTACATGTGTGTGTGTGTGTGTGTGTGTGTGCTGGTCTCTGTATGGTTGACGATGCTGGAATAAATGTAAAGACACTAAGAGCCTAATATAGAGATGACAGAGAATCGTGCTGGTTTGTTGCATGTGTTCCTGTATTATTTGCATGTGCAGTGACTGTGCGTCTGCATGCATGCATGCTTTGCAACCTAAAGCAAGCTGAAATGTAAGACAGAAGCAGCGAACAAAGTGTTAGGGGGTGATGTAGGAAACAGCTTGAGTAAAACCGGAGCACAGAAAAGTCTTTCTCAGCAACAGCAGTGGCAGCAAACAGAACTAGGCCGACAGTAGTGAGTGCGACAGTACACACCAACCCACATACAGCTGAGCTAAACTGTACTGCACAGATGGGACACGGATCTCAGTATGTCTTGTTGAGCCTGGAGATCTGTTCTCTGCTATTAATAGGCTAAACAGGAAAACTACTCAGATGCACTTTACCCTCAGCTCTCCCCGACCGATCTACTACAGACGTCTCTATAACCAACGGTTCGATGGCCAAAAGTCCTTCCTTTAAACAGGAAGAAACCTTCAGCATAACTGCAACCAGGTGTGTGTGAGAGGAAAGAGAAGAGAGCTGAGGCACGATGAAAGGGACGTGATGACCGTCTGTGCCAGTTTACAGAATTTACACAAAGTGGATTTTGTGTCTTTTGCGCAGTTTATTAGCATCTTCCAATAAACTGAGTATTTCTAAAAGTGACACAAGATGAGATTCTCTCTGGTTACTCACATTTTCAAGGCTTTGTGATGATCTCACAAACTCATCTTTTGTAAGGAAGTGAGAAAAGTGTCCTTGACTGAAAAAGCTGCTGCCTCTCGATGCTCCCGAGGCGGCGGTCTGGTTTCTGGATGCCAGTCAAATGAATCAAATAACAACTAGCTTGACTTTTAAGGCATTGTCTTCACCGTTTAGCCCATTCAGAGTTGTTGGAAGTATTAAAAGAGTCATTTGTTATTTTGGCAGCCCCATGCAGCTGGGACACTCTGTGATTTATGCTATGTGTCATGGTCCTGGGCCATGTTGGCCCAGTGTTCTTGGTTTTCTTGTATGTTTGTATTTCATTCCTTATTTAGGCCATGTTTTCTGAGTTGCCCTGTTGTGTTGTTCCCTAAGTGTTTTCCCTTCATGGCTTTTACCCCCTGTGTGCCCTCTGTGTATTTATGAGCCCTCGTCTCCCTTTGTGGTTGTTTCATGTTTCCCCAGCCCGTTATGTCTGTGTTTTCCCCGTGCTCTCTCTCCTCCTGTCTGAACCTCTGTGCACTTCCTGTTTACTTTGTGACTCTCACGCCTGTACATGTCATGTTCAGTTCACCCCGCCCTGTCTCGTTATGATTATCAGTGTCACCTGTGTTCCCCTCTGTGTCTCTCGGTTCTTAGAGTCCTCTGCCTTATAGGTTATGTCTCTGTGTTTCTTAGTTGCCGTCTCCACTGTCAAGTTCGCGTCTCTGTGTGATCCTTCCTGTTTTACTTTGAAGGTCCGTTTCTTATGTGAATGTGTCCTGCTTTGCTTGTCTCGTCAGTCCTGATTTCTCCCAGCTGTGCCCTCCTTCTGTGTCTCATTCCCCTCGTTACTCCCCAGTGTATTTAAACCCTGTGTTTCTCTGAGTCAGTGTGATGTCGTCCCTTATGCTGTGTGGATCTCCCTGTGAGTTTTCCAAGTTCCCAGTTTAGATTAGTTTGTATGTTTTTTTCCCTGCCAGCAAATAAAGCTGAGTTTTGAGTTCACCTCCCTGAGTCTGTGAGTCCTGCACTTTGGGTCCAACTCCTGCCTGCCGCACAGCGATTCATGACAGTACGACGCGACCAGATATGGACCCAGCAGCACTCAACCCACCAGAAGAACTGCGTCTGGACATTATCTACTCCGTGGAAAGACTCCTGCATCTGTGGCTCGAACATGAGGGGGAAGGAATTTCGCTGTGCTGTGGAAACCAAACTACAGCGTTTAATCTCTGGTCTTCCCTGGCTACTCAGTGCGCTCCACCCACTCGAACAGGATTTAATCCAAAATGAGCTCCACCTTCATCCCCCAGCTGCTACTGCCCACCTGCCTGAAGGGCCAGATGTGGAGCCGCTCGGCCCGTCAGAGCCATCATCTAAAAAGAAACGACGACCACGCCGCCAGCGCGCCACCCCACAGCCGGACATTCAGACTTGTACATCGCCGGCTGTGGTGAGTAAGGACTCTTTTTTTGTGTCGAACCGTGGAACTATTCGTTCAGGGGCTGTGTTTTGTGCTACGGACGGTAATGTGAACAGTTTATCAGCTGCCCAGCCTCCTGAAGCTCTCTTAGCTGCCCAGCTACAAGCTGCGTCTCCTGTGTCCCCGCTAGCACAGCCATTAACTCCACCACACGCTCCATTTTCACCTCTACCATCGCTTCAGTCATCAGTTCGGTCTGCCACTCAGTCGCCCTTAGTTCCGTCATCCACACTACCACCTGTTTCCCTTCCACCACCACCATCACTACACCCAGCCATTCAGGCTGCTACTCAGTCAGACATTCAACCCATAGCCCTGCCGTTAATATGCTCTGTAGCTGAGCCACTAGCCGCCCGACCCGCAGCCACTTCAGCCACTCCTCCACCCGTCACACCTCCACTACAACCATCACTGCAGTCTCTAGCGCAGTCTCCTGCAGCTCTGCTTTCCCCAGTGCAGTCTCCAGTGTCCCCAGTGCAGTCTCCAGTGTCCCCAGTGCAGTCTCCAGTGTCCCCAGTGCAGTCTCCAGTGTCCCCAGTGCAGTCTCCAGTGTCCCCAGTGCAGTCTCCAGTGTCCCCAGTGCAGCCTCCTTTAGCACAGTCACCCACTCAACCACCAGCACCACAACCGTCACTACCTCTAGTTCATTCCCCTGTGAAGTCATTAACTCCACCACCTACTCCACTCTCACCACCACCGTTACTACAGACATCAGTTCAGTCCCCTGTGCAGTCATTTACTTCTCCACCGTTAGCAGCTCAGGTCCCCGTGTGTCCAGCAGCTCAGGTCCCCGTGTGTCCAGCAGCTCAGGTCCCCGTGTGTCCAGCAGCTCAGGTCCCCGTGTGTCCAGCAGCTCAGCTCGCACCTGAACCTTTGGCCCAGTTCCCCGTAGCAGTGCAGTTTTCTAGCCAGCTTAACGTTGAGCCCGGGGTCCCAATTCTCTCTGGCTCTACATCGGCTCCTGCTGGAAGCTCGGATGAGCTCATCCAGCACTCCGCGGCTCCCGTGCCGCCATCTACCTCGTCTGCTGGGGGTTCCAGTGAGCCCAGCCAGCACCTCCTCATCTCCGCTGGAGGGTCCGAGGGGCCCGTTCAGCCTCCTGTCTCCGCTGGAGGGTCCGAGGAGCCCGTTCAGCCTCCTGTCTCCGCTGGAGGGCCCGAGGAGCCCGTTCAGCCACCTGCCACGTCAGCTGGAGGGCCCGAGGAGCCCGTTCAGCCACCTGCCACGTCAGCTGGAGGGCCCGAGGAGCCCGTTCAGCCACCTGCCACGTCAGCTGGAGGGCCCGAGGAGCCCGTTCAGCCACCTGCCACGTCAGCTGGAGGGCCCGAGGAGCCCGTTCAGCCACCTGCCACGTCAGCTGGAGGGCCCGAGGAGCCCGTTCAGCCACCTGCCACGTCAGCTGGAGGGCCCGAGGAGCCCGTTCAGCCTTCTGCCTCTGCAGCTCCGCCTGGTCCGGCCTCCGAGTCTTCGTCCTCGTCTGGTCCGGCCTCCGAGTCTTCGTCCTCGTCTGGTCCGGCCTCCGAGTCTTCGTCCTCGTCTGGTCCGGCCTCCGAGTCTTCGTCCTCGTCTGGTCCGGCCTCCGAGTCTTCGTCCTCGTCTGGTCCGGCCTCAGCCTGTGCTTCGCCTGGTCCGGCCCCCGCATCGCCACCGTCTGGTCCTGCCTCGTCTGGTCCTGCCTCGTCTGGTCCTGCCTCGACTGGTCCTGTGCCCACCAGGCCATGGCCAGCACGCCTGAGACTGGAGGGCCGCCGCTGCCTTCCGCGCGGTCGGCCCCCTGAACTGCTCCGTCGTCTCCTTCGCCGCCGCCGCTGCCTTCCGTGTGGTCGGCCCCCTGAACTGCTCCGTCGTTGTCCCCCCCTTCGCCATCGCCGCTGCCTTCCGCACGGCCGGCCTCCGGACCAGCTCTGTCACCTGTGCCACCCACCTGGTCGGCCCCCCGACCGTGTGACCCGTGAACTCTTGTGCCTGTGGGCTCTGGGTCGGCCCCCTGAACTTTATTTGGACTGTGGTCATGTGCTCCTGTGTCTTCTGTTGTTTGTTTTTGTTTCCCGTTCTGGTCCCTCCGTCCTGGTCCCCCGCCTCCCGCCCTGGGTGGGTTGTTTTCTGTTTTTGTTTTTTCGGGTTTGGGCTGTCGGGAGCCAGCCCTTGAGGGGGGGGTACTGTCATGGTCCTGGGCCATGTTGGCCCAGTGTTCTTGGTTTTCTTGTATGTTTGTATTTTATTCCTTATTTAGGCCATGTTTTCTGAGTTGCCCTGTTGTGTTGTTCCCTAAGTGTTTTCCCTTCATGGCTTTTACCCCCTGTGTGCCCTCTGTGTATTTATGAGCCCTCGTCTCCCTTTGTGGTTGTTTCATGTTTCCCCAGCCCGTTATGTCTGTGTTTTCCCCGTGCTCTCTCTCCTCCTGTCTGAACCTCTGTGCACTTCCTGTTTACTTTGTGACTCTCACGCCTGTACATGTCATGTTCAGTTCACCCCGCCCTGTCTCGTTATGATTATCAGTGTCACCTGTGTTCCCCTCTGTGTCTCTCGGTTCTTAGAGTCCTCTGCCTTATAGGTTATGTCTCTGTGTTTCTTAGTTGCCGTCTCCACTGTCAAGTTCGCGTCTCTGTGTGATCCTTCCTGTTTTACTTTGAAGGTCCGTTTCTTATGTGAATGTGTCCCGCTTTGCTTGTCTCGTCAGTCCTGATTTCTCCCAGCTGTGCCCTCCTTCTGTGTCTCATTCCCCTCGTTACTCCCCAGTGTATTTAAACCCTGTGTTTCTCTGAGTCAGTGTGACGTCGTCCCTCATGCTGTGTGGATCTCCCTGTGTGTCTCTCTGTGTTTTCCAAGTTCCCAGTTTAGATTAGTTTGTATGTTTTTTTTTTTTTTGTTTTTTTTTTTTTTTCCCTGCCAGCAAATAAAGCTGAGTTTTGAGTTCACCTCCCTGAGTCTGTGAGTCCTGCACTTTGGGTCCAACTCCTGCCTGCCGCACAGCGATTCATGACACTATGGACACAGTAAGCCAAGAAAAATGATGACTGCACAAACCTACAGCCAATTTTCTAGAACGTTTATTAAGTGGAAGGTTTTTGACTCGAGAATTAAAAAGATTCAGTGTTTATGCATTAAGGGCGCCCATTAGTTATTTACACTGTTTGGAAAAATGGCCAGCTGAAGAGAAGGAGGGACATTTAAAATGTAAAATGTCAGCGTGTCACTGCAATTATTCCTCTGAAGATAAAGGCAAAGGGTTAACTGGATGAAGCCGCAGGCAGAGCTCAAACACCTACACACTTATCTTCTAACAGAAGTCATTATCGCACTCATGATGAAAGTTTAATCAAGGTAATGGCTTATAGGAAACAGCCTTTAATCAAGCCATTAAGAGCCTTCGGGGAGCGAAGTCTGGCGATAGTGGAAGGACGTCGTTATCGGGGCTTTCAAATTTTGGTGTAAGCGATTAGAGAAGTAGAGTACAGTCTAAGTGCTGAAATCAAATGTCCCACACACACCGGGGGAACATCACGGGACCTTTTAACGACCTCTTTAGACACTTAGGTATGTACATATGATATAATCAGAGCCTGCTTTTATACCACGTCTGAAATGGAAAACGGCGTGCATCTACTTAATGATGTCCCATATAACCCCGAGGTTCATTCCAGACACAGAGCTAATTACTTTCATTTTCTTTCTCCCTGCAGATGATTTCTTGATTATCTACAGAACAGCAAAAATAATAAATAAATAAATATATAAGAATAAATAAATACAATTAAAAATCTTCAAAATCAAGTTTATTTATCGTCTCTCATTAAACTGAAACCTATTATTATATCAAAAATCAAACAAGCTTCAAAATAAGAGGGAGTTGATGTGATTGCAACCGAACACACACACACACACACACACATGCACACACACACACGCGCACACACACACACACAAAGCTCAAGGAGCTAAGCTCCAAAATAAAACAGGAAGTGAACTGAAAGAAGGACAAACTATTCAGAGAAAAATGAAACCAGGAAGAGAAAAACTACAGATTATGGCAGAACCAGGAAGTAACTACAAAGCTTATGATACTTTTAACGGTTCTTCCCGCATAAAGATAACATCCAATTCAACTAACTTTATTTATATAGCACCAAGTAACAACAACAGTGGCCTCAAGGTGCTCTGATGACCTCCCATATATTTGCCCATAAGGTTGAAGTTTTGACATCTGAGTAAAGTTGTGGTTTGATGACCATTTGAACAGGTTCCGGGTTTTTCCAAGTGCAGACATCTAAGCTCGTCTAGGCGGAGATCACCTTGATTAAGTTATGATGCACCCACAGCCGAAACAAGGAGGAAAAAGTTAAAGTACTCTGGCTGCTAACAAGTATTTACAAAGTCTTTTGAGCCACACTTCTAAATCCTGAAAATCAGACCAGAAATGCTGTACAGCTGTCTGAAAGTCCAGGTTTTTGTCCTGTGCTTTGAAAATGTTCCCACACTGCTCAGTTTTTACAGCCTACCTGTCACTGTACTGGGTCTGTGACGCAGTGTTTTGTGTATTCTAGTTTTATTCTTTGATTGTTGTATTTTCTCAGTCTTTCCTGGTTCAATTTGAACGACTCTGGTGTGTCTTTGTCACTGTGTTTAGGTTCATTTGTGTCAGCTGTTTCCCCGTGTGTTTCCATGTCCCCAGATCAACTCCTTTGTGTATTTAAGTCCTTTGTCTTCCTTTGTTCATTGTCAGGTCGTCTGTTTTCCTCTCGTCACAGTTGATTCACAGTTCCACATTCTTGTCTCAGTTTTCATAGTTTGTTAGTTTTCCCAGTCTAGGTTTCAGTTTAGTGGTCGCTCCCGTTTTGCCTTTGCTCTAGTTTTTTGTTCATGTCAATCAGCCATAATAAAGGCTCATTTTTTGTTTAAAGCCTCACTGTTATGTGAGAAGAGTTTGCACCCATCAGCTGAAACATGTAAACCACCAGAGGTGATCTTGATGCCACCAAAACAGCTCTGGAAAAGGTCACTCGGGGTTTCCTGAGGTGTTTGGCAGGTCCTCTGGGTTCCTGTGGGTCACATGATGATTTGTCCTGTGTGAGTTTAACATATTTCTTGAGTTTTTAAGCAGTTTTCTAGATATGGGTGAGCTCATTATCCTGCTGAAGATGAGTGTGCAGCAGTGTCCAGGCGGGTGGTCCATACATTTCTCCTGCTTTTAAAGTTTTTGGCTAATTAGTGGAGCCAGATTTGGGATATAAATTAACACCAGATTGAGGAGCCGTACCAGGACTAAGGCTTCAGATAATGACTGTGAGTAGCTCTGCTGGAGAAGATGATGGAGCATTACTTTTAATTTTCCTGCCCTGCTTTTCTCCAGCAGCGACAAAACTGCTAAACCTTCGACCTTCTGTTCACGTCCCCTCTTCTTCCCCCCCGGGGTTACTGCAGAGCTCCGTTCTGTAAAAAGCCGGCGAAGGCTTAATGTCCTTTGAGGTCAGGCTCCGTACCGATGAAGCCACAAGCAGACACGCTTATCTCCACAATGCCGGCGTCAATTCACAGAAATACCAGGAGTTTATTTATACACCGAGGCGATGCCAGGAGAATGTGACAGCTATTAGTCCAGTGTGAAGCCGAGACATGCTCACTCCATCCCACAGCGAAATCAACACAACAAAAGCAGGCTATTATTGTGGTGATAATAATAATAATAATGGCTATTGGGCTGAAGGTTATTCCAGGATAGGGTGGGATTATAGAGGCAAATATCAAACCATCAGTCATTTAGAAACCAATTCCTGCCTAAATGTTAAACGGCACGCCGACAAGTCCTCTTTAAACGTCTCAAAAACTCGTCCTCTGCCATTTGGCCACAATGATAACATATCAGTAATATGCTGTGCTGTTCTTGTGATGAGGAAAGATGTAGTCTGAAGGTTGATTTGCATCCATCCATCTGTGTCCTCCTGGGCCAGATAATTAAATCTGGAATAGCTGGGAGACTTATTGACCGGAACAGCTGGGATCATTAAAGTTCACTCCAAGAGCGTTGGATTGTTTACACATTCTTACTTATTTATTAAACTTAGATAAATGTCTTTTTTTGACTTCTTTTAAACCACCGTTTAAAACAAGATCACTGCAAGAAGTGACTGAATGCAGGCACTGAGGTGAGACAAGGAAAGAGGTCCTTGTCTTGTTGTCGCAAACAGAGAGTTCTGGTAGACTTTTTTTTTCCTTTTGCAAACTGTAAACATGTTTGATCCACGTTGTACATTTTTACACGGGCACTCGGTTTTGTAAGCAGCCAAGTGGCCATGAGAGGAACTGCACTTCTTTACACTTCTGCAGTGGCTTTGTCTACCAGGTTGGGCGCTTGCAGCACAGGCAGATCTGTAGAAATATGGAAGGCAGTTTCCGCCACTAACAAAAAAAAAAAAAAAGTACAGTGGAACCCCGACTTACGAAATTAATTTGTTCCCGAGGGTCTTTCGTAAGTTGAAAATTTTCGTAAGTCGAAGCACCCATCGCGCGTTTTGACTGAGGCGATGCTGAACGATAGGCTATAGGCTAATTGCTAACTAGAACAACAATACGTCGTTCGAGTGGAACAGCGAAGCGCAAGTACAGAAGCCAAGGGGTTGTCACATGATTCGGAAGGCATTGTGGGCATTGTAGGCTCAGCCAATCAGAGCCAGCGGATTTCGTTACTTGAGCTTTTTGCCGTAACACGGGCAAAAATATTGCCGTTCAGCGCCTTCGTAACTTGAATTTTTTGTAAATCGGGGTTCCACTGTATCCATAACTCGAAATTTCGAGTCACTTTCTCTAAATTTTGGCTTACTAACTCGAAATTTCGAGTTTGTGCTGCCAATCAGTAATCTATGTGAATGATGTCATTTCCTTGTTACCCAGAAGCTGAAGCCCTCAGCTACAAATGCTATAGCTAAGCTACCAGTATTACAGCTAGTCATAAATGCACAAATTTCTGATTATTTTCAGTGTGGCTTCACAAATGATGAAATCCTCGTGTTACTCGCTGAATGGCGTTACTATCAGCAAACGTACTCTAGAAAGCGCCAATTTGTTGCGATCCGGTTTTGAGTGCACATTCCACGCAGATTACTGATTGGCGGGGCTAACTAGAATTTTTGAGTTACTTTTCTCAAGAGTTTGAGTTAATAAATCAGAATTTCAAATTAATAACTCAAAATTGTGAGAAAATAAGTCTAAATTTCAAGAAAGAGTTATGGATACTTTTTTTTTGCAGTGGCGGAAACAGGCTCCCACAGTAGAACTACACTTCAAAGACTGGTCAGTTTCTGGCTGCTGTCCTTGTATACTTCAAGATAGAGTTGGATTTTTAACTTTAACTTAAGAACAAGGAACCTAAACTGGGAATTTTTGGAAAATGTTGGGATCTTCTAACATTAACCTCCACTCTGACTCTGACAATTTGTTTTGTTTATATCAGGACTATCTTTGCCTTGCATTTAATATTGAGGTTGGTGCAGATACCACAGCATGTGCAGTCAAACATGGGCGATGAGCATCACTGGATGTTCCTCCACACTGTCAGCGTGTGATTGAATTATGACGAACCATCACTTTTGCAAAGGCCATCTGTTTGAGGCACGATGTCATTGCAAGGTGGAGTTCTTCTTAAGTGTGGCTAAAAAATGTTAACATCTGTGGAGAAGCTCGGGATAGTTTACGACTGTAGATGTGGGTCAGACATCTCTGAATAATTAACAGACTCTGTAGTATTCTTGAAGTCCTTTACTGTACACACCATCTCGTCTGTACTTCGAGTAATTAGCTGCAAGAGACAGGTGCTGATATCCTCCCAGCCACTTTCACTAATTCACAGCAGACTGCAGCACTACAAAAAGAGCACACGAACAAAAACAGCAGCACACACACTCACTGCTGCACTCAGTGCGGGTTCATGTGGAAAATCGGCCCAGGAAGAAGAGCACACTTCCTGTCCTCAGCCCTCCCAGATGTTTGCAGTATTTGGAAGAGGTCTCATGTTTGCATCTATTCTCTTATAACTGATAACTAAAATTATCTCTCTTTGTGTTTGTCTGTAGGGTGATCGACAGTCAGCAGAGCACTTCAGCCCACACACACAAGAAACAATTCTTCAATTTGAAAAACAGAAGCTTGTATTTGTTTCTAAATCAGTGCAGAGGGCACGTCGCTACTTAAAACTGGTCTCTCATTCAATCTTTATGCATCAGAACTGATTATATTCAGTTATATTTTACCACATTCACACTTCAGACATCAGAAAATGATATAAATAAATATAAATCTAAATGTTTCAGTTTAAATCATAATCTCAAAAGTTTCACTGTTTGGTGCAGGTCGTAACTCTGACATTTACAAGTAGAAACAATCACGTTTGTTTTCTAGAAGCATGTAGATGGGATTGTATCATAAAGGATTTTATGTACCATATATTTCGGACCATAAGGCGCACCTGGTAAAGCAGCAACGCTGATCATTTTATTAAAGATGAAAGAATTTAGACAGTTTTTAACTCTCAGTGATGTCGCAGTGTTCGTTTGACTTTGGGACCTGAAGTTGACGGAATTTAGGACCCAGATTCCTCCGCGAGGCTCCTGACTACAGTAGCTGTAACGCTCCAACAATCCATCAAGCGGTGCGGCTTCGTAGCTTAGCAAAGTCGTACTACATACTACATTTTTGACAGATTTTTGAGCGCTGTGTAGCACATAAAATCGGTTCGAGGTCAATAAGCACAACCAGAGTTCATACATATGGCACACTGTTGATTTCTGTGAAAATTAAAGGATTTTAAGGATTTTAGTGTGGAAAATACGACATGAATCCCATAAAATTTGTTCACAGTATAAAGATGCAGCACCTTTATTGAGCCGAACTACTCCAGCATCGCAATATGAAACAATTAGATACGAGTGCATCATTAGAGTTTCATTTCTAATAATTTACAACAGAAAATTGAAGCTCCCCAGGCCTCAGCTCACATGTAAATGATCATTATACCCATCAGTTTTTATTATATACAACTAATTTGTGCAGAGACACACACACACTGCTCACTCCCACGCTGACACTGCGGCTGCTGCTGAGCTTCGGGGAATGACACTGATGAAGCAACACACGAGTACAGTTGTGTTTCATCATTTCAGAGGACATCAGGCTCGCATTCATCTCCTGGAGGTTTACCCTTACTATAATCACAGCTTGTCTAACCCTAACCCAAAGCCTTCAGCCTAAAATCTAATGATTCATCCTACGGCTTTGTTTTTCGTGCCCAAAGGGAGGCCGAGTCCCGGTAACACGTCATCGCAGGCTCAGCGTTGGGATCACTGCACCCAAAGACTGCAGCAGCGTTTTCTGCTGTGACTATGTACGTAAGTATTAATATAGCATGTCTCAGTGCCGACAGACGAAACACACCGGAACAAACTGTCTCTTCTCCCTTTGTTAGTTTCTGTGCTCATTTTCGCTCGCTCTGCATGTCTGTCCATATTTATCACACACTGTATATAAAAGGTAGACATAGCCACTTTGAAGTCGTCCACTGCTTTGTAGATTTTGCACATTTGTGGCAGCATGTTGGGCTTTTGGAACTCAAAGTGGCCAGTTACCAGTTAATGGCAGAAAGCTTTTACTATCAAGCTGATTGCCACAGGTGTGCAAAATCGAACACAGTCATGCAGCCTCACTCTAAAGCGCTCACCGATTTCGAGCACTGTAATAGGATGTCACTGTTGCAACAAGTGTGCTCATGAAATATAAATGTGTTTATTGCAAAGTGGGAGAGTTTTAAGAAGCACAGACCACATAAACTTTCAGAGCGTCACCAACACTCTGCTGACTCATTATCTGCAGACTTCCAAAAGTCACTGGAAACCTCCTGGGAGGAGTTTCTGTGGCTCAGCAGGTGTAATGTGTAGGGCTCCCCGTCCATGCAGTGGACCTGCTAACTAGCATTTCATCAGTTAGTCACAGACTAATAAGGCAGTGGAATTTTTCTCACAAAACTGAAGTACAGCCTTCTTAGATGATCTTTAGCTGCACAGAAAGTCATGTTTGCCACATAAATCCATTTAAAATGGTCCAAATGCTGCAATCACCACAAATGAGTTGAGAGGTCCAGTTCAGGGACTCCAATTAGGAGATATGAAGCATAGCAGACAGATGGCAGCTACAGCCGCCTCTGCTGGCATCCAGCTGTCAATTAACAGCAGCCACAGTCGTAACCCAACTGCACCAGGCTGTGCTTATTTCCACTGTGAGTGTGGAGACTGCCTCAAGTGGCCATCAGAGGAAAGGCCTTCAATGTTCAGTCCAAGAGATTTGCACAGGGTATTTTATTTTCCCGCCCTCTGACTCTGTATAAAAAAGCAACTGTGTGTGTGTGTGTGTGTGTGTGTGTGTGTGTGTCCATGCATATCTTTTCAATTTCTTCATGTATAATTTTATTAATTTTTTTTGCAGTCTGTTTGTTTTGCAACTGTCTTTGTGTATCTGCATCCGATTTTTGCTTTTTCCTGAATCTGTGTGCACTGAAAACACACACACACACACACACACACACACACACACGCACACACACACACACACACACGCACACACGCACACACACACACACACACACGCACACACGCACGCACACACACGCAGCGGTCATTTTCCTCAAAGTCATAAGTCGCCATGAAAAAAGGGAAAAAACAATGAGACACAAATTTATTTTAAGAACTATTTTTCAGTCCTGAGGGGTCGTCAAGCTCCATTATTCATGAATATAAACAACAACATCGGGTTTTGATAGACAGATTTTCTGATTGATTCAAAACAATCTTGTAGTTTGTTTGTCTCTCGTCCAAGAACAAAAATAAAACTTCTGATAGCAAACAGCAGATGGATCAGAAATGTGTAACGCAGGAGGAGAGACGTGGACAGGAGAAATTAAGGAAGACGTGGACAGAGCACGCTGGGAGATCTGATGTGTCTTTAGGAAAACTAACTCTTCTTAAATATACAGTGACTCACAGAAAACGTGGATTTACAAAGGAACAGCTTCTTGGTACAACGTGACACCGGACGAGACCCAAAAACAAGCGATAAAAACAGAGTTGGAAAAAACACGACGATGTTCAGACCAAACATGAAGCAAAGTTTCTATGTTTCACAATTAAAAGCAAAGTCTGTGATTAGATGTTAATGCACAGCAGGGCATGGTGGGTAACGTGATTAAACATGAACACAATGCAGCTCCATGAAAGTCAGACGTCCACTGACTCGATTTTGTTTCTCAATATGTTTTTCCAGCAGTTTTATATGAACTGACTCATACTTAATATTCTCCTTGTTAAAGGGCAAAAAAGTCCACATTGGGAGGGTGGTGCTGGAGTGACTCACACAAGTCACAGATTTTCACACTTCTGTTATTTTTAATAGGCAATTAAGTAAAAACACACGACTTGGTTAGTCTTAAAATAAAACTGCTGCTACTTCTTTTAAAGCTCCCTTTTTGACATCACCACTTTGTTTGGATGAACTACATGCTGCAGATGTGAACTTGTGATGTGAAGAAGTCATGTGACTGTCACAAAAATCATAATAATTGGTGTCCATGAACAAATACTGGCTTTTTCTGGACTAGTTTGCATGTTTTTACGAGACGGGCTGGATTACGTGTTCATACGTTGGAATCGTTTCAACTTTGGCAAAAATAAAGCTTCACGCTGTGTCACAAAAGCCTTCGGCTGAGGGTTCTAATCACGCCCTCCACACTTGTACAGTTCAACTGTGCTGTTAAATGGAGAGCAAAACCTGAGAGGTTTCAGAGAAACAGAAAAGAAATCGTAGCATTTATTTGTCCTACTGGATTCTAGCTGCCAGATTTCTTGTTAAGCAATTGTTTGTTCACATCTTGTTGCACGAGAACTGGTTCAAAAATACTGAAACACAATAACACACACTTTTTTTTTTGCATTTGGTCTAAACACACCTTTCGTAGTGCACAGCAGAGGAAACAGTGTGCGAGGAAACAAAGGAGACTTTTGGATTAAAGAGAGAAATGTCATGTTTCCTTGGCTGGACTTTATAAAACATGAAGAACTACTGAGGATTTAGATTTTCAGGCAGTGAAAAAAAAGAAAATACAGGATTCAAGGACTGAGTGATGAATTAATGGGAGACTTTAGGATAAAACGTGTGTGTAGGCCTGGGCAACGAGCCCATGAAACTTGATATACAGTGACAATAACGCCGGGGAATTAGATGCCATCGGGATGAGAGAGTGAGCAATGGCGAGCAGAGGAAGAAGATGGAAGAGAGAATATATCAGGAAAAATGCGTCATCAGAGGAGAGGGAAATTAAAGGGGAGAAGGAAGAAAACCAGAGGAGGGATGCTCATTGAAGGAATGACTCAACAAATAAAGAGACCCGGCTGGTTCCACTTCCTGGATTGCTTCTCTGTGTGTATATACTGCTGTCCTCCCATTAGTCCTCAATAGTCCTCACAGTTTCTGCTCTCCTTGCCGTAGAGTGCGTTTAATTGGTTTTTACCTTTTTGGACTTCATGTTTGACCTTTTTCAACAAATGCTTGGCTATCAGTTCCACACAGTCTGGGTGAACTGACCCCAGCCCTTTAAGCCACCTTCCTTCTGAATGGCTGCCGCTCACAAATAGAAGGTTTAAAAACAAGTGGGTGGGGCTTCGGTGGCCATAGCCAGAGCTGTGTGCTGGAGATGTCTATATAGATGCACACTCTCTCTATTATACCATACAGAGCCAAGAACAGACGAGTGGGTGGTTCTTGGTTCCTCTTGTTTAATTAATATCCTTCCTTGAGTTTGCATTTCTTCATTTTCACCTTTTTTATGTCTCCTATGTGGATCTGTCTTAGTTCGAGATGTCTTTTGATATTTTTCAAACTGTAGCCCTCCTGTCAGTCTGTCAGTCTGTCCTCATGCTTCGCTGGATTCTTGCTTTGTTTAATCCCACATTTGGTTCTGTAATCCTGTCTCCATCGTTCTTCATGCAGGCCCTCATCTTCATACATTACATAGATAAAAGTATTGGACTAAAGCTCTTACTCTTTGGTTTCAGGTGTTTTTCTGTCTGATTGTCACACATTTATAAAACCAAGCACCAGCCATGCAGTCTGCATTCACCAACATTACTGAAAGGATGTGATTGGATGCTACTGTTGGTCGTCCATGATTAAATGTAAGCTGTAAGAGTGCAAAGTGGAAGTTTTTAGGAACCACAGAAACATAGCTATGAGGTGGCAGATGGTGTATTTTTAATATCAACTTCCACCACTGCAATAGTACACATGAGAGGTATATTGTTTATTGTTTTTTTCAATAAACAATATATTCTTTAATACTCGACAGGTTAACAGGCAGCCACTTAAAACAAAGAGTCCCAGTACAGTTCCAAACCAGTGGCCAACGAACAAAAAGTACAACAGACAACTGAGGCTGCCCCCTGCTGTTATACGCCCCCCCTCCTCTCAGCAGCCACCACCGGGCAAAATGGCCCATATGATAATCCTCTCAGCTGTAAACAGGCAGCCAAAAGAGCTTCCCACTAAAATGCCAAGCCTCACCCAGGGGTGAAAATATTCCCACTTGTTAGAACAATAGCTGAAATGGCCTGAGCTCCAGGCCTCAGAAACATCATCCTAGTGATATTTTTCCCTCACGAGTCACTGTGCAGCCTGTCTAACGGTCATCTCACACACACCAAATTGGACGTTTCAAGAGAAGTCAGACCTGACTGCATGCAGCTGAGGTCAAAGACCCCTGAGACGAGAGGGTGGTATAATCTTTCTCGCCCTTGGACATCCCCGAGTGTTAAAATGAAGAACTTCAAAAGGACGAATAAAGTAGATTTTAAGGAAAAGGAGCTTAATCTGGGACTTTCTCCCCAACTTGTGACATCCAGCTAATATGTGACAGAAGACATTTACAGATGCTTGATCTCAGCAATTAAAGAAACATCTCTTAATCGAGGCATTAAAAGAATAACATTTAACAGAGTAAATGAGTTACCTGTGAAATCCACAGTCAGCATTCACATAAACAAAAGGTATATAGATGGATGGATGGATTTATGGATGGAGGGACGGATGGATGTACGGATGGATGGATGTATGGATGGATAGACGGATGGATGGACGTACGGATGGATGTACGGATGGATGGACGTACGGATGGATGGACGGATGTATGGATGGACGGACGGACGGACGGACGGATGGATGGATGGACGGACGGACGGACGGACGGATGGATGGACGTACGGATGGATTAGATTAGATAGAACTTTATTAATCCCTCGGGTGGGTTCCTCTGGGAAATTCGATTTCCAAAAAAGCACAGCACCGACAGAAGTTACAGAATATTATATATATATATATATATATATATATATATATATATATATATATATATATATATATATATATATATATATATATATATATATATATATATATATATATATATAATATACACACACACACACACACACACACACACACACACACACACATATATATAAATACAGAGACAATATAAATAAAATATACGAAGGGGATAAATAGAATAAATAGGAATAAAAATAAAAATACAAGTGAATTGCACATTTCAAGTATTGAGTCTATTGCACCGTTGACTATTTACAAAAGTATTGCACAAAAGGTATTGCACAGTGAGGTGAAGAGGCACTACAGCTTAGTTGTTCCCCCCTCCTTTGTCCTCCTGTTTCCCCTCCCTCTCCCCTCCAGGGAGGAGTTAAACAGTCTGATGGCGTGTGGGACAAAGGAGTTTTTAAGTCTGTTAGTTCTTGTCTTTGGGAGAAGCAACCTGTCACTGAACAGACTCTTCTGGTTGTTAATGGCCGTGTGCAGAGGATGCCCAGCATTGTTCATAATGTCCATCAGTTTCTTTAATGTCCTTTTCTCTGCCACTGTCACCAGAGTGTCCAGCTTCATGCCGACCACAGAGCTAGCCCTCCTGATCAGTTTCTCCAGCCTGCATGAGTCCTTCTTTGCTGTGCTGCTCCCCCAGCACACCACAGCATAGAAAAGTACTCCAGCAACCACCGACTGGTAAAACATCCTCAGGAGCTTCCTGCAGATGTTAAAAGACCTCAGCCTCCTGAGGAAGTATGGATGGACGGATGTACGGATGGATGGATGTATGGATGGATGGATGGATGGACGGATGGATGGATGTACGGATGGAAGGATGGATGGACGGACGGACGGATGGACAGATGGATGGAAGGATGGATGGATGGACAGATGGATGGATGGATGGACAGGTGGATGGATGGATGGACGGATGGACAGATGGATGGAAGGATGGATGGATGGACGGACGGATGGAGGCTGCTTTTCAGTACCTCGAAAATTGCTATTCATACAGTGACACAGTTCCTGCTGGGAGACGAGTGCTAAGCACAACAACGACCTCATACCATCAGTCAGTGAGCTGTGACAACGTGGCCTTGCATTAGAGGCTCTATAATGACGAGTCATTGTGTTGCTTTCCAGCACCAACTCTGCCAGATCTTGTTAATGAACTTGTTCACTTCCATAAAACAACATTCAAATGTTCCTCCAGGCCTGTGAGGCTTATTCTTGTTGCATTTTCCACTGCCTAACAATAGAGGCTGTGACTCACGCTATTTCACAGCCTCACTAGAAATCTGAATTTGTGTTGTTTTGTAGCCTCATCTGCATAAAGTCTGAAAGACGTGGGATTAATGAAAAGTTACGAGTTTGGGGTCATGTGTGGGGTCAGTGGAGGGGACGGCTTAGAAATGGATTATGAGTGGAACAACGATCAGTAGCTTTTATTTAAGTTTGTAGAGGCGCTTAAAAAATAAATTGAAAAACACTCAGTGTGGAATAAATTCTGTATGTCACATCGTTGGGATTAGGCTGTGATTAAATACGAGTGAAGCTGGGTTTGGCAAACACGTCTCAGGCTAAAGGTTCAAACGGTCACTGAAGGGGCCGATGATGAGGGGAGGGGTAAACTTGATAAAGAGGAGCAATATAGGTGTAGGTGTGAAGAATCCACTGAGTCAAACATATTGGAAGCATCACATCATTTTTCTTTCCTCATCAATAACTGATGACTCTGGGGCTTCACCTCATATCAGTTTAATGGAAAATGATACAAAACAGCATATTTCCATCAATAACTCGGATTATCTGTCCACTAAGCCTCACAAAATGTAGCTTGTTTATTTATGTTTCTTTTACAGTTAAAGACCAAAAAATAAGTAAATAAAACATCTGTCAGCCTCAAAGATCCCTCAAGTAAAATCTGTCTCATATATCTATGTTTGCAGAACTGATGTTTAAACAAGAGAATGTTTTGCTGGAATAACTCAGTAAACTCTGGGATTACTTTTACATTAAACTGCCTTTTCATTTGTGATTGTGGAGACAGAGTCCAAAAACAAAAAGTGAGCTGCTTATTTCAGATGAAAAAAGTCCAAAGAAAAAACTAAACTATGCCCAAGACACAAAGTAACAAAAATCTCGGGAATACAGAGGAACGCACTGGAAACTGACAGCAGGGAAACAGTATGATACGACAAAGGATTAAAGAAAAGCTACAGCTATTAATACGAAGACACACTGAGGTCTAACAGAAGCAAGAAGAAATGGGTAAAACCAATTAAGGGTAACAAGAAAGGGACAGTAAACCTAGGAACAAGAGACAGAAGAAAGCACACATTACAAAACAGGATCTCACAACCTATGACCATAAACACAACGACACATGGGGAGAAAGCTAGAAAAAAAACCCATAAGCCACTAAATAAACTCTAATAAGAACTCAAACAGAAATAAACAAATGCATGAAATCTAATTTAACAATGAAATAAAGACAAAAATATCAAATAAAGTCCATGAAACTCCAAACTTGGTGAGTGGATGGGTGAACACAGGATAAACAGAGTCCATGTATACAAACAATGTGGCGTGACACCGGGCAGCATCTGCACATCCACGTGTGGATTTAAGCACATACGTGTTCACTCCTGCATGCAGGGCTGCAAGAGTGTTTCTGTGTGCACGAAGAGGAGACAAGCAAACAGAATAGGGTTGCAGCAACTAATCAATTAAAATTGATCGTAGCAACAGTTGGCAACGGATTTTATCGATCAGTTGTGTCTGTGATGTATGGTGCTCCCTGTAGCAACATCTCCGTAGACGGAGGCTGCGCGCCGGTCAATGCTGCGCCTTTCTTTAGCTAATGTAATGAATTACAGGAAACGACACCGTCTCCTTTCTTTCCGTCAGCATTTACAAAGCAAAGGGAAGAAAAGTTCAGAGGCTCGAGCTCAGTTTACAGTTCGTCTCAAGCTACAACAGTATGGAAAAACTACTGTATGTTATATTTAGCAGTTGTAGCTGCAGTGACCCGTCTGCATGATGGGAGAGACAGACAATGTTTCTGTCACATTTGTGTCTGTTTTCATGGACAAATGCACATTTTTGGCTCCAATTACAACAGAATACACACATTGTGTCTATTTCCTTTGTGATTTGTAATAAAAATGTGCCTGCATATTTGAGCCTTGCTTCAAACAGTTCTGTACTATGAATATCTTTATGTTCAAGGCTTGTCTGTATGTCTCAGTCTGCTGTAATAAAATAACATCCACGCATATAAAACAGGAAAGAGGCGCAGTGGGAGGACTGCTGTAATGTAAATCTGTCTATTTCCATTCTTCGTCCTGGTGATATTTCTACAGCTGTAATTGAATTTTCCCACAGCTCCCCCCTCCCTCTCTTCCATAACAGGAGCCATTATTTCTAAAGCTCAGAAACATGTTAATCTGTGAGTGCGTGTAAAAGTAGGTTAGAGGACATCAGGCTGTGTGCTGTAAGCCCTCTGCGCCCTGTCAGTCTGTTATACATTCACATTACCAGCATAACACAGGCTGGCCTTCACAGACCGGACTGAGGGAGGGCTTTGTGCTACCCCGACCCCCTTTACCCCCCTTTAACAATGACACTAAGAAGATTTCACTACACAGTGGGACATGTGGGCTAGATTACTCCTCTAAAACCAGCATATTAAAAAAGACAGTGAGAGTAAGAGTAAATAAATCATGGTCAAGAACGGCAGAAGGACAAATAAATAATGGCATCGTCTGGGATTAAATGTATGAGATATAGGCTAAAAAAAGTAGGAGCATTAAGTAATCGATAACTTTCTTCGAACACTGCTGGCAAGCTGGGCGAGCTGAGAGGATTTATTTCATATCAGATGTCCAGAAAAGTCGGTGAGAGCAGAAACTTCAATACTTGGGGAAATAATCACTGCACCTCAGGACTGTAGCCAAAAAATCTTCCAGGACAACACGTCTGACAGTGGAACCATGTCCACAGACAGATGTGCTGCAGCAACACGGACGGAAGTGTTTGATTTGTCTTTGTCCACTTAAAGTGTCAGTTGTAGTTAAATTTAAGAAAAGCTCTTAGAAGCAAGATTTACAACTTCCACAGCCACCTTAGAAACTCTCCAAGCGTCTGTCTGGGGAGTTATTTTCTCCATTCGATTCCCATTTACGCCTCACTTCCCACTCGTTTAAATGACTGGGAAGTGAACCGTGACATCAATTTCAGCGGTCACTGTGAACATGAACACATTTTAACAGAATAACAGTCAAAACTGATATTATTGATGATCAGATACTGTGCTTGCATCAATGCTAAACCAGGTTCCTGATCAGTTTCCTGTTGCTGGCTGTTTATTGGCTGCTTCTGGGAGCAGAGGCAGCATGAACACAAGCTCTCCCAGAGAGTCCATTAACTTTTGACACTTTTATTTACTTACACTGATGAAAACTGACAAAGAGAACAGTTTGACAGGAATAAAATGGCTGTACTTCAGCCAGTGGTTTTGGAAACTTTGTCAAAATTGATGAAATTATGAACGCAGAGTATCATCAGATTTTCATCCATCCATGAAATACCATCTTGGAAAGCATCTGATTGGCAACTGTTTTATTTTTCAGCATGACAATGATCCAAACACACTGCCAGTGCAGTAAAAACATACCTGAATAGACAAACACACAACGGTAATGAACTGGCCTCCTCTCCAATGCCTCACTGCCTCCTTTCTCCTCCCAGCATTAACAGCTATTTGCAGACATGGAGTGCAAGCATGAGCTGTGCCCAATAACAATTTCAATGTTTTTATATTCTTCCTATTGTTAGCCATTTGATTAAATATTGTATGCTCATGTATTTGGGCCTATTGGACAGAGAAAGCATGCTAAGCTACATGTTTGCCGCAGCTTTCATCAAATCTGAAGCAAACATTGAATGACCACCGCATGTACATCGAGTCCTTAAATTAAATACTATGCAGCTGATTTGATGCCAGGAGGGACTGTAGGCTGTTCTGATCTGAGATCTGCGTGCTGTGATAGAGTGAGCCCTAAACTGTGGCCACAACCCCGCAGATTTGTGCAGGTCGGAGCTTCGGTGATTTTGTGTGTCTGTGCTGTGTGCATGAGAGCGCATCTATCAGCGAGAGGCAAAGCTTCATCCAGCTGAGCGTTGGGGATTTGATGGGTGAAGTTGAAATATGAAATGGCTTCATAATCTCCCTGCCAGACAAAGACAGGAGAGCACAGGGTCAATCCCAATTCACACACACTTTGTTGGCAACAACCGGTCTAATGAAATTTGGCCGGCTGAAAACAAGAGAGGAAGAACAGCGGGGCCAATATCGTTACACAAAGACCACTTTGGGAAATAAAAGTCGGAGGATTGAATTTTTTAACTCCGCTCCAGCCCTTTCACCCCATGAGAGATGGATGGAAAGGAAGAGAGAGAAACTACATGAGATCAAATGAATTTAAGCCAGAGAGAACTGATAAAACCTGCAGCCACGGAAAGAAATGAAGAAGGGAAGAAAGAGAAAAAGAGGCTAAATTAAGTAAATGAGGGAGGAGGAAACTGTACAAAGAAGCTGAGAGAGCAAAGTGAAGAACAAAGTGACTGAAACGAGATGAAAAAGGATTTCATCGACATAATAAATGTCAGGACTAGCATGTGCCACCCTCCCTGTTCAACCTCGCATGGCATTAACGTCAAATCTGTCATAGGACTCTTAGACCTGCTGAAGTCTAAGTTTAAGCTTTTCATGGTGGAGTACCTGAAGTGAACTTGCTCTCAGATTCAGCTCGCCTGGATCCAGACCTCCAGTCAGCTCACTGAGCCATCTGGCATCCTGACATGAAACAGCAGTTTTTCAGTTAAAGTGTTCGGTCCAGTGGCTGCAAAGAGGACTATTAGCTACTCAGCAGCCCACACAGAACCAACGCTACCGCCCAGCTGTTGGTTCTCCAGTTAATGGTCAGGGAAACCAACGCCCTCCCAAACTGAGACTGGTTAAAGACACAAGACTGTAGATCTAAATGAACACTTGTTCTTTACTTCTCCATCCATCCTCTTCCGCTTATTGAATTCACAGTCACAGAGGGACTGCAGCCTGTTTCAGCTGAGGTGGGATACACCCGGCATAGGTGGCCAGTCGGCCCCAAGGCCGAGACAACCAAGACTAGAATCACCCCACTAACTGTGCAGTTTCACTGCATGTGAAGCCAGAGAGAAGAGAAATCACGCAGACGCAGGGAGAACACGCAAACGCTCCACAGTCCCGACCAGACGGTGGATTCAAACACAAAACCTTCTTTCTGTGAGACAACAGTTCTAATCACCCTGAGCAGTTTCTATGTGACCACGTTCACGTTTTCCAGCCTTTATCCAAGTAAATATGTAGATGTACTACAAACTACTCTACCGGGTTAGTAGAGTAGCACTATGTAGCATAATGCTACATAGTGCTACTATGTAGCATTATTATTATTTTATTCTGCAGACCAGTCTACTGACCCTGAAGGAGAGGTCAGAGGTCAGACATGTTAAACCTTTATATGGTACTTTTCTGCACACACCACCACACGTTATTAGACTCTGTCAGATTTCGACCAATCATTAGCCTGACCTTGAAGACCTCGCTGGATGTACGCCAAATGTTATTGGATTGTTAATATGACCCCACTTACACCCCTACAAAGTTTTACCACAACTCATCCAAAAGTTTTCGAGCTTCCATGTTTACAGACAGTGACACACACACACACACACGCAGATGCAAGCAAAAACACTACTACCAACAACTACGATCAATCACAGATTTTTCCCTGAAACCTTTATTTGCCAAAAAGTGAAACTCTTGAGACTTCTCATGCAAGCTGCATGCAGAAGGGGCCTGTTGGGGTTTGAACCCCGACCCCTCAGAGCTTAGATTTGCTGTACTTTAGCTCACAGCTGTCATTACTACTGCGGCTCAATGCTTTTTGTTGTTGCTGTGGCTGACTGTAATATGCAGTATACACCACCGGTCATATCATAATTTATCCGTGTTATCAAGGTTAGGATACACCTTCAGAAGGAAAAGCCCTTTCCCTGAGTATTCCCTGAACCCAGCACAGTGGGAGCTGTGGGTCACAGCAGGAAAGACAAAGTAAAAAGATGAGTCTGGGGGAGTACTGCTAACTACAAATATATTTCTATTGTATTTGCAGGGTTTCTCAGACTATTATCCCGGCAAACGTTTAGTGAGAAAGTAGTTCAGAAACTCTGACCTTATTTTTAATGTCCATTTTCATTAAGGTCAGCCGAACAGACAAAATTAAAAGAACCAGTCTGTTCGTCTGTGTGCACCAGTGACCCACCAGGAAACACCCAGTGCCCACTACCATGGATACAAGCATCAGCCTGTACATGAATGTCAGTGATGAGGAAAGCAGGAGAAATTCTACAGAAAACTTTATCGTCACGTGTTCTGAATCCAATACATGTTTGCATTTTCAACTTTTCTACTTTTTCACTTCCTACTTTTATTTATATCATTGATTTCTGTTTGTTTTATTTACACTACTGCTAATAAATATTTGATTATTTAGTTCAAATTTGCATGCAGTGGCACAGTGGTTAGCACTGCTGCCTCACAGCAAGAGGGTCCTGAGGTCAATTCCACATCAGGCTCTTTGTGTGTGGAGTTTGCATGTTCTTCCCGTGTTTGTGTGGGTTCTTTCCGCGTACTCCCTTCCTCCCACAGTCCGTGGGGTAGTTGGTGGGGTTAGTGGGGTTAATTGGTCGTTCTAAATTGTGACTGGTTGTCTGTCTCTATGTGTTAGACTGGCAGCCTGTCCAGGCCGTAGCCTGCCTCATGGCCTAAGACAGCTGGGACAGCTCCTGCGACCCTGAAAATGATAAGCAGGAGAGAATGGATGGATGTTCTGCATGCTTGACATCGTGTGTTTTGCTGTCTTTAAGGTAACTCTGTAACATCTGTCCAGGGACTACGGATGAAAAACAGCCTGTTGGATCATTTCTGCTCAGGAGACGTGTTGAGGTCAGTTTATGCAGTCTAAAAATGATCAGAGACATTTCATTTACAACTTTATGCCATTGAAATGTCTCAATAAACACTTTTATTTGCATCAGGAGCAGCCTGCACTGTTGCTGTGCCATCATCTGTTCACATGAATAAGTACTTTGTGGAAGCGTAGCAGTCAGCTCAGGTTTTAGCATTTATGCACCTGCATTTAATTACAGCATGTACTCGATATTATCAGGCATTTCCTTTCTCTTTGGTGGAACCAGCTTCCACAGACTGACACAGTGTGTGTCGGGTTCACACGTTCAGATGGCTTTTTAAGGCCAGCTTACCACAGACTCTCTGCCCTCTTACACTCTTACACGGGAGGATTAACCTGACGTAACGATGTGCATTCATTCATTTTAGGTTCACCTAAAAATAAAAATTAGAAAATTTAAAAAAAAAAAGAAAACTGTAATTTTATTCTTAATTGATGAATTAAACATAAAAAAGCTCACTTTTCATCATGTCAACTATTTGACTCACAACTAATGATTTAATCATTTAAATCCATCATCTATATATCTAGTGTTAAAAATAATATTTGTATAAAATGAAGCAGATAATAAAGATAATTGCTACCTGTATCTGTACTGCTTATCTAAGAGCTCTGAGGGTTTGTCCTCCCATCCTGTCATGCTTAACTCCCTATAAGCCTCTAATTACATTTATAGGTAATTAAATGGGGAAAATAATCACCAAAGCATTTATGCAACATGTTATTAAGTACCTGGGCTGTAACTGAGCAGTTATGAAACACTTCTATTATCTCCTGTTTGCACGATCATTATAGGTGAGATTTAACCAGAGCTTTTTCCTTGAAGTTACCAATAACATTATTATTCTCGCTCCGATCTCCAGAGGTGTGGAAGCTTTTTGTGCAACCACAGAACATCTTTTTCAACATAAAACCTGTAATTTACAATAATTACTGTTCCACACAGAGACTGTAATAGTCTTTTTTTATTCAGATCTCCAATTAACAGTCAACAAGAATACTTTTTTAAACTTCAACTAACCAACCCTGCTCACATCAGTCTGAAAAATCAGGTTTAACGTACAACTATAAAGTCTCGATCCACTGAAAACGCGACGTCCAGATGAACAGAATCGACTATAAGCACTGATGTCACATGTTTAAGATTCCTACTTCAGAGTTTACTTGGACAGGTCAAATGTATTATTTACCATTGATTTACTATTGGTGAACCATGTTGCTTTTGTTTTGAAGGTTTAGTCACTGCTAACCAGTTAGACCTGGATCCGGCCGGTTCGTTGACTGGGCTGATGTGCTGGTGGTCTCCAGTCTTGCAGCTGGTGATGGAAGTGCTGCTTCTGCTCTGGAAATGCACTGAGTGATGAAGGGAATTCAGGTTGTAACCACCATCTGTCCTGTCATGTCAATTAACCTGTTAGATGTACTACAGGTATGTTCCTGTTGAAAGGGACCTCTCTCTAACAGCAGGTTCTCTGGTTCCCTCATCCAAGCATGAGTGAACCATCGGCTGACCTCTCTCTGGCTGTTGGGGCTTAAATCTTTTGTCTTTCAGATTTCAGTTCATCACATTTGATCAAATCTTAATGGTTGTTCTTTTTCTTCTGTGATTAAAAAAATTATGACTTTTATTCTGAAATATTGCCTGAATCCATCGTATAAACAAAGAAAATGGGTCAAAACCCCATAAAGTCTTGCATTATGCTGTAAAGCAACATTTATATTTTCCACTTGACTTGTGTCATTACATAAAGTACAATGAGAGATATCAGCCAACCTTTAAATCCAATAAGGTGAAAATAACTGCTGTCAGTGTTTTTAGAAATCTGCTTATTTCTAACGGGCTTTTTTTCACTTCAGAACCAGTCAAACAGTTTCTTACAAAAGCAAACACATGTTTGTCTAAGAGAGGAACAGATCAGCTGTATCCACACACAGCAAACCCAAAACTGCCTCACAAAACAAGCTGGTTTTGCCAAACATTCAAAAGGAACCTTAAACATTCTTGTTTTTGTTGAACACCAGGATAAAAAAGAAAAACTGGCTGTTTGAGTTGTAGTGCCTGATCCGGGATAGCAAAACTGGATATCCAGAAATCCAGGATCAAATTTCGGAGCATCGTGGCCCTGAATATTCATCCCTCTCTCTTCCTTGTTGTTTTGTCCTCTCCAGATGTGTGAAAATGATTTTTCCCCCTCATATTAGTGATTTTTGTCCTCTTTCCCAGCTTTTCACCCTCACAAATCCAAGACCTTATCATTAATGAAATAACCTCAACACCAAGCCACAGGTTTTATGAGTTACACTCGGTGCCGTTAAAGTCGCTCACTGGAGAATCAGCTGATTATGCTGCTCTTATTTATTTATCAAAGCTGGGCATATTTGCAGAGGAAAACCACATAAGTAAATCGAATAATTCATTTCTTTCATTGCACATACATGTCGCCTCTGCCACGAGTAGAATCTGAATCTGTGAGGATATAATGTGAGCTCTTGACAAAACGGGAAACTTCAGCTAATTTAATAATAATCTAATATTCCAAATGTCTCATATTGAGTGACTCTGCAGGCTCTTTCTACACGATACAGAATACTGGAGTATGTTATTGGAGCGCACGCTGCTTCAATGCAAAGACCTTTGGACCAGTGACGGCCGTGTTTGCCTACTGGACGGCTGACTCAGCACTGTGAATAAAACATGTGGGGTGGGGATTGGAGGAGCCTCTGAAGATCGCGGTGACACGGATGAGTACTTCACGCAACCTCTCGCTCCTCAAAATTGCTTCATATTTCTTTATCGCGTGCTCTCCATTTCTACCTGCTCATATTTGACTTTTTTCCACCAGATTCATCAAAGCACGGGGTTGAAATATTCATAGAATCGGGTTCCAGGTAATACAGAGTGTGCACCACTGACAGCTCGTATTAAACTCAACTTATTGGTTTCTGTGCTGTTTTGACTGGAAGCTAATCATCCCATCACCTCCCCGACTGACGTTACAAGTGACAGGGCGCGCTCGGACCACACGAGCCGCTGGAGATCACATCTGCACCGACAGCTGGTTTCTAAATTAGCCCAGAAGGGAAAGGGCCGTGTATATAATCTGTGTCATGAAGCGATTTATTTCTGCACTGATTCATGACTGACGAGTCAGAGGGAGAATTCCTCATTACAGATTCATCTACTGTCCTTCGGATGGAAGAGCGAGGCTGCTGAGGGAGCAGGAGGAGACCTTCCCCTCAGCAGCATTTCTGCTTTCTTTGCTTTTGAACTGAGCGTCCTGCCACCTCAGGGATTTGTGTTTACGGTATAGTTTAACCATCCAGGATCTATTTATCCCTGATAAATAACTGCTGTAATCTGTAATTCTGATTCATCAGTTTGACCACTGGACTTTTACATTAAAGGTCAAGGCAAACTTCCTATAGTGGATCAATAAGGCGTCACATTATCATTAAAGTCAGCATCCATGGATCCATTTTGCTGTAATGGCTGTACTCTGTGAGGTGCTATAAATACTTTGGCTTAGAGAGCGCTTTCATTCAGGTGACGGCTCAGTAAGATTCTGAGATAAAGGATGCTGGATAAATGACACCACTGAGAAGAGTGAAAATGGGGCACATGGTAACACACCTCACTGCTCAAGTGTTTGAAAATAGGCTGATCTACCCAGGACCTCTTTTTATTTTAGGTTTACTTGGAGGAGTCGTGTCAGTGATGGGATGAGACTGGATGGTCATGATACGATCAGATGCACGCTTTAAAGTAAAAGTACACGAGTACGACATGCAAAACCTGCTTAAAGTGTTAAAAGTAGTCACCTATAGTAATGATCACCTATTACTATTCATGACAGAATATAACAGCTAGATGTTTCCAAATAAGTCATCTGCCCGTTGTGAACCAAGTGAGCTTAAAATTCCAGCTAAACTTTGGTTTCAGTGCAGAAACTCCTCAGTCTGCCAAAAGACACCTGCGGGAAAAATGGGCCCGATTCCACAGATCTGTGACCTGAATAAAAACCCTTCCCTGGTGGGTTTATGATCTCCACCAGTGACCGGTTCAACACTAATATTCATTTTTACTTTTTAAATTAAAGCAGATGACTTGTGATGAGTGCATCCCTCACATCGCTCATCATATCTGCATTTAAAACATTAACCAACTGCTCAGCCCGAGGACCTCACAGCCCAGCAGGGGGCGCCATGAAGGCCACGTCTGTCTTTTACATACTTTGTAGATGGACACAGTGTAGCTACAGAGGAACTCAGAAGCCTCTGACTGCTGTCAGTTTCAGTTTTTTCAAACATCAAAAATAAAAAGTTCGACGGCCGAGTCTCCTGATCAAAGTCTGATTGGTTCCAAAGTCTAATCTGATCTAAAATATAACATTCAAGGTGTTTTAAACTCGGGATTTTAATACTGAAGTGAAAACTGACCACAATAAAACATCACCACATCAGCTGGTGATTCCAGCTGAAAAATAACACCTCATTCATTCATCAATAATAAACTGTTCCCATCATAATGATATTAATCTTCTATTTCAAGTGGAAAAAGATTTTCACAGAGAGCTCGGCCCGTGTGCAGCTGCCGCTGGCTGTGGGTAGTCATCTGTTTCTCCCACTGCCAAAAATAATCCTGGAAATCAGGATCAATCCTGGAAAGCTGCTGATTTTTCTCGTTATCAAACATCCCGGGATTGTCCAACTAGTGAAACTTTGTTTGGATGGAAGCTCGTTAATCTAAAAATCAAAGAGTTGCCCTGAGACTAAACAAAACCTGGATTTTCTCTCAGTTCTCCCACTGCTTCCACCCTCCTCATCTATACAGCTTGGATGTTTTATACTGTGGCAGTCAGATGTAGTGGAGAATTTTCCTATCTTAGTATTTATTTATTTATTGTCATTGTCAAGAACAATGAAATTGCGTTTGGGGCTTCCATACAACCCCAAAAAAAGAAGAAAATAATAAATACCCCTTAAAACCCAAGTGTACATATTTAACCCAGTGTGACTCCAATGCAATAAGACAATCCTTAGCAATAATGTTCGTAGAAATTCAGACAAAGACCTGAGAAACATGACAAAATACAACAATGCAACCCATTCAATATTATTGTACTGTGAGATATGATATCAGATATGATAGTTATCTATTTAAGAAAGAGGGGGGGGGGGGGGGGGCAGGAGGGGGAAGAGAATAAAGATATGATGCACCAATGCAGACCAGTTCATTGCTATTAAGAAGTTGGATATGGTTATTGTCCGTGAGAGGGGGGCAGAGAGTTCAGGAGCCTCACAGCCTGTGGATACAGGCTGTTGGCCAGTCTGGATGTTCTGGCCTACAGCCTGTGGATACAGGCTGTTGGCCAGTCTGGATGTTCTGGCCTGTATAGACCTGTACCTTCTCCCTGAGGGCAGCAGATGGAAAAGGTGGCGCGCAGGGTGATGTTGGTCCCGCAGGATACTGTGCACCCTCCTCAGACAGCGAGTGGGGAAGATATTACTGATCTCTGGCAGACTTGTTCCAATAATTCTGCCAGCTTCTTTCACCACCCGCTGGAGTGCTTGCTGATCGGCCTTGGTGCAGCTGGGGAACCACACACACACTTCTATATCATTAGAAATATTAAAGTAAATAGAAAAAAAACAAATCTGTAATTCTATTTAATACTTGCTACAGCAAAAAGGGTCTTCATTAAATTCCAGAGCTGCATTGCATGAAAGGTTTAAACCCTGGTGAGGTACGCTGACATGTTTTGATAAACCCACCAAACTCTGAAGGATTTCTGATGTGGTTTAGTTAAAAATACTCTCAGACTAAACATCATCGCTCATCCTAACTGTTGAGATCAGCTGCTAGCCTCTGGTGTTATATTGAATCATTCATCAACTTCTAAATCTGTGAGCTACAGTAACCCGTGGCAGAGCGGCTGTAGGCTCTGTCTTTTCCATTTGGGTCAGAGTGAAGCTCTCGCTTGCATAAGCCCAGCCCTGAGCGGCTAATTCTACACCAGGAGAGCAACCTGAGGCGTCGCGGTGGGAGGAAGAGCAATACAGTTAGATTTATTGTTTAGCTCCACCCTCCTCGGGTCATTCTGAGTCCTGCCATCTATTTATCTAAAGTATCCATACATATAAAGACAGAGGGGAGAAAATGGGAAAAGAAGGATGTGCTGCAGGATGAGTCGAGCTCCTATGGTTGCATAAGTGCATTAGCCGACTGAGGCCTTGGGACGACACACAGAAAACATTAAGTTGCATTGTGGTCGGTAAAAGCCTGACTCGGAGCATTTTCTGCCTTTTCCCCTGCTAGATCAGGTATAACAGGAACGTGCTGATGGAGGAGCTTATCATTACCAAACATCACCTTTCAACCAATTCAAAGCCACATCAGCTAATAATAATAATAATAATACTGATATTATTTTCTTAACATTTTTCAATAAATAAGTACAATAACGGCATGCATGCAGATGTAAAAACGTTGGATTGTAACGCTGACTGAATCACAGTGAAAAGAGACGCTTTATGTCGAGTTTTCTCCATTTCAAACCTTTAAAGCTGCGACATCAGTCAGAGACAGAAGTTTCAAACTGAGTAATTACAGTAAGTTCTGCTTCACTCTCTCTCCACGAGGGCATCTCATTATCTTTAATTACCAAGTAAGCAAAACTTCTGCAACTTTGTCTCTTTTTTGTCATTTCCCTCTATCATTATCAGTATTTTCCAGCAGTTTACTCAACACTGTGTTTGTATCCAAAGCTGAAGCAGCAGGAAAACATGTACGTGACCATAAACCAGCTATTTTCATCCCACTGCTCATTTTAAGCATTTCAAGCATAATGGACTGCTTAAACAGCACACATGTTCATATTTACAATCTTAACAGTGAGACACAATCACACACAAACACAAAGGACCATCAGAAGCCACACAACTAAACTAACATTAAATTTAGCTCTTTGCTAAATGATTTCTACGTTATCTCTGAAAAGCCAGCATAGCGGCAGCAATGTTGCTAACAAAGTGTCAACCTGAGGTTTGTAAACCAGTGTGTGAAAGCTCTGTGGGTACGACCATCTTTTATATCCAGTCCACAAGCTGTCAGCTGTGATGAAAGAGATCAGGACGCCTCCTCGGTCAGCTGCTCTGATATGCCGTTATCTTTGTGCCACTATTCTGAGCGCACGTAAAAAAAAGTTTGCAGGTGCAAGTGTTGCATTTTGAGGAGAAATTTATTTTGAGTGAAGAAAATTCATTGCTGCATGCAAAAAATGTATTTCAGTGTTTGCTATTATCCACACACACAAACACACACACACACACACACACACACACACACACACACACACACACACACACACAACAGCAGCCCCTCTCGCTCAGTTTTTGCATTTGCGCTCGCTCGCAATGTGTTGCTCGTGCGCGCTCAACTCTTTCTGTACACCGTTATATTTGTGCCACAAAACCAGCCAATCACAGACTTGGATGCAAAAACATCTGATTGGCTGTTCTGGTCTCCAATCAGCTCGAAATGACGAAATGCAATATCCAAGAATCCATTTCGGGATAATAGCAAACACAAATACATTTTTTGCACGCAGGAATGAATTTTCTTCACTCAAATTCAGCTTTTCTTCGCTCAAAATAAATTTCTCCTCAAAATACCACACTTGCACCTGCAAACTTTTTTTACATGTGCTCAGAATAGTGGCACAAAAATAACGGCATACTCTGAGGGTATCCCACCCGAGGCAGACGCAGGTCACACTGGAGAAACTACATGAGCGGGAGGTCTGAGGTGTCTCTGCCCCACGACCTGAACCCGAATAAACAGCACATGTTGGATGGATCAAATCATACATAATAAATATTTCAGTTATTGTAGAAGTCCCGTACCAGCAGACTGAGAGACAGCTTCTTCCACCAGGCCATCAGACTGCTGAACACGTCATAGACACCTCAGCTTCACTACTGGAACTTCAACATTATGCACTCCATACTGTACAGTAATGCCACTGTTTTGCACATGTCTCAACTCTGTATATTTTATATATTTTATTTATTGTTTACTCTATTTAATTTGTAAAATATGTGTGTACACACACACACACACACACACACACACACACACGTAGAAAAATATTTAGTATACACATCCAGAAATGCATATACTATTATATATTGTACATATATTTATTAGTTTCAGATGTAGCCATTCTTGTATTTTGCTTGTTTACATTATTGTATTTTGCACAGCTCTGTTGCTTGTGAAGCTCGCACACAAGAATTTCACTCACATGTGCTGTACCAATGTACCTGCACATGTGATGTGACAATAAAAGTGATTTGATTTGATGTGAAGTGAAGTGATATTTTCACTCGTCTCACTGAAGCTCTTTTGCACACTTTCAGATGCTGTACCAGCTAAAAATGGATTGGCAACAACTTAAAGCGTAAGCTGAAACTCTGGCCTTCTGCTAGCTAGCCTCCTTGGTGGATTTCAGTGGGTGGTATAAATTATTCTGTATAAAACAACACAACTCCCAATGAGTCTTTCATCACTAGTGTGCTATCAAACTATTGATAGCGTAGCTGTCGAATGATGAAGTCTCATGTTTTTGTGTTCACCTCCAGAACAGGCGGTGCAAACTGCGCTTCAATCAATATGAGGTTGATCAGCAGTGTAGCAGCAAAGAAAAATGAAAACAATAATTCTGCAGCTTGAATCTGGCTCATCGGCACAAAGCGGTGACCAGGATGAAGTTTGTGTGGTGACACTGAAAGCAGATGGTCCAACAAGAACGACAACACCAGCTCTGCTTATTAATTATTTCTCATTAACAAATGGTACAACAGCTGAACAGGTCCAGAATTACCAGTCCTTCCAGTACAGATTTAGAGGGAGGGGGTGGGTGAGGGGAGTGAGCTACAGACAGATGTCATCTTGTTGCTCTGGGTGGAGTGGGCTCTGATAAATCTCACTCTAAGGGGCTCAGAAGCGTCGCTAATTGACTTTGGGGAAATGATGCACAATTACACATCAAATGCAGCCTGATGCGAGCACATATGGGCCGAGACGGGACGCAGACGTCGGTGACAGCAGCCCAACGTCCTCCAAGCAAGCCACGGGATTTCAGCTAGACCACTCGCTATGCACGCGTGTGCTCTATATATAAACACCTCGACATGAAATATGTGCTTCAGCATTTCAGGATTAATTATGATTTCCTAATCCGTCCGTGGCTGTTAACAGCAGCAAAAACGCTCCACCGGCGGCACAGAGCCATCTCGTCCTGCAGTAATTGATTTGTTTGAAGTCGGGCAGAAAAAGGAGGAGGCCTGCTGGTGACGTGTCTTTGGACAAAAGAAGCATTAGTCGGGATTAATCGGGATTAACGAGAAGAAATTCTGATGGACGGGAGGCAAAAGAAAAAAAATGCCTCTACGCAGGCTCGCCGCTCCGCCCTCCTGATTAAAATAACACTGCACTGGTGCTAACTAGCAGGTGGAGCCCACAGCTGAGAGGGCTGTGTTTATGGCTCCGTGTGCGGTCCTGTCACCGATCAGCTGTGTTTCTGTGCTCAGAAAGTCGTGCGTAAGCGACTCAGAGGGACCGGTGCTCCACCCCATCTCGCCGTCCAAATGTTGAGTCATTCTGGCCAACAAACCCGACTTCTGTTGCAACATTTCAGTCTGTAACAACACAATAAAAACACAATCTGGTCGAAGTTCAGCCTTCTTGAAACAAATCTGCAGCCACAGTGAGATGGCACGAAGCTCACGGAGCTGAAAAGAATCAAACAAGGAAAAAAACGATTTACTGACAATTTCTTCAGTTCTTTGTGCAAAACAATGAAAAACTGCAGAAAAACACTCGACCTTATTTCTTCTTCTAACATCTATAAACCTTCATCTTCATCTTTGTTTGAAATCAATTAGTGAGTAGCTCTTTATTAAACATCTTAATCAGCCTGGGAGTCAAACCAAACCACCAGTTTTACTTTTATCGACTCGACTATCTCAGAAACCCGGGTAGGAATTATTTTCCATCCTTAATTCTGAGAAAGCTTTCTTACGATGCTCTCTTCATTTAAACTGAAATAATTCATCCAGATAATGAAGCTTGTTGGAATAAATGGTCCTCAGTTCTAATTTTTACAACAACTGATGATGGATGCCAAAGAAAAAGGGAAAATCAGGAGAAGCAATGCGCTAGAAAAACAAGGAAATACGAAGAAAAAGATGGAAGAATAACATGGGAGAGAGGGACGACAAAAAGCAGTTATTCCAGAGGAATTAAAGAATAAAAACAATCGAAAAAAGGAAAAACATGGCAGAGGCAGATAAACCATCAAGAAGGGAAAGAAATGAGAGGGCCTGAAGCAAAGTTAAGGATTTCTGAAATAAAGGTTAAAGGACAAAAGTGGTTTTAAAGGGACGACGCTACAATACCAGACTGAGCCTTAAATGTGCACCAATCTCAGCCCTGATCTCACAGTGACATTCATCCCCCTCCACCATTACTGGAATTAAATAACTGGAATTAGCAGCACACCGCCAGATCTCAGGCGTACAGAGACAGAAAGACATGAGCAGAGATTTTAAATGACGGGGGGGAAAGAGAGAGTGGGACAGACTGCAAAAGTCCCACAATGAAGGGGGAAAGAGGGAAAAGCACTTTGAGGTGAGAAGCGAGGGAAAAGGGGCGTGCAGCAGGGAGAGACCCTCAGGCGACTGTTAAACTGACTTAATCAGATCAACTTACTGACCTGGATAAACTCTGCTTGACTGGAACACACAGCTACTCACATTATACGCCGCCCCTCGAGTGCACGACAGAGTTTAGTGCACGTGTGACTGTGCCGTTGTTCCAGTGCGTGCTCTGGAAAAAGCGGGAGGCTGCAACACGGGGAAAACATCTAGTAATTCAATATTTAAAGCTCGCCTTTAATTCCCAAACTGTTAGTTACAGAAGAGAGAACGTAACCACAGATAAGAAGATTTGATCTGATCATAAAAGAAAAGGATGGATGACGAACTCTGGGTTTGAAAAACTGACACCAGTACAGAACTGGCAAAAAGTGCAGCTCCTCTAATGGTCACTCGAGTCTGAAGCCAAAAAAGTCGTTCATGACAGTGTGAAGATGTTTCTTGTGTATAAACTGAAAACATCCTCATGAGCAAAGCAGACAGATCAGCTGATTTTGTTTTTCAATGTGGAAAACAAGCAAAACATGCCATGAAAATCTCTAAAATTATAATCTTTTATAAAAATGTGCAGTGCCCACAGAAGCTTGTTAGTTAGGAGGGACAACGGAGAGAAGGGGTAAAAAACGGTGCACATATCTGATGTTGCAGGTGCTGCACGCCTCGTTTTCCTCTGCAGAAGCTGACTGAAGGTCAATTTTTGCACATCCTCTAAACATGGATCTTACGTGGGAACTAAACTGGAGTTTTTGAGGGAAGTTTCCCTCTGATAATACGCCTGTATTAATCTACCCATCAGAAGAGATGCGGTATTGATGTTTCTCTCCAAACTGTCAATAACTTATGGCAAAATCATGCAAGGACACAGACAACCTGAGAGCTGCAAAATGATTATGGTTCAACTGAAAGAAGAGGAAAGAGGTGTGTTAGGCAGCGTTCACTGGTCTCTCCCTCCCTGCCTGCTCTTCCTTTACAGATGGTCAGCAAATGAAACATGCAATGCCTTAATATGCAAATAATACAAAGTTGTTGTGAGCGATGAAAGCGTTGTATCCTGGTTGGAGCGGACAGGATGAACATGGTGCCATCCACAGGGCACGAGGGCTCGCTCTGTGGTTTAATCAGAGTGAAGATGATGTGGATTTTACTCTGTGGCCTTCACAATCACCTGATCTCACCCCAGCTGACCATCGATGGCACATCTGCACTGCCTGAGATGACTAAATATCTTTTTTGGAAGAACTGTGTTCACTCTTCCAGTTAAATTCCAGAGAACTGGATGATCCCAGTCATTCTGGCTGCTCACTCCTCTCGGCGTGCAGACCTGTTGTATCACTGTAGCGTTGCAGCACTCGCCTTTGTCCGTAGTACAAGTTCTAACGACAGAACAAATCTTTAGGTGAACGATTACATCGCATGCCGTCACCATGATGAAAAGCATCCAGCAGCGTCTGTGCCATCATACACCAACAGATTCTGCTGCACTCACATTTAAATGAAAGAATAACAAAATCTGCAAGTCATCCACTCTCGCTGCGAGTGCATCCAAACCGTCTCCACCCAGGAAAAGCTGGACGTAATTATAGTGCTGAGCATCTTTTTTTAAAAACATGCTTTGCTGTGAAGACCGACTGCAGACTGTAGACATGAACGTGCTCCGTGTGCATCATTTAGATTTCTGGGAATCTGAGCAACACCAGAGGTTATATCATGACCACACCTCACAGCTCCCTCTTTAACCCGCCTCTTCCATTCTACATTTCACAGCTTAACTGAAGTTTGGTTTCAGGTGAGTAGATGAGGGGCGTGGCTTGAAGGGAAGCATGTGTCTCCCACTTACCGGCTTTGATTGCATCATTATATATGCCGTTCTATAAAATCTGACATGATGTGAACTCGTCCCTCTGATGGTTTATTTTGCATTCTCTCGTGCGCCTGCATCTGTTAAGCCTGAAAAGCACTCAAAGCTTCCATGCGTGTGTGAAAATGACCTCAGCTACATCACGATCGAGGGTCTCGTTCTAACATAAGAACTCTGTTCTGAAAGCATGGCGCACCTCTCTGTTCCTCTGCACTCTTTAGCAAGTCATGGCCTACAAACTGACAGGTTATTGTTCTTTTTGTCACCCCAACAGAAGCACTTCTCCTTCTAATGCAATGCAGTTTAGCGCAAACACCAAACTGCAGCCTCCAGCTTCTTACTGACCAACAAAATGTAAATACAAACCCAGGACAAAAGATGCTGGAGGGAACGCTCCTCCATGACAGAGCTACAGCAGAAGAAGACGAGCTGCTGCTTCCCTTTAAACTATATTGGATTCAGTGTAAGATAGTTATTCATTCAGATAGGCAAACAGATTTTTATTGCTCTAGCTTCTGCAGATGGAAGTGGGAGGAACAGAAGACATCAGTAATTAAAAGAAAGTAGAAGTGAACCGGTTGAATCATGACATTTTTGTATCTGCACTTCTCTCCATTAGAAATTACATCAGTTAATGTAGGAGAGGGAAGTAGGATGATATTTTCTTTATGCAGCGCTCATGCATCTTCATTTTCTCTCCCACCTTCTTCCTCTGTGTGGGCACCGCTGCGTCGCTTTAGCTCTTCATCTCCCTCCCTCACGCGAACAAACACACACGCAGGCGCACTCTCGCAGGCTTGTTAATGCAGAGGTAATGTAGTAAACTCAAGGGGACTCCCCTAACCAAATCTGCTGTCAAGACAAATCGCTGAAGTGAATTCATAATAAAATCTGGAGCACCAGGGGCACAGAGAAAATGTGCACGCGTGACTGTGTGCGCTGTCCGTGGAAAAGAAAAGCGAGGAAAACAAACAAAAGCGAGGGAATCGGAAACAGAGTGAAATTAATCTAATGCAGAAAATGAGGCAGCATCGAGGGGATGAAGAGCATGTTTTCCAGCAAGCCCATCCAAGCTACAGAGAAATGTAATTGGCACCAAAAAGGCAGCGAGCAGCAGGGGTTACAGCTGTTGCATATGCCTCCGAGCTAAAAACACACAGGACCAAACACAGCATAAAATCAGTGAGTGCTCTCATAAGTACAAAGAATTTTAAATGGATACAGATCAGTAGGGAACTCTGGAGTTTAGTGGTAACAACACTGCAAACTGATGCAGCCCTTACAGGCTGGAAGGAGGATTGTGAGTGATGAACAGCAGGACAACCCATAATACTGGAAATGCTGAAAAGATATACTGTGAAAAACACTGCAGACTTTCACCGACCGCACGAGGCGAGAAACCTTAAATGCTTTGTCGTGATTCTAACTCTGTGAAGCTGTTCACACTGAGGTCGCTGTAATTATGTCCACAGTGTGATGAACAGATTGAGATGGAGATGTCAGTAGCGTATATTCACTGGTGGTTCCCTGCTGCTATTTGCAATGTGACGTCGGTTTGCAGCAGTGGATACGGCGACCGAGTAATCTGATGCCACTTTTCCCGTTTCCTCCTGCGTCTCCCCACACGTGCACACTCTGTGCTCTGACACAACATGGTCTGACAGGGATGGTGGTCCCTCACCTTTCATCTTCACTTTCACTCACTGGTCAGGTTTGAAATAAATACGTGATGAAGTTTAGGGAAAGACACGCACCGCCCTTCATACCAGGATCGAGTTAGGGCAAACAGATTCCTCTCTAATGTCATAACCTGATGCATCAGTGCACAGACATGTAAATGACACACAAACCACGCTGGCTGCAGTAGGCACTCCACACATGAAACACACTGACTGTATATAAAAGATGGACGTAGCCACGGAGACGCTAACTGGCTTGCAGACTAGTCTTTTGAACCCTTGAAAACTTTGCATGTCACCAATTTGTTTAACAATAAAACTTCAAAAGCTTGGGGGGGGGGGGGGGGGGGGGGGTTTGGGCAGGTCGTAGCTATGAGTGAACACTAGCACTGCTTAGCTTGGTTATAAAGGTAAATCAACACCTGTGATGTTCGCAACATACAGGTTAAAAACAACACATACCTTCCTAGACTTTAGCTGCAGGTTCCGATTGTCGGACGAATGTAAATTTTTTATTGGATTCTAATTTTCACCAGTCAACATCTCATTGGCGACATTCTACTTTACGGCGCAGAGACGTGGACAATGCTCAAACACGACCTGAGCAAGCTCGAAGTTTTCCAAATGCGTCGCCTTAGATGCATTCTCGGCGTTTCCCTTCACGACCGTCATTCGAATGACACCATCCTCACCAGCTGCGGCAGCCAACCGACGATCGGCGACCTAATCCAGCGCCGCCGACTCCGTTGGTTTGGCCGCATTTGTCGAATGGACCCGAGCCGCTACCCCCATGGCCTACTCTGGTTGACCCGCCCCACCGATTGGAGGGTACATCGAAATGCACCAAAGAAGACATGGATGAAACAAATCCAGGATGATTTGAAGGCCCTTCGACTTGACCTCGAGCAGGCAAGAACCATCGCCTTAGATCGAAAAGCGTGGAAGATAATCGTTGGTCAAGCAAGAGAACCTGCGGCACCTACAGCAGCGTACTGGTTGCGCGGCAGACCACCGCCGCTGGTCGCCCGCTAAGAACAAGAAGAAGAATTTTCACCAGTGAATGGAAGAAGAGGTCAGATCTGATATCCTGATGTTATGACATTATGTCCATATGACAGAAAACTGGTGATGGTGTTTTTAATTTTCCTGTGAATGTAACAGACGACCGGCATGTGTAGAGGGAACGCGCCATACGTAAAGCTGAGAGACGTGGGAGAGGAGACGGTCATTAAATATATTATTTGACTTCTCCAGGACTGCAGTGGGACCTGTCGTGTTTTACTCCAGCACTCTTTACATCAGTGCTGCTGTCAGTCAACACCAGCTGCTTCACATCCTTCAGATTCAAAGACAGAAAATGTTTTTCATGTGAGGTTTATTTTTCCAAATGCTTCATCGTCGTAACTGAACCAGAGAGACGGAGCCTTTTTGATTCAAACCAGTGAAAAGGTACAAAAGTGCATCTGTACTGAACAACCTAACTACTGTGCACTATGCATGCATTCAAACCACAGAGTTAAGGCGAATAAAGAGAATGTGGGTAGAAAACATATGTCTGAGTGTCTGCGTGTGTTTCAGCGGGAAGAATAAAACAACCAGATGCATGAGAGGAACTTCGACAGTCGCTACCACTGTGCAAACTAGCTCGTGTGTCCAAATGGCATCGTTATGTGGAAATGAGCAACTGGGAGAACGGTCGGGGTTGCATCCGCGACAGCTGCCAACGGCCGAAACAAGCAGCGGGAAGAACAAGCAGAGTTTCCTGCTGCTTCCTGTGAAGGTTATCTGTGCTGCTGGAAGGCTGTGGCGGGTAAAAGGCTGTTCGCACATGAAGACGGAGATCTTTTATACTCAAAACGATTTCAAACACACTTTCTGCAGTGGATGAATTTGACCCTGTTAATTTGAGCAGGTGATTAAACAAATGCAGCTGCAGCGGGGCCTTAATTTGCAAAATAAGCATCATGTTGAATTCAATAAGACATAAAAGTAGTGATGAGACGCTTTTCTTTGCAAGCTCCTTTGATTAGCATCATAAACTGTGGTGGTTGTTAGAAGAAGTTTAGCTTCCTCACTGGCTCCATCCGTCTTTCATATACAGTCTACACTGCTATATGATGCTATAGGTTACCTGAAAAGGAACAAGGGAAGGAAAGCAAGATGGTACAGACATTATGATCGCACACATCCTATCTGAGAAATGACAAAAACAATCCAGACCAATAAAATACTGAACGAGCTCTCAGCAGCATCTTCAGCTCCGTCAATAATCAATCATTGTTACTGTTCGTAAAGCCTGGACTTTATCAGTGACTTTATTTAAAATACATGCATTAGTGGAATATTTTAAATGTGTCAGGCATCAGTGTGAGAGGCACTGAGCAGCAATCAGATCAGGTAAATGCATGACAGTGATCTGATATCATAAAGGGAAAGAATACTCGAGTTTGAACACAGAGGACCTGACGTCAGGAAAAGATGCAGCAGTGATGAACAAGAAGATGTGAAACTGAGTGTGATGTAGAACGTATGCAGACCATGTGCTCATCTTATGATTTAGCAACTGTCAGTGAAGCTGAAGGAGCCGAGTGTCCTCTCACAGCAGAGCATCTGCGGGGCTGCACCCGGAGGCTTACATGGAAGGCCATGACATCATTTTCTTTATATAACTGACACAACTTCAGATCTCGCCCTGTTGGCACAAGACAGCAGAAAAGCACTCAGCGAGAAGAAAAAAGGTAAAACAACAAATTTAGTGCCGTTCTGTGGCAACTCTTAAGCTTTACTTTTAAAAAACTGAATAAAATGAAAGAATCGTTCAGAGAACATCGCACCCGGAACCAAAAGAGATGCAATTCAAGTCAGGAAATAAATCTCCATGTGTGCGCACACACACACACACACACACTATACCCAGAAACATCTGGCTGATCTGCCTGCCCCACATTATCATCAGACAGCGTGAGGCATGGGGGAGGGGAGTGTGTGTGTGTGTGTGTGTGTGTGTGTGTGTGTGTGTGTGTGTGTGTGTCCTAGGCCAGGTGCATCTACTGTACGTTCCCTCATGCATAAGAAAGCATCGATGCTTGTGTGAAAGAACTCCGCTGCCTGAAAGTCTTAAAGTACGATGTACAGTGAGTATTGTTGTTAAAGCCTGTGTGATGGTGAGAAAAATCAAACAAACACGCTGACAGTAAAGAAATGCGTGCCACAGCCACCGAGCGCGTCTTTTCTCTCCGACAGTGACACTGCTGCTGCTCTAGCCTGGCTCTTTGTTCTGTGCCGCGGCCTCGTACGGCCCTCGTACCAGCATCAGAGTCGACGAGTGTCCAGATGGCCGGGCTTGCTGTTCTGCCCTGAAAGTGGAGCACTGGGCTAAGCTTCCATTATACAGGCTTAAAAACACACTAATCACCCAACAGCACTCTGCATTACTGCTGCTTTTAGAGGAAGCCACCAGGATGCATGTGTGTGTCTAATCTTAGCACTGCTGTCTGCTTCCACACACTATTACTGCACCAAGGCCGTGCATTTCTTGCTGCATAAATGCATTAACAGCAGCATCTTTACACATGGTTGTACATAAAGGGAAGAACCCACCTTTAAACTGCTTTATCGCTTCTTACATTCATTAATTTTTCATCTTCCGAATCTGCTAAATGGCAGACACCACTTTTCCATGAACAATGTTTGATTAGAGAGAAACCTGTAAAGTCAGAAGTATATTTAATTCCTGGCAGGACTACTTTGCTGAGTCTGTCATCGCGAAGCAGGAAACTGCTGCTGTGCCGATTTAAATGCAGCTCTTTAGCGAAGGAAGACTCGTCCCTGTTGACTTCAGTCCCAGCACTTAAGTTTTTAAGTTATTAACCGAGCGTCTGAAGCCATCCAGACTTGGCAGCGTGTCTACGAGAGCTCACATCAATTAACACATTAATGAGCGTAGCTGCAGGTCAGAGTGGAGGAGCGCTGCCGCGGGGAAACACCCGCTCTGCACCGAGGGCACTGTTGGCAGAGCGAGGAGCTGCTGGCACTGCCAAACTTCATCTGCCATCCAACTAAATGAGAGTGTGTGTGTTTGAATGTGTGTGTTGGGAAACCCCAGGTGCCTGGCCTGCACGCTGACTCACACAATGCATTTGTAGCAAAGCACAAAAAAGGTCCTTATTTATCAGGAAAGCCGGGAGAGGAAACTGCTCTAAAAAGGTCATTAAAGTTGATGGCAGGCAAGCAAAGACATGATCACTTTAAATGAAAAGACTCCGCCCACCATCTCCATCCCAGTCCCAATAACTCTGTTCGTTCAGTATCCTTACATCACTGGTGACTGGGAATCGTCCTGGCATTTCATTTCCGAGTCGATTAAATGGAAGGAAAATTAAAATGACGCATCTAAAAGCAGCAAAAACACTCAAACGGTTAAAACTGAGCACACGCTAATGGACGAGGTTAAACTTTATCCGCATGCAGATGTATTTCAGAGGCCTTTTTAAACCCCTAATGATGCTCAGACTGAAGCTGACTGTGTGACACGATATCGTGCACACGCATGACGTCAGATTGTCCAAGTGCGTCTAACATTAGCGGCGCTAGTACGAGCAGCCTGGGTGAAAATGACTTTACGCTGACGCACCTACTCACAGCGGTGAACTTTGACATCAGATTACTGCAGATCTGCATTGACTGACGTCCTTTTACTTTTCAGCGTCCTCATTTATAACTTCCTGTCACGAAGAGAGGGTGGTGCTGTAGTGGGCGGCTGCAGCAGTTAGCTGCTGATTTATATAAATAAGAAATTTGTTGTTAGTTTGACTGGCTGGGATTTCTACTGGCAAAAAGCCAGTGCCCACTTTTTTTCGGAGTCTTCCGTAGAGAAACGTGGCTGCAAAAAGTCTAAAAATGGTGATTTTTGAAATGAGGTGAGCTGGAATTTAAAGTTTGACAGAGAGCAACACAAGTGCTTCTGCATAAGATCCAAACGTTCATCATCTTCCTGACACAGCAAGTTCAGACTTCCCAGGGTACACAGTAATCTGCTGACACACACACAGAACAAAGAGCTGCAATAACACGTTGCTGGTTACACACAAACCATGACTCAGTGTGTACCACCTGTTTCTGTGCCCAGCTGTCTCGTGGGCTTCTATTGTACTCGCTCAGCTGTTTGTGTGGGTGAGCGCTCGGCGGTCAGAAGCATGACCCTAAATAAATGCTGGTCTTGCAGCTTGTTGCACTGGACTTACTGCATTTATTTACAGTCAAAGATCAGAAATTCCACCTGTGTTGCAATGATTCAGCTGCCTGTAAGAAATTATTTTCATATAGAGCAACCTGGAAAACATGAATGTCTGATGCATGAATGTGAAAATGTCCATCTAGGTTTATACGCTCACCTCTGGCCACAAACTAGTGACCAAAACAATAAGATCCTGGATACAGGGAGTGGAAATGAGCTTCCTCTATAGGATGTCTAGGCTCTCCCGGATATCTTTAGCGATAGGGTCAGGCGGTCATTTGCATGGGACTTGGAGCAGAGCTGCTATTCCTCCATGTTGAAAGGCGCCCAGTTTGGGTGTCTGACTGGGATGTGTCATAGCAGAGGTGTTTGGGTCACGTTCAGTTGGGAGGAAACTGCAGAGCAGACCCGGACATGCTGGAGAGATTATGTCTCTCAGCTACTACTGGGAATGCCTTGGTGTCCCCTCTGGAAGAACTGGAGGAGTTGGTTGGGAAGTGGGAGGTCTGGGCCTCTGCTGTGGGTGAGTGGATAGATTTACCATTTTTTACTGTTTCTGTCATGAAGTAATTTCCAAAACTGTACAAAAATAAAGTGTGTCAACATTTTCAGTGTGCAGAGATGTCCTGTAGAGTGAGTGAGGCTGTAGCCAAATGTTCCCTGCTGCTATTGTCGCTGTTGGAATTTCACCCTTTAACACGTGCTATCATTGAAACAGGACGCGTTTAAACCGGTCAGTATTTTCACTGCCTAAATCTGCCCAATCAGCCAGCGTGAAATAAAAGGTGAAAGTCTACAACTTCATTGTACGAGACCTGTGTCCTCTGTCAAAGTCCTGTGATTCTCCCGTCTCCTAATACCGACTGAAACGAGCCTGCACATCAGAAAACGACTAAAGAGGTATCCTGTGGCCTGAAGTATGATGACAGGTCATTACCAAACATCTCTGTGGGACATTGTCAGCTCGGACTTGTCTTATATCATAGGAGCTTTAACACATTATTGTTAGTCTTGCATGTTCATAAAAAAGTACCAGAAAGATGGATTTTTGTATCACGACTGGCGATGATTCCTGGTTTGGAGTTCAGTTACTTGTGGTCTGTTTCAGTCTCTGTAGCCTTAAATCAGACCTCAGGTGGAAAGGTGAACATCAAAGCCACGGACAGTGGACAAGAAAGGTGAAGAAGAGAGTGCGGGCAGGGTGGAGTGGGTGGAGATAAGTGTCAGGGCGGATTTGTAGCAGCAGCATAGACGGTAGTGAGACCTGCTGTGATGTGCGGTTTGGAGACGGTGACACCGACAGAACGACAGGAGGCCAAGCTGGAGATGCTAAGATCTTCACTGTGAGTGAGCAGGATGGACAGGATTAGGGGACAGCAGAGGGACAGCACAAAGTTAGATAGGGAAGGCAGAGATGTTTTGGACACGTGCAGAGGAGGGAGAGGAAGGAGCATAGAGGATGAAGATGGAGCTGCCAAGGAGGAGGAAAAGATGAAGGCCTCAGGGGAGGGTTCATGGATGTAGTCACTGTTTTTAACACATGTGAACGTCGAGTTTGTCAGGAAACGCCGAAGGCTCAAAATCCAGGAGCCGCCTGGTGATTGGACGAATGAGTTCATAGTTTCTCCTGTAGTTATTCGACCACATAAAATTTCATAATTTGTTGTGTTTCTGATATCAGGAAGACAAAATGTGCTCATGAGAACAGATTTTTGCTTTCCTCTTTCAGCGCATGTTCTGGAAAAGTTGAGAGTAAATTAGACTCAGTGTCACCATCAAAAAGACAAAGTCCCAGTTCATCAGTCAGGTAAGGAGGATGCCATCTGATACAGCTACAATAAAGACATACTCATTTCATGGCAGTCCCACTTACAGATGCATACTCTGGATAAGATGGGTACACTTTAATTTTAAAAACCATTATAAAACTACAGCTTCCTTGTTATTCTCCCATTTTCTATAGTGAAATCCTCCAGGGAGGAAGTAGCACAGTGAGGCACTGTCTGAATCCAACGTTGTATTTAAATAAGTGCTCTTCCTCTGCGTGTGTGTGTGCACTCATCTTTGAAAGCCTGTGCGAGCGTCAGCCTGCTCTACTTTCCTCTGCTGTCCCTGTTAATTTGCCTCTCTGAGACCTCGGTCGTAAGTCAAGTCCTTCATCTACACATGCCGGGCGGTTGCATATTACAGGTTTGAGCCATCTTACCAAACCGTCTCATCCTAGAAAGAAAAAAATAGCTTACTCAGCTCAGATCAGTGATGTCACCTTTCATTTGCCCTTGTTTCCACCTGGCGCCACAGTTGCCTCGCGCTGCCTCTTACAGGAATGGATGGGTGTCAGGTTGCACATCTCACTGATTGTGAGCTTAGCGGTCACAGTTGAGTCAGCTAACAGTTTGGATCAGCGACTCATCGCTCATCCAGGAGCACGGCCCTTCAAAATAAAGGCTAAGGCTTTAAAAAGACATGGAGCACTCGGTGATAAATTATTAACAGCTGTGTTTTAGGTTGTGTCTAATGAATACAGCGGCCCTTTCACCTGAAGCCTCTTACACTGGTGTCCCTGATCTTAGAAGGATGGCGACCTGTGAATCAATACTGAGGGTAAAGTGCTTCTGTCAAAACATGCAGCAGTCCCTCTTTCATCCCGAATGAAGTCTGACTGGCTCCACCCTGAAGTCGCCACATCTGTGGTCGTTTCCGTTTCACACATACATTACAGCCCAAAAACTGTGACTGCAGAGGGGGGCTTGAATGTTCAGCAAACACAGTACAGTAAAGCATCCCCTGCTTGTTACTGCATACATCCGTGGAATATCAGAACATGCTAATAATAGTCGCTGTCAGTCACAGAACACGTGCCACTGCTGTTTGCGATGGATTTGCTCAGACATGCCAGGACCGTCTCAATCTGTATCCACAGGGGTGTTTTTGGATGCGAGGGGTTAGGTGGAGTTCAGGTGAAGAAGTTCAATCACCTCGAGGTCTTGTTGAGTGGAGGCCAGGGTGGGGTGGGTGACTGACAGGTGGATGAGTGCATCACTACAGACGCTGTGCAGGTCTGTAGTGGTTAAAAAAAACAAAAGAGCCCGAAGGCGATGCTGTCAGTTTGCTTGTCGATTCAATTTAGTTCCCTCACAAACACCCTTGAACTGTGGGGAGGAATAAAATACAGATGTAGAGGAAAGAGGCAGTGAGAGGAGCTCAGCGTAGGACCACTGCTCCTTTCAGATGAGGTGGTTTGGGCATCTGTCTTGGATGCCTCCTTGTTGCAGGTTTTTTGTGCCCAAAAGGAAGAAAACGCATATTTTTTCCAGACTTTACTCACACAGATATGTAAACGGAGTCATTTAGTGCCGTCTGAAAAGGATACAATGCAAACACTCACAGGTAATTTCATCAACCACGTTTTTAGGGAACGTCTGAAACCAGCAGCACGAAACATCGACTCAGTAACCGCCTTCATTATCTTTAATAGAGACCGAGCTGACTTTCACGAGGCTGTTTGATAAGAGCTTTCCTCTTTAATGGATCTGACTCACAATGCCCTTTTCCCCTTCAGCCCATAAAGATTTTGGAGGAGCATTAAGTTAAAAGAATGAAAATGATGCTATAAACACTGAAAGTTCTTATTTTCGATAACTTGTACTGCTTGTGTTGTTTTGAATGTCACACACTAACTGAGGCCGACGCAGCTGTAATTACGTCGCGCTGGCAAAGCGACTCGCAACATAACTGCTGGTAAAGTTTGAAGGAAAGTGCAGTTCAATTTATCGCTGCCATATGGAAGTTTTGTAACTCGTCTGATTACATTTCAAAGTGCTCGAAAGGCCAGTGAGCCAGAAAAGTGACGCCAATAAATACTTTTGTGGAACTGCAGTTCCCCAGAGAAAGCTCTTGGACAAGCCTGCGAAATACTGATTCCTCAAAGATTGTGCTGAAATTAAATCCGAGAGTTACATTTTCCAAAACTATACAAACACAGCGACGGCTTGGAAATAGCTCCTGCAGTTGCCTTTCAATAAATTAAAATCTACCAGAGCTAAAGAAAAAAGCCAGAAACTGTGATGGGATGATGTTCATCTCTTAAGAAGTTACAGAATCATCTTTGTGTGTCTGCCGTGCACTCACACACCTGCACAAGCTGAAGAACCTTGGTGTTGTAACTGGGCAAAAGGATGATTTAACACAAACCGGTGGACACAAAGATTTTGTGTCTGAAGTCTTGATGATAAATGCAGAAAGTCAAATCATAAAGCGGATGCACGACCACGATCGGGGCTTCGTCTTTCAGTAAACATACTTTTTAACATTATTATTGAATGATTTTTCAAAATAAAAGATCCCAACGGACAAAGTGAACCGGGCCCACAGTTTTCAATCTACGTACATGAACCCATGACGTGACAAACATGCACATAACATTGCATGTTCTGTACACACATGCAGTAGCTCAGATTAAAGTAAGCCGGAGTACTGCAACACGCAGCCTGCAGCGAGGCAGCAGACGCAGAGCGACTCAGCTGTCCTCTGAATGAGCACGGAGAGGTGGACACACTTCCCAACATCACGCGAGCCTAGACGACCTCGCGATGGAGACGGCGAGGACATCTGTGAGCAGCAGTGGCTGTGTGCGTCTGAAACATCACATCAGCACGATCAAGGTGCAGTTGTGTGATCTAAATACAGAATAGGGATAACAGAGACGAATAATCCAGCATTGGGGTTCTGGCACAAAGCAAACACTGACAAGAAAATCAAAGTTTCCTCCTCTGTGCCGTCAATGTTTCTGTTCAGCTTTTGCCTCTTTAATAGGCGAGATCAACAGTTAACATGAAACAAGAGGAAGCAGGGATGAAGTCAGATATGGATACTGAGGCAAAGTTTGACTCGTGTCACCGCTGTTATCAAAACACAAAAAACTATTTTAATTCTCAGAATGAGCAGCTGCATCATCATCTCAGGGATTTACAGCAATATAGGCTATGCTGTCAAATCTCATCTTCAGTGCTGCTTACACAATATGTTAACTACTGCAGGTACAAATTGTTCACACGAGAATTTGGAAAATAATCCTACACTTTTTTAACACCTCTGTCGCCGCACTGGCAGCTTTTCCAGCTAATCTGACCGCAGTGTTTCCAGCATGCAGGGAAGGAAGCCTGATATATGGAGTCAATTAGTAACAGCTGGGTAACACTCACAGCTTATCATGCAAGTTACTTTTCTAATGATGTCTAATTATTTCAGCACCCACACTGGAGCTTGAGAAGCACTGAACTAAATGACTTTCAGTGTTGAAAATGATTTCTAGGTTAAACTTAATGTGTTTTTACTCTGTTATAGCATGAATTCATATTTTTATATTATATAATGAATATGGTTAATAGACTGGTTCTTATATATAGCGCTTTTCTAATAGTACGGAGCATTTTATACAACATGCCACATACACAAAAATACATTTTCCATGCTTTAACATTCACACACACGCCACATCGGGGAGCAACTTGGGATTAGTATCGTGTCCAAGGATCAAACCGCTAACCTTCCAATCAGAAGATGATCTGCTCTACCTCCTGAGCTACAGCCACCACAAAATAATGGCACGTTTATAGAAACATGGTCCCTCCCAAAGCAAACTTTAAAAATACTTACAGGAAATGCTGGTCTTACAGTATGAAGTACACAGTCTACACTGCACAGTCCTAACTGCAGTGGAATGGTTGGAAAGCTTAAGTAAGAGCAGAATGTGATGAGGGCGGGACAGACGACAGCCAAGGAGGGAAACTGACAAAGACAGGAAATGAAACTAATTAACAAAATAAAAGCAGTGATTAGACTTTAAAGAGTTTATGTAACCGTTGTGTTCCTGCGTTGTGTCGGTAAAAAGAAAGGCCTCAAAGTAAATGACCTGCCCGCTCCAGCTCCTACAACCAAATACAAACCGCAGGTAGGGCTGCCACGATTGGTCGACTAGTCACGATTACGTAGACTATCAAAATCGTCGACGACTGATTTAATAGTCGACGCGTCGTTTGAAGCTTTGTAAGATCCCAAAAGACGCAGGAATAAGTAGCAGGATTTAAGAGTGTAATAACGGACTGAAACAGAAGATGGCAGCACTGCATGTACAAGGATGCCAGCTGCCGTTAAACCCCGAAGAAGAAGAAGCTGTGTCCCAGAATTCATAGCGCGGCCCTGCTCAGTTTCCAACAATGGCGGCAGCTAGTTAGTTCTAATATTACTCTTATTATTCTTTCTGGGTCACAAAATAAACGTTTCACATATTTTCAGGCGAGAATGTAGCTGTGTAAACCTCAAATATCGGCTCAGTTTATCAGGACACCGCATATTTTCAAAAGCGCTCCGACGTTTTCGGAGACGTCTGTTACCCACTAGCTCGATAGCTAGCCGGGGGCTAGGCTAACTAGAGTCGTGAGAACACCGGACTCCCGGCAAATCGTTTTCAAACCCACCGCGGTCTTTCGCTACTCAGGTTAAACATGATATATGAGTCACTTAGATAACTTCAAAATGTTATTGTTTGTCTTTTTTTTGTATTTTATTTGTTCCTGAGTAAATCGGTTTGGCTGAGATTAAAGTTATAGTTTTTACACAGCTGAATAAACGTCAAGCAGACAGCTGATTATCAGAAGTGTGAGATGCTCGAGAATTTACTCCGGTGTCCTGTTATATTTTAGATAGCAAGGAGTTTATTAAACTTCACCGAAACAATCTGCAGATTTCATTAAAATTTAATAAACTATCATCTTGTCTTTATTTTTAGTTAGCACAGACCTGAAACACTTAAAGCTGTAAGATAATGATAGTTATATAAGAGCAGATGCTGCTGGTGCAATAAGCTGTACTGATTGGTCGACTAATCGCAAAAATGATCGGTGACTAGTCGACTAACAAAATAATCGTTTGTGGCAGCCCTAACCGCAGGTTAGAGGGTTAGCTCAACCCACCACAACTTCCAAACTAGCAAGAATTATCTATTCATGCTAGCATAGACTGTGCCTATAACACATATGTGGCACACATGTACTACATATTCACAGCATCTAGTAAAGACAGGCATAATGATGACAGTAGCTGAACTAAAAACACACAATCGGAAAACATCAGGGTGGCTAAACATACAGTATATGTGTGTTTTACAGTGTTGGGAAAGAAATGACACCGACCTCTCCCACGGGGGAAGTGTAGAAACGGGGAGAGGCTCAAGCTAACAAGAACTGTTAGCTAATTATAACAATCTGTAATTTATGACGCGGTTATACTTACAGATCAGAAGCACCAGCACTGAAATTCAAAATGCCATCACGCAAATGCAGAGTAAACGTCTCATGCAGGCACATGTCTGTTTCTATTTTCTGACCACAGCCCCCCGAAACACTTCTGCTTTATTATTTATAAATCTGCGATTGTGCTAAATGAATGCAAAGCGACTCACTGCTCAGGTGCTTTTTTTACTGTTCCACGATTATACAGCATCGACACACAGACGCAGGAGAAAAAACACAGAAGTGGAGAATCCACAGAAGAAAATATCAAATAACAAACTGCAAATCATGATCCGATCTTTGACTCTGCAACGTAAATGACTGAACCTGCCACTCATTCCTGCAGCTGCTTTTAGGGGGACTTTACTTCAGTTACACAGATAGTGTGATGGTTGCCTTGCAAGTTATTGTATATTGTAGAATCATTCTGTGATGTCATTCATACTGTGGACACGGTATTGTAATACCCACCTCTCTGAAGCTGAGTTCACACTGGACGCATTCGCTGTGACGCAGACACACTCGCCAAAGAGAGTCGAAATATCAAGAGTTTCATTTCCTGGTTAAATAACGTAATCAATAATAATAAACTGAATGTTTTTGTTATAAAAGATGAGAAGTTGATGAAATGTTATTTTTCATTATGATTTCAGCTTTAGGCAATTATGAAACGAGATAATTGAGATGAAAATGATGGCTGTGCTGCATTTCATTACAAAGCGATTTGCACTCATCCTGTCGTGTCTGCACGTCACTTTTCCTGCTCGCTGCTGGAATCCTGCACGCCTAAAAGCACAAAGTCACCAGGCTGCTGCATGTTTAGCTCAGTTCATAGTATTTTTTAAAATTAAACTGCAGTTCACTGAACCTGCCCTTAGATCTTTTCAGGGGGAAAAAGTCTTGATAAACACATTAAGTTAGAGTTCTGCAGCCTGCAGGAGTCACCAATATTGCCTGAGCTTAATTAGTGCATTTCTCTTATGAATCCTGGCTTTTTTGCCTTTTTTAATCCTGTTATACCAACATAAAATAAACGTATCATTAAAAATAAAAAGGTTATCTTGCAGAAGGGTTTTAAAGTGTGGAGGAAAGGATGAGCCTCACAGCGGAAAGCAAATGATGCCTTTAAGTGTGTTAATCTCCAGAAAAGCAGCTGACAGTGATCAGACGCATAAGAACACAAACACACCCACATCAACACAAAGATGCTGAGGGTGTGTGCGCATACTCTCAGTACAACGCTCAGTAAGCCCCACACAAACAAACACACACACCACTGCCAGATGTGCTCGGCCTAATCAGGTCAACGTAAATGTCCATCAGCTAGAATCAGAGGGAGGGGCTGGGGGGGGGATTGGGCAGGAGGACACGGGGGAGTTGGAAAATGTGATGGGGTCAGAAAGCAGGAGAGAAAGTGACGGAGTGTGGGTCAGACTGGAGAATTAAGATGGAGTGAGAGTGAAATAAGCAATTATGCAAAGGCTGAAGAACACAGTGTTAAAACATTTAAATGGAGGTCTATAATTTATGATAATTAATGTTAATTCTGACCCCGTCTTGCAGGCTGCTCTCCTACGCACTCGTTCACGCTCTCCTCAACACGCTCTGCACTGATAACTCCATCTGTTGCAACTCAGGAGTGAGACGTGCATCAACTTTGGAGGGACGAGTGAGGCGCCATCAATCATGTTTGCTGACCCTCTGCATTAGCGTCACATTAGCCTCGTGTTCAGAACGAGGGGGAAAATAATTCTGCTTTGATTTCTGGGATGCCAGTTTTACTCGTGGAGATGCACTCACATCTTGGTTCAGCATGTATAATCTCAGTGCCAATTAGCAGAGAGGTGATGTTAGATTACTGCGAGTCAATAAAACAGAGCCAGCAGCTGCTGTTTGCCCATCTGTGTTTTACTTTTTGGACACGGCGCTCGGCACGATTATGCATACAGGCCAGAAGAGTCATATTTTAATCCAAACCACGACCTTTTTGTGAACCACTCCTAAAGTAGTGCCTCACCCCATCACTGAGGGAAATCGAGTTAAGAAACGTGTAACCAAGTGAACATCTGACTATAATGCAGTCTATTGTGATGCCTGGCTGTCAGCTGGTATCGGTCACTCCCACCTCATCATTTATCAACAAGCAGGGTTACTGCTTACTGTAAACAAGTCGTTTTAATACTATGAAGATCAAACGGGGAAGAAAAAATGATGAATCATTTCTCAGGTTTACAGAACCTTTAACATTTGCTTCAGTGTTTGATCTTCACATGCAGTTAGTTTGAAAGACGTTCAGCTGATTTCTGATACCAACATTTGTGGAGGTGTATTTCGGTTTGAGCTGATTAAACACTGATCGCTGTTTTATTTCCTCATTTTTAAGGTTGTATTCAAAGTAATAATTATCCAAATTTAATGTACTTTGACAAATTTATGTCACACAAAAGGAAATTTGACTTATTTGCCTGTTGATGATGGGTGACGGTTATTTTGGCTGTTGGGTCAAAAAGTCACTTTCGCTGCATCCATGTGTTTAATAAAAATATCTTGTTTCTAAGCGGCCCGTCCACCAGCAGGCTCGATCTAACATAAACCCATTAAACCCACACACTGTGAAAGCTGTGGGCTCCAGAGCAGCACCCTGACCTCTGACTTGTTCCCAGTCCTTTCCTCACCCCCAACCACTCAGTGAGGCCCATTACCAGCCCATTATAGTAATTCAATGGGATGCTGCCTGCGTGGTGGCCTGCAGGGCACACATAGAAAAGCACATTAAGGCAAACACAAACCTCCAGCTGTGGCTGTTTACACATGCATGGAGACTGCAGTGTGGGGGTATATTTACATTAATTAGACTAAGGGCAGCAGATGTAAAGACAATTGTTTAGCAGGACAGAAAATTTGGACTCGTATTCCCACTTTCAGAACTCTTTTTGTAATAAACTCCCAAATCGGAAAAAAGGTGGAGATTCAAATCAGGTTTGGACAGTTTACCCAAACCCACTGAGCTTCTCTCAAAGGGAAAAGATCCAACCTGTCCTTGATATGATCTGATGAGTTGGTTTTGATCCTGCTTTTGCTTTGCCAACTTGCTTCTAATCACATTTTTTGCTACCACTGTGTGACTACATGTGCACAGCCAATAACCTGCGAATGAGCACCAAACACAGAGCAGCAGAACTCTCACAATAATCCATTTCTCCACAATATTCACAGAACAAAGCTTATTACTAGAATCCAGCCATTTTATTCCCCTTATCTGAGGGTTGGGCTCCCCAGACGTCCTTTTACCCATGCCAGTGTTCTCAGCCCAAATGAGATGCCCAGCCTCTGCAGTCGGCAGAGGAGCACAGACATCTTTCCAGATGTGCTCCTCACACATTACTTATCAGCTCCCAGTCTTCCTATGGAGCAAGCTCACTGTATCCTCAACCTCACTCGGACGCTGTCCAGAATTCCCGGTCATATGTGAGGCTGGAATGTAGGTGAAATGACCAACATGCTGACGTCACGCCAATCTCTGTTTCACGCTCCAGCATTTGACCTGCAGACTTCTATGATGCTGAAAAATGCACAATGGATGAGAAATTCATTCAACAGAAAATGTAACGTTGTGACAAAAGGACCCAGACCATATTTTATAATACAAACATTTGTATTTGACAGTGATACTGGATAATTACCCTTAAAAACATCACGAGAGTTAGTTTTAGAAAGAAGAAAGAGGTTTGTGAAGGATGTGAAGAAACCACTGCAGTGCTGCTTCCTTCTCAAATCAAAGCCAATATTTGTCTTCAGTTCTGTGCAATAAGAAATGTGCTGAAATATGCTGCTGTTTCTTTTGATTTCATCAGCGATGTCTCTGAGGTCCAATTCTGTCTTTGTTACTGCTGAACAAACACAGAGGCAAACACTGCAAATGCTCACTCACTCACTCGTGCTACGTGCATGCTCAGTCTGCGCACTAACACAAACACATTCACCCCGAATTCACACAGCAAAGAATGGCCAAGCATGCATCCAAATCATGTGACAAAAATCAAGATGGCGCCGAGTATGGCAGCCTCGTCGCGAGCTCCCCCAAGC